>NC_134351.1:22860558-23605761 GCF_964195595.1 Calonectris borealis
CAGCACATAGAAGGTGTACAGGAGACACTGGACCTCAAAAAACAATGAAGAAGGGGAATAGAAAATAGGCACTTTTTTCAAAGGCTGATGAGAATGAGGATGAGATAGCATTGTTGGATAAATCTGTTGAGACTCAGGAAGGAATTTAAGTGGGATTGGCAAGGAATGAGGATGGAGGAGAAGGCAGTAATGGATGAAAAGGCCAAAGGTGAAAAAGAGCAATGGAAAGAGAGAGAAAGAAACACAGAGTTATTTGGTGAAAAGTGGATCATGCAAATCAGATTTCTGAGATATGATTTTCACAAACAGCAATTCACATATCTCCCTGTGCTCTGAACATGCCACTGCTGATGGAGAAGAAATATGAAGTTGCCAGGTATGAGTGTGAAATATTGGAAGGCTAGGATGAGAAATTGGAAGGAATTGTTCCTTTTGTTGGATGGAGAAGAATTTTAGGGATGCTAGTGGTGAAAGAGAATTGTAGTCAGGAGAGGTACTACAGAGTGTCATAAAAAACGGAAGTAGGAAGAGAAGAGAAAAGAGGTTTTGAAGCAACATTAACAGTAGAGGAGAAATTAATTGCAGAATGAAAAATTCTGTAAGGATTCTGTACTCCTCAGAGACAAATGGGATGGAGATACTGCAGCGTGTTTGAGGGAGTCTTGGATATTGATTAGGACATTTTTACATTACCATAGTTTTAATAATCAGATTATTATTTATATGATATGAAACAGAAGAGATAGATTCATTTAAGGATGTTAATTCCAAACAAAGGAATGATATCCTCTCATATTTAAACAGTAATCTGTTGATAATATCTATTAAAAAAGAAACTAATTTAAAAAGCCATCCATGATTAAAAGATATTCAGGAATCTCACTGTAGAACAGTAAGCCACATTTTTCTAAAAGGTATTACAAGTTTTTATGCTCTACCTAATGCTTAGGTACTTGATTGCTGGTCTGTAGGCTAGCTTGGAAACTTGATATGACAGGATGTTGTGCAGTGTAGATAGACAAATATACAGTGTGTCTTAAAATTGAAACATTCATTATCAAGTCATTTCAATACTGAGTGTCAAAAATCAAATCCAAGTACACCAGAGCATCGTCCTGCAGAAGCAGTAAAATCTTGGTTTTAAATTTAACTTATTTTACAAAGTACCTTTAATCATGAAGGATTTTAAGGTTGAAGTTGATGCTACCACAAAACCTGAACTGCCAGAGTTATTTAAGACAATATGTTGTTTCTGAGCTAAATGCCAGATGAATTCAAATGCACTATTCAGTTGTAATTTGTTGTATTTGAACAAAACCACGTTTTGTCAAAAGAGCTTTCAACAACTGTATATTGTACCCATGGAAACGGTGATTAACACTGTAATATTTTATTTGTAAAACCAGTAAATTTGTTATCTGTAACTTTGGATTTACAAATTCTGAAGCTAAGTGGGAATTTATAACTTTTCCCTGTGGAACACTGTGTTCAGTTAGTATAAACTACTTGCAGAAAACAATTTTTGAAATGTTTTTCCAGTTTGCCAGTTTTTTGCTTATAAATGTGTAGGGTTTTTATTTTTTTGCTTATTTAGCTAGTCAATTATATAAAATTATTGCGAGAAAAAAAGGCAACATCAAAGAACTAATCATGAAACTGAGATAAGAATATTGCCTGAAAAGAAAGTAAAGATTGCTTGAGTTACATATTTTTTTTTTATCATATACCTCAACCAGATTCTTACTTTTACATTTTACGCATACATAAATCTGGGGTCTAATATCCTGACTGTGCTGAATTCATTAAGTAAAATGCTGAGTTAAAGGTTACTGAAATTGAGAGCATTTAGCAACTCTGTGTCTTGTGGATTAGCAGCAACATATCTTTGGTTATTAAAAAAAAGCGCACCCTCCCCATCCACAAATGCCCCACTGACCTGTAACAGAAGAAGAGGAGTTTCCTTTAACTTCTCAAGAACAACAACTTCTCTCAACAGCTTACTTTGCTGAATGATAATGGCATTTTTTGTTTTCTACAGGCTTTTTTTAAAAAAAAAATTTAAATATGTATGGCCCTTGAAAATCAGTGATAAGTATATTGAGCTAATAATCTCAGCCACCTTATACATTATTTATAAACCACTGAGACTTTGAGTTAATAATGCTTATTTTATCACTGAAATATTTCATGTGGCAAAGTACCATTTACCCTTTTAACTGAGGCATTCCTCCATCTTTGCCTTTCCAACCAAATAAATAAAACCACATCCATGTTTTTAAAAATCTATATTCTTTTAATTAATAAGCAGAGAAAATATGGCATAATGGTTTGCAGCACATCTTTATTGGAAAAATCCAATAACGTAGAAGAAATAATAGCTCACTATATGTTACAAGAAGTTTAGTGAAAGTGACTGTTCATTTCTTAGAGAAATACACTCTTCTTGTTGGAATACACATATGTTTTAGCTACTTTTTTTCAACAAGTAAGTAAATTTATTATACAGCTACCTTTGATAACTCGCTGCAAACTACACCTTTTTTGGCTCAAGTGTTACTGAACAAGAAATATTAGCTTAATGTGAATTTCTGTATATTTTCAATCAGATTTCACTCTATTCTCACCGTACCTCTAAGTTTACTAAAATGTGTCTTAAGCTTTGGGAACAGTGAAGAGTAAAAGAATATGAGAAATTATATTGAATTATGGTGGGAATAACTTAGCAGGGAATAAATAAGGGAATAAATAACTTAGGGAATAAATAAGCAACTGGCATTTGCTTTTTAGAGACATCTCTGTAGCTTCTTTATATTTTTCTGTGGTGCTTGTTTATTGCAAATAGGCAAAAGGCTACTTTGATATCAAACATACTGTGTTTTGCATAGGTGAGTGCAGTGATCTGTGGACTTTCGGTTGGGGTTCTAGTATATCTTTTAACTGTAAATCTTTAATGAAATTTTTACAGAATAAAATTGGTCACATTTGATTCTTTTCTGAGAAGGCAGAGGAACCTTCAACAGCTGGACAAGTCTAAGAGTGATTATTTTTGAAAGAGGCAAGAGGGTATTTTTTTGTTTACGGAAGCTATATTCATGATAGTAAAGAGGAAAATCATAAATTCACTAGGATAGCATGGGATGGGTTAGATAAGTTATGAAAAGATACAAAGGAACGCTTCTTTTACATCCTTGTACATTTTTCACATGCAGTGTAAAAATCCCCAAAGGAAGTTAATTAAATAGTTTCCAAAAGCTATTTTTATTAGCAATATTTATCATTTTTTGTGGCCAAGGTAGATTATTTTCTCAAATGCAAAGTTTAACAGTGCAGCCAAACATTCAGTTGAGGTTTCATTTTTAAACAATTAGGCAAATATTTAGCAATGCTGTTAAGAAGCCATCTTTCTAAAATGGTTTCCTAAAATTTTTCTTGATGAATTAACTTAAGCAAGAAGAAATTGTTTCTGTGGTCAACAATATTCTTAGAAATTGAAAGCTGTAAGTGGTGAAGGAAGGATGGGCAGATAGGAAGGACTTTCTCATCAATCCAGACTGGTTCAGAGACATCTTTAAGGCAAGTCAGCCTGCTCGCTTCCTTGTTTTGTCTAAATCCACATATAGTCAAATGTATGGGGTGCCTTGCCTCGTTGCCTTCCATGTAAATGTTAGAGGGCTTTTATTTATTTATAGAAGTCAAGTTTTTATATCAATTGCAATTAAAAAAATGCTAAATCATTTTTCACCTTGACTGGCTACACTGCTATATGGCTTCTCTTCTAAGAATGCTGTTTTCCATAACATCCCAACATTTTCCAACTAAGCATTTCACACTTGTGGTTTTATTTTGGTTCATAGTTCCATGATATAATGCATGATTCATTGCAAGGGACTAAAGATTTTATAGACTTTAAAAATAGTTATAGAGCTGTTATCTTTTCTAACTTATTTTTCTGGTTATGTAGGGTTTTTCATTGCAATACAATTGCTCAAGAAAAGCTGCAGAATATTAAAAAAAAAAAAGACAAGTCTCTTGTCTGGTCAGTAATTGCAAATAACTAGGAAAACTTCTATATGAAATACATGTGAAAGATTATTGGAGGTTATTGAACCACAGCTGAGTGTGAGAGATAAACAAAGAAATCCCGAAGACTTGCTTCCCCCCAGAATATCAGCCCTCCACCCAGAAAAAGGCCTTAGTTGCAACAGATGAGAATATAACGGACACTCAGGACAGTTAAATACAATTGCCAGTCAGATGTCCTGGTTATGGCAAATAAAGTTAGGTTACTGTATTCATAATTGGTTAATTAGGACTGAGAGAAATGAAGGAGTGTTTCAGGTCTGCTAATGATACATGAAAATGTCACTGAGTTAGAAAATCACAGAGAAGAGCAAATCATATAACAGTTTAATCATGTAAACACTAAATCCTCAAATTTCACAAGTTAATCTTGTTTTGCATCAATATGGTCATTACTGAAACAGTATCCATTTCTACACCACGGGAAGTGGTACTGAAGAGCTGTCAGATAAATTGAAAGCCCAGGGATCACATTTACAGAGACTTAAGGAAAGCATCTGATGATAGTCTGTAACTACCTACTAAGGTAAAAAAATTGAGGAATTCCTGAATTCAGCTGGCATATGTAGACCTGATAATTTGTAAGTGATATACTATACCCAGAAAGTACAGTTACATTTCTTTTCTGGATTATAATTGAAAGCAAAGCAAATATGCTTCGTTCAGTAGAGATGACTGAATGGGGGATGGGGAAATAGCCATTTGGAGAGTGTAACTCTTGCCCTGGGAACGTGTCTGTCTTGTCAGTTGTGATCACAGCTCTGAGATTGCTGGCTGTCTCTCATGGAATCACCTTCAACACAGACCCAGACAGCTTTGCTCAGTTGTGACTAACAAGAAGGTCTCTGGTTTGGTGGGGGTTTTTTTTGGGTTGATTTTTTTCCTTCTTGCAGCTTTATAGCTCATGCCTTTGTCACCTTGAAACTGGCCTATGATAATATATTATCTTGGAAGGCTTTTATGTTTTTTAAAAAATATCATTTTTTGCAGTTGAATATTGTCAGTGTCAGTTAATTTAATTTTAATCAACTCTCCTTGATGTGAAAGAGGGGGAACAGCTGGTAAGTGGGAGGCATCTCTCGAGATGAGCTTCCCTGTTCAGAATACACCTTCCCTGTGCTGCAACAAATTGGAGTAGATTGCATGTTGCTAATGGCATGCTCAGTATTGGATAGAGTTTCTTTTGCTGTAGACAGGATTGTAGTTGCAAGGTTGATTGTGTTCACAGTAATAAATGAGTAAAATTTTGTTACATGTCTGTAATACAGAGAAAGATTGATATAGCAGAAACTTTGTCACTACTTTGTAGATCTCGCTTTCCCCACGGCCTACCTTAATTTACTGCCTCTGCTTTTAAAAAAAAATCTTGAAGATGTTAGGAACAAGAAGGAAGAAGAATGTCTTGGCTGGGACATTTGTTGTTTCGTTAAAAAAAAAAAGGGGACGGGGAGGGATATGGGAAGCATTGGAATCTTGGGAAAGTGTCAGCTTACTGTGAAATATTGTATCCTTGAAACAATGTGGAAAGTCCAAAAATTTCATTAGTTGTGTATTGTTGTTTTTCTCATGGACGTGGCTTGGATTTCTGAGGTGAACAAACTGACTAGGTCTATCTTCTGCTTTTCCTAGAACATGTTTTATTTAGGATTCTGGAGGAAAGCAGTTTGTATGACGCAGAACTCTAACCATGCGGCTCTGTTGTAGGTCATTCATCTGTGATTCATGTGGCCACTGTTGTCTTCACTTCCCATATTGCTCCTTTTCGATCCACCCAGATTTTTGTACAAAGGATATTCATTACTGATGCTCCAGTCATGTAGCTTTCCTTTTTTCTTTTTTCTCCCTCCCCAATCATTTCTCTGGCTTCCTTTTATCTTCTGGTTCTCATCCTTTCTATGAGGATTGTGGCAATATTGCAAACTCCTGCATTTATCTTGCATTATTTAGGTCCCGGACAACTGGAGGCTCGCCAATGTGACTCCCATCTACAAGAAGGGCCGGAGGGAGGATCCGGGGAACTACAGACCGGTCAGCCTGACCTCGGTGCCGGGGAAGATCATGGAGCGGTTCGTTTTGAGGGTGCTCACGAGCCATGTCCGGGACAACCAGGGGATCAGGCCCAGCCAGCATGGGTTCATGGAAGGCAGGTCCTGCTTGACCAACCTGATCTCCTTCTATGACCAGGTGACCCGCCTAGTGGATGAGGGAAAGGCAGTGGATGTGGTCTACTTGGACTTCAGTAAGGCCTTTGACACTGTCTCCCACAGCATTCTCCTAGAGAAGCTGGCGGATCACGGCCTAGACAGGTACACTCTTTGCTGGGTAAAAAACTGGCTGGACGGCCGAGCCCAGAGAGTTGTGGTGAATGGAGTTAAATCCAGTTGGTGGCCGGTCACGAGCGGTGTTCCCCAGGGCTCAGTTTTGGGGCCGGTCCTGTTCAATATCTTTATCAACGATCTGGACGAGGGGATCGAGTGCTCCCTCAGTAAGTTTGCAGACGACACCAAGTTGGGCGGGAGTGTTGATCTGCTCGAGGGTAGGAAGGCTCTGCAGAGGGACCTGGACAGGCTGGATCGATGGGCCGAGGCCAACTGTATGAGGTTCAACAAGGCCAAGTGCCGGGTCCTGCACTTCGGCCACAACAACCCCAGGCAACGCTACAGGCTTGGGCAAGAGTGGCTGGAAAGCTGCCCAGAGGAAAAGGACCTGGGGGTGCTGATTGACAGCCGGCTGAACATGAGCCGGCAGTGTGCTCAGGTGGCCAAGAAGGCCAACGGCATCCTGGCCTGTATCAGAAATAGTGTGGCCAGCAGGAGTAGGGAGGTGATCGTGCTCCTGTACTCAGCACTGGTGAGGCCGCACCTCGAATACTGTGTTCAGTTTTGGACCCCTCACTACAAGAAGGACATGGAGGTGCTGGAGTGTGTCCAGAGGAGGGCAACGAAGCTGGTGAAGGGCCTGGAGCACAAGTCTTATGAGGAGCGGCTGAGGGAACTGGGGTTGTTTAGCCTGGAGAAGAGGAGGCTGAAGGGAGACCTCATCGCGCTCTACAACTACCTGAAAGGAGGTTGTAGCGAGGTGGGTGTTGGTCTCTTCTGCCAAGTAACTAGCGATAGGACAAGAGGAAATGGCCTCAAGTTGCACCAAGGGAGGTTTAGATTGAACATTAGGAGAAATTTCTTTACTGAAAGAGTGGTCAGGCCTTGGAACAGGCTGCCCAGGGAAGTGGTTGAGTCACCATCCCTGGAGGTATTTAAAAGACGTGTAGATGAGGCCCTTAGGGACATGGTGTAGTGGGCATGGTGGTGTTGGGTTGACGGTTGGACTCGATGATTTTAGAGGTCTTTTCCAACCTTAATGATTCTATGATTCTATGATTCTATCTGTTATCCTAGTTTTTTTGATACATGCAACTGCCTCATTTCTCACGTGCTTCATGTTTTCTGCCTGTCATTTCATGTTGCACACAAGTCCAGTCAGCTGTAATTGCTTAACAAAAATATATGTGCTAATACAAAGCTAGAAAGTGCTTACATTGCTGGAGTTATTTGCTAGAAAGCCTTCAAACAAGTTGCAGAAGACTGTGTGTGTTACTGCAGAATCTGCTGAAATAACTAAACCTTTAAAAATTTTTAAGGACTGATGAACTTCTCAAATTGTGTGGCACATGACTAGTACTCCATAAGAGTGGGCACCTCTGCAACCAAAGGAGGGGGTAATGGAGGAGAAATGTAGATATACTTTGCCCTAATTATCTTTACATCTTTATCTTGCGTTTCAATGCTCTCCCCTTCCTGAATCAAACTTTTGAATTGTGTACATTAGTTCTGTTGTTTTGACTTGCGGAAAACAGACTCCACAATCTATAAGATTGTAAAGTAGGTATGTTTATTCAGCGCTGGGCAGCACGGGGGGTAGTCCCACCAAAGTCGTGCGCGCCCCAACACGGTACTTGCCAGAAATATATACAGCAAAGTGTTGTATATACATAAAGTTTCGCAATACGCCTATACATATGCATGACCTATCCCCGCTTCGTATTAAAATGAGTTCCAAGACGTTATTTCCATGAGCCCCTCCCATCTGTGCTTGCGCATTGCCTCCTGGTGGTGGTCGTCGGGGGTCGTGGGGATGAAGGTTAGTGGTTCCTCTTCGTCACCGATAGTAACCTCTTGTTCTTGCGCAGGCTCAGTTGTTCCTTGGCTCTTGCCCAAACCGTAGGGTCGGTTTTAGCTGGTCTCTTAAGGCAAGTTCTTAGTTCTTATCAGGAACTGTCCTTGTGAAGAGTCACAGTTAATTTACACACAATAGTTAACAAAGCTTATCAGGAACTATCCTTGTGAGGAGTCACAGTTAATTTGCACAATAGTTAACAAAGTATCAAACTTTACCTACTAATTCAATCCTTTATCCACTATCTATCATTCAACTACTAAAATTCCCCTAGCCCCTTCTCTCAGTCCCCCCTTTTCTAGAAAGTTAGTAAATTCATTTACTTTATATTAATGTCTTTTATATGATTCCATTCTTTTCTAGGTTCTTTATAAGATTTCTTCCTGTTTCAATTTGTTGTCGGAGCTGATGAGCATATATCATATACCTCATTTGTTTTACCATTCGCCAATTTAAAACATATAGCACCATAGATAAAACAATACTAATACAGGACAAAATTAGGAGAACAATAATAGGGTGACACAAGTTATTAAGGATACCTGTAGCAGTGGGTGACCATCCGAAAAGTGTATCCCACCATTTATGTTCTCCATCCTTTTCTACTCCGTTCTTCCTTTAAGTATACTTGACTTCCGTGCATAACCACGGTAGATAGATTTGCACCCTTTCGATCAGAATGTATCCCCATGGATCCAGTGTATCCGATTGTCGTGGTTTAACCTGGCAGGCAGCCAAATACCACGCAGCCGCTCACTCACTCCCCCCGCCCCCCCAGTGGGACGGGGAGAGAATCGGAAGGGTAAGAGTGAGAAAAACTCGTGGGTTGAGATAAAGACAGTTTAATAGAACAGAAAAGGGAGAATAATGATAATAAATAATGATAGAATATACAAAATGAGTGATGCACAATGCAATTGCTCACCACCCGCGCTGACCGATAACCAAGTAGCGATCGGCACTTCCTGGATCACGCCTACCGTTCATATACTGAGCATGACGTCACATGGTATGGAATACCCCATTGGCCAGCTGGGCTGGCTGTCCTGATTATGTTCCCTCCCATCTTGTGTACCTAGCTCAGTCAGTAGGCACGGGAGCTGTCCTTGGACTAGGAGGGCACTTAGCAACGACTGAAAACATCAGTGTGTTATCAACATTCTCCTCATACTAAATCCAAAACACAGCACTAGGAAGAAATTTAACCCTATCCCAGCCGAAACTAGGACACCGATATAAGCTTGAGACCAAGATTGCCCAATATTATTCTGGCTAGAAGTGCTCCCCCATCCCTGAATTATAATTATGACCGTGAGAAAAATAATTTTCCTGGTTGGACTTGCGTGACCTTCCATGGAGATTTATGTGTCTTTTTCACCCTGCTGTGATGGATCCAGGCGCTCTGCTCCTTGATTTTGATTGCTGTAAATGAGGTCAGGCGTACCTGGAATGGTCCTTCCCACTGTGGCTCCAAAGTCTTTTCTGTAAGAGACTTTATATACACATAGTCTCCAGGTTGTATGTTATGTACAGGCCCATCCAAACCCCTACTTCGAGTCCCAACCACATGTTTCTCAATTTTGCTGAGTTGTTTGCCTAATGCCACTATGTAGGAGGTCATGATTTCATCCCCAGCTTGTGTGGACATCCCTTTCTGTATTCTATAGGGTCGTCCGTACAAGATTTCAAAAGGGCTCAGTCCTTCTTTTGCTCTTGGCCTAGTTCGTATGCGCAAAAGAGCCAAAGGAAGAGACTGGGGCCAGGCCAGGTTAGTTTCCTGTCCCAATTTCACAATCTGCTGTTGATTAAGTGGTTCATTTTTTTCTACTTGGCCACTCAACTGAGGACGATATGGGGTATGAAGCTGCCAATCTATGCCCAAATGGCGGCTAATTTGTTGTACCACTTTTGAAATAAAATGTGGTCCTCTGTCAGAAGATATGGTTGCTGGAACCCCAAAACGTGGTATTATTTCTTGTATTAATGCTCTGGTTACCTCCCGAGCCTTGGCTGTCCTGGTAGGGAATGCCTCTGGCCAACCTGAAAAGGTATCAGTTAATACCAATAAATATCGATACGCCCCTTTTCTTGGAAGTTCTGTGAAATCAGTCTGCCATTGTTGCCCAGGCCCGTTGCCTTTTCCAATTTGGCCCATTTCTGGTTTGGGAGTGTTCTTGGGATTAGTCTGGAGGCACTTTGGCCAGTTGCCCCCTTTATCATGATGTAATCATTCTCCAGGGGCATTAAGGCTTGATTCAGTTTATTGGACATTCCCTTTTCCAATGACCAAATTCCTTGCACAGTGCACATTGATCCTTGCCTAACCGAGACGGTCCTCGCCTAGGCCTCCTTTCTTCCTCTTCTCTGATAGCCGCTATTATTCTCCTTTGCCCTTGTCTATATCCTTCTTCTCTGTTACTAAATACTCTCCACGCTTTGTCTAACAACACTTCCAGATTTCTACTTTCTGTAGTACGTAGCTTCTGGAGCTTGCGCCTAATGTCTCCTGTGGACTGACCCAAGAACAGAGAGACTAGTTGCTGTATTCCTACCTCGGACCCAGGATCCAGCGGTGTGTTACGGTGCATTACATCCCTCAATCGATCCAGGAATTCGGATGGGGACTCGGAGGGACCTTGCTTAACTGCATATAAAGCTGACCAGTTTATAGTTTTGGGGATAGCCCTCTCCATTCCTTTCGAAATCCACTCCTGATACCCCTGTAATTTTTCCATATGTGCAGATCTATTAACATCCCACTTTGGATCTCGGAGAGGGAAATATTCCTTAACGTCCCCTCCTATAATCTTATAGAGTCATAGAGTCATAGAATAGTTTGGATTGGAAAGGGCCTTTAAAAGGTCATCTAGTCCACCCCCCCTGCCCCTGCAGGGACATCTTCAACTAGATAATATCATTTATTAATCTACTACGGTCAAATCAGTACTTAAAACTTTGTCCTCAAGTTAATATCAGTAAACACCTGTGACAAAATTGAAAGAAACCTTATGTCAAAGGACTCACAAATATACTTCTAGCTAGCTGCATCAAAACATAAGGTTTTCACTTTAAGAAAGGAAAATGGTGAGGAAAGAAGAGGGAGATGTAAAATCCATTTTCTAAAGTCACATTTCTAAGCTTCCACTGTCCCATGGAAAACAAAAGAAGGAATAGCTTTTGCTTTTACATTTCTTATATTCAAATATTATGGTGATGCCAATCTACACCACATAAAACAACAACAAGATCATCTTTATGTGGCTCCAATATTAAAAAGGGAGGAAGGCCACTTTCACACTTTTTCAAAAAAGGCCCAACATTTAAAGTCAGTCAACAGCATGAAGAAAATTTAAACCTGTTTACCATCCTGGAGACGGCACACTGTGCTTCACAGTTTGGACACAAAGAAACCAACCTACCAAACAGCAAAATCAATAGAAAAGTTATACAGGCCTGTGTTAAACGTAGACAAATCAATACCCTGGGGACCCATCGACAACTGAAGTTTTACCTCCTCCTTTCTGCAGTTCGTGTTACCTCACTTCTGATGAAGAATTCTCAGGCCAACAAATAAGCACAGCCCTAGGAGCTGTGTAACTCGACAACAAACAGCTCTGACACTCTTTTCCTTGGAATCCACTTCCTGCAGTCAGCCTTGTGCTTGCCTTTTCTTCTACCAAAAGCTTAATCTACATAGAGACACTCAAAATCCAATCACTTTAACTGCAGTAAAGGAAAGACTCAAAAAACAATAATAACTTTCACAGGTTCCTTATTCTGGTACTGACAAAGACTTAAAAAAAAAAAAAAAAGACATAAGCTTTATTTTCCCTTCTTTTTTTGGTGGGGGGATGTGTGTGTATGCATTTCCATTAGCCGCTCCTTGCACGTGAGATACTTAGCACTGGTGTGGACAAAGATACAGCCAAGCTAGGGAAGAGTCCCTCTCCTGTCTCAACTGGAAACCAGCTGACAACCTGAGCTAAGCAATCTGGGAATTGCAGATCATCATGATCATCAGCCAAATGATGATCAGCTAATAATGATCATCAGCCAAATTCCCTGCCGTTTTTAAAATCAGTTGCTTCTCTGTCTCAGTCATATATTCTAATAATAACTGTATGTCCTTCCAATCAGGGTTATGTTGTTTCACAATAAACTGAAAATGTTTGGTTACACTTACCGGATCACTCCTGTAATCCTTTGCAACCCTTTTCCATTCCCCTAAATCAGTAGTGGAAAAAGGTACTTTGATTAGCATCGTCCCGGCATCCGTCCCTACCGCCTCTCGAAGAGGTGCCTGTAAGGCTGCTGGGACAGATTTCTTTCTGGTGCGGGAAGATACAGGGCTGTCCGGGGGGGTGGAAGTTTCGTCCGAGTCCGCATCCTGTTCCTGTGGTCGAGGGGGAGGCTTAAACAGGTCAGTTAGATCTGGTTCCGGTGCCTGGTGAATGTTGTTTGCTTTCATACACCTCTGTCCAATACTGCATGCCGAGCAACACCGCTTCAGTTTACCTTTAAATTCTTTATTGTTTTCTCGCTCAAGTGCGAGTACCATAGGGTCCTGTGGTGGCACCATTCCACAGTCCCTTTGCCACTCTGGATGGTTTCAGAGGGTGAAAAACATGTCTGCATATGAAACTTCATCCCACTTCCCTTCTCTCCTTAAAAACAGCATCAACTGTAAGAGAGTATTATAGTCTATAGATCCATTAAATGGCCACTTAGCTTCACTTTCTAATTTATACAACGGCCACCATTGATTACAATACTTGATAAGGGTCTTTTTACTTTCTGTCCCTCCAGTCCCAACAATGTCTTTCCAATGAGCAAGCACACAGCCCAAGGGGCTTTTCTTCAAAACTCCCCTTTGAGCGTTACCCATTTTGTAACTTCTTCTATTGATCTTTATTTTGACTTTTAGTAAGTTTCCACGCAAATCGTTTCTTGCAATTCCTTATGGTTTTCTCCCAGTCCTTTTCCCACACTTCCCAAATTTCCGGGACTAGTTTTTACTTTCCACACACCAACTTCACTATTTCAGATTCTTGTTGGACTTCTTCCCTATCATAGAACTGTGAAGTCCGGGGAAGGCACTTAGGGCACTCCGCTTTCCGCCTTCTAGATATACATTACCATTTTTCCCCGCAAGATTTACATTTCAACAAAATCCAAGCCTGGTGCCAAATTTCATATAGCCTAGGAACAAGTCCACATGCAAGGCAGGGAATCACTCCTCTTAGTCCACCAACACAGGGGTTTCCAAAAACATCCGAAGACTGCTCCCACTCTAAGGCCACTTTCTGTCCTGCGGGAGTCACATATGCTCCTTTCAGATAAAATTGCTCATTCCCCCTTCTTATCTAATTCCCTCCTTCGTTTAAATATTCCCAAGGTTCGAGCCCAAACCACCGAAGAAGTGATTCCCTCCGCCTTGCTCCTTCATTAACATATAGAGGCATTTACAATCTTTCAATCTTTCCATACATTACGCACACATAAAGACAAAAACATAATCCTATCATTCGCTTCGCTCGTCTCCGGCCGCTCTCCTCACGGAGATCACGGAACCGCGGATCAGAACTCCGCACTCGCTTCGCAGCTGCGCTGCGTCTCAAACACACACACACACACAAATGCTTCTAACATAAAATACCCGGGCGTTTCATAGGTAAAGCATACAGTTCATACTCTAGTTGTTATCCCTTCAGCAGCTGCAAATGTAAAAAAAATAACCCAACCGCAATTGCGAGGAGGTCCGCTTACCCTTCTCCTGCTTCTTATATACCAGTCATTAGCAGGTCCGTCCTGGTTCCCAACACTGGGATGCAGCAGAAACCTCGGATTCACTCAATCTACTCCCAAGATCGCTAGCGGCCGCTCTATTGGTCAGCGAATCCCCCCTATTACCGTGCAGGGTACCCTCCTCCCATACCGGGACTATGCTGCACGCCAGACGTCTCTGCGCGATTTACCGGCAGCCCCGGCCACGCGTACGACTTACAGGCCCTTCCCATAAAACATACCCTTTCCTTCCGCGGCTTCAGGAGGTTCTTGTCTGCTCCCATGGTGAGCGTCTGGCAGCGGAGTCCCCTCCGAGGAAAGTGCTTGGGGCGCGCAGGGGCGTCCGCTCCGCAGTCGATCCCGCGGTGAAGCAGAGAGCCTCCTGCCTGGCCCACCAAAACTGACTTGCGGAAAACAGACTCCACAATCTATAAGATTGTAAAGTAGGTATGTTTATTCAGTGCTGGGCAGCACGGGGGGTAGTCCCACCAAAGTCGTGCGCGCCCCAACACGGTACTTGCCAGAAATATATACAGCAAAGTGTTGTATATACATAAAGTTTCGCAATACGCCTATACATATGCATGACCTATCCCCGCTTCGTATTAAAATGAGTTCCAAGACGTTATTTCCATGAGCCCCTCCCATCTGCGCTTGCGCATTGCCTCCTGGTGGTGGTCATCGGGGGTCGTGGGGATGAAGGTTAGTGGTTCCTCTTAGTCACCGATAGTAACCTCTTGTTCTTGCGCAGGCTCAGTTGTTCCTTGGCTCTTGCCCAAACCGTAGGGTCGGTTTTAGCTGGTCTCTTAAGGCAAGTTCTTAGTTCTTATCAGGAACTGTCCTTGTGAGGAGTCACAGTTAATTTACACACAATAGTTAACAAAGCTTATCAGGAACTATCCTTGTGAGGAGTCACAGTTAATTTGCACAATAGTTAACAAAGTATCAAACTTTACCTACTAATTCAATCCTTTAACCACTATCTATCATTCAACTACTAAAATTCCCTTAGCCCCTTCTCTGTTTCATGTCTTTCCAGCAAGAAAAATTCTGATAATTTTTTTTGCTAATGATTTGTTAGCAAGATTAGACATCTGTTAAATATGTTAAGAGATCAGAGGCCAAACACATTATTTTCTTTGAAAACTGCAACAAACATTTGCTGGTATATGTAAAAACTTCATGTTCTACCTTCTCTAATTTTTAGAGCAACCTTCAATCATTTTAGAATGTTTGATTTAGTATTATAATTCAGGGTTATATTCCTTTGCAGAATAATATATGGAGGGCAAGCTTGCAGAGCTCAAAGTTAGGAAAACAATCTTTTTGCTGGTAAACTGAACAAACTTATTTTTAAAGATAAACAGAATTGCTGATGCAATCTTACTGTCCCTTTCAGATGAGTCTCATTTTACATGAATTCCTAAGGCATCGAAGCTGGATAGTGTTTGGCTAAATTTGTTCTATTGTTTTCATTTTTGTGATTAAGGAGCAAATAACATCAGTGTCTTGGATGTCTCTATGCTGCTATTATTCTTTTTTTTTATGGGACAGCTGAAAAAGGGTAAGAACTGATTGAGGTATAGGTACTTCATTGAGAAGACTCCATAGTGAGTGGGTGACATTTTTCAGGTGAACTGTTTATTTTCTGAAAGATACATTTTAGGTTTGATTAATGGATTCATAAATTCATGCTAAATCAGTATCTTTGACCACAGAAAAGCAAGTAGGGAGAAACAAAACTCCTGAAACATTGTGTGATTTACTATATATCTCTATATCTATATAGATGTTTGGGGGTTTTTAATAGTAAAACATCAAAGAAAGGGCATTGGTTGGACCTCAAATCTTTTTCTTTATTTTAATTTGTATCCAAAACAAAAGGGAGGAATTTCAGATTGACCCAAGATGAAATGAAAGAAAAAAAATAAACCCTACCCTTGCATTAAGTTGGGCAGCAAAGTGAAAAAACTGTTATTTTAACACATGTGTCAGTGTGACATTGTCAGGGAGGGGTGGGAGTGTTGAGTAGTCGTGTTGTGGAGCCCAAATGAAGTTTTTCCAATTTATTTGAAATAGCTAAATACCATATTGTAATCTTTCTGCCATTTTTTAGGTGTGATTATTAACCATTTATGATGTTTTTGCAAGTGTCCATGGTATTTCTTAGACAGAAAATGCATCATTTTAATTGCTTGTTAATGTTTAACAAATATTACAGAAAATGTATTTTCTGATAGTCAATTCACAGTTTATCCTTTATATTTTACCACATACTTGGAAAATTTTATGTTATTGGATGCATAAAATATGTTTCTTAGTATTTATAAACACCCCCACCAAAGAGGTACAGTTGTAAACTGCAATCTGTTCATAGAGTTTCTCCAGGATATGCACAATTGGCTAGAAGTGACAGTAATTTCAAAACAAGTACTATGGTTAAATGTAGGCTATTACATTCTATCTCCAAATACTGTAAGAAGCATTTACTTGGTGTTTGAAGTCCTCCTTTGTTTGTTGAAGAGTCATTTGTGGAGTGAATGCCTTATGTGACTCCTCTCAAAACTTGACTAAATTTGCACACCAAAATAAGCTTGTAATCATTATTATTGTCATAACACACAGATTCTCTAGATTTTGGACCAAATTTAGGACAGATATTTGAAAGGGTAAACAACAATAATTACTTTACTAGCTTGGGTCTTTTGCATGCAAAATAGCCTATAAAAAGAGCCTTAGTAAGGTGCATAGTCAAAAAATAGAAGATAATAATAACTGAGGATTCCTGTGCAAGTTTAATTCAGTCCGTGTGTTTGCATTACATTATCACATCCTCCTTTTTTTATTCTGTAAAACTCTGTCTCTTTTAATGTATAGATTGGATAGTAATCACTAAGCAGCTGCACAGTATTTTTTCCTCTTACTGTTCAGGGTGTGATTTGAGATCTGACTTACTGCACACTGTTCAAACCCTTCTCTGAAAATATATGCTTCTCTGCATATTTTTCTGTTTTGCTCATCACTATGGTAAATAAAGGACTTTAAGGTCACTAATTTGTCATCTTCCCCACTGTAAGAGGAAGGGCATGTTTTAATCCCCGTCTTACAGATGGGAAGCTGAGATACAGTTGCACAGGCATCCTTTAGTTCTTGAATGCTTCATTTTACAACTATATGAATTAGTTTTATGTTAGGAAAAGAGGGCAAATGAGAAGTCTAATTTTCTAGGTGTTAAAAAAGGACTCAACCTGTCTCAAATTCCTTCGTCTCTCTTTCCATCTTTTCCCCTTTCTTCCATTTTCCCTTCCTGTCTGTTTCCATTTTGATTCTTCCTCATCTCCACCTTCCTCTTTGGCCCACATTCCTCTTCACTCCTAAATGCCAGTGTGGTTCCAATTCATCCCCTCTAGGTTACTTGCTTTATCCCTGCTTTTCTGAGCTCCTTAACTAATCTCAAATTTGCCCCGTGTACTGAAATATTCCTCATGTCTGTTTGCTCAGTGAATTCTAATTTTCCTTTACAGTGATCCATCCCTGCCTTTTAGCTTCTTGTCACATCTGTTATGTCCTGTGGTCTTCTACAATGCTTCAGTGTCTCCTCCTCCATCAGGTTTTCACTTGGTGCATTCTCATATTTCTCATCACCGTTCCTCAGTGGGACCTAATGCTATTCTCAGCAAAGTAGTTGTAACCTATTGTCCCGATCCGATGTCGGGAATGTCCCGATCCGATGTCGGGGGAGGTTTCGATATGATCCCAAGAGCGAGATTAAGACACAAAACGAGGTCAAATGCCGTATACCCAAAATAGCAACTTTTAATATAAAAAGTAGAAAATTAGTAGTGATAGGATAGAATAGAGTAAAAAGACAGAAGTCAAGCAGGCATTCAGGATAGATTTTCAAGAATAGTCACCGCCATGGATCCGTGGCGTCCCGGGGGTCCAAGTCTCTCGGTGTTCCGGCGGTGGGGGGCCGCTCCGGGGTCCGCGGTGTTTCGGCGGGGGCGGCAATCGCACCGGGGTCCTCTTGGCAGTCCCTTTTATTCTCATTCGAGGGCTGCAGTTTCCATGGCAATGACACGTCTCCGCATTCCCGAGTCTTGACTGTCCAAGCACGTGCCAGCCAGAGATCATTCACACCTTGCCAGCCGGAGATCTCTGTGGCCTTGCAGCCATTCTTATCATATTCAGCAGCCAAAGGAACCCTCGCCCAGATAAGCAGTCTTTGAGACAAAAGTTCTACAATTCAGTCTTTCACACCACCCCGTGGCTCAAAGATTGCTTCAGGACCCATGGCGGTTTTGAGAAAGATAGTTATGTAGAAAAGGCTAGAAAAGAGCAATTCATACAATCCGCACTACTGACGGCGGCACAGCGCGTATTTGTTTAACACCATGTCGTGGTTTAACCTGGCAGGCAGCCAAATACCACGCAGCCGCTCACTCACTCCCCCCACCCCCAGCGGGACGGGGAGAGAATCGGAAGGGTAAGAGTGAGAAAAACTCGTGGGTTGAGATAAAGACAGTTTAATAGAACAGGGAAAAAGAAGGGAAAATAATAATGATAATGATAATGATAGAATATACAAAATGAGTGATGCACAATGCAATTGCTCACCACCCGCGCTGACCGATAACCAAGTAGCAATCGGTACTTCCTGGATCACTCCTACCATTCATATACTGAGCATGACGTCCCATGGTATGGAATACCCCATTAGCCAGCTGGGCTGGCTGTCCTGATTATGTTCCCTCCCATCTTGTGTACCTAGCTCAGTCAGTAGGCACGGGAGCTGTCCTTGGACTAGGAGGGCACTTAGCAACAACTGAAAACATCAGTGTGTTATCAACATTCTCCTCATACTAAATCCAAAACACAGCACTAGGAAGAAATTTAACCCTGTCCCAGCCAAAACCAGGACACCTAACTTCTAAGCAACAAGTCTTCATTGTTTAGAATTACAGAAGCGAGCAGTAAAATTACAGAAGCAAGCAGTATGGAATAGTAGATACTGTACCTACTACATCAACAGGTGGTTCTCGATTACCTGCTAGAAGGGGGTGTCTGTGGTAAACTGAATGATTCCAACTGTTGCTTAAAAATTGATGACAGCGGTAAAATTGTTAAACAAATTACCACAGGAATACGAAAATTGGCCCATGTTCCTGTCCAGACATGGAAAGGCTGGGATGTTGACTTGTTTTCCTGGCTCCCAGACGGCCCATGGGTTAAGCGAGTTTTATTTTATTTGTTAGGTAGTTTTGCCATGTTATTGTTCTTGCCATGTGTTATTCCATGTTTTATAGAGTTAATTCAACGTGTTGTAACCAATATGCAATTTGTAACCACCATTTCACCTGATGGTGTGTCCTGGTTTTGGCTGGGACAGGGTTAAATTTCTTCCTAGTGCTGTGTTTTGGATGTAGTATGAGGAGAATGTTGATAACACACTGATGTTTTCAGTTGTTGCTAAGTGCCCTCCTAGTCCAAGGACAGCTCCCGTGCCTACTGACTGAGCTAGGTACACAAGATGGGAGGGAACATAATCAGGACAGCCAGCCCAGCTGGCTAATGGGGTATTCCATACCATGTGACGTCATGCTCAGTATATGAAGGGTAGGCGTGATCCAGGAAGTTCCGATCGCTACTTGGTTATCGGTCAGCGCGGGTGGTGAGCAATTGCATTGTGCATCACTCATTTTGTATATTCTATCATTATTTATTATCATTATTATTTTCCCTTCTTTTTCCCTGTTCTATTAAACTGTCTTTATCTCAACCCACGAGTTTTTCTCACTCTTACCCTTCCGATTCTCTCCCTGTCCCGCTGGGGGTGGGGGGAGTGAGTGAGCGGCTGCGTGGTATTTGGCTGCCTGCCAGGTTAAACCACGACAGTCCTTTTTGGCGCCCAACGTGGGGCTCGAAGGGTTGAGATAACGACACATCTGACCCGAACGGGTTAAAACAAATTTGTTATAAGCATTCATTATATCAGTTTAGTACTCGATGTTCACAATGTTGATTTATTTGCTCTCAGAGTTTTTGGATCTGTTCTTGCAGTTGTGGTATGTAGCACCTTACTGGCTGTCTATACTGCTGATTATCAGTTTTTATGTGGGGTTGGTCATCTCTGGGAAATGGATTAAGGTCATTGCTTTGCTATACTGTGTGACCTGGCTTTATGTTATGATAAAATTATTGGTCACGAGCCTGTACTCAGCACTGCCATCATTCCTGTTCTTTGGGAGCTATCTTTTGGAAACTATTAATAATTACACTTTTTACGTCTTCACCTCAGAGGATGAATTTAGGGGGGAGACAAGATGGGACACTTTCTCCCACTTGTTCACCTTCCCCTCCATATCTTCAGAAACTCCTTTTTCTTCTATCCTCTTCATGAAGACGTCTACAATATTCCCTGAGAATTTTGAATATCCTTGGGATGTTCAAACGAGCATGATCATATTGCTATGTCTTCTGAATGTGGTTCAGGCCTTGTTTAGAGTTAAACAACTATTCAGGAATACTGTCCAGAGATCAACCCCAGCAACAGATACAGTGACTACTCAAACCCCCACGACAGGCACTGTAGCTCCTTCAACCCGCACGGCAACCACTGTGGCTACTCAAACCCCTGCGACAGGCACCGTGGCTACTTCAACCCCCACAACAACCACTATGGCTACTCAGACCCCGGCAACAGTCACTACAGTTACTCCAACCCCCGCGACAGGCACTGCAGCTACCCAAACCCTTGCGACAGGTACTACAGCTGAACCAGAGGACCAACCGTCGCTGGTATCCGTCGCCCCTGTACAGAAGAAGAAATCTTTGAAGCGGAAGTCAGGTCGTGTAGAAAAGGATGATGGAAAAGCAGGGCCATCACGAGGAGGGGAGGAGGAAGAGGAAGAACTCATAAACGAGACGGAAACCACCCGATCCTTATCCCTGAATGAGTTGCGAGATATGCGGAAAGATTTCGGCCGTCGTCCAGACGAGCATATTGTTACCTGGCTGCTCCGATGCTGGGATAATGGGGCCAGTAGCCTGGAATTAGAGGGGAAGGAGGCCAAACAGCTGGGATCCCTTGCTAGGGAAGCAGGTATTGACAAAGCAATTGGAAAAGGGACACAGGTCCTCAGCCTCTGGAGGCGACTGCTGTCAGGCGTAAAGGAAAGGTATCCCTTCAAGGAAGATGTTATATATCGCCTAGGCAAATGGACCACTATGGAGAGAGGTATCCAGTACCTGAGAGAACTAGGCGTGCTGGAGGTGGTTTATAGTGACCTGGATGACCCCCGAACACCCAAAGATCCAGATGACGTCCAGTGCACCCGACCCATGTGGCGGAAGTTGGTACGGAGCGCACCAGCATCGTATGCCAGTTCGTTGGCAGTACTGTGCTGGAAAGAGGAAGAAGCACCAACGGTGGATGAGGTGGTTAACAGACTTCGGGATTTCGAAGAAAATATCTCCTCCTCCCTTGTCTCGGCTGTGGAGAAACTGTCCCGGGAGGTCCAGCAACTCAAAGAGGATATGTCTTATTCTCCACCTGTACGGACCAGTATCTCAGCCATTAGGAGTCAGCGTTTTTCTCCTCAAGAGAGAGGATATCGAAAGTACACACCACGGGGCACCCTGTGGTTTTACCTGCGTGACCATGGAGAGGACATGAGGCAGTGGGATGGAAAACTTACCTTCGTCCTAGAGGCACGTGTACGTGAGTTGCAAGGAAAAACAATCACACAAGGGGGTTCTCCCAGGAAAAATGCTGCTCCAGTTGTCAGGAAAAACCTGTCTCACGACGGTCCAGTTTCCAGTGAACAGTTCCCCAGACAGAGTAGAAGGGCTGATCTCACTTTGGATTGTAATTGCAATGAAGAAATTCTTGACTCACGTTTGCAAGAAGTGAGAGATGGATACTATGACCAGAACTAGAGGGGCCCTGCCTCTAGCCAGGTAGAGGAAAGGGACAACTGGGTTTACTGGACTGTGTGGATTCGATGGCCTGGCACATCAGACCCACAGGAGTATAAGGCTCTCGTAGACACCGGTGCACAGTGCACCCTGATGCCATCAAACCATAAAGGGGCAGAACCCATTTGTATTTCTGGAGTGACAGGGGGATCCCAAGAGTTAACTGTATTGGAGGCCGAAGTGAGCTTGACCGGGAATGAGTGGCAGAAGCACCCCATTGTGACTGGCCCAGAGGCTCCGTGCATCCTTGGCATAGACTACCTCAGGAGAGGGTATTTCAAGGACCCAAAAGGGTACCGGTGGGCTTTTGGTATAGCTGCCCTGGAGACAGAGGAAATTAAACAGCTGTCCACCTTGCCCGGTCTCTCAGAGGATCCTTCTGTTGTGGGGTTGCTGAGGGTTGAAGAACAACAGGTACCAATCGCTACCACAACAGTGCACCGGCGGCAATACCGCACCAACCGAGACTCTCTGATCCCCATCCATGAGCTGATTCGTCGATTGGAGTGCCAAGGAGTGATCAGCAAGACTCGCTCACCCTTCAACAGTCCCATATGGCCAGTGCGAAAGTCTAATGGAGAGTGGAGGCTAACAGTAGACTACCGTGGCCTGAACGAAGTCACGCCGCCACTGAGTGCTGCCGTGCCGGACATGCTAGAACTTCAATACGAACTGGAGTCAAAGGCAGCCAAGTGGTACGCCACAATTGACATTGCTAATGCCTTCTTCTCCATCCCTTTGGCGGCAGAGTGCAGGCCACAGTTTGCTTTCACTTGGAGGGGCGTCCAGTACACCTGGAACCGACTGCCCCAGGGGTGGAAACACAGCCCTACCATTTGCCATGGACTGATCCACACCGCACTGGAACAGGGTGAGGCTCCAGAACACCTGCAATACATTGACGACATCATCGTGTGGGGCAACACAGCAGAAGAAGTTTTTGAGAAAGGGAAGAAAATAATTCAAATCCTTCTGAAATCTGGTTTTGCCATAAAACAAAGTAAGGTCAAGGGACCTGCACAGGAGATCCAGTTTTTAGGAATAAAATGGCCAGATGGACGTCGTCAGATCCCAACAGATGTGATCAATAAAATAACAGCCATGTCTCCACCAACTAACAAAAAGGAAACGCAAGCTTTCTTAGGCGTTGTGGGTTTTTGGAGAATGCATATTCCAAATTACAGTCAGATTGTAAGCCCTCTCTATCAAGTGACCAGGAAGAAGAACGACTTCAAATGGGGCCCTGAGCAACGACAAGCCTTTGAACAAATTAAACAGGAGATAGTTCACGCAGTAGCCCTTGGGCCAGTCCGGGCAGGACAAGATGTAAAGAATGTGCTCTACACCGCAGCCGGGGAGAATGGCCCTACCTGGAGCCTCTGGCAGAAAGCACCAGGGGAGACTCGAGGTCGACCCTTAGGGTTCTGGAGTCGGGGATACAGAGGATCCGAGGCCCGCTACACTCCAACTGAGAAGGAGATATTGGCAGCATATGAAGGGGTTCAAGCTGCTTCGGAAGTGGTTGGTACTGAAGCACAGCTCCTCCTGGCACCCCGACTGCCGGTGCTGGGCTGGATGTTCAAAGGGAGGGTCCCCTCTACACATCATGCAACCGATGCTACGTGGAGTAAGTGGGTCGCACTGATCACACAACGGGCCCGAATAGGAAACCCCAGTCGCCCAGGAATCTTGGAGGTGATCACGAACTGGCCAGAAGGCAAAGATTTTGACATATCCACAGAGGAGGAGGTGATACGTGCTGAAGAAGCCCCACTGTATAATAAACTACCAGAAAATGAGAAGCAATATGCCCTGTTCACTGATGGGTCCTGTCGCCTTGTGGGAAAGCATCGGAGGTGGAAAGCTGCTGTATGGAGTCCTATACGCCAAGTTGCAGAAACTGCTGAAGGAGAAGGTGAATCGAGCCAGTTTGCAGAGGTGAAAGCCATCCAGCTGGCCTTGGACATTGCCAAACGAGAAAAATGGCCAGTACTTTATCTCTATACTGACTCATGGATGGTGGCAAATGCCCTGTGGGGGTGGTTGCAGCAGTGGAAGCAGAACAACTGGCAGCGCAGAGGTAAACCCATCTGGGCTGCCGCGTTGTGGCAAGATATTGCTGCCCGGGTAGAGAACCTGACTGTAAAAGTACGTCACGTAGATGCTCACGTACCCAAGAGTCGGGCTACTGAGGAACATCAAAATAACGAGCAGGTGGACCAGGCTGCTAAGATTGAAGTGGCTCAGGTGGATTTGGACTGGCAACATAAGTGTGAACTATTTATAGCTCAGTGGGCCCATGACGCATCAGGCCATCAAGGAAGAGATGCAACATATAGATGGGCTCGTGATCGAGGGGTGGACTTAACCATGGATGCTATTGCACAGGTTATCCACGAGTGTGAAACGTGCGCTGCAATCAAACAAGCCAAGCGAGTAAAGCCTCTTTGGTATGGGGGACGATGGTTGAAATATAAATATGGGGAGGCCTGGCAGATTGATTATATCACACTCCCACAAACCCGACACGGTAAGCGCTATGTGCTCACCATGGTGGAAGCAACCACCGGCTGGCTAGAAACATACCCTGTGCCCCATGCCACTGCCCGGAACACCATCCTGGGCCTTGAAAAGCAAGTCCTATGGCGACATGGCACCCCAGAAAGAATTGAGTCAGACAACGGGACTCACTTCCGAAACGTCCTCATAGACACCTGGGCCAAAGAGCATGGCATTGAGTGGGTCTATCACATCCCCTACCATGCACCTGCCTCCGGGAAAATCGAACGATACAATGGACTGCTAAAAACTACGCTGAGAGCAATGGGTGGTGGGACATTCAAACATTGGGACATGCATTTAGCAAAGGCCACCTGGTTAGTCAATACCAGGGGATCTGCCAATCGAGCTGGCCCTGCCCAATCAAGACTCTTACGTACTGTAGATGGAGATAAAGTCCCTGTCGTGCATATGAGAAATATGCTGGGGAAGACAGTCTGGGTTACTCCTGCCTCTGGCAAGGGAAAACCCATCCGTGGGATTGCTTTTGCTCAAGGACCTGGGTGCACTTGGTGGGTGATGCGAAAGGATGGGGAGGTCCGGTGTGTACCTCAAGGGGATTTGATTTTGGGTGAAAATAGCCAATGAACTGAATTTTGATGTCAACTGTTACATGATATTGTATGTCATTATTTCTATGATATAGCAGTGGTATAGCAGTGAAAATCACCCAGATTAATGAAGAATGAACTAACTCCAATGAAACCGAGCGAAGTGCAACGATGATAGAACTGGACGAGCGCAGCAGTACCAAAATGAGAACTGGCTTCAGGATGCAACGGCCCAACACCGCACACCATCTCTTCGGCCCTGAAAGACTGTTATAACAGATGGAGCCCAAAGTCATGGACTAAATGAACTCAGTGGACATTTTAGAGGGATAGTCCATAGACCGAGGGAATGATATCTGTGCGTGCATATATATATATGTGTGTATATATAAAGAAAGATAGCGGTGGTTAATTGAAATGTATTAAAAAAGATGTGAGACCTAAGCACGACGTAAATGGTATGGAATAAGGGGTGGATACTGTCCTGGTTTCGGCTGGGACAGGGTTAAATTTCTTCCTAGTGCTGTGTTTTGGATTTAGTATGAGGAGAATGTTGATAACACACTGATGTTTTCAGTTGTTGCTAAGTGCCCTCCTAGTCCAAGGACAGCTCCCGTGCCTACTGACTGAGCTAGGTACACAAGATGGGAGGGAACTAGCAGGTGTTGTGTTTGCAGGTGTGTAGAATTGTAACTAGTCTAAATTGTGTATCCTCGAAGCATCGTTAGGCTCTAGTGAAGAATAACCTTGGAAACTATAAACAAACGTGGTCCAAGCATGGCTCAGGGACAAATTGCGACACTATAAGGTAAAGAGGAAATAAGTTCATGAAGAGTTCACTACCCCAACGACCACCAGAGACCACCCGAGACCCTCAAGGAGACCCTAAAGGCTTTAGTGCGCATGTGTTTAAGATGATGTAATATTATAATTAGTTCTCGGAAATGTAATGAATATGTAACAAGGAAATTTAAAATATGTATGAGAAGCATGGATATAAACAGAAAGGTGACTAGACCAGGTGTGCTTGATTTGTGGCAAGTCCACCGAGCACCCAGGCCTGAATAAAACAATATCTCTCCTGAGCGTGTGGAATTGGTTACTTGCACGCCGGGCACGAATCCGCTTTTCGGACAACGGTTTTTGGCGACCCAGGTGGGACTGCTGTGAAGCCTTGCCCGGATCGACTTGCCGGCTCTCGGTGGGGAGACCCTGCTCTCTGGACTCCAGCGCGCACCGACTTTTTGATCGGGGACTCCATGAGTATTCTCCCCGACCAGAGCAGGTGAGCGACTCAACGGTGCAACGCTAAGGTAAATGAGATATTGTTCTGGGGTATAAAATTGTGCATGCATGCATTTGGTAAGGAATTGTGGCCACAGGTAAAGAGGTATATTCATATGCGTTTGACAGTGACGACTGGAGTATATGAAGTTGTAGGCGCCAGGGGTAAACTGGTATATTCATATGCGTTTGACAGTGACGACTGGAGTATATGAAGTTGTGGTTAAGAACGTTCTTTTTAGGTAAAGGTATGGGAGCTCAACCATCAAAAGTAACACCTTGTTCCCCCTTAGGATGCATCATTAAACATTGGGGAAAATTTGGGGGTGATCCTTTGAGAAAGGAGAAATTAATTGAATATTGTTCTAGATGGTGGCCAATGTATAAATTGGAAGATGAGGAAAAATGGCCAGAATTGGGAACCTTGCAATATAATACTATTTTACAATTAATGTTATTTTGTAGAAGACAAAGAAAATAGGATGAGGTACCTTATGTAGATTTGTTTTTTTCTTTGAGAAATGATCATGAAATTCAGAAAAAAATGTAAACCTTTAGATTCAGATTCTAATGTAATGATGATGATGATGGAAAATAAGGAACCAAAAGTGCATTGTTGCTCTGCTTGTAGCATAGGAAAATGATGTTTAAAACTAGGAGAAGAAGAGGAGGATACACAAATGTTAGTACCACCAAATAAAAATGAAACTTCTGAAACTGAAGCAAGAGGAAGCAATACTTTTAGTCCGATAGCTGGCAGGACTAGAACCCAGCAAGGGTCTGTATTGTTAGCACCCCTTCGCCAGGCAGTGGGCCCAAGGGGGGAGCCAGTATTTCTGAAAGTACCATTTACAACTTCTGATTTAATGAATTGGAAGGAGTTAGCAGGATCATATAGAGAGAATCCAGAAAAGGTGTATAGATCTTTTCGAACAATTATTGAAAATCATAATTCAGATTGGCAAGATATTAAAATTCTTTTGAATAATTTGTTTACTCCTGAAGAAAAGAGGGTAGTATTAGAAAAAGCAAATATAAAAAAATGAGAGAATAAATGCAAGAAAAGGTCCTGCTCATTTTATGCCAACTCAAGACCCAAATTGGAATCCTAATAGTAATGATGGGAAACTGATGATTAAACAGTATCAACAATTAATTTTGTGTGGAGTAAAGAATGGAATATCCCACCCAAAGAATTTAGTGAAATTGACTCAAATAATTCAAGGAAAAACAGAGGACCCATCCACCTTTTATGAATGATTATGTGAGGCAGCCAGAAAATGGACATACTTAGATCCTGAGAGTGATGAGAATAGAGCAATATTTACTACTTTGTTTGTAGGGCAAGCTGCTCCAGATATTCAAAAGAAATTGCAGAAAGTGGATGAAATTACAGGAATGACTATATCACAGTTAATTGAAATTGTTTAGAAGGTGTATAATAATAGGGAAGAGGAGGAAAAGAAAAATCAGGAAAAAGAAAAAATAAAAGATAGGAAACAAAAAGCTGCTATTCTAGGAGCTGCTTTTGTAAATGCCCAAGGATCAGCTGGAGGAAAAGGTAAAAGATATTTGAGAGGAAGAGGTAGAAGATATTTGAAAGGAAAAGGTAGAGGAGATAGAGATATGTTTAAACAATATACCCCATTAGGATTTAATCAATGTGCTGTATGTAAGAAACAGGGACACTGGAAGAGTGAGTGTCCAGAGAACAAAGAAGCAGTCGTGACTCAGTCACAGCAGATACCACCTGAAGCTGATTTACTTATGATGGGAGGAGATTCTGAATGATGGGGACTGGGGGTAGAAAATGATATTTTCCCAGCTGAGCCCCTGGTTCCAGTAAAGCTGGGAAATAAAGTAGTCGATTTTTTAGTAGATACTGGAGCAAAATATTTTGTTATAAATACATGTAAAGGACCAATGAGTAAATTTAATGTATCTATTGTTGGGGTCACGGGAAAGAAAGAGGTAAGGCCTTTTTTGAAACCTTTAAAATGTAAAATTGGAGAAAAAACATTGATGCATGAATTTTTATATATACCAGAATGCACCATGCCTCTCTTAGGATGGGATTTATTGAATAAATTGGGAGCACAAATTAACTTTAAAAAAAGAAGAATCCAAGTTCATTTTCCTGAAGCTAATGCCTGGCAAGCCCAAGTTTATTTATTACAGACAAACACAGATGAATCTGAAGAAATTCCAGAAGAGATTAAAGATGCAGTTTACCCTTTTGCTTGGGCAACAGAGAAACCAGGAAGAGCGAAAAATGTGGAACTGGTAAAAGTTGAATTGAAAACAGGAGTTCGACCGGTAAGAAAGAAACAATATCCTATTAGTATAGAAGCCAGAAAAGGTTTGGAACCAATAATAAAAAATTTTCTTATATATGGACTTTTAAGAGAATGTCAATCTGATTACAATACTCCTATCCTTCCAGTGAAAAAAAACCCACATAACCAAGGATATAGGCTGGTTCAAGATCTAAGAGCAATAAACCAGTTAGTGGTGGACATTCATCCAGTAGTCCCTAATCCATATACGCTGCTAACAACTATCAATGAATCGAATGCATATTTCTCTGTTATAGATCTGAAAGATGCTTTCTTTTGTATACCTCTGGAAGAAAACAGCCAAAAGATTTTTGCCTTTGAATGGGAAGATCCGTCGACTGGGAGGAGGACTCAGCTCTGCTGGACCGTGCTGCCACAAGGGTTTAAAAATAGCCCAACCATCTTTGGAGCAGCCCTGAATAAGGAACTGGAACAGTGGTCCGGTAAGGAAGATCAAATCACCCTCCTTCAGTATGTTGATGACATCCTATTGGGAGCAGATACTATTGAGATCTGCAAAGAAAAGACTGTTAGCCTCCTAAACTTTTTGGGAATGGCCGGGTATAGGGTGTCAGAGAAGAAAGCACAAATTGCAAAACAAACTGTAATTTATTTGGGGTTTGAGATTTCCCAAGGATAGCGAAGATTGGGAAATGGTAGAAAAGAAGCCATTTGCAGGATGGCACCCCCTCAATCCAAAAGAGAGTTGAGAGGATTTCTAGGAATGGCTGGATGGTGTCGCCTTTGGATTCCAAATTATGGTTTGATGGCAAAACCATTGTATGAGGCAACCAAAGGCCCTGAAGAATTGTTAGAACAATTTTAAATCCTGCCTCTTTAATGCCAAGTGAAAAAGAGAGTGATCTTAACCATGATTGTTTACAAGTCATTGAACAGGTATATGCCAGCAGGCCAGATCTGAAAGATGTCCCTCTCCAAAGTCCGGATGAAGAATTATTTACTGATGGAAGAAAGAGAAAGGAGGGCTGGCTATGCCGTGGTAACTTTAACTGAAGATCGAGAAATAAAAGCATTACCTCCAAATACATCCGCCCAAAAGGCAGAAATTATAACCCTGACAAAAACCTTACATTTGGCTAAAGGTAAGAGAGTCAACATCTATACAGATTCTAAATATGCTTTTGGAGTTGTGCATGCTCATGGAGCAATATGGAAGGAGCGAGGACTTTTGTCTGCCAGCGGTACCCCTATAAAATATGGAACAGAGATTTTAAATTTGTTGGAAGCAGTACAGAAACCTAAAGAACTTGCAGTGATTCATTGTAAGGCTCATCAAAAAGGGGACTCAAAAGTAATACAAGGAAATCAGAAAGCAGATGAGGCTGCTAAATGTGTAGCATTAAATACTATGATTTATGTTTTAATTCCATCAAAAGAAATTCAGGTGGAATCTCCAAATTATAGTGAGAAAGAAAATAAATTAGCTATGCTATTACATTGTAAGAAGAATGATCAAGGATAGTGGATAACTTCACATGGACAATGTATAGTAACCCCTGAAATTATGAAGAAATTAATGGTCAAAACCCATGCTGAAACACATATGGGAGCAGAGGCAATGGTGGAATCAGTAAAACGATATGCGACAAGAACTAAAATGTTATTGATTGCTAAAAGTGTGAGTAATAAATGTGAGATTTGTCTTGGGAACAATCCGAAAATACAAATCCGACCCCCTCCTGGAGAGGTAGAGAAGCATAACTCCCGGTGAATATTGGTAAATAGATTTTTCAGAGTTACTGCAATGTAACCAATACCGATATCTATTGGTATTGTTAAATACCTTCTCTGGATGGCCGGAAGCTTTCCCGTGTCGAACCAAGGCAAAAGAGGTTGTGAAACATTTGTTGAAAAAAATAATTTCAAGGTTTGGAGTCCCTTTAGGAATGTCCTCTGATAGAGGCCCACATTTTGTAGTGGAGGTTATTAAAAATGTGAGGAACCAAATATTAAAGAAACAAATTCCTAAAATATATCCAGAAGCTCAGTGGAAATAGATTGAAGCTTTACCATTTGCCTTGTTAAGAATTAGGGTGACCCCGAGAGTTAGAGAAAAAGTAAGTTTATTTGAAATTTTGTATGGTAAACCTTATGATGTCAATCTAACAGGAAGATCTAAACAAATGCATGTAATAGGAGAAAAAAATGTTAACTGAGTATCTCTTGTCTTTAAGTAAAATATTAAGTTCTTTACACAAATATGTTCTTTTAAGGACACATTTACCCCTTGAATTTTTGGTACATTCATTCAGTCCAGGAGACCAAGTCTACCTGCGAACGTAGAAGGACGACTCCCTTGAAGAAAAGTGGAAAAGACCCTTCCAAGTGTTAATGACAACAAACACTGATGTATAATTAGAAGGAATAGACTCTTAGATTCATTACACCAAAATAAAAAAAATATATCCTAGACTGTGGACATCTATACCTAAGGGACCATTGAAATTAACTTTAAGGCGTACTTGATGAGTTATCAGAGATGTTGTTAAATTATTTGTGATATTTAAAATATTTATTGTTAGAAAAAAAAACCAAATTAATTAAGAAATTGTAGGTTTAGGAGTAGAAAATATAAAGCCTGTTGATATTAATTATGCCGATCAGTAAAGCTGAATCCCAATTTCTATTGCCAAAATAAGATAGAAATTCCAAATTTAAATTGGCTTAGACAATTGTTCTTGTTTGCAATACTGATCGTCATCTTAGTTATAATTATTTGTGGTATGATTTAATGTATGTCTTTTTGTAGACCAAATGCTTATAAGTAAATGATGTGAGACTCATGATGCTCAACATCATAAGTCTCAAAGGGGGGAATTGATGTAGTAGGTACAGTATCTACTATTCCATACTGCTTGGTTCTGTAATTTTACTGTTTGCTTCTGTAATTCTAAACAATGAAGACTTGTTGCTTAGAAGTTAGGTAACTAGCAGGTGTTGTGTTTGCAGGTGTGTAGAATTGTAACTAGTCTAAATTGTGTATCCTGGAAGCATCGTTAGGCTCTAGTGAAGAATAACCTTGGAAACTATAAACAAACGTGGTCCAAGCATGGCTCAGGGACAAATTGCGACCCTATAAGGTAAAGAGGAAATAAGTTCATGAAGAGTTCACTACCCTGCCGACCATCAGAGACCACCCGAGACCCTCAAGGAGACCCTAAAGGCTTTAGTGCGCATGTGTTTAAGATGATGTAATATTATAATTAGTTCTCGGAAATGTAATGAATATGTAAAAGAGAAATTTAAAATATGTATGAGAAGCATGGATATAAACAGAAAGGTGACTAGACCAGGTGTGCTTGATTTGTGGCAAGTCCACCGAGCACCCAGGCCTGAATAAAACAATATCTCTCCTGAGCGTGTGGAATTGGTTACTTGCATGCCGGGCACGAATCCGCTTTTCGGACAACACTGTGGGGGTCTGTGGTAATTAGAAATAGGTGGTAGTGTCTGCTCCAAGTGGATGGTTTAACGGTATGGGTACGTTGTTGCCAGGTATCTTGTAAATGGAACAGGACCAAGCACCGGTGTCATTACTCCAGGAACATTTTTCAGCAACACCGGTAATATTTTTCATGCGATTGATCGGAGACCAATAGGAAGGAAATATTTTCCAGTGCCCAGTCTCATTCACCCAGGCCCATCCCAGCTCACGAGGTACAAAAGGTTCATTGTAGTTAAGGGTTGTCTTACAGCCCTCAATGAAGCAATTGTTTCCATATGTATAGGTCCAATTACATTTGCTATTTCCTACAAAAACACCACCCTCCTGTGTTCGATTTAGACAATATTCACCTCGGGTCGGGTATTGTATCGTCCAAGGCCTGAGTATCCTCGCTCCAATAGGAATCATTCTTGATCTCACTGTAATTACTCACTAACCATTTAGGAGAAAGGGGGATGGAAGTCCAGGGCCAACTTTCTAAACCCAAGGGTCCTCCACATACCCAACAATTGGTAAGGTTAAAGGTATCAGCTACTTGTTGACCTAAAACAATAAATTCATTTTGCCATGACACGTCGAAAAGGGGGGCACAGGAGCCTCCCCAAACACCAAACACAGTAAAAATAATTAACCAAAACATTATTTTCAATGATATAACAAAACCATTCAGGTGATCCTCGGCTTCAGTTATTTCTTCTGGTTGGCTTCGGAGTCTCCACCTGAAAAAGAAAAGAAAGCAGACTCGGTTCGTTTTAAGGAACCGGACAGATTGTTATTAGAAAGATGGAACAATCCACCTCGTGTTAATCTTGTGTTCTTTCCCATGAGCATCTTTTGCCTTCCAGGCATGCTTATTTACTGGGGTTTCCAGTACCAGGGGTATGGCTCCCACAGTAGGGAGTTCAACCAAAACTGGTTGGCTGGGAAAATGTGATGGATTTTTAGGATGATCAGGGCCGTATGGGGCTGGTATAATGATTGGGGCCTTCGGACAAAATGCGGTAATTTTCGGGCACCCATTTATGCCCCAATGACTGTTGACACTAGCCGTTCGGCCCATCCTGGCTTGTGTGGTTTAAGGAAGCGCTTCAGCAAGCCATTTGTTCTTTCCACAATCCCATTTGCCTGTGGGTAATATGGAGTATGATATACCCATGAAATTCCCTCCTGAGTTGCCCAATCTTGGACTACTCTGGCAGTAAAGTGGGAACCATTATCTGATTGAATCGATTGCGGTTTGGGGAAGGTACCAAACCACTCCTTCAGAGCTTTTACCGTGTTTTCCCCCGTTGCTCTAGCAAATGCTTTGGTCTGGACTAGCCCTGACACTATCTCTACCCCAACCAACGCATAATGCTTACTTTCTGATTTCCGGAAAGGGCCGATATAGTCCACTTGCCAGGCTTCCCACAGCCCTTTCCCCTCCCTCAAGTGCAGGGGGTCATCCTCCAGGGGATGTCTTTCTAAGCAGGTACGACATTGTTCGCAAGCGGACACACAAGTCTTACATTCTTCCCTGGTAACTGGCCAACCTCGGGCTTGGGCCTCGCAATAGAGGTCCTTAGCCCCTGAGTGTTTCCTTTTTACATGTAGCCACTCTAGCAACCGTTCCCAATCTTCTGCTATTTGGGTGTTCTGCAGGGGAGTCAATCGGGCTAGTTCAGCTTTGCCATTCCACTGGCTTGCAGGAGTATCATCTTGTTAGTGTGAAGCCACCCAGCCTACTGCAAATTTTCCTTGCCTAGCAATAGTTAGAATGTCTTGCCATTTCTCCTTCTGCCATACAGGTATCCTATTGACTTCCCACTCGTTCTGTTCCCAAAACGGAAGCCATTCAGTACAGCCTTTAAATACAGCGTAGGAATCAGTATAAATATAGGCAGGAGAAGCAGATTGGGCCTCATGTTGAAAAACACTCCACACTGCAATTAGTTCCCCTACTTGAGCACTGCCTTCCCCTTCAGTAATTATTTGTTCATTGATGTCTACACGGAGTGCCACAGCTCGATATTTCCAGGTTTTTCCCTCCTGTTTGGAAGAAGCATCAGTAAACCAAACGTTCTGCAACTGCCTGGAAAATGGAGGGGCAACTTGTATTACAGGAGGGAGTACACTCGTTTCCCTATCTGGGCCCATCTCCTCCTGAATGGTTAACATCTTTGTGGCTCCCTCGGATACAGTGAAGATGTCACAGTAATGTTCTATCTGGACATACCATTTTCGAACAGAAGCTCTCTGGGCCACCCCGTCAGGGGGTGGAGTACCTGCCAAAACTGTTTTAATTACTTTAAATGGGCCTCTGAGCACTATTGGTTGTTGTCGGATAGTTCATTCGGCCTCTCTCAAGGCTGAACTGACCACAAACAAACCCTTTTCCCAAGCCGTATATCTTTTTTCAGCATCTTTAAAACTGCGAGAATAGAATCCAGTAGGTTGAGTGGGTCCTTCAGGACCCTTTTGCCACAAATGTATCGATAGCCCGGTTTTGTCAAATCCCCATTCGATATTGACTGGGTCTGTAGGGTGAATAGGACCCAGAGCTTGATGGGCAGTTGCTTCAAACACCAGCAACTGCAATGCCTCTTCATGAGGCTCAGTCCATTCCCACTGGGCCCCTTTTCGCAATAAGTCATACAGGTGTCTTGCAATAATTGAAAAATCAGGAATGTGTTTTCTCCAAAACACAAGCAGCCCCAGCACATGCAATAAGTCCTTTTTTGACTCTGGCATTTTAATCTGATCTAGTGAGGAGAGGGTGTCAGGTGGGATACATGTCATTCCTCCCTTCCACCAGATCCCTAAAAACTTTACTTCACTTGAGGGTGTTTGTGTTTTCTCAGGTGGAATCTTCAGTCCCAAACTTACCAGATGGGAAATTATATTATCTTGGGTTGTCTGAACCCTTTCTACCTTATCCCCTCCCACAAGAATATCATCAATATATTGGTAAACACTGACCCCCTTCTCTACCTGGATTCTTTCCAGCTCCTGCGCCAATGCATGGTAGGCTAATGTTGGGGAATGCTTGTATCCCTGCGGGAGTCGGGTGAAAGTGAATTGCTGACCTTCCCAAGTAAAAGCAAAACGGTCTTGGTCCTCAGATTGTAGGGGGACCATAAAAAACATGTCCTTAACATCCACCGTCACCATGATCGGGTGGGCTCTTTCCTGGATTACAGCTATAAGCTCAGCAATATTCGGTACTGCGGCTGTCAATGGACCAGTGTTTGCATTAAGTCTACGATAATCCACAGTTAGTCTCCACTTGCCATTGGGTTTTCGTACTGGCCACACTGGGGAGTTAAAAGGGGAGTGGGTCGGAACCACGATGCCCTGTCCCTTCAAGTCCTCTAACACAGGCGTTATTCCCTCTCTGGCCCCCAAGGGTATCGGGTAAGGCTTAACATTCGTAAGCTTCGAAGGGGGAAGTGGTGGTGCAGCTTGTAGCAGTCGAATGTCTATTGTTGGAGAGCCAAACGACCACTGTCTCCCTTTATTATCAATCCAGGTCCTCCCTTTCAGGACATCAAGTCCCAGGAGGTTGAGTGGAAAATCTCCCACAACCATTGTTACCATGGTAGCAATATCTTCTCCCGGCAATCGTAGGCTGACCATTGCTAACGCCTGTGGTTGAACATTGCCAAATGCATCTGCTACAAACAGTCTCTGTTTAGAAAATTTAACCCCACAGCTAGTAGCATCTTTCGTTTTAATAGCCGAAATTTGAGCCCCAGTATCTACAAAAAATGTGACCGGGACTTGTTTTGGCCCTACAACACCTGTAATTAGTAAATCACCCTGGCCGTTTTCAGTGAGCTGTCTGATGTACATCCAGCCTTCGCCCCCCCGCTCACCATTGGAGGACGAAGGATCTAGTTTCCCACCGAATATCAGGGGACATTTGTTTCTGATAAGTCAATTAAAGAGGGTGCACTCAGGGTGGTATTTTTAGAACCCGTGTCTTTATCTGCCAATTTATCGGGCCATTCAGACACCAGTTTTTCTAACTTGTCAGTTGGCAATCCATCCATTAAGTCACATGGGATCCCCTTTTGCCACCCCTTTGCCCACAGACTGCTGCGCTTATTTGGGATGTCCCTCCCTCCAGGTGGTTTAGCGAGGGGTGTTTTACCATCACCCTCAGGGCGTGGAACCATTTTTACTTCAGCTCGCCTCAGGCCTTGCAAATAAAAACAATTGCCTGAGCCAATTCAAATTTGGAAGCCACGAAAATAACCAAGAAAGGTCTAACCCTTCTCGTTCCTTAAATCCAGATGCTAAATTCTTCAATTGTTAATTTTTTTTCTCAACTAACTGCGAATTATCACTTAAATTAAAACAACACATACCTTTAAACTCTTCACAACCATGATTATGTCTTAAAAGTAAATAATCAATTGCAGCCCTGTTCTCAAGAGTAGCTTCTCTTATTTGTGTCATTTCCATGCCAATAGCTGAAAGTGCCTGAGAAGTATAATTTATATCTTTAACTAAAGCACAAGTAATTCTTCTTATGGTGTGATAATTCATGGCTACTCCAACTCCAGGCGCTAGGATAGCTGCAGCTGACATTTCACTTGAACTGTATAAAGTGACTTGCGAGTCACAATCTTCTGATACTTGGTGTACACTCCTTTTAGCTTGTTCACTATGTTCTAAGTCCTTCTTATCAGCAACGGAGTCATCTTCCCAATTGAACATGGACCTCCTGTTACATTTGCTGGGATATAAGAATATGCTATTCGCCCACATAATAAAAACCATCCAAGGGGTAATTTAGTATGGGCCCAGGCATAACTCAGAAGATGAGTAGAGTTACACCTCAAAGGGGATTGTAAACGTGTTAAATTTTCACATTTAGAAGTACAATTTACAAACTTAACACAATGTTCAGCTGGGAGTGTTCCTTGTACCTTAACTCTTAACATCCCTCTCTCCTTGGATCTAGTTGTTTTTCCCAGACTATAAATACTATGGTAAGTTAACTTGATGTCAAAGCTCTGAAACATCGTGTAGTTCCTTATCAATTCTAGAGGAGTTGGTATTCCCACAAGGCAAGAACTGTACATTCCTCCTACTGAATTCTCTGCTGCAATACAAAAAGAAGACATGTTGGTTACTTCTCGGGTTAAAAGCTCCCAGATATTTCGATTTCTATCCCATTTCGGCAATAAAAATTGGGATTCAGCTTTACTGATCGTCATAACCAATATCAACAAACTCCACATTTTTACTTCTAAACCTCAGTTTCTAAATAATTTGATTCCTCTTCTAACAGTAAAAATTTAACTATTACAAATAGTTCAGTAGCATTTCTGGTGACTCATCAAGTACACCTTAAAGTTAACTTCAATGGTCCTTTAGGTATAGATGTCCACAATCTAGGAGGTATTTTCTTTATTCTAGTGTAGTGAATCCAAGAATCTATTCCTTCTAATTTTACAGCAGTGTTTGTTGTCAATAACACTTGAAAGGGTCCCTTCCACTTTTCTCCAAGGGGGTCGTCCTTCCACGTTCGCAGGTAAACTTGATGTCCTGGACTGAATGAATGTACTGGAAATTCAAGAGGTAAAGGTGTCTTCAAAAGAACATACTTGTGTAAAGAACTCAGCACTTTACTCAAAGACAAGAGATACTCAGTTAATACTTTTTACCCTATCACATGCATTTGTTCAGATCTTCCTGTTAGATTAACATTGTAAGGTTTACCATACAGAATTTCAAATGGACTTATTTTTTCTCTAGCTCTCGGGGTCACCCTAATTCTTAACAAGGCAAGTGGTAAAGCTTCGATCCATTTCAACTGAGCTTCCTGACATATCTTAGAAATCTGTCTCTTTAATGTTTGGTTTATTCTTTCTACTTGTCCACTAGATTGTGGCCTCCAAGGGGCATGCAAATCCCACTTGATTCCTAGTGTCTTACTCATATTCTTAATAACCTCCACCACAAAATGTGGACCTCTGTCCGAGGATATCCCTAAGGGGACTCCAAATCTTGGAATAATTTCCTTTAATAAGTGTTTTGTTACCTCTTTTACCTTGTTGGTTCGACACGGGAAAGCTTCTGGCCATCCAGAGAAGGTATCTACCAATACCAATAAATATCGGTATTGATTGCACCTTGGTAATTCTGAAAAATCTATTTGCCAGTACTCACCAGGAGTTATGCCTCTCCTTACCTGTCCAGGAGGAGGTCAGATTTGTATTTTCGGATTATTCCTAAGACAAATCTCAGATTTATTACTCACACTTTTAGCAATCAATAACATTTTAGTCCCTATTGCATATCTTTTTACCGATTCAACCATTGCTTCTGCTCCCACATGTGTCTCAGTATGGGTTTTGACCATCAATTTCTTCATAATTTCGGGGGTTACTATACATTGTCCATGTGAAGTTATTCACCATCCTTGATCATTCTTTTTGCATTGGAATAGTTCAGCCAACTTATTTTCTTTTTCGTTATAATTTGGGGATTCTAGATGAATTTCTTCTGATGGAATCAAAACATAGATTGTGGTACTTAGTGCTACACGCTTGGCAGCTTCATCTGCCTTTCGATTTCCTTGTATTGTTTTTGAATTCCCCTTTTGATGCGCTTTTCAATGAATTACTGCAACTTCTTTAGGTTTCTGTACAGCTTCTAAATAGGTGAACCACTGGCAGACAAAAGTCCTCGCTCTTTCCATATAGCTCCATGGGCATGAACAACTCCAAAAGCATATTTAGAATCTGTATAAATATTAACTCTTTTACCTTTAGCCAGATTTAAAGCTCTTGTCAAAGCTATGATCTCTGCCTTCTGGGCGGATGTATTTGGAGGTAATGCTTTTAGTTCTCGATCTTCAGTTAAAGTTACCACAGCATAGCCAGCCCTCCTTTTTCCTTTTACAACAAAGCTGCTTCCATCAGTAAATAATTCTTCATCCGGAGTTTGGAGAGGAACATCTTTCAGGTCTGGCCTGCTGGCATATACCTGTTTAATGACTTGTAAACAATCATGATTAGGACCACTTTCTTTTTCACTTGGCATTAAAGAAGCAGGGTTTAAAATTGCACTTACTTTCAAGGCGATATCATCTTGTTCCACTAACAGAGCTTGATATTGTAACAAGCAACTAGGGGTAAGCCAATGATGTCCTTTTTGTTCCAGTACTGCAAGTACCGCATGTGGGATGTGAACCGTTATTTTCTGTCCCAATGTCAATTTTCTAGCTTCTTGAATGATAAGAACCGTTGCCACAACTGCCCGCAAGCAGCTAGGCCATCCTGAGCTTACTTTATCTAATTGTTTAGAAAAGTAAGCCACTGGTCTTTTCCAGTCTCCCAAAAGTTGAGTTAAAACCCCCATAGCTACATGTCTCTTCTCATGCACAAATAGCTCAAAGGGTTTGGTCAGATTTGGGAGTCCTAAGGCTGGAGCTTTCATTAAAGTCCGTTTAATGTCATCAAAACTTTTTTCGGCACTCTGGAGTCTATTCTAACAATTCTTCAGGGCCTTTGGTTGCCTCATACAATGGTTTTGCCATCAAACCATAATTTGGAATCCAAAGGCGACACCATCCAGCCATTCCTAGAAATCCTCTCAACTCTTTTTTGGATTGAGGGGGTGCCATCCTGCAAATGGCTTCTTTTCTATCATTTCCCAACCTTCGCTGTCCTTGGGAAATCTCAAACCCCAAATAAATTACAGTTTGTTTTGCAATTTGTGCTTTCTTCTCTGACACCCTATACCCGGCCATTCCCAAAAAGTTTAGGAGGCTAACAGTCTTTTCTTTGCAGATCTCAATAGTATCTGCTCCCAATAGGATGTCATCAACATATTGAAGGAGGGTGATTTGATCTTCCTTACCGGACCACTGTTCCAGTTCCTTATTCAGGGCTGCTCCAAAGATGGTTGGGCTATTTTTAAACCCTTGTGGCAGCACGGTCCAGCAGAGCTGAGTCCTCCTCCCAGTCGACGGATCTTCCCATTCAAAAACAAAAATCTTTTGACTGTTTTCTTCCAGAGATATACAAAAGAAAGCATCTTTCAGATCTATAACAGAGAAATATGCATTCGATTCATTGATAGTTGTTAGCAGCGTATATGGATTAGGGACTACTGGATGAATGTCCACCACTAACTGGTTTATTGCTCTTAGATCTTGAACCAGCCTATATCCTTGGTTATGTGGTTTTTTTTTCACTGGAAGGATAGGAGTATTGTAATCAGATTGACATTCTCTTAAAAGTCCATATATAAGAAAATTTTTTATTATTGGTTCCAAACCTTTTCTGGCTTCTATACTAATAGGATATTGTTTCTTTCTTACCGGTCGAACTCCTGTTTTCAATTCAACTTTTACCGGTTCCACATTTTTCGCTCTTCCTGGTTTCTCTGTTGCCCAAGCAAAAGGGTAAACTGCATCTTTAATCTCTTCTGGAATTTCTTCAGATTCATCTGTGTTTGTCTGTAATAAATAAACTTGGGCTTGCCAGGCATTAGCTTCAGGAAAATGAACTTGGATTCTTCTTTTTTTAAAGTTAATTTGTGCTCCCAATTTATTCAATAAATCCCATCCTAAGAGAGGCATGGTGCATTCTGGTATATATAAAAATTCATGCATCAATGTTTTTTCTCCAATTTTACATTTTAAAGGTTTCAAAAAAGGCCTTACCTCTTTCTTTCCCGTGACCCCAACAATAGATACATTAAATTTACTCATTGGTCCTTTACATGTATTTATAACAAAATATTTTGCTCCAGTGTCCACTAAAAAAATCGACTACTTCATCTCCCAGCTTTACTGGAACCAGGGGCTCGGCTGGGAAAATATCTTCTTTTACCCCCGGTCCCCATCAGATTCCTTTCCCATCATAAGCAGATCAGCTTCAGGTGGAATCTGTCGTGGCTGACTAACTTTTCTATTTTTTTTGGACACTCGTTTTTCCAGTGTCCTTGTTTCTTACATGCAGCACATTGATTGATCCCTAACAGAGTAGATTATTTAAATATATTTCCACATCCTCTACCTTTGCCCCTTAAATACCCTCTGCCTCTACCTTTCAAATATCTTCTTCCCCTACCTTCAGCACATCCTTGAGCATTCACAAAAGCAGCTGCCAGAATAGCAGCTTTCTGTTTCCTATCTTTTATTTTTTCTTTCTCCTGGTTTTCTTTTCTTCTTCTTCTCTATTATTATATACTTTATAGGCAATCTCAATCAACTGTGATATAGTCATCCCTGTAATGCCATCCACTTTCTGCAATTTCTTTCAAATATCAGGGGCTGCTTGTCCAACAAACAAAGTAGTGAATATTGACCTGTTCTCATCACTTTCAGGGTCTAAATCCGTCCATTTTCTGGCTGCCTCACATAAGCATTCATAGAAGGTGGGTGGGTCTTCTGTTTTCCCTTGAATTATCTGGGTTAATTTTGCTAAATTCTTTGGATGGGATATTCCATTTTTCACCCCATATAAAATCAATTGTTGACACTGTTTTATCATTAATTTCCCATCATTACTATTAGCATTCCAATTTGGGTCCTGTGTCGGCATAAAATGAGCAGGACCTTCTCTTGCATTTATTCTTTCGTTTTCCATATTAGCTTTTTCCAATACTACCCTCTTTTCTTCAGGAGTGAGCAAATTATTTAAAAGAATTTGAATATCTTGCCAATCTGGATTATGATTTTCAATAATTGTCCTAAAGGATCTATACATCTTTTCAGGATTTTCTCTATATGACCCTGCTAGTTCTTTCCAATTCATTAAGTCAGAAGTCGTAAAAGGTACTTTCACAAATACGGGTTCCCCCCTTGGGCCCACAGCCTGACGAAGGGGTGCTAATAAAACAGACCCCTGTTGGGTCCTAGTTCTGCCAGTTATTGGACTAAATGTATTACTTCCCCTTGCTCCAATTTAAGAACTTTCATTTCTACTCGGTGCCACCAACATCTGTATATCTTCTTCCTCTTCTCCTAGCTTTAAACACCGTTTTCCTATACTACAAGCAGAATAACAATGCGCTTTTGGTTCCTTATTCTCCATCATCATCATCATTACATTAGGATCTGAGTCTAAAAGTTTACATTTCTTCCGAATCTCATGATCATTTCTCAAGGTAAAAAACAAGTCCACATAAGGGACCTCCTCCCATTTACCCTGGTTGTCAACAAAATAACATAAGTTGCAAGATAGTATTATATTGTAGAGTTCCGAATTCTGGCCATTTTTCCTCATCTTCCAATTTATACATTGGCCACCATCTAGTACAATATTCAATTAATTTCTCCTTTCTCAAAGGATCTCCCCCAAATTTTCCCCAATGTTTTATGATGCATCCAAGGGGAGAGCAAGGAGTTACTTTAGACTGTTGAGTTCCCATATTTTTACCCCAAAAGAACGTTCTTAACCATGACTTCATATACTCCAGTTGTCACTGTCAAACGTATATGAATGTACCTTTTACCTTTGGCACCACAATTTCATATACTCCAGTCGTCACTGTCAAACGCATATGAATATACCTTTTTACCTTTGGCCACAATTTCATATACTCCAGTCGTCACTGTCAAACGCATATGAATATACCTCTTTACCTGTGGCCACAATTCCTTACCAAATGCATGCACAATTTTATACCCCAGAACAATATCTCATTTACCTTAGCGTTGCACCGTTGAGTCGCTCACCTGCTCTGGTCGGGGAGAATACTCATGGAGTCCCCGATCAAAAAGTCGGTGCACGCTGGAGTCCAGAGAGCAGGGTCTCCCCACCGAGAGCCGGCAAGTCGATCCGGGCAAGGCTTCACAGCTGTCCCACCTGGGTCGCCAAAAACTGTTGTCCGAAAAGCGGATTCATGCCTGGCGTGCAAGTAACCAATTCCACACGCTCAGGAGAGATATTGTTTTATTCAGGCCTGGGTGCTCGGTGGACTTGCCACAAATCAAGCACACCTGGTCTAATCACCTTTCTGCTTATATCTGTGCTTCTCATACATATTTTAAGATTCTCTTTTACATATTCATTAAATTTCCAAGAACTAATTATAATATTACGTCATCCTAGACACATGCGCGCTAAAGTCTTTGGGGTCTTCTTGAGGGTCTCAAGTGGTCTCTGGTGGTCGGCAGGGTAGTGAACTCTCCGTGAACCTGTTCTTTTCTTCCCTTATAAGGTCGAGGTTTGTCTCCGAGCCATGTCTGGATCACGTTCATTTATGGTTCTTAATTTTAAGGTTAATTTTTACTAGAGTCTAACAATACTACACACCTGCAAACACAATACCTAATTTTCTAAGCATCAAATCTTCATTGTTTTAAAATTACAGAAACGAACAGAACAGTATGCAATGTTCAAAATTACAAAAACGAACAAACTATACCTACTACATCATTGTGGGTATTTCCTCATGGGCAGTGCCTGCAAGGAGTTGCTCCTTAAGAGCAATCTGCAGATGTTTCACCTGGACTCTCTCTCCTTCAAGCTGTTCCTTTAATTCAACCACTTGCCCCTGAAGGGACCGAACGAGGTTTTGGAGGAATTCAACAATTAGGGATTCCTCAACGTGACAACGTTCCCTCGCCTCTACAGCAGCGGCTAAACTGGCACCAAGAACAGCACAAACAATCGCTTTTCCTCTTCCAGATCTCACTCTCGCATCCTTTTGCAAAGCACTCGTTCGATCAACCACACTCTGCAAATTATACCAATTTCCCTGAGCCCATTCTATTCCGGGTACAGAGGGTCGTGCATTATGTTTCTCCAAAAACTCAAACAAAACTTCTCTCCCCGAAGGGACAGTTTTAGTATCACTCATCTTTATACAAAGCGGGGAAGCGTCGCCTCAGGAAGGCAGCACGCAAGTTTTGAACACAAACCCGCCCCCCTTCACTCTCCTGAGAGGTTTCACGTATTTGCAAAACAAAGCGGGGAAGCAGTCTTCTCAGGAAGGCAGCACCTAAGTTACAAACACAGCCCTGCACCCCTTACTTTCCTGAGAGGTCTCACGTATTTGGAAAACAATACAGCACGTAAGTTTTAAACACAGACAAAGCGGGAAGCCGTCGTCTCAGGAAGGCAGCACGTAAATTTCTAACACAGCAAACACAGACCCGCACCCTTTACTTTCCTGAGAGGTCTCACGTATTTGGGAAATAGTACGGCACTCTCGTCTCAAGGGATCCTGTCCGTGATGCCAATTTAATGTCCCGATCCGATGTCGGGGGAGGTTTCGATATGATCCCAAGAGCGAGATTAAGACACAAAACGAGGTCAAATGCCGTATACCCAAAACAGCAACTTTTAATATAAAAAGTAGAAAATTAGTAGTGATAGGATAGAGTAGAGTAAAAAGACAGAAGTCAAGCAGGCATTCAGGATAGATTTTCAAGAATAGTCACCGCCATGGATCCGTGGCGTCCCGGGGGTCCAAGTCTCTCGGTGTTCCGGCGGTGGGCGGTCGCTCCGGGGTCCGCGGTGTTTCGGCGGGGGCGGCAATCGCACCGGGGTCCTCTTGGCAGTCCCTTTTATTCTCATTCGAGGGCTGCAGTTTCCATGGCAATGACACGTCTCCGCATTCCCGAGTCTTGACTGTCCAAGCACGTGCCAGCCAGAGATCTTTCACACCTTGCCAGCCGGAGATCTCTGTGGCCTTGCAGCCATTCTTATCATATTCATCAGCCAAGGGAATCCTCGCCCAGATCTTTCACACCTTGCAGCTGATCTTATCATATTCAGCAGCCAAAGGAACCCTCGCCCAGATAAGCAGTCTTTGAGACAAAAGTTCTACAATTCAGTCTTTCACACCTATCCATGTCAGCTCCCAGTTTGCCTTTCCTCTTCATTGCTAGTCTGGTCTCACTAGACTCCTAGCCACAGCATAATCTTTCCCTGCCCTTGGTTTCACTGTTTTCTCTTCAATCAAACCAGACCACTGCCACCTTTACACCAGGTGCCCCATTTTGTCAGCGGTCAGTCAGTCTTGCTGAACTTCTCAATCTCTGACATGGGATGTGACTGTTTGCTCTTGTACAAACAGTTCAATTATAAATGCAAGTTACAGGGTTTGAATGCACAGGGTGGGCTTTTCAGGGGTTTTGCATTTTGGCAACTACTCTTGCAGTACATTTTCTAATCTTATATTTTGATCTAGTTTGGCTGAGTTTTCAAGAGAGCGTTTTGTTCTCATATGTCACTGGGCCATCTCAGCTGATGTTTTGCAAAAGATGTAAGCATTAGGCAGACAGTGAGCATGTTGGTGGTTTTTAAATATAGTGTGGTGTAGTTGCCATTAGTGATGGAAAATAAAAGATATAATTACTAAGACAAAGTGACTAACAGTAAAATTAACCAGCAAATATGTGTATGTGTCGTGGTTTAACCTGGCAGGCAGCCAAATACCACGCAGCCGCTCACTCACTCCCCCCGCCCCCCCAGTGGGACGGGGAGAGAATCGGAAGGGTAAGAGTGAGAAAAACTCGTGGGTTGAGATAAAGACAGTTTAACAGAACAGAAAAGGGAGAATAATGATAATAAATAATGATAGAATATACAAAATGAGTGATGCACAATGCAATTGCTCACCACCCGCGCTGACCGATAACCAAGTAGCGATCGGCACTTCCTGGATCACGCCTACCGTTCATATACTGAGCATGACGTCACATGGTATGGAATACCCCATTGGCCAGCTGGGCTGGCTGTCCTGATTATGTTCCCTCCCATCTTGTGTACCTAGCTCAGTCAGTAGGCACGGGAGCTGTCCTTGGACTAGGAGGGCACTTAGCAACGACTGAAAACATCAGTGTGTTATCAACATTCTCCTCATACTAAATCCAAAACACAGCACTAGGAAGAAATTTAACCCTATCCCAGCCGAAACTAGGACAGTATGAAAGGCATCTTGGTATCTCAGCTGAGACCTTTGGTTTTGGTTGGGAAGTGGGAAAGCCAGATTTTACAAAAGTGCTAAAATTTAATTTGAGATTTCATAGGAGGTTCCTCCCTTTTTAATAGAAGAGAATTTTTAGGTATTTTACTAAATTGTGACTTAATAAATAATAAGTCAGCTCTATACAGGAACAAAATGTTAACTTGAAAGTAATTTCTACATTTCTTTAGGATTATCAGGGAAATATAAATAAATAAAAATAAACATACATCATACCCAAACTTGAATTTTATTGCAGCTAAATGGAACACAAACCTTAGAAAATCCAAGCTTTGTTCTAACAGATAAGCCATGAATGTTGGCAAGGTTGAAATATGGCAAAAGTAAATTCTTTCAATCCTTCTTTTACGTACTTTCCAAAGTATGTATATTGTATTTGGGTATTTTTTTGTAACTATAAGCCTGCTTAGGGGGGTGATGATGAGAGAAGGGGCTAAGGGAATTTTAGTAGTTGAATGATAGATAGTAGTTAAAGGATTGAATTAGTAGGTAAAGTTTGATACTTTGTTAACTATTGTGCAAATTAACTGTGACTCCTCACAAGGATAGTTCCTGATAAGCTTTGTTATCTATTGCGTGTAAATTAACTGTGACTCCTCACAAGGACAGTTCCTGATAAGAACTAAGAACTTGCCTTAAGAGACCAGCTAAAACCGACCCTACGGTTTGGGCAAGAGCCAAGGAACAACTGAGCCTGCGCAAGAACAAGAGGTTACTATCGGTGACGAAGAGGAACCACTAACCTTCATCCCCACGACCCCCGACGACCACCACCAGGAGGCAATGCGCAAGCACAGATGGGAGGGGCTCATGGAAATAACGTCTTGGAACTCATTTTAATACGAAGCGGGGATAGGTCATGCATATGTATAGGCGTATTGCGAAACTTTATGTATATACAACACTTTGCTGTATATATTTCTGGCAAGTACCGTGTTGGGGCGCGCACGACTTTGGTGGGACTACCCCCCGTGCTGCCCAGCGCTGAATAAACATACCTACTTTACAATCTTATAGATTGTGGAGTCTGTTTTCCGCAAGTCAGTTTTGGTGGGCCAGGCAGGAGGCTCTCTGCTTCACCGCGGGATCGACTGCGGAGCGGACGCCCCTGCGCGCCCCAAGCACTTTCCTCGGAGGGGACTCCGCTGCCAGACGCTCACCATGGGAGCAGACAAGAACCTCCTGAAGCCGCGGAAGGAAAGGGTATGTTTTATGGGAAGGGCCTGTAAGTCGTACGCGTGGCCGGGGCTGCCGGTAAATCGCGCAGAGACGTCTGGCGTGCAGCATAGTCCCGGTATGGGAGGAGGGTACCCTGCACGGTAATAGGGGGGATTCGCTGACCAATAGAGCGGCCGCTAGCGATCTTGGGAGTAGATTGAGTGAATCCGAGGTTTCTGCTGCATCCCAGTGTTGGGAACCAGGACGGACCTGCTAATGACTGGTATATAAGAAGCAGGAGAAGGGTAAGCGGACCTCCTCGCAATTGCGGTTGGGTTATTTTTTTTACATTTGCAGCTGCTGAAGGGATAACAACTAGAGTATGAACTGTATGCTTTACCTATGAAACGCCCGGGTATTTTATGTTAGAAGCATTTGTGTGTGTGTGTGTGTTTGAGACGCAGCGCAGCTGCGAAGCGAGTGCGGAGTTCTGATCCGCGGTTCCGTGATCTCCGTGAGGAGAGCGGCCGGAGACGAGCGAAACGAATGATAGGATTATGTTTTTGTCTTTATGTGTGCGTAATGTATGGAAAGATTGAAAGATTGTAAATGCCTCTATATGTTAATGAAGGAGCAAGGCGGAGGGAATCACTTCTTCGGTGGTTTGGACTCGAACCTTGGGAATATTTAAACGAAGGAGGGAATTAGATAAGAAGGGGGAATGAGCAATTTTATCTGAAAGGAGCATATGTGACTCCCGCAGGACAGAAAGTGGCCTTAGAGTGGGAGCAGTCTTCGGATGTTTTTGGAAACCCCTGTGTTGGTGGACTAAGAGGAGTGATTCCCTGCCTTGCATGTGGACTTGTTCCTAGGCTATATGAAATTTGGCACCAGGCTTGGATTTTGTTGAAATGTAAATCTTGCGGGGAAAAATGGTAATGTATATCTAGAAGGCGGAAAGCGGAGTGCCCTAAGTGCCTTCCCCGGACTTCACAGTTCTATGATAGGGAAGAAGTCCAACAAGAATCTGAAATAGTGAAGTTGGTGTGTGGAAAGTAAAAACTAGTCCCGGAAATTTGGGAAGTGTGGGAAAAGGACTGGGAGAAAACCATAAGGAATTGCAAGAAACGATTTGCGTGGAAACTTACTAAAAGTCAAAATAAAGATCAATAGAAGAAGTTACAAAATGGGTAACGCTCAAAGGGGAGTTTTGAAGAAAAGCCCCTTGGGCTGTGTGCTTGCTCATTGGAAAGACATTGTTGGGACTGGAGGGACAGAAAGTAAAAAGACCCTTATCAAGTATTGTAATCAATGGTGGCCGTTGTATAAATTAGAAAGTGAAGCTAAGTGGCCATTTAATGGATCTATAGACTATAATACTCTCTTACAGTTGATGCTGTTTTTAAGGAGAGAAGGGAAGTGGGATGAAGTTTCATATGCAGACATGTTTTTCACCCTCTGAAACCATCCAGAGTGGCAAAGGGACTGTGGAATGGTGCCACCACAGGACCCTATGGTACTCGCACTTGAGCGAGAAAACAATAAAGAATTTAAAGGTAAACTGAAGCGGTGTTGCTCGGCATGCAGTATTGGACAGAGGTGTATGAAAGCAAACAACATTCACCAGGCACCGGAACCAGATCTAACTGACCTGTTTAAGCCTCCCCCTCGACCACAGGAACAGGATGCGGACTCGGACGAAACTTCCACCCCCCCGGACAGCCCTGTATCTTCCCGCACCAGAAAGAAATCTGTCCCAGCAGCCTTACAGGCACCTCTTCGAGAGGCGGTAGGGACGGATGCCGGGACGATGCTAATCAAAGTACCTTTTTCCACTACTGATTTAGGGGAATGGAAAAGGGTTGCAAAGGATTACAGGAGTGATCCGGTAAGTGTAACCAAACATTTTCAGTTTATTGTGAAACAACATAACCCTGATTGGAAGGACATACAGTTATTATTAGAATATATGACTGAGACAGAGAAGCAACTGATTTTAAAAACGGCAGGGAATTTGGCTGATGATCATTATTAGCTGATCATCATTTGGCTGATGATCATGATGATCTGCAATTCCCAGATTGCTTAGCTCAGGTTGTCAGCTGGTTTCCAGTTGAGACAGGAGAGGGACTCTTCCCTAGCTTGGCTGTATCTTTGTCCACACCAGTGCTAAGTATCTCACGTGCAAGGAGCGGCTAATGGAAATGCATACACACACATCCCCCCACCAAAAAAAGAAGGGAAAATAAAGCTTATGTCTTTTTTTTTTTTTTTTAAGTCTTTGTCAGTACCAGAATAAGGAACCTGTGAAAGTTATTATTGTTTTTTGAGTCTTTCCTTTACTGCAGTTAAAGTGATTGGATTTTGAGTGTCTCTATGTAGATTAAGCTTTTGGTAGAAGAAAAGGCAAGCACAAGGCTGACTGCAGGAAGTGGATTCCAAGGAAAAGAGTGTCAGAGCTGTTTGTTGTCGAGTTACACAGCTCCTAGGGCTGTGCTTATTTGTTGGCCTGAGAATTCTTCATCAGAAGTGAGGTAACACGAACTGCAGAAAGGAGGAGGTAAAACTTCAGTTGTCGATGGGTCCCCAGGGTATTGATTTGTCTACGTTTAACACAGGCCTGTATAACTTTTCTATTGATTTTGCTGTTTGGTAGGTTGGTTTCTTTGTGTCCAAACTGTGAAGCACAGTGTGCCGTCTCCAGGATGGTAAACAGGTTTAAATTTTCTTCATGCTGTTGACTGACTTTAAATGTTGGGCCTTTTTTGAAAAAGTGTGAAAGTGGCCTTCCTCCCTTTTTAATATTGGAGCCACATAAAGATGATCTTGTTGTTGTTTTATGTGGTGTAGATTGGCATCACCATAATATTTGAATATAAGAAATGTAAAAGCAAAAGCTATTCCTTCTTTTGTTTTCCATGGGACAGTGGAAGCTTAGAAATGTGACTTTAGAAAATGGATTTTACATCTCCCTCTTCTTTCCTCACCATTTTCCTTTCTTAAAGTGAAAACCTTATGTTTTGATGCAGCTAGCTAGAAGTATATTTGTGAGTCCTTTGACATAAGGTTTCTTTCAATTTTGTCACAGGTGTTTACTGATATTAACTTGAGGACAAAGTTTTAAGTACTGATTTGACCGTAGTAGATTAATAAATGATATTATCTAGTTGAAGATGTCCCTGCAGGGGCAGGGGGGGTGGACTAGATGACCTTTTAAAGGCCCTTTCCAATCCAAACTATTCTATGACTCTATGACTCTATAAGATTATAGGAGGGGACGTTAAGGAATATTTCCCTCTCCGAGATCCAAAGTGGGATGTTAATAGATCTGCACATATGGAAAAATTACAGGGGTATCAGGAGTGGATTTCGAAAGGAATGGAGAGGGCTATCCCCAAAACTATAAACTGGTCAGCTTTATATGCAGTTAAGCAAGGTCCCTCCGAGTCCCCATCCGAATTCCTGGATCGATTGAGGGATGTAATGCACCGTAACACACCGCTGGATCCTGGGTCCGAGGTAGGAATACAGCAACTAGTCTCTCTGTTCTTGGGTCAGTCCACAGGAGACATTAGGCGCAAGCTCCAGAAGCTACGTACTACAGAAAGTAGAAATCTGGAAGTGTTGTTAGACAAAGCGTGGAGAGTATTTAGTAACAGAGAAGAAGGATATAGACAAGGGCAAAGGAGAATAATAGCGGCTATCAGAGAAGAGGAAGAAAGGAGGCCTAGGCGAGGACCGTCTCGGTTAGGCAAGGATCAATGTGCGTTATGCAAAAGATTTGGTCACTGGAAGGATGACTGTCCGGAAAAATGGAAAAATAAGGAGAAGGGGCGGAACAATCAGAAAGGAAGAATAGTGGCCCATGTGAAGAAAGACTGATGGGAACCGGGGGAATCTACCCTAGCGGATCCACTGGTTATAATGCAGCTAGGGAAGGAGCAAAAGAAAGTAGAATTTCTGGTTGACACAGGGGCAACGTATTCGGTTTTAAACCAAGCTTTGATGCCCCTGGGAAATGACTATATCATGGTAAAAGGGGCAACTGGCCAAAGTGAAAAGGCATATTTTTGTGAACCTCTGAGATATAAACTGGGAAAACAATGGGGCATCCACAGATTTCTGTACATGCCCAACTCCCCGAAAGCACTTTTGGGAAGAGATTTATTGGAACAATTGGGTGCAATAATCAAATTTGAAAAGGGAGAGATTACTCTGGAGGTAAATGACCAGCAGTATATCCAAATAATGAGTTTATCCCTAGCTAGTGTTCCCACAGAAGGAAAAATCAGCGAAGAAATCATGAACCAGGTATATCCCGGGGTATGGGCCACCGATGTGCCCAGGAAAGCAAAGAATGCTTCACCTGTTGAGGTCAAGCTCAAAGACGGACGACAGCCGCTAAGAATCAAACAATATCCCCTGAGGAAGGAGGACGGGGAGGGAATTTGGCCAATAATAGAAAAATTTTTACAACTGGGATTATTAAAGGAATGTGAATCCGACTTTAACACTCCCATATTACCTGTCTGTAAACCCGACGGGTCATATCGGGTGGTCCAGGACCTACGGGCTATAAATAAAATAACTGAGGATCTCTACCCCGTAGTGGCGAATCCATATACTCTGTTGACTGTATTAACGCCTGAGCTAACTTGGTTTACTGTTTTAGACCTGAAGGATGCCTTCTTTTGCCTCCCTCTCCATAAGGCCAGCCAGAAAATATTTACATTTGAATGGGAAAATCCTAAAAGTGGGCGTAAAACTCAGCTCACTTGGACGGTGCTACCACAAGGGTTCAAAAACAGCCCTACTATATTTGGCAACCAACTCGCAAAAGATCTTGAATCTTGGGAAATCCCGTCTGAAAGAGGGAAACTGTTACAATATGTGGATGATATCCTAATCACCACCAAAACAGAGAAAGATTCTATGATCTGGACGGTGAGTCTACTAAATTTTTTGGGGCTCCAAGGGTACCGGGTGTCCAGGAAAAAGGCCCAAGTAATGCAGCGTGAAGTGATTTATTTGGGCTATGAAATCAGTGCTGGACAAAGGACCTTGGGACAGGCCCGACAAGAGACAATATGTCAAACTCCGAGACCGCAAACAGTGAAAGAGTTACGGACTTTCTTAGGGATGACTGGGTGGTGTCGACTGTGGATTTATAACTATGGACTGCTTGTTAAACCATTATATGCACTAATAGCCACTGAACAGAAACACCTTAAATGGAACAAGGAGACCGCACAAGCCTTTGAGACACTGAAGAAAGCTTTGATGTCAGCTCCGGCCTTAGGGCTCCCAGACGTAAGTAAGCCGTTTTTCCTCTTTTCCCACGAGAAACAGGGGATAGCTCTGGGGATATTAGCACAAGATCTGGGCCCCTATCGACGAGCGGTCGCCTACTATTCCAAACAGTTAGATGCAACTGCGAAGGGTTGGCCTGGATGTTTGCGAGCGGTTGCAGCTGTAATACTAAATATACAAGAAGCCCAAAAATTTACTCTGGGCCAGAAAATGACCATCTTGGTGTCCCATACAGTATCCGCAGTGCTGGAAGCGAAGGGTGGGCACTGGCTTTCTCCACAAAGGTTACTGAGATATCAGGCTATACTGGTAGAACAGGATGATGTGGAGATCGTAGTTACTAACATTGTCAACCCAGCTTCTTTCCTAGAGGGAAACACAGGAGAACCAGTGCACCATGACTGCTTGGAGACCATTGAAGCAACGTATGCAAGCCGGCCAGATCTAAAAGACAGCCCCGTGGAAGGCGGGGAAAACTGGTTCACAGATGGAAGCAGCTATGTCCTAAGTGGTAAAAGACATGCGGGATACGCCATTACCACTAGTCAAGAAATAATAGAGTCAAGACCTTTGCCCATAAATACCTCTGCACAGAAGGCAGAAATAATTGCTCTGAGCCGCGCCTTGGAATTGGCCCAAGGCAGAGTTGTGAATATTTATACGGACTCAAGATATGCCTTTGGAGTTGTGCACGCGCATGGAGCAATTTGGAAAGAGAGAGGGTTATTGAGCTCTCAAGGGAAAAATATTAAACACGCAGAGGAGATTCTGAGACTGTTGGAGGCAGTCCAACTTCCTGAGAAAGTGGCGATTATACATATTAAGGCACACCAGAAAGTGAGCTCGGAATTGGAAAGAGGAAATGAGCTGGCAGACAGAGAGGCAAAACAGGTAGCCAAAACAGAGATAAAAACGGAAGGGGCCTTAGTCCCTGACGGGTAAATCTCTCTAGAAGGTAAGTCAGAATATACTAAGGAAGATCAGAAGCTTATTGCAGATCTAGAAGGGTCATATAATAAAGAGGGGTGAGCTCTCACCCCACAAGGGAAACTAATCATCCCCTCCTATCTAACATGGTCTCTGATAAGGGAAGAACATAGGAAGAGGCACTGGGGGGGGCAGAGGCCCTATATAAACACCTAATTAGAGAGATCCTAGCTAGAAATCTATACACCACTGTGAGACAAGTGACTCAACAGTGCGATCTTTGCCTCCAGACGAATCCCAAGAACACTGAATCAAGCCTTAATGCCCCTGGAGAATGATTACATCATGATAAAGGGGGCAATTGGCCAAAGTGCCTCCAGACTAATCCCAAGAACACTCCCAAACCAGAAATGGGCCAAATTGGAAAAGGCAACGGGCCTGGGCAACAATGGCAGACTGATTTCACAGAACTTCCAAGAAAAGGGGCGTATCGATATTTATTGGTATTAACTGATACCTTTTCAGGTTGGCCAGAGGCATTCCCTACCAGGACAGCCAAGGCTCGGGAGGTAACCAGAGCATTAATACAAGAAATAATACCACGTTTTGGGGTTCCAGCAACCATATCTTCTGACAGAGGACCACATTTTATTTCAAAAGTGGTACAACAAATTAGCCGCCATTTGGGCATAGATTGGCAGCTTCATACCCCATATCGTCCTCAGTTGAGTGGCCAAGTAGAAAAAATGAACCACTTAATCAACAGCAGATTGTGAAATTGGGACAGGAAACTAACCTGGCCTGGCCCCAGTCTCTTCCTTTGGCTCTTTTGCGCATACGAACTAGGCCAAGAGCAAAAGAAGGACTGAGCCCTTTTGAAATCTTGTACGGACGACCCTATAGAATACAGAAAGGGATGTCCACACAAGCTGGGGATGAAATCATGACCTCCTACATAGTGGCATTAGGCAAACAACTCAGCAAAATTGAGAAACATGTGGTTGGGACTCGAAGTAGGGGTTTGGATGGGCCTGTACATAACATACAACCTGGAGTAATATTGGGCAATCTTGGTCTCAAGCTTATATCGGATACACTGGATCCATGGGGATACATTCTGATCGAAAGGGTGCAAATCTATCTACCGTGGTTATGCACGGAAGTGAAGTATACTTAAAGGAAGAACGGAGTAGAAAAGGATGGAGAACATAAATGGTGGGATACACTTTTCGGATGGTCACCCACTGCTACAGGTATCCTTAATAACTTGTGTCACCCTGTTATTCTCCTAATTTTGTCCTGTATTAGTATTGTTTTATCTATGGTGCTATATGTTTTAAATTGGCGAATGGTAAAACAAATGAGGTATATGATATATGCTCATCAGCTCCGACAACAAATTGAAACAGGAAGAAATCTTATAAAGAATCTAGAAAAGAATGGAATCATATAAAAGACATTAATATAAAGTAAATGAATTTACTAACTTTCTAGAAAAGGGGGGACTGAGAGAAGGGGCTAGGGGAATTTTAGTAGTTGAATGATAGATAGTGGATAAAGGATTGAATTAGTAGGTAAAGTTTGATACTTTGTTAACTATTGTGCAAATTAACTGTGACTCCTCACAAGGATAGTTCCTGATAAGCTTTGTTAACTATTGTGTGTAAATTAACTGTGACTCCTCACAAGGACAGTTCCTGATAAGAACTAAGAACTTGCCTTAAGAGACCAGCTAAAACCGACCCTACGGTTTGGGCAAGAGCCAAGGAACAACTGAGCCTGCGCAAGAACAAGAGGTTACTATCGGTGACGAAGAGGAACCACTAACCTTCATCCCCACGACCCCCGACGACCACCACCAGGAGGCAATGCGCAAGCGCAGATGGGAGGGGCTCATGGAAATAACGTCTTGGAACTCATTTTAATACGAAGCGGGGATAGGTCATGCATATGTATAGGCGTATTGCGAAACTTTATGTATATACAACACTTCGCTGTATATATTTCTGGCAAGTACCGTGTTGGGGCGCACACGACTTTGGTGGGACTACCCCCCGTGCTGCCCAGCGCTGAATAAACATACCTACTTTACAATCTTATAGATTGTGGAGTCCGGTTTCGCAAAGTCAATGAGAACTGTCTTAAAATATATTTTTATCTTAACCAGGCATAACTACTTTTATTCAGTGCTAGTGGGAGTTTTCCAAGAGCACTGATGCTGTGTAAATGTAGACTGTATAATTAAATCTATGAAAAAGTTAAATTTTGCATTCAAGCTCTTATTATGAAAGCCTATTCTGAAGCACATATGACATTTTTAAAAGGCTGTAGAAATATTTAGCTTCTGTGCCTGTTAATGCTAAAAATGCAGGGTTTTCTGTTTAAATTTAGGAATAGCAGCAGAGTACACAAAATGCTATAAAGAAATGTTTGTCCGGTCTTGAAATAAGCAAATTTTCTAATGTTTTGTTTGACAAACAGGTACACACAAAGTTCCACTGCAGGCAAGCCCATGCTCCAGGCACTGACACTTCATGCTTGACATTTTCCTATGATGGTACTGTCCTTGCCAGCTGGCGAGGTAGATGATTAAAAGAACCCTTTGATGTGTTGAATGTAAGACAATTTTAACTTTACTAAGTGAAATGGTTCAGTAAACAAACCATTTAAATCGTATCATCATTAAATGTAATTGTTCATGATGGAGGTAAGATAGTTAAATCAGATTTCAGGGATTTAAACCTGAAGTGTTTTACAATTTACATCTTCTGTTTTGATATACTCTGCAATACTGTGTTCCTGAAAGCACATTTTACAGCAGTTAAGGAATATTTTAAGAGAACTTTGCTGTTTATATTATACAGTTCCTGATCTGTCTTCTTGTCTAGCATTAATAATACACCAAAAAGGAAATTATTAGCTTAATTAAAAATAATATAAGACTAATTTCATTATTTAGTTCTTTCCGGGAAGGTTACTGCCTCTCAGTAAGAGTATCTCTGTTCTGGAGTTATTAATTCCTCAAGCAGCTTTCTTATGCAATGTGATTTTCTGTTCTAATTGGTATTTTTATCTAATTTATATTATAAACATCAAGAGGTGATGACTGGAAGTGAGTGACCAAGATGTACTTGAATGGAAAAAATATTTGAAATGTCTAGAGGACAGGAAAAAAAATCTTTTTAAAACTTCAGATAAAACTTTTTTATAAAAGTCTTAGAGAACAGAGCAAGTCTTGAGAAGGCAAAGACATATTTGAAGACTCATTCACTCCAGTATTAGATGTATTGGATAGGATAGCGTCTGTCTAAGACAGCTTTTCATATAGAGATTTGTTTACCCACTATTTTGCAGGCAGGTGCAGGCATACAATCTGAGCTGTCTGGATGGAAACCAGCTGTAACCAGAAGCTATGTGTATGCATTAGCATGGCCCCAAGGCCAAATAAACAGGCCTAGGGAGAGGCAGTATATGTTAATGTCAGCTCAATATTGTGCCTAACATATGTACAGGACATCTGATCAGTTTGGTACGTAGACAGAATGAGATTACATATACAAAATACCACGATAGAGGTATTCATAGACTGCAAACGCTCTGAAGCAGGGGCTGTGCTTCCAAGCCGAGGGGTATAGCCTGTAATTGCTTTGTGTCCTTCCCCTCATTCTGTCCCTGATGAGTAGAGTGGCATTGGTGGCTTTTACAGCGATATGCAGCTGCTATTGGATGCTACCTCTCTGACTTCTTTGTATGTCTTGCCACGTTTCTAAGATTCCAAACATTATGTTCCCCAGATCACATCTTTCAGAGTAAGATAATGGTGGTCTTATCCTTGACAGCCCTAGGCTTACTAGGGCACGCTAATTGCACTTGGATTGTTTCTTAATTGCTGTTCAGGGTCCTGGATCCAGAGCTCTACTGCCACTCTACTCATCATGAATGAGTCCTAAGTGGTTGAGGTAAAAACTCTCAACCTTGCTGGTCCTTACTGAACTGGACACTTACTATGTGAGAACCTTCTCCTCTTTGGAAAGTAGGTGAACCATCTATCTTTCTGTTCTGAGCTAAGTAAAATGCTGCATCTGTCTGCCAGTGGTGTTGCCCCCAAAAAATCCACACAGACATTGATATGATTTAAAGAGAAACCTCAGCGTGCCTTTAAATATCAACAGCAAACAAGGTTAATACTAATGTGAGGAATATTCATTAGTGCTGTCTTGAAACCTCCATTTATGTAAATTCTCTTATGTTTTGCATTTATGAATGTAGATCACATAAATGACCTTTGCTTATTTTAATTGTATGTGGCGCTTTTGCTTGCCTGCTCTTCCTCAACTGTCTCCAGGTTTTGTGTTGTGTTAAACAGACTTTCACTTACTTATGCTTTATCTACCACACTCTGCTCTAAGCTATATAAAACGTTGATTGATTGTTTGCAGAATGTAAGACTGTACAGAAATTTGTCCCTCAGTGTGGTTAAAAGTGCTACCTTTGTCTAGTGTATTACAAAAAAAAATCTCTATGTGCTATGCTAAAGAATAAGGAGAATTCATACCTTATTTTGACTTGTTTGGTTAGTGCTCTAATATGAGTATTGCTTTGGATCTGTACCAACAAAAGCAGATGTGGATCCAGCATTCATAGATTAACACACCTGCCAAGTGCTGAGGATCAAAGAGAGGATAGTTGTTTGGGGAATGGGGATTTTCATTGAAAGCCTGATTGACCCTCCTGCATCTGGTGTAGATTCTGCGTTGGATATGAGAGAGATGAGGCAGGGCTCAGCTGCAAGCACAAGGGAAAATGAAAAGCTAAGGAGCTGCTTATGATAGTTCCCAGTCTTACTCTTGTTGGGTATTAGGTAGTAACTTGACAGAAACTTAAGAAAGTGATATTTTTACACACTTGTAACCATGAAAGTAATTTTTTCTAAATACAGTGAAGATAGTATTTGGGGAACATTTTCTTTGTTCAGCAGTGAAGAGGTAGAGGTCCTACTATAAAAATTTAAAAAAATTTTTTTTTTTTTACTCCTGGTATGTACAGAATTTATGGAGTTATTTTTTGTCATAATATGAAACAATGACTTTATTAATTCCATGAATCTCATGATAGCTGTTTGATAGTTCATTTATTTTCTTTGGTATGAATAGTGTGCACACTTAGTGCCATCTCAATCAGTAAACGTATATAGGAAAACCAGTTCACCATAGTTAAACTCAGTGAAAAATATTCACCTCTAAACCTATCAGGTAGCTTATGCAGATACATGCTTTCTTTTGAGTTAAAAACTGAAGTTTTTCTGTTTCCTTTTGGTGGGTTTTTTTTTAGTTTTAGCTGCATTTCTCTTTTCAAAATGTTCTTGAGGAAAAATAAAACATTTAATTTTGAAGTTGGTTTAAAAAGTTGAAACACCTTGAGTACAGCTTCCTGTATATGCAAGGATTCTACAGTAACATGTATAGTGACTACCTATTTTGTGTAGAGTAATATATATTGCTCTTTATGGTAAATACAAACATTAGCATTTTAAAAATCGAATGGTTTTAAGTCAAGTAATACTTCTCAAGAGTTGAACACTGATGTTCATTTCAAACAATGCAAAAAATGCATCCATTAGCTTTAATAGGTATAATCATCTATTTGTAACACTTGGAGCTGAAATGGTTTTCTCATAGTCTTCCAGTATTCTTCACTTCCATATGAATAGAGAGGATGATATACTTAAATATTTGACCAGGCTAGTATGGATGCAGGTGATGGTGAGAGCTCTTCAAAGTGTAAGTGTAGAATCCCTGATTTGTGACTTCCCCTCCCAAGGCCTTTGGCTCCAGGTGAGTGTGATCCCGACCTGAAGTGCCTCAGAAGGCAGTTCTTTAACTGTTTGTATCAGGTTTGCGTGGCAAGGTTTTGGTAGTGGGGGGGCTACAGGGGTGGCTTCTGTGAGAAGATGCCAGAAGCTTCCCCAATGTCCGATAGAGCCAATGCCAGCCGGCTCCAAGACAGACCCTCCGCTGGCCAAGGCTGAGCCAATCAGCAACGGTGGTAGCACCTCTGTGATAACATATTTAAGAAGGGGGAAAAAAACTGCTGCGCAACAAATGGCAGCAAGAGGAGAGAGGAGTGAGAATATGTGAGAGAAACAACTCTGCAGACACCAAGGTCAGTGAAGAAGGAGGGGGAGGAGGTGCTCCAGGCGCCGGAGCAGAGATTCCCCTGCAGCCCATGGTGAAGACCATGGTGAGGCAGGCTATCCCCCTGCAGCCCATGGAGGTCCACGGTGGAGCAGATATCCACCTGCAGCCTGTGGAGGACCCCACGCTGGAGCAGGTGGATGCACCCAAAGGAGGCTGTGACCCCGTGGGAAGCCCGTGCTGGAGCAGGCTCCTGGCAGGACCTGTGACCCCATGGACAGAGAAGCCCATGCTGGAGCAGGTTTGCTGGCAGGACTTGTGACCCCGTGGGGGACCCAAGCTGGAGCAGTCTGTTCCTGAAGGACTGCACCCCATGGAAAAGACCCACGCTGGAGAAGTTAATGAAGAACTGCAGCCCATGGAATGGACCCCACGCTGGAGAAGGGGAAGAGTGTGAGGAGTCCTCCCCCTGAGGAGGAAGGAGCGGCAGAAACAACGTGTGATGAACTGACCGCAACCCCCATTCCCCGTCCCCCGTGCCGCTCGGGGGGAGGAGGTAGAGAATTTGGGAGTGAAGTTGATCCCGGGAAGAAGGGAGGGGTGGGGAGAAGGTGTTTTAAGATTTAGTTTTTATTTCTCATTACCCTACTCTAATTTGATTTGTAATAAATTAAATTAATTTTCCCCAAGTCGAGTCTGTTTTGCCCATGATGGTAATTGGTGAATGATCTCTCCCTGTCCTTATCTCGACCCATGAGCCTTTCATTATATTTTCTCTCCCCTGTCCAGCTGAGGAGGGGAGTGATAGAGCGGCTTTGGTGGGCACCTGGCGTCCAGCCAGGGTCAACCCACCACACTGTTGCAGCTCCTCTTGCAGAACCAGTGCAGAATGCAGAAGCATGTATCTTGTTCTGTAAGGTGCCTCTCATCACATGAGCCTTCACAGAAAGGCTCAGAGTTTATAAACATAATGTATTCTGGTGCTCCCTCACGGTAAGCCTTGTTAGGCCATGCCTTTCCTATGCTCTATTTTCTTTTTTTAAATATCATTTCCTATGTTTCTTTTCTTTCCCCAATGATCTTTGTGAATTTCTGTCCTTGAGCTTTGCTTTCAACACAGGACTCCCTCTTAAAATAGGAGCTTCTTGAAGGGTGTTGTTGACTTTAGACTTTTTGAGTTTCTGGCAACACTTTATTTTGGCAGCACTTTTGCTTCTTTTGGGCCCGTTTGCATCCATGTACTTGTCTTCCTGGTCAGTATCTTCTGAAAAGAAAAAAATCAGATAAAATCTTTGTAGTATCAGTGCACTGGCCTTATTTTGACTAAAAGCCATTTGTAAAATGCCTATCCTGGCTCACCAGACTCTTTTTCTAGGACCTAATTGTTACCTCTTGATAAATCCAATGCTCAATACCATTGGCATAACAGTGTCTGACCTGATCATATCAGACTAGAGCCTGTTTATTGGTATCCTTCTTATTAAAATGGCAAAGAAGAAAGTTTGAAATGCTATTAGAAATGCTATTAAAAATGCTATAAAAGATTTAAAAAATTCTTCCAGGCTTTGGAGAAGTCTGCCATCAAGAAAAATATTGAATGATCCGAGTGGACTATTTTGAGTGCTTCATACTTAACTGCACAACTTTTGACTTTGTTTATATGTTTTTGCTTAAGGGTAACTATTTTGTCCACGTGTGAAGTAATTAAAAATAGATCAGTACTGCTACAGCTCTCGTAAAGAAGCCCCTTAAGCATCAATGGAAGGATGCTACTGGAAAAAATCCTTGGTGTTGTGGAATGTTAATATGTCTGTTTTCTTAGTGACAGTGATTTCAACTCCAAATGCAGATTAGATTCAGGAACCAATATCGTATTTGCAACTCAGAAAATTTTAATTTAAAAAAGTGAATTTGGGCAAATTTTGTATTATTCTTAAAGATTATAAGAGTTTCACAGCATTGGCCAAGTCATTCTACTAGCATCTCTCCCTTTCCTTAATCAACTATTTCTGCACTATGTAAGACAGTGTTGATTTGAAATCAGCCCCAACTTCTTGACTTCTTCCAGAGTCTTCTAATTTTTTTAACCTGCCGATTACATTTTCTTGTTAGCAGAAGAGCTATATCTAAGTGTCTGACTGCATCTCTCCTGCTAAAGCCTGGCAGGACTACAGCTTGAAGATCATGTCAAAGCTCATTCCACTAGGAACAGAACAGCCTTGGCTGCTAGCCTTTGATCTGTCCCCATCCAGGAGATTTGCAGAGTGGCCAAATAGTATCCTTTGCATACATTTATAAAGTGGTGGTGCTTTGGATCTAACATTTAGACGATAAGTGTTTTTTGTTGGTTTTTTTTTTGTTGGGGGTGGGAGGGAAAAGGGTGGGTCCATATTAGAGGACCGAATGCTTTGAAGTGCTTGGGATGGAGTCTACTGGGAAGCAATAAGAAAACAGATATTCCCAAATTAGGGACTCAACATTTTTCTTTCTTGTCATTTTTTAGCTTCCCAATAAACAGAAATATACTCTGCTCTAGACATCATTTATTTAAGTTGTCCACTTCTTAAAAATATTTTGTAGTAAGGAATTATCCTAGTCTTTAATATAAACATACATGATGTAAGAGGCCACACATTCCTGCTTTCCCTGTAAAGGGTACTGCTGGCCTTGATTTCTTTTGTTACAGCATGTTACAATTTTTCTTTTTTTAACATTTTATTTCCAAGGCCTCCTTTGAGCTCTTAATCTCAAAGGCTGTGAATCTACAAAATACTTTTAGACAAAAAAAATTACTTCCCTGCAAGGTTTGTGCTTTGGAAGGAAGCAGGTCTGTGGATTACCAGTCACTTGCCTACTTCTCCTCCTCAGTCAGGAAGACTTTTGTATCTTTTTGTCTAAAATTAATCTCTGGATATTTTTGAAGAGAATTGTTGTTTGAAAGTCCTTCTTTTCACCCTTGAAAGCGCTGAGGCACTGATGTTGAATGCAAGGAGAGGTCTAGGTGCCCGAGTGAGGTACTTCAGGGCTCAAATTCTGTAGCTCGTCTCAGGCTGGAAATATGTATCCCGGAGGAACGATCAGCAGAGATGTACATCTCTGAGAATAACTAATCAATCTCTTTTTTCTTTTGTTCTCACTTTGTCAATATGTCATAACTTTTTGAAAGGGAATAAACTTTTACTGGCCTACAGTCACACCATGTTTGTCAAACACAGATGAGAATTGCTATAAATGTCTTGCTGTAACCTCTATTTTGACTTTTATGGCCAAAGGTGTTGTGGAGGGGTGTGAAAAGGTTATAGCAAGCGTGGGTTCACTTGCTTTCCTTCTCCCCCTTCCCCTAGGATTTCTGACTGATTCCAGGGCCTGTTCTCTGTACTGAGATTGCAGTTTGTTACTGTTTGCCTGCTAAAGAAGGGGGAAGACTTCATGTGCCTTCCATTCTTCCTGATAATTTTTTCAGGGCAGGTAGAAACCAGACACATAAAACTCGTTTAGTTTTTGATCTAGTCCATCCACGGTAACATTTTAATTTCTTTTGATATCCAGCAAAAGTTAAATTTACTCCTAATAGCAAAGCACCAATGCTCACAAACACAGAATAAATTAGTGTTTGGGGAATCTGATTCTGCTGTGGATAATGGTTCTTGGTAGGAGGGATTGCCGTGATGGAGTTGAGCCACTGAGCAGAAGTTTCTGATCTACTGGAGTGCAGCAGGTGGAACTTCTCATCCTTGCGCTTTCATAGTCATTTAGGGACAAAAAACTTCCAAACCATCCCTATTTTGAATGCTTCTACCATATCATTCTGTTCTTTTTGTGTCTGAATTAGAGGATAAAATTTTCTGCAAATGTCTAAATTCTTTAATTCTTTATTGCTAACCTTTGTCCCTTTTGTTTCATAGGAGATGATACTTTAAAGATATGGGTTATTAGACAATTTTAAAAGCCTCTTAATTCAGCAGAAAGACTGCCTAGCTTCTTTCCAATGTAAGTACTCTAATTTATTCCAGCTAGTAGAAATAGCAGTAGTTGTGCTGAGCAGGAGGGAGTCTACCGGAGTTCTCCTTCTCAGTTCTTACTAGGTCCAGAACTGTGCAGAAAGGACTGCACAGGGAGGACTGTGCAATGAGGATTCTTGGCTATTTTAGGACTTCACATTGCTTTAAAATATCTCATTCTTTTTGGTGATAATTCATAGCTAGCTTTGCTTGTTTTATGCAATTTTTTAGTCTCATATATCTTATGTCTAATTAGATTAGAAACTTTTCAGGAGGAGGCCAGTTCATTGCCTTATGTTTGTGTAATGAGATATATAAGTAAGCCTCATTCCTATTTGGTCTATGATTAATAAAAAAAAGAGCTGGTTGAAAAGTAGACATAACATAAAGGTGTATGGTATGAATTCAAGTTATGATGTTAGAAGTGCTAATGACTGTGTTCTTTGGTACTAAAATTTACTGTATTGTACTGTATAGTGCTAAGTATTGTATTTCATATTTTTATTAATATTACCTGCATTTCTATAGCTGTAGCACAGCCAAATCCAACTCTAAGGGCAATTTATACTTTTGAAATAAGATCTTAGAAAGGCAGGTCATGGACAGCTCAATCTTGACTGCATTTTGTAGCATAGAGGAAAAGTAAACAGACAAACATTTTTGGCCACCATAAAAACACACTGCCATGCAGCATTGAAGAATGTGTATCATCAGCAAAACCAGATTTCATTGATTTATTTTTTTACTGACTATTTTTTACTAACTATAGTAATAGATGACAGCTGACAAAAGATTGTTTAAAAGCTTTGTCTTAAAAGGATTAACAAATTGAAAGGATTATTTTTAAGGAGTGTAATTTATAAATAAGTTTCCTACACATTAATTATTCATTTGCCCAGTATGATGATTTGTTTTCTTCAACAGTACAGATTGTTGTTTCAGCCCAGATCATAAAATATTTATCACAGGCACCTCTGTTAAGAAAGGTGGTAGCAGTGGGAAGGTTTTTTTCTTTTATCAGGAGACATTCCAGAAGTTGTATGAGATAGAAGTTATGGATGCAGTATGTGGTTTAGCTTTCTTTTATCCACTATTCAAAAAAAATGAATGAAATCATATTCGTATGCTTTTTTCTGTTTTACAGGTAATGACCTACTAACACTACTGTAATTTTTATACTCCATATTTAAGAGAAGTATGACTAGAGGTAGAGTGGCCTGAATAGATGCTATTCTCCTTTCAATTGAAAAAAATAAAAGAAAATCTAGGGACAAGGTGTTTAAGCACTAGGAGATCCCTGCTTTGGCGTTACCATTGTGTTTCTCAAGGATTTCTGTGAACCCTTCTGGAGCTGTGAAGTGAGGCACAAATCCTAAAATTCTTATATGTTTATGCTGTTTACTCCACCAGTTCTCATGATGAAATGCCATATTGTGACAAAACTCCTACTTGTCCCTGAAACTAGATTTGGGGTTACTATAGAATGTATTTCAGTGGACTCTAGCTTGTGTAAATGCAACAATTTTGTGGCAAAAAGGCAGCATCATTAGGAATCCCTCCATCAAAAAATACCATTCTCACCAGTAATATAAAAACCTAAAACTGTGAATCTGTAATACAGAAGAGTCTGTGTATGAGTTGAACTGCCTACCTATTCCCTTGTACAGAAGGAAAAAGCTAAATATCACTGTTGGAAAAAGGTCCTTTCACTCTTATGGTGTACATAAGTAAGCTTGTAGATTATAAAAAATAGGAGTGGGAGAAATTCAAACAGAATTGCAATTACTTAAGTATGAGGCCTTCCCATTAGTTGTTGCAGTCTGTCAACTAGCAACTTTGTCGCACTGTAGTGTTTCAGGATATTGTTTTCTTCTTTCACACTTTTCTTAACCCACCTGTTAGAGCACAGTAGTCTTTCCTAGCACAGCAGACCAAAACTGCTTGTGCTGGAGTTCATTTATACAAAATTTACATTTATATTTACTTTTCTTTTCAAATCCCATTTTTTTCTTCTAAATTCATCCTAAAGCAAAATCTGCTTATGGATGAATTTGTTACATCCATCATTTCTGTTGCAGCAGTCTTGCAAATCAAAAATGCAGAATTTATGTTAAAGCAGAAAGCATGTGTTTTTTCTGGAGGGGAAAAAAACCCGTTTTTATTTTAAACATATATTCTAAATACAGTTTTTATGACATTGGAAGTTTTATTTAGTACTAAAGAATTTCTCCAAAGATAACATAAATTGGATTTTAAATTTCCCTCCTATGGAACATACCAAACCTCAACTTAACTCATAAGAATTTCTGGTGGATTTTTTTTTCTGATACAAGTATTATAACCAAGTATTTATAACCTTTTTCTGAGACAAAACATGAATGCCTCAATACCCCCTCTGAAACTTCATGACAAAGAAAAGGAAACCAGCTACATAAGATAAAGTGCGAGAGGTAGATTGTTGTAGGAGCTCTTCTGTTCTTGGGCACAGGAAGCAAAATAGCTAAGCAGTTCCATTCAAAATGAATATGGACTCCTTAGAGCTAAGTGTCTGGATGTAGTCATGATGGCATCTCCATTTGCTGGTGGTGAAGTCAGTAACAGTGTACAGAAACTTCCCTTGAGCTTTAAGACTGCAAGAATGAGAAGCTTGTCTATGATGGATACTGTATCTCCAAAAGAAATTAAAGAGTGAGAATTACTGCTCACCAACCTAGCTGTTTTGTGTTCAAAAGAAATATAATTTTGATTGGCTAACTTAGTCTCCCAGAAAAATGGTTCTTTAATTCTCTGAAATAGAGGGTCTGTTTACCTGCTGAGGTAGATAATGCTACGGGAGAGTCCAGAAGAGATTGTTTTGCTATCAGTTTTTCTCAGAATTGAGAGATAAAGTTCTGTTGCTTCAAAATGCAGAAGAGACACGGAGCTGAGAACCAACAGTAGGAAATTGTTGGAAAAACAAAATTAGGGGTCAGTAAGCGACTTCACTGGGGCCACTCACATAGTAAAAATTTAAGTATGTATACAAATCTCAGCAGGTTCATAATTTTATAAATTTATATAGGTGCTGATATTTATATGGTACTATAAGACTGTAGTAAAATACTTTTGTCTATAGAGTTTTAGTGCTGCTATTTTTCTTCATTTGTAGTGATAAAATTTAAGACTGTCATTCTCCTGCTTTGAATATAATGGATCAAATGAAAATAGTGGAAATAATAGATGAAGAATTGAGACTTATAAATGCTGATCTTATGACATAATTTACAGTGAGCCAGCACTAATAATACCTCTACAATCAGTCTGTCTAGCTTCCAGCTTCAACACTACACATCTAAGAAAAACACAGTTAAGCATATCAACCTGAATCTAAAAGAAGAAAAGCTATAAGTGGTGTTTTAAAATAAAAGCAGTATATTTTTTCAAGATCTTTCTGTTGATTGTATCCTTTGGCTTTTTCATTAGTTTTCTTTACTTGTTCTTCTCAAATTGCAATGTTAGATGAAATATAAACACATAAAGGCATGCTAAAAACAAATGAATTTTAAAGAAGCTGGCTTTTGTTTTTTATAAGCAGTACATGCTGTTTGTTAGAAAGTTCATTGGCCTATAAATTGGTAGATTAATATCTTGTGTGTAGTTTATCAAAGTATTTTTTCAGCAGTGCAGTAATTAATTACTTGCTTTCTATGAACTACGTTGCTAGTTTCCATTTTTTCCTTATACTCTCAAAAATGCAGATAGCAGTTAGTGTAATTAAAGATAAACACGTAATGTTGTCTGAGACTTCAGTTTGTCTTCGGTAACTAAATATCATACTTCTTTACCTTTTATATGTTATCTAGTGCTTAAATATGTAATTTTAATATTTTTGTTTTTTTAGGCAATACATAGATGAAGTTACACTATGCCAATATGTGTAGTAAAAGAGCACAAGTACATGAATATCTATCTCTGCAAAGAGCTAGATCTGCTCTCATTCCTCATTAAAATAATTTCAGTGATTTCAGATGGATTTAGTCCAAATTGCTAAAGAAAAATGGCATCATTAGTCATTTATTTCAAGTATAAAATAAAAATAATAAGACTTTTTGAGGGCAATTGTACGCCAGTTTAGTGGTAGAACGTATATAATCAGAATAACAAAAAATCTACTGTGAAGAGAAAACATAAACTATTAATGTGTTACTTTTTTTTAAAAGGAAACTCTGGTAAGCTTAGAAAATTGAAAAACACTAAAGAGAGATAAACATTATCTTAAACCTCCTTGGTAAATAGCCAGTGCAGTTGGCCTGTGAATGAACCTAGGGGGTAATGGGAAAATTTTTAATGGGAACGTTTGACCAAAGCTGTGCCTGACATTCCTTTCTATCATACCACACAAACCTTTTTTTCACCTTTTCTTTCAAGTTTTCATGGGAAAACCCATTACTGCTTCAGAGCTGCTGGAGTGAAACCTTGTGGTTTTACTAATGGACTAATAGTCTGATTAGTCTCTGCTGTTGTGGCTGGGTATAGAATATTAATTTGCTTTTCATTTCACATATTAGTCTTTTTTTTTTTCTTACTTTTTTTTTAGTCACAATCTGTGGCTAAACTAGTGACTATATTATTGTGTCCACTCTTGAATTCCATCCCACCATGAAAGCACTGGGACTTCTCTAGAACTCAAGCTTCTTGGATAAATAGCAATACTTTTTGAAGAAAAACTAAATACTGGTAAATAAACATCAGAAGTGGTGCAGACCATGGGCTCCGTCTCTCGCCAGTAGCAGTGTGCCTGCAGAAGGTGGTGTGAACAGGGCAAATACACAATGATGCTTCTCTGACTATCCTGTTCTGCCTCTGGTGATCTGTGACTTAGAGATATCTTGATGCAGACATAGGAATTTTACAATTAATAGCACTCAGTGGATTTTTCTTCCATGAGTTTATCAAGGAGTGAAATACCCATGTTACAGGTTACTGGCAGGATCATTTACTTACTGCAGATTAGATCAAAACTCAGGGGTCAGAGCTCCAGCCTCTCCCAATTTCATAAGGAAGCTGATGCTCTGCATGCAGTACTTCAGCCTTACTCTGGCTCAGTGTGTACAGGTGTGATTGGAAATGATGAGGGCTTTGTACTGTGACCATAGTTATGTATGCTAAACTAGATAGAATTCCTCTCTTTTTAACAAGAACCGAGCTTTAAAAAACAAGTCTTCATCCTGCTATGCACCTGCAATTTTTTTGTAGTTTTTCTGTCTCTGTTTCTTCTATCTTGACACTATTATCTGCGAACGGTTCTTTTGCCCTCACCTCAAATATCCACAAGAAAATATTTATATTAAACTTTCTGAATTTGAGCATTTGAGGCTCATTCTATATGAAAGATTTATAATTCCATGCAGAATGTTTCTTCACTCCATTTACATGGATGAGGAGCCTTAAACAGATGTCGGGAAATATAACTGCCAGAAGAGGGGTACAAAGTGTATGCACAGAAACGCAGAGGCCATTTCCCTTTCCTTACCTCAGGTAGTATGAGAGGAAGGAAGACCTGTAGCCACATTGGACTGAGGTCTCATCTTTTGGGATGTCTGTAACTGGACCCTCTTTTTGGAATGGAAGGGAGGTTTCACTGTCAGATGCAAGTCAGGGAGGGTTTATTCCTAATTCTTGGTTTGGTTATACAAGTATGAGATCTTCATGGGAACCAGTTATAAAAACCTAGTGTATGGGAAACAGAGTTGGGTACACAACATTTCCCCCAATGTTAAAATAATTTAAAATAGCTGTGGATAGCCACGTTCAAACAGATCAACCAGTAGTTATCCTTATTACAGACAAGATTAATTTTGGCAGCAGTAGAGCAGTCATTTTCCCTATATGGAAAGGAGATGAAGTATACCCTGTTAAGGCCAGACAAGAGTGGGCACTAAAAAAAAGTTGTACAATTACAGAAACTGCTATTTTAAAATGAAAATGTAAGTAATAATTTAATTTAAAAAAATGAGCAAAGGTGATGAGATTGTGTACATTAGAAAATGAAATGTGCAAGTTTTTAAAATATCCCACAGATTTTTGTAGATAAGCAAAAATCCAAAACCATAGATTTATGGTTGTTTTGGGAAGCCTATTTCTGTTAGGAGGATTCTTCAATATTTTCTTAGTTTCTCAAGTATAAGCAAAAGTTAAATTATTAAATACTTCTGAAAATATCTCTAAGGGATGTTTCAGGAAGGTCTTCTGAGACAAGCTATAAATAAAGCTTCTTTTTAGATTAAAGAGTAAAAAGGAAAGAAGGAATAAGGAATATGAAACTTCCAGCATCCTTTATGCACAGTTGATATAGGATTGCAGTATTTCTTTCCTTGGCCTCAAACAATATCATTTACTATTTATAAGGTGCAGTAATATGGTAAAGGACTTTTCCACTGTGGCCCATTTCACTAAGATTTAAAGCTTTTGGATTTAAGAAAAAAAAATTCTTTTAACTTCTGGAAGAGAACAGCATGCTACTTTCCGTGTTAAGCCATTTCTTTTATTTGAAAGGAAAATCCACACTTTTACAATAAGGAAATAAATAAAATATTTAAGGTCCAGTAAACTTTTGTGCTGATTAAAGTAAAAAAAAAATCTAGTATAAAATGTGAATCACAGTAATGTGTTTTCTTTTATAGTGAGGTCGCTTGTCAATTTTTATTCTCTGCTTTCATATAGGTAAAGATAATGAGGTCCTTCCCTTCGTATATCCTTGTGGTGGGTTGACCTTGGCTGGATGCCAGGTGCCCACCAAGCCACTCTATCACTCCCCTCCTCAGCTGGACAGGGGAGAGAAAATATAATGAAAGGCTCATGGGTCGAGATAAGGATAGGGAGAGCTCACTCACCAATTACCGTCACGGGCAAAACAGACTCGACTCGGGAAAATTAATTTAATTTATTACCAATCACATCAGAGTAGAGTAATGAGAAATAAAAACCAAATCTTAAAATACCTTCCCCCCACCCCTCCCTTCTTCCCGGGATCAACTTCACTCCCGATTTTCTCCACCTCCTCCCACCGAGAGGCACAGGGGGACAGGAGGAACGGGGGTTGCAGTCAGTTCATCACACGTTGTTTCTGCTGCTCCTTTCTCCTCACACTCTTCCCCTTCTCCAGCGTGGGGTCCATCCCATGGGCTGCAGTTCTTCATTAACTTCTCCAGCGTGGGTCTTTTCCACAGGGTGCAGTCCTTCAGGAACAGACTGCTCCAGTGTGGGTCCCCCACAGGATCACAAGTCCTGCCAGCAAACCTGCTCCAGCATGGGCTTCTCTGTCCATGGGGTCACAGGTCCTGCCAGGAGCCTGCTCCAGCACGGGCTTCCCACGGGGTCACAGCCTCCTTTGGGTGCATCCACCTGCTCCAGCGTGGGGTCCTCCACAGGCTGCAGGTGGATATCTGCTCCACCGTGGACCTCCATGGGCTGCAGGGGGACAGCCTGCCTCACCATGGTCTTCACCATGGGCTGCAGGGGAATCTCTGCTCCGGCGCCTGGAGCACCTCCTCCCCCTCCTTCTTCACTGACCTTGGTGTCTGCAGAGTTGTTTCTCTCACATATTCTCACTCCTCTCTCCTCTTGCTGCCATTTGTTGCGCAGCAGTTTTTTTCCCCCTTCTTAAATATGTTATCACAGAGGTGCTACCACCGTTGCTGATTGGCTCAGCCTTGGCCAGTGGCAGGTCCTTCTTGGAGCCGGCTGGCATTGGCTCTATCGGACATTGGGGAAGCTTCTGGCATCTTCTCACAGAAGCCACCCCTCTGTAGCCCCCCCCCCGCTACCAAAACCTTGCCACGCAAACCCAATACAAGCTGTTAGCATCCATATATTTTAATGTTTTATTTAAAGATGTAGAAATCCTTTGGAATAAGTAAAGTTTTTCTGAAATAACTTTGTACATTTCCCTTCTCTTCTGGGAAGATATATCACTAAAGACAGATGGACTTAATGTTGTGCAATTTCCATAAGATTAGGCTGGAAGGCACACTGAGATTTGATCCCTCACTCCAGCACAAGCTTGAAATTGCTTACCCCTCTCAAATATAAAGATAATGTAATATAACTATAGGCTTAGGTAATGCATAATGTTAATTTGAAAGGTAATTACTGTTTCTTAAAAAATACTAGTAAGAAGCAGTAAGGCTTCCTAAGTAGTATTGCTTAATTATGTTTTAAGCTCCTACATGTTTAAAAGATATTGCATTGCACAAGCAGTTCTTCACTATGAATATGTAGGTTTTTTATAGGAGCAAAGGCAGATGTGCTAAATAAACTAGTTGCATGCATATTTACACTGATTTTGACAGACTGGGTTTTTTTCAGCAATGTTGGAATTTGTAAAAATTACATTTAAGATAAATATTCAGTTCAGTCAGAAAAGCCCCATTTGGCCACTGCTGTAGTGACCTGTACTTACAGAGTCCACAACCAAGGTCAGAATGTCATTTTACACGTTCACTATCTTCCCTACTGACATGCCGCTCATCTAGCTGTCTGGACAGCCAAGTGCAGCAAATCCGAGCAGCACTGTTCAAACAGAACCCATCACATACCATCATGGCCACTGAAGCAAACCTTGCACGTATGAAAGAGAGAAGGTTTGTTTAAGTTTTTCTTTTCCTAACTGAAAATATTTTCTTAGAGCAGCAGCTCTTGCTGTCACTTTTTTATTGTATAGCTTCAGAACAGATTCTGAAGAAATTATTTATTAGATTATGGGTTAGGATACAGGGAAGCAGCAAGGGAGAACATAGGCTGTGTTTATTTCTGTTTTATCCCCATTCAGTTTTTAAGTAACTCCAGAGCTAGACCTGATCTTTCAAACTAAGATTCTAAAGATTTGTCGGACAGTTTTAGGAGTTTGTACCTGCTGTATTCTTTCTGCATTAGGAGTATTTAATTTGGCTTCCAGAATCCTTTATCCTTGAACTGGAGAGTTTTATGTAAGTAGCACAACATGCTGTAACATAGATCCTCGTTGTGTTGCTCCATTTAGTTTTCTGTTTTTCTTATATAGTTATTTTGGCCATTGTAAGCTGCAGGGATTCACCTGACCAAATATAGATGTCTACAGCTTATCCAGTCACCCTAGGCTCCTTTTCTAATCAGCAGAGAAAAATAAACACATCCAGACTGTGATTTTATCTTATCCTAAAATAGATATCTAAAATAGGTTAGATGAAGGCCACTGTAAAATGCTTATTTCTCTCCATTAACTATAAAGGGAGGTGAAAGGTTGTAGGCATTTAAAGAGTAGACCTCTAAAGATTAGAGGTGTAAACATCTTAAGTTTGGTGAGATAAGTCCTGCATAAGATCTTCGCTTCTCTCCATTGGTGTTGATTCTTTCCTGCTAAAGCACTGGAACATTTCACCTCTCCTGCTCTGTCCTTGCCAATAAAAAAGTAGGAGACAATGGGTTAATTTTGCACTCATTTCTAGTGATTTAAGGATTTTTGACTGTAGGCAATTTACAGGAAAAAAGCCTGCTGCTCTATGAAAGGATTGTGCTAGTTGAGAGTCAAGTGTAAACTCTCTTACTTGCACCTAATTTCCAAACATAACTGTCAGCAACTTCACCTTAGGATTACAGAACATTATCTAAATTTTAACAAACTTTTTTTTAAAAAAAAATCAGTGGAAACATCATGTGAAGGAAACAAAAAACCCCATGAATTCTTGCTTCAACAGTTAGAGATGTGTGAAAGTCTAGGGATTAGCATGTTCCCTTTCCATTTTCAGTATTATTTTATAATTAGCAATATTTTTTTCTAGTGGTAACTTGCAAGGAAATCACTTTTGCTCTTTCCAGTTTGCAAGTGAGATATTGACTGCACACTCACCACAGGGACAGTACAAATATCAGCTGTATGTCAGCATCATTCAGTAGAGATTTCCACCCTCTGAGGGTAGCTTTCTGTAGGTGTGAAAGTAGATGCATCTTCTCCATTTACCAGTTTTGTTTGTCTGTACTTTCATTTAAACAGTTTTTGCTAATAGCCATGGGAGCAGACATTAATTTGGTGAACTTAGCCTAAAAGTCTGATAGCTGTAGATAACTGAATAATCAATTCTGGAATTTTGGAGCAAGTGTATAAGCAGTCTGAGAGTCAAGAACTATCAGAGAAGAATGAAAGGTTGTACCTGAAGTGAAAAGAAAAATTGGAAAGGTTTATTCCAACAGTGCATAATTAATGTGGAAGTATGTTTTTCTTTCCTCTTTCCTATATGGCAGGAGGAACTTTACTAGTGAACTTTAAAAAGCTGATACATTATCATGCATTATCTGAAAATACACTTCACATGAAATGTTCAGTTTCAAAGACAAATGCATGATATTTAACCTTAAAACCTAACTGTCTTTAGGGAGAAGCAGTTGATTCCAAAGAAAACAATGCCTGACTGAGAAGCAGTAAGACCTCCTGAAGGAGGGAAAACAAATTAAAACATCATTGTAAAATATGGCCCCATCTAATTTACTTTTCATTTTGCAGTAGCAAGGAAAGAATATAGCCCCATTGACCTAAGTACTGCAGAAGTGCATGGTGATTCCTATTTATGCCAAAAATATGAAGGTCCTTGGAATTTTTTTGAAAATGGTGAAACTTAACATCATGCCAGTCTTGCAGCAAATGATGACCTCCATATTCCATTAGATCAGTATAGGCATACACACATACATGTCTGTTTAATAAAATTTTGCTAACAACAAAAGATTAGCTATTATCTTGGGGTTTGTATACATATAAAAGCAGTTACATTTGTTGGATACCGGTCAAAGTTTCGACCGAAATTCAAAAAATAAGAAATAAATGCTTTTGTACAGCTTCAGCTCACAGACATGTAAAATGTTAGTATAGGAATACAAGACGACAGCAATGGAGGGAAACCTTAATTTTCCCTAGCTCTCTTGCAGGAGAGTGAAAGAAGATAGAGGTAAATAATACTTTTAAGAGACATTCTTTATATACGCTCTCCTTATTTTGTTACATATCAGGCAACCTTACATTTTGGTAGATTCAAAAGATATTAGCGAGATTAGGTTGACTGCTCAGGCTCTGGAATGTGGCAGGAAAATATGTTAGGCATAAGAATTAACATTTATGTAAATGCTATACATACTCTATAATATGTAGGAACTAGGAACGCTTGCTGTATTTGCTCAGGTTTTTTTTCTTAATATGCTTTATTTATGTTTTCCATAGCGCATCCCCTACGAAGCTTCTCACAACCCCCATAATCTCTGCCAGTCCCTCTTTCCAATGTGAAACCTCTTTGACCCTTCCTAGTCCCTCTTGCTGGAATTTATTAACCTGTCCTTGCCTTCCTTCCTCCAACCTGCACTGACGCCCTGCAACCTGCACTGACCCCCCTAAGACTGCTCTTCCCATCCTGGATCCACTCTATCCATGCTGTAAAACTGAATGGTTTTACCTGAAGCACGGGCCAGGGAACTGAATTTTGCCTTTACTGCTGCAGTCTCGAACCATCTTTATAAGCAAGATCCAAGAGAATTCTTTCAATCCTTGACATCAGTCTATAGATTTATGACCTTACCAGCTTCACAGTTTCATCTTAGGGGTAAATTTTCCAGCCACTCTTCCCCAAGCCTATAGCGTTGCATGGGGTTGTTGTGACCCAAGTGCAGGACTCAGCACTTAGCCTTGTTGAATCTCATACAATTGGCCTCGGCCCATCGATCCAGCCTGTCCAGATCCCTCTGTAGAGCCTTTCTACCCTCAAGCAGATCAACACTCCCGCCCAACTTGGTGTCATCTGCAAACTTACTGAGGGTGCACTCAATCCCCTCATCCACATCATAAATATATAGCTTTTTTTTTTTTAAAGACAATAGACCTATACTTTTTTAATGCACACTATGTAGTTATTTGATTAGCAGTGCAATGCAAAGGACCAGTGCTTCCAGAAACAGAGGATTTAATGAAAATTAGATTCCCCCCTCAAAATGCTGGCAGCAACTACAGAGGCTCTCCACAAAGGGATCAAATGTTTTAACTTTCTTCTGTTCCTCATTAATTTTATATAAGCAGAGTACACATGGAAAGTGTATTCTATTAAATTCAATTGCTATTATGAAAGTTAACCTGTCTCTTTGAGAGGTTTATAATCTATTTGCTGATATGCTATTAAGAATTCCATCTGCAAATTCACCTGTAGCTTTCTAAAAGGGGAAAATATGCAAGTCATTGGAAAAAGCATGTGTGCTGGTTTTGGCTGGGGTAGAGTCAATTTTGTTCATAGTAGCTAGTATGGGGCTATGTTTTGGATTTGTGCTGGAAACAGTGTTGATAATACAGGGATGTTTTAGTTACTGCTGAGCAGTGCTCACACAGAGTCAAGGCCTTTTCTGCCTCTCACACCACCCCACCAGCGAGTAGGCTGGGGGTGCACAAGAAGGTGGGAGGGGACACAGCCGGGACAACTGACCCCAACGGACCAAAGGGATATCCCGTACCATATGACGTCGTGCTCAGCATATAAAGCTGGGGGAAGAAGAAGGAAGAAGGGGACGTTCGGAGTGATGACGTTTGTCTTCCCAAGTAACCGTTACGCGTGGTGGAGCCCTGCTTTCCTGGAGATGGCTGGGCACCTGCCTGCCGATGGGAAGTAGTGAATGAATTCCTTGTTTTGCTTTGCTTGCGCACGCGGCTTTTGCTTTCCCTATTAAACTGTCTTTATCTCAACCCACGAGTTTTCTCACTTTTACTCTTTCGATTCTCTCCCCCATCCCACTGTGGGGGGAGTGAGCGAGCGGCTGTGTGGTGCTTAGTTGCTGGCTGGGGTTAAACCATGACAGCATGAAAAGACATAAGCAGACAAGTTCTTGGGTTCACATTCCATTTACCACAAAAAGTATAATGGGATATAAAAGCCTTTCAAACAAGCTATCTTACAAGGTTTTTGTGCATTCTGTTAGGAGCCTAAAATAGGCACCGTCTTAGCTTAGAAAAAGGAATTCTTTATGCCTACCATACACAAGGCTGGAGCAACCGAAAAGCTTGGAGAGAGGCATCCATTCCAGCAAAATCCCAAAATTTAACATCATAGTCATATCCACCAGTTATCAAATGGGCACCTGAAGGATCCAACCCTAAAGTAGAAACCTACATAGAAAAAATAAAAAATAAATAAAAAAAAATTAAGACCGTTCAAGCTTTTTTTTTTTTATTTTTTTCTACAGTTCTTCAGGTGTCACCAAAATATAAAATACTACTAAAGTAAAAAAATTAATTCAGTTAGTTTCTTCCTAAAATCCATCAGCTATGTTTTGTTTTTGAATTTTCACTACCTTGTACAATGTCTGAGTATTTTGGAAGGGGAATGGAAATGGAAATTACATAATCTGACTAAACCACTGAAGACAGCAGGGAAAAGTTGGTTTACAGTGTTTGTTCTCTAATTATCTCATTGCAGAATTTGGATATGTTTCATTTCTATGAAGAAAATTGTATTCTAGACTTTTCTAAAAAGTAAAAATAATATTTCTAGCAAGATACTGAAATGGCATTTAATATCCATCAGTTTAAGATTTTGCGCTAGTTTATTCAAGACAGTTCATGTGCGTATATAAGCTGTTTGGTTAAATTTGTCTTCTGAAAAAAAGAAAAGAAAAAAGTAGAAAGTTGATTAAAAAACAAAATAAAAAAAAAATTCATAAAAGCTCAAAAAAACCCCTACCAAAAACATCTGTTTAATATAGAAAATTAGCTGCTTAAAGCTACTCAGAACTTTGAGGAAAGAATGCTTAATGCTCATTACTTTAATTTGCTATCCTCAAATCAAAGGTTTATTAAAATGGGAATTTTAGTCAAAATCCTATTTTAAACCTCTATTTGAAGAACTCTATTATAGTTCTGTTCAAATCACCATATGCAAAAAGGATAGTAACAGAAAGCATCTCACTGACTAAAAATCCTTTCATTTACCTTCAAAAAGATTTCTTCTCTTTTCACATTTGTGAAAATGTTATCTACTCCTATGATTTCAAGTATCAATACAAGATTAGCTAGACAATGTGCTAAACTAATTTGCAAGTCAAGTAAAGAGCCTAACTCTCCAAAATTAAGTCGTCTACACGAGATAGTGTTGAAAAGTGATGTCAAAAACTGTAAAAGAAATAAAACAAGAATATTTTTAGAATTACTCAAAATTAAACCCAACCTGGAAATGTTAAAATGACTGATAAAGCTTTCATGAGAAGATAAAACTCATATGGAATTCATGCTTAGGTTTTAACCCCTAGAATACAATTTAACCTCCATTAGGCACTTCAAGTTAGGCAGACCATGGGTAAAACCTAGATTCTAACCAGAGGATGGCTTTTAACCATTGGACAAAAACCTGGGTCATCCCACATACATAAGATAGACAATCACCAGATTCAGAAACCCTTTCACAACAAGGAAGACAGTCTTCAGCACAAGAAAGTGAAGTGATAATAAAATAAAAAAAAAACTTCTAGAAAATGCCTGAAAAGGGATTTGAAGAGATGAGCCAGAAAGTTCTGAAGGGAAAAAATAAAAATATAAAAAAAATCTTATACTCCACCATGAACAGACTTATAGGAAATTTGGGGGGGGGGGGCACACAAAACAAAACCAAACCTCCACAAACCTGTATACACAATAAAAGATGGGAAAGCCTTACTTCCTGAGTGAAAGATAACACCTGAGAATAGTGTCATGGCTATAGGCTAGCATTGCTGAACTTCTTAGAGAAAAAAAAAATAAAAAAAAAATCAGGCCAATTATTTCAAGTGCCTAAACCTGTATTAAAAACTCCAGATATTCATGTATAAACAATTAGAATAATTTGCATATAAGGATGCTGGTCTGTATGTATCTACTTTGTATACATAAAAAGTACTGACAGTCACTATGATTTAATGCAGACACATAGAAGTACCACCGAAAGAATCTTGTCTCAAAGATATATCAGTCTACTACCGTACTTTTTTAAAAGTCTCAATAACACAGTGTATATACTAAAGCTTTAAAAAAAACTTATGTGAACTGTTGAATAGTTCCCACACAGAATGCTGTATGGAAAATGGAATTTAGCATGAGATATTCCCTTTTCCGTGCCCAGTTGAAAAAGTAACCTACAGAAAATAAATGTTTCAGTTAAAGCACCAGTTATGAATGGAATTTATTCTTGAAGTTTAAGATGGACAATTTGTTTTGCTAAAATTAGGGTTTCGTTATATGAAAGAGTACGGGCTTCTTCTGAGTTTTCTTTTTCCAGTTTCATGTAGAAAAGGTTCACTTAGATATTCCTTATTTTATCAAAGACTCATTCCTAGTCATCTTCTCTTCAGGCTCACACTGCTCCTCATGCTGGTACCTCACTATATTTCAAACATATAGTGCCATGATATAGGCAACAGTTTGAAAAAAAATTACTTTCAGGAAAACCAAGATCTTGCAGAAATGATGCTGCCCTTCACCAGGCAACTGATTCCTTCTTAATATAATTGTACTGCTTTGTTTTAGAGGCATTCACTTGCAGAAATCTTATCTTTTAGAGAAGATCTAAAACCACATTCTTCTAAAGAATGCAAAGGATCATCAGATGTCTGTCATCAACAGATGAGCACATGTCTCAGAAGAAATGCAGGTGGAATAGCAGACGAGGGAAAAGCGATATCATCACCTTTGCCTGCCACCTTTCTACGTATTTATGAGTTTTATGGTTTAAGATTGCCACATATTATTAAGCTTTTAAGTTATTATAGATAAAATTTTCTAAAACTGGAGTTTATTTTAAAAGAAATGGGAGTCTGAAGCTTAGTTTAAAAATAAAGTAAAAAATATGTATTGTTTGGATAATTCATATTTTCTATTTAAAATAATAGTATAGCAACTTTAGAAAAAGATATGGCTAGTTTCAGGAACAATCAGTAATCTGTTCTTATTTTATTAGGCAGTTATTCAAGAAGATAAACATTTTCATCCAGATTGCAAAAAAAGATGTCTTTAAAATTGTATAGATAATTTTTTGTTGATTTTCAGTTTAAGTCAGTATTGCAAGATAATGTTACCTGAAAATAATGGCAAAGGCCTACTATCAATACCACCCACTGAATCTGTCCTAACTTCTTTCACAGTGACAATGAAGGAGGTAAATTTGGAGTGTTTCTCTTTCTGTTATCATCTTTAATATTCTCCCTGCCTGACTTCACAAACATATTTTCACAATCTTTTTCCAGTATTTCCTAATGCAGGCTACTCTGTTTGTATATGCAATAGACCTTGCCAAAGGCTTTTCAGATTGATTTCATTTGAAGAACTTAATACTTTTGCAACAGCAAAAGTACCAAACAACTTTTAAATCGTTACTAGCAATTGTCTTTTGTAAGTGCGTGCTGTATTCTCAGATCTTATGGTCACGAAGCTGGCCACATCAGTTCCATGGATAAAATTATTTTCAGGATTTTTATGACAGGCTTCCAGGACTTCATGCTCCAAAGATATGCTGTCCAAAACATCCAGCCATTACAGAAATCTTTTTTTAAATGTTGAAGATGTTTATGTGATGATACATTCTGCATTTTATCATTCTTATTTGTTGTAAGATGACATTATTTTCCATTTGCAAAGCTGAGATATGACCTGGAATTTTATGGATTTCAGAATCTACATAGATTTGTCTTGTTTCAGCTTTAAATGTTATAAGAAACAGGTTAAGTCTTTCTGTGTTGAATGTTTGAATCTAGAATTAGTTAACTGAAGTTTTTTGTTGTTCTGGTTTTTGTATTTTCTGAGTCTTGAGGCTGTCATCAACAGAATATCCATACAACCAGTACTAATGGTTAGTCAAGTTTTTTGTGCTAGGTTTCCATAAAGCACTGTCAGGCAATTAAATTCCCTGTTCCTCTTTTACTTCTCTGAAAAAGCATGAAACCACCTTGGTAAGTGGAGCGAGAGCTTGCAGTTTGCTTTTAACTGCTGAGGTTGTTGCTTCCAGCCTGAGCTCTTGTCTCAGGGGGCAATTAAAACTTAAGTACCACCTTGTTCGTTTTGGGTTCCATTGCAGGGCGCAACCTTAAAATCAGAATCATAGAACGGTTTGGGTTGGAAGGGACCTTAAAGATCATCTAGTCCCAACCCCCCTGCCATGGGCAGGGATACCTTCCACTAGATCAGGTTGCTCAAAGCCCCATCCAACCTGGCCTTGAACACTTCCAGGGAGGGGGCATCCACAACTTCTCTGGGCAACCTGTTCCAGTGCCTCACCACCCTCACAGTAAAGAATTTCTTCCTAATATCTAATCTAAATCTACCCTCTTTCAGTTCAAAACTGTTACCCCTCCGTCCTATCACTACACTCCCTGAGAAAGAGCCCCTCCCCATCTTTCCTGTAGGCCCCCTTTAAGTACTGGAAGGCTGCTATAAGGTCTCCCCAGAGCCTTCTCTTCTCTAGGCTAAACAACCCCAACTCTCTCAGCCTTTCCTCATAGGGGAGGTGCTCCAGCCCCCCTGATCATCTTCGTGGCCCTCCTCTGGACCCGCTCCAACAGGTCCATGTCTTTCTTACGCTGGGGGCCCCAGAGCTGAACACAGTACTCCAGGTGGGGTCTCACAAGAGCAGAGTAGAGGGGGAGAATCAACTCCCTCAACCTGCTGTCCACGCTTCTTTTGATGCAGCCCAGGATGTGATTGGCTTTCTGGGCTGCGAGCGCACATTGCTGGCTCATATTCAGTTTTTCATCCACCAATACCCCCAAGTCTTTCTCTGCAGGGCTGCTCTCAATCCACTCATTGCCCAGCCTGTATCCATGTTTGGGATTGCCCCGACCCAGGTGCAGGACCTTGTACTTGGCCTTCCTGAACTTCATGAGGTTTGCACAGGCCCACCTCTCTAGCCTGTCCAGGTCCCTCTGGATGGCATCCCTTCCCTCTAGAGTATCAACCACACCACTCAGCTTGGTGTCATCCACAAACTTGCTGAGGGTGCACTCAAGTTATTCTTAAAAAGTCATTGTGGAATGTGGCAAATCCCCTTTCTATCTCAGAGAAACAGAAAGTAGCAGCAAGAAGCATTTGCATCAGGCAAAAGAGTGCTTCCAGCTGGTCGAGGGAGGCAATTATTCCCCTCTACTCAGCCCTGTTGAGACACATCTGTAGTGCTGGGTCTAGTTCTGAGCTCCCCAGTACAAGAGAGATACAAGCATTTTAGAGTGAGTCCAGTGAAGGACTGCAAAGATGATTAAAGGCTTGGAGTATCTGACACAGAAGGAAAGGCTGAGAGAACTGGGATTGTTCACCCTGGAGAAGAGAAGGCTCATGGGGGGTCTTATGTATAAATACTTGAGGGGGGCAGGGGGGCAAGCAGATGAAGCAAAGCTCAGTGGTGCCCAGTGACAGGACAAGAAGCAATAGGCACAAAATGAATTACAGGAAATTCCACTTAAACATAAGAAAATGTTGGTTGCTTTTTTTTATGGTGGGGGTGGTCAAACATTGGAACAGGTTGCCCAGAAAGGCTGTAGAGTCTCCATCCTTGGAAATATTCAAAACCAAACTGGACAATGTCCAGAGCTACCTGTAGTAGTTGACCCTGCTCGGAGTAGGGGTGCTGAATTAGATGATCTCCAGAGCCCTCTTCCAACCACAATCGTTCTGTGATTGTGTAAAATCCAGTATCAGTGGGTGGGTATCTACCTATGTGCATAGGTAGGCCAGGCCAGGGAAATGCTTCTTTTCCTGCTATTGACATGCTTATTTGCCTGGAGAGCTGGGAGGCAGGACCTGCTGTAACCTGCAATTTGATGTTTAGCATTTCCAGTGATAAAGATGTCTACCTGAGTTATTCTAAGTGTAAACAGTAGGAAAGTTAGGGGCATCAAAGGATAAATGCTCTTCTTAAGAATTATTTTTGTATGGTAAAGATTCCCCTTCCTCCCCTCACTCCCAATGTTAAGGCCTAGTCTACAATGATCCCTTTGTTGTATAGTTATTTAGAATTTTTACTTCTTTGGGATTATGTGATTGGGAAAAAATTATTAGGATTTAGTTCAGGAATTCAGTATTTTGCTCTATTTAAAGTATTGCCCATTTCTAAAATAATCTGAAAATCTGCATAAGTAGTTTTTATTATTTCTTATAAAGTAGGTTTATATGCCACTGGCTTAATAAAATTACTTGTATGTTCAGAGCTTGTATTTGTTTAGTTTTTAACAAATTATATTCTGGGGACATTTTACGGTTTCAGAAGATTTATAGTGCTGCATTTTATGGCAGTTCTTATGCTTGCTCTGGAGCATGTGCCATGGTGGTTTTAAGTGTGCTGTGCATGTTTGACAAGTTAGAAACTTAGCAATCCCCATCAGCACTGAGCCACACTGTCTCAGGCTTTGTTTTTGTTGGCTGGTATCCAGTATCATGCTATAAAATACATTTTCTTGACAGTAGAAAGTGGAGAACCATATTAACTACAAAGTTTAAAAAGGCTGGCCAAACATGTGCAATAAATATTAATAAAAGACCACCCACCTTTGACCCTCAATACTTGTTATTAGCTTTGTGTGTTTTAGAGTTACCGTAGCATTTTGAGTAATAGCACTACGTAACAGTATGTAAGAATCTCTTATTTAAATCAAACAACTTATTAGCAACTCTGTATTGATTATTTTGGTAGCTTGTGGCAGGGATCATGGAGATACTGCATTACCAGAATTTTACTTTGTACTTCAGAGTTACATGTAAAAAGATTGTTGCCCTTTAGTTGTCTCATAATAAATAAACCAGCTGTATTTGTACCTGTAAGTAGGTATGCATAATGTTGTATGTATATCTATGCAGTGGACAGGATGTTTTATAGAGGAACCTTGTAAAGAATGATCAGTTGATTCATGTAAACTCATCTCACTCAATTTTTCTTCTTAAACAAGAACACAAAGCAGAAAAACAGCTCTGAAGACTCATCCATCATCTTGTAGTAAAATGAAGTTCTAATTCATGATGACTGAATGGGCTTCAGATTTTTTTCTTTTTTTTGTGTGTTATATGCCTCGTAAGATTCAAAAACATGGGATATGGACCAAACCAGAGATAGTAAGGAACACGAAATGGGAAGTGATTCAGGAGTCCCTAGAGCTGATACATAACCGTTCTCTTCCAGATTAGATGGTTCTCATCTCCCAAGTTATAGGGCTATATTTCACTTGCACCCCTAATTATATTTTAGCTTTGCTGTATTTCTCTTGTTAAGACATTAATGGTTCCTATTTTGTGAATTTCATGAGGTTCGCATGGGCCCATTTCTCTAGCCAGTCAAGGTCCCTCTGGATGGCAACCCGTCCCTCTAGAGTATCAGCTGCACCACTCAGCTTGGCGTCATCTGCAAACTTGCTGAGGGTGCACTCAATCCCACTGTCCATGTCCCCGACAAAGATGTTAAATAATACTGATCCCAATACAGACCCCTGAGGGACCCCACTCGTGACTGGTCTCCAACCGGACATCAAGCTGTTGACTGCAACTCTTTGAGTGCGACCATCCAGCCAATTGTTTATCCACCAAGTGGTCCACCCGTCAAATCCATGTCTCTCCATTTTAGAGATGTCCTGGTTTTGTCTGGGAGAGAGTTAATTTTCTTCCTAGTAGCTGGTATAGTGCTGTGTTTTGGATTTAGTATGAGAAGAATGTTGATAACACACTGATGTTTGAGTTGTTGCTAAGTAGTGCTTACATTCGTCAAGGACTTTTCAGCTTCCCATGCTCTGCCAGGTGCACAGGAAGCTGGGAGGGACCATCAACCCCAGCGACAGACACTGGCTACTCAAACCCCCGCTACAGAAACCATGGGTACTCCAACCCCTGTCACAGGCACTGCAGCTATTCCAACCCCAGTGACAGGCACTGCAGCTACCCAAACCCCAGCGACAGTCACTGAGGCTGAACCAGAGAACCAACCTGTGCCGGTATCAGTCGCCCCTATGCAGAAGAAGAAATACACAAGGAAACCAGGTCGTTTAGTAAGGGATGAAGATGAACCAGGGCCATCAGGAGAACAGGAGGAGGAAGAGGCAGAACCCATAAATGAGATGGTAACCACCCGATCCCTATCCCTGAGTGAGCTGCGAGATATGCAAAAAGATTTCAGCCGTTGTCCAGGCAAGCACATTGTCACCTGGCTGCTCCAATGCTGGGATAACAGGACATGTAGCCTGGAATTGGAGGGTAGGGAAGTCAAGCAGCTGGGATCCCTTTCCAGGGAAGGGGGCATTGACAAAGCGATTGGACAAGGGGCACAAGTCCTCAGCCTCTGGAGGCGACTCCTGTCACGCATGAAGGAAAGGTATCCCTTCAAGGAAGATGTTATATATCGCCCAGGCAAATGGACCACTATGGAGAGAGGTATCCAGTACCTGAGGGAATTAGCCGTGATGGAGGTGATTTATGATGAACTGAACAATGAGCAGTTATACAAAGATTCAGATGAAGTCAAATGTACCCGACCCATGTGGCAGAAATTTGTACGGAGTACATCAGCATCACACGCAAACTCATTGGCAGTAATGACCTGGAGAGATGGAGAGGAACAAACGGTGGATGAACTGGCTGGCCAACTCCGGCAATATGAAGAAAGTCTCTCTTCCTCCCTACGGGCCTGTGTCTCTGCTGTGGAGAAACTGTCTTGGGAGGTCCAGCAACTCAAAGAGGATATGTCCTACTCCCCACCTGCACGGGCCAGTGTTGTAGCCATTAGGAGTAAGTATCCATCTCCTCAAGAGAGGAGATATCGTAGGTACACAACCCAGGGCACCCTGTGGTTTTACCTGTGTGACCAAGGAGAGGACATGAGGAAGTGGGATGGAAAATCTACCTCAGCCCTAGAGGCACGGGTACGTGAGTTGCAAGGAAAAACAACCACAAAAGGGGGTTCTTCCAGGAAAACTGCTGCTCCTGTCTCCAGTGAGCAGTTCCCCAGAGAGAGTAGAAGGGCTGATTCCACTTCCGACCTTAATAAAGGGACTTCTGATTTGTACTTACAAGAAGTGGGTAGCGAATACGATGACCAGGACTAGAGGGGCCCTGCCTCCGGCCAGGTGGAGGAAAGGGACAACCGGGTTTACTGGACTGTGTGGATTCGATGGCCTGGCACATCAGAGCCACAGGACTATAAGGCTCTCGTAGACACTGGTGCACAGTGTACCCTGATGCCATCAAGCTATGAAGGGGCAGAACCCATCTGTATTTCTGGAGTGACAGGGGGATCCCAAGAGTTAACTGTATTGGAGGCCGAAGTGAGCCTAACCGGGAATGAGTGGCAGAAGCACCCCATTGTGACTGGCCCAGAGTCTCCGTGCATCCTTGGCATAGACTACCTCAGGAGAGGGTATTTCAAGGACCCAAAAGGGTACTGGTGGGCTTTTGGTATAGCTGCCCTGGAGACGGAGGAAATTAAACAGCTGTCCACCTTGCCCAGCCTCTCGGAGGATCCTTCTGTTGTGGGGTTGCTGAGCGCTGAAGAACAGCAGGTACCAATCACTACCACAACAGTGCACCGGCAGCAATATCGCACCAACCGAGATTCCCTGCTTCCCATCCATGAGGTGATTCATTGACTGGAGTGCCAAGGAGTGATCAGCAAGACTCGCTCACCCTTTAACAGTCCCATATGGCCAGTGCGAAAGTCCAATGGAGAGTGGGGACTAACAGTAGACTGTTGTGGCCTGAATAAAGTCACGCCGCCACTGAGTGCTGCCGTGCCGGACACGCTAGAACTCCAATACGAACTGGAGTCAAAGGCAGCCAAGTGGTACGCCACAAATGATATCGCTAATGCGTTCTTCTCAATCCCTTTGGCAGCAGAGTGCAGGCCACAGTTTGCTTTCCCTTGGAGGGGCGTCCAGTACACCTGGAACCGACTGCCCCAGGGGTGGAAACACAGCCCTACCATTTGCCATGGACTGATCCAGACTGCACTGGAACAGAGTGAGGCTCCAGAACACCTTCAATACATTGATGACATCATTGTGTGGGGCAACACAGCAGAAGTAGTGTTCGAGAATGTGGGAGAATAGTGCAAATCCTTCTGAAGGCTGGTTTTGCCATAAAACAAAGTAAGGTCAAGGGACCTGCACAGGAGATCCAGTTTTTAGGAATAAAATGGCAAGATGGACGTCGTCAGATCCCAATGGATGTGATCAACAAAATAACAGCCATGTCCCCACCAACTAGCAAAAAGGAAACACAAGCTTTCTTAGGTGTTTTGGGATTTTGGAGAATGCATATTCCAAATTACAGCCTGATTGTAAGCCCTCTCTATCAAGTGACCAGGAAGAAGAACAATTTCAAATGGGGCCCTGAGCAACAACAAGCCTTTGAACAAATTAAACGGGAGATAGTTCATGCAGTAGCCTTTGGGCCAGTCCGGGCAGGACAAGATGTAAGGAATGTGCTCTACACCGCAGCCGGGGAGAATGGCCCTACCTGGACCCTCTGGCAGAAAGCACCAGGGGAGACTCGAGGTCGACCCTTAGGGTTCTGGAGTCGGGGATACAGAGGATGCGAGGCCCACTATACTCCAACTGAGAAGGAGATATTGGCAGCATATGAAGGGATTCGAGCTGCTTTGGAAGTGGTTGGTACTGAAGCACAGCTCCTCCTGGCACCCCGACTGCCGGTGCTGGGCTGGATGTTCAAAGGGAGCGTCCCCTCTACACATCATGCAACCGATGCTACGTGGAGTAAGTGGGTCGCAGAAACTGCTGAAGGAGAAGGTGAATCGAGTCAGTTTGCAGAGGTGAAAGCCATCCAGCTGGCCTTGGGCATTGCCGAACGAGAAAAATGGCCAGTACTTTATCTCTATACTGACTCATGGATGGTGGCAAACGCCCTGTGGGGGTGGTTGCAGCAGTGGAAGCAGAACAACTGGCAGCGCAGAGGTAAACCCATCTGGGCTGCCGCACTGTGGCAAGATATTGCTGCCCGGGTAGAGAACCTGGTTGTAAGAGTACGTCATGTAGATGCTCACGTACCCAAGAGTCGGGCCACTGAAGAACATCAAAACAACCAGCAGGTGGACCAGGCTGCTAAGATCCAAGTGGCTCAGGTGGATCTGGACTGGCAACATAAGGGTGAATTATTTATAGCCTGGTGGGCCCATGATGCGTCAGGCCATCAAGGAAGAGATGCAACATATAGATGGGCTCGTGATCGAGGGGTGGACTTGACCATGGACGCTATTGCACAGGTTATCCATGAATGTGAAACATGCGCTGCCATCAAGCAAGCCAAGCGAGTAAAGACTCTCTGGTATGGGGGACGATGGTTGAAATACAAATATGGGGAGGCCTGGCAGATTGATTATATCACACTCCCACAAACCCGCCAAGGCAAGCGCCATGTGCTCACCATGGTGGAAGCAACCACCGGATGGCTGGAAACATATCCCGTGCCCCATGCCACTGCCCGGAACACCATCCTGGGCCTTGAAAAGCAAGTCCTATGGCGACATGGCACCCCAGAAAGAATTGAGTCAGACAACGGGACTCATTTCCGAAACACCCTCATAGACACCTGGGCCAAAGAGCATGGCATTGAGTGGGTATATCACATCCCCTACCATGCACCAGCCTCTGGGAAAATCGAACGATACAATGGACTGCTAAAGACAACACTGAGAGCAATGGGTGGTGGGACATTCAAGCATTGGGATACACACTTAGCAAAAGCCACCTGGTTAGTCAACACCAGGGGATCTGTCAATCGAGCTGGCCCTGCCCTACTGTAGATGGAGATAAAGTCCCTGTTGTGCACATAAGATATATGCTGGGGAAGACAGTCTGGGTTACTCCTGCCTCTGGCAAGGGAAAACCCATCCGTGGGATTGCTTTTGCTCATGGACCTGGGTGCACTTGGTGGGTAATGCGAAAGGATGGGGAAGTCCGGTGTGTACCTCAAGGGGATTTGATTTTGGGTGAAAATAGCCAATGAACTGAATTGCATGATGTTAATTGCTATATAATACTATATGTCATATCAACTGTATTGCAGTAAGAATCACCCTGATTAATGAAGAATGAACTTTGATGCAATCAAGCAAAGTGCAGTGATAATGGTTCCAGAACTGGCTTCAGGATGCAACAATCCAACACCACACACCATCTCTCCTGCCCTGAAGGACTGTCGTGACAGATGGAGCCCAAACTCATGGACTAAATGAACTCTATGGACATTTTAGATGTATGGCCCATAGACTAAGGGAATGATATCTGTGTGTATATATCAAAAGACAAGAAAAGTGGTGGTGATTAATTGGAATATATTGGAAAATGTGAGACCTGGGCATGATGTAGATGGTGTAGAATAAGGGGTGGATACTGTCCTTGTTTCGTCTCGGATAGAGTTAATGTTCTTCCTAGTAGCTGCTATAGTGCTGTGTTTTGGATTTAGTATGAGAAGAATGTTGATAACACACTGATGTTTGAGTTGTTGCTAAGTAGTGCTTACATTCGTCAAGGACTTTTCAGCTTCCCATGCTCTGCCAGGTGCACAAGAAGCTGGGAGTGAGGACAGCTAACCCAAATGGCCAACAGGGTATTCCATACCATATGACGTCATTCTCTGTACATAAACTGTGGGTTGTTGGTGGAGGGGCGATCGCTGCTTGGGGTCGGGCTGGGCATCGGTCAGCGGGTGGTGAGCAATTGCATTGTGCATCACTCATTTTGTATATTCTATCATTATTATTATTATTATTATTTTCCCTTCCTTTTCTGTTCTATTAAACTGTCTTTAGCTCAACCCATGAATTTACTTTTTTTTCTTTTCTCGATTCTCTCCCTATCCCACTGGGGGTGGGTGGCAGTGAGTGCGTGGCTGTGTGGTGTTTGGCTGCCTGCTGAGTTAAACCACAAGAAGAGGCAAGGATGTTGTGCGGGACAGTATCAAATGCTTTGCACAAGTCCAGGTAGATGACGTCAGTCGCTCTTCCCTTATCCACCAATGCTGTAACCCTGTCGTAGAAGGCCACCACATTTTCAGGCACGATTTGCCTTTAGTGAAGCCATCTTGGCTGTCACCAATCACCTCTCTGTCCTCTATGTGCCTTAGCATATTTTCCAGGAGGATCTGCTCCATGATCTTCCCAGGCACAGCGGTGAGACTGACAGGCCTGTAGTTCCCCGGTCCTTCCTTTTTTTCCCTTTTTAAAAATGGGGGTTATGTTTCCCCTTTTCCAGTCACTGGGAACTTCACCAGACTGCCACGACTTCTCAAATATGATGGAGAGTGGCTTAGCAACTTCATCTGCCAGTTCCCTCAGGACCCACGGATGCATCTCATCAGGTCCTATGGACTTGTGCACATTCAGGTTCCTTAGATGGTCTCGAACCTGATCGTCTCCTACAGTGGGCAGTACTTCATTCTCCCAGTCCCTGCCTTTGGATTCTGTGAATTGGGCAGCATAGCTAGAGCACTTGCCGGTGAAGACTGAGGCAAAAAAGTTGTTGAGTACCTCAGCCTTCTCCATGTTGGTTGTAGCTAGGTCTCCCATTTCACTCATCAGGGGGGTACAGTTTCTTTCATCTTCTTTTGTTGTCCTATGTACCTGAAGAAACCCTTCTTGTTATTTTTTACGTCCCTAGCCAAGTTCAGCTCCAGCTGTGCCTTCGCTTTCCCGATCCCCTCCCTGCACTCCCGGGCCATATCCCTATAATCTCCCCAGGATGTGTATCCCTGCCTCCACTGCCCATGCATTTTGGTTTTGTGTTTTAGTTTGGCTAAGAGGTCTTGACTTAGTCAAGCTGGCCTCCTGCCTCCCCTGCCCAACTTCTTGCGCATCGGGATTAAGAGCTCTTGCGCCCTAAGAAAAAACGTCTTTAAATATCTCCCAGTTCTCGTTCGCTCCTTTGCCTCTGAGGGCAGTTTCCCAAGGGATCCCACACACTAGCGCCATAAACAGTTGAAAGTTTGCCTTTCTGAGGTTTAGGGTCCTGACTCTACTTTTTACCCGTCCTGTACCCCTCAAGACTGAGAATTCCACCAGGGCATGATCACTGCAGCCCAGGCTACCTCCAGTCTTGACCTCTGTGAATTTCTTCCACATTAGTGAGCAACAGGTCCAGCAGTGCCTCTCCTCTGGTCAGGCTCTCCATCACCTGTACTAGGAAGTTGTCCTCAATGCACTCCAGTAGTTTCCTGGACTGCTTGCAGTTCGCTGTGCCGCTATTCCAGCAGATGTCCAGGTGGTTGAAGTCCCCTGTCAGGATCAGGGCCTGTGAGCGTGATGCTTCCTGCAGTTGAAGAAAGAACTCTTCATCAACCTCCTCTTCTTGATCGGGTGGCCTGTCGTAGACACCAAACACAAAGTTTCCTTTGTTGGTTTGGTCTCTAATTTTCACCCATAAGCTCTTGACCTGTGCATTGCTGTTCTTCAAAGATAGCTCTGTGCAATCAATCCCATTTTTGGCATAGAGGGCAACTCCCCCACCTCTCCTTCCTTGCCTGTCCCTTCTGAATAGCTTATAGCCATCAATCACAGCACTCCAATCATGCGATTCATCCCACCAGGTTTCTGTGATAGCAATCAGGTCGTAGTTTTCCATCTGAGCAGCGGCTACCAGCTCCTCCTGTTTGTTTCCCATGCTGTGTGCATTGGTATAGAGGCACTTCAGCTGGGCTATTGGCCACATCCCCTTTTTAGAGGAGTTCACCCTAATTCCCTTGAGGCAATTCACAGGTGCTTCCCTGTTGCTTCCTAATGCCTCAGCAGCCCCTGGCTCTTCTCTAGTGCTTAGAACTCCATCCCCTTCACCCCCTAAATCTAGTTAAATCTAATTAAACTCCACTTACCGATTATGTCACTGTGATGTTGTCCGAAAAGCGGATTCATGCCCGGCGTGCAAGTAACCAATTCCACACGCTCAGGAGAGATATTGTTTTATTCAGGCCTGGGTGCTCGGTGGACTTGCCACAAATCAAGCACACCTGGTCTAGTCACTTTTCTGTTTATATCCATGCTTCTCATACATATTTTAAGTTTCTCTTTTACATATTCATTACATTTCCAAGAACTAATTATAATATTACATCATCCTAGACACATGCGCACTAAAGTCTTTAGGGTCTTCTTGAGGGTCTCGGGTGGTCTCTGGTGGTCAGCAGGGTAGTGAACTCTTCATGAACCCGTTCCTTTCTTTCCTTATAAGGTCGAGGTTTGTCTCCGAGCCATGTCTGGACCACGTTCATTTATGGTTCTTAATTTCAAGGTTAATCATTACTAGGGTCTAACAATGCTACACACCTGCAAACACAATACCTGCTAGTTACCTAACTCCTAAGCAACAAGTCTTCATTGTTTAGAATTAAAGAAGCGAGCAGTATCGAATAAGAGGTACTGTAACAGACTGTACCTACTGCATCAATTCCCCCCTTTGAGACTTATGATGTTGAGCATCATGAGTCTCACACCATTCACTTATAATAAGCATTTGGTCTACAAAAAGATATACATTGAATTATAAAACAAGTAATTATAACTAAGATGACGATCAGTATTGCAAATAAGAACAACTGTCTGAGCCAATTTAAATTTGGAAGCCATGAAAATTTACTTCTCGGGTTAAAAGTTCCCAGATATTTCGATTTCTATCCCATTTTGGCAATAGAAATTGGGATTCAGCTTTACTGATCGTCATAATTAATATCAACAGGCTCCACATTATCTACTCCTAAACCCACAATTTCCTAATTAATTTGGTTTCCCTTCTAACAATAAATATTTTAAATATCACAAATAATTCAGCAACATCTCTGATAAATCATCAAGTATGCCTTAAAGTTAATTTCAATGGTCCCTTAGGTATAGATGTCCACAGTCTAGGAGTTATTTTCTTTATTCTGGTGTAATGAATCCAAGAATCTTCTTTTAATTTTACAGCAGTGTTTGTTGTTAATAACACTTGGAAGGGTCCTTTCCACTTTTCTCCAAGGGGGTCGTCCTTCCACGTTCGCAGGTAGACTTGGTCTCCTGGACTGAATGAATGTACCAGAAATTCAAGGGGTAAAAGTGTGATAAACTCGCCATTTTACTCAAAGACAAGAGATATTCAGTTAACACTTTTTCTCCTATTATGTGCATTTGTTCAAACCTTTCTGTTAGATTGACATTATAAGGTTTACTACACAAAATTTCAAATGGACTTACTTTTTCTCTAGCTCTTGGGGTTACCCTAATTCTTAACAAGGCAAGTGGTAAAGCTTCAATCCATTTCAACTGAGCTTCCTGACATACTTTAGAAATTTGTCTCTTTAATATTTGGTTACTCACATTCTTAATAACCTCCGCTACAAAATGTGGGCCTCTGTCAGAGGACATCCCTAAAGGGACTCCAAATCTTGGAATAATTTCCTTTAATAAGTGTCTTGTTATCTGTCGTGGTTTAACCTGGCAGGCAGCCAAATACCACGCAGCCGCTTGCTCACTCCCCCCGCCCCCCCAGTGGGACGGGGAGAAAATCGGAAGGGTAAGAGTGAGGAAAAACTCGTGGGTTGAGATAAAGACAGTTTAATAGAACAGGGAAAAAAAGGGAAAATAATAATGATAATGATAAAATATACAAAATGAGTGATGCACAATGCAATTGCTCACCACTCGCGCTGACCAATAACCAAGTAGCAATCGGTACTTCCTGGATCACGCCTACCCTTCATATACTGAGCATGACGTCACATGGTATGGAATACCCCATTGGCCAGCTGGGCTGGCTGTCCTGATTATGTTCCCTCCCACCTTGTGTACCTAGCTCAGTCAGTAGGCATGGGAGCTGTCCTTGGACTAGGAGGGCACTTAGCAACAACTGAAAACATCAGTGTGTTATCAACATTCTCCTCATACTAAATCCAAAACACAGCACTAGGAAGAAATTTAACCCTATCCCAGCCGAAACCAGGACATTACCTCTTTTGCCTTGTTGGTTTGACTCGGGAAAGCTTCTGGCCATCCAGAGAAGGTATCTACCAATACCAATAAATATCGGTATTGATTGCACCTTGGTAATTCTGAAAAATCTATTTGCCAATACTCACCAGGAGTTATGCCTTTTCTTACCTCTCCAGGAGGGGGTCAGATTTGTATTTTCGGATTGTTCCTAAGACAAATCTCAGATTTATTACTCACACTTTTAGCAATCAATAACATTTTAGTCCCTATTGCATATCGTTTTACCGATTCAACCATTGCTTCTGCTCCCATATGTGTCTCAGCATGGGTTGTGACCATCAATTTCTTCATGATTTCGGGGGTTACTATACATTGTCCATATGAAGTTATCCACCATCCCTGATCATTCTTTTTGTGCTGTAATAGCTTAGCTAACTTATTTTCTTTTTCGTTATAATTTGGGGATTCTATTTGAATTTATTTTGATGGAATTAAAACATAGATTGTGGTATTTAGCGCCACATGCTTGACAGCTTCATCTGCCTTTCAGTTTCCTTGTATCACTTTTGAGTTTCCTCTTTGATGCGCTTTACCATGAATCACAGCAACTTCTTTGGGTTTTTTTTGTACTGCTTCCAATAAATTTAAAACCTCTGTTCCATACTTTATAGGTGAGCCACTGGCTCTTTCTATATCGCTCCATGGGCATGAACAACTCCAAAAGCATATTTAGACTCTGTATAACCATTAAATCCTTTACCTTTAGCCAAATTTAAAGCTCTTGTCAGGGCTATGATTTCTGCCTTCTGGGCAGATGTATTTGGAGGTAATGCTTTTATTTCTCGATCTTCAGTTAAAGTTACCACAGCATAGCCAGCCCTCCTTTCTCTTTCTTCCATCAGTAAATAATTCTTCATCCGGACTTTGGAGAGGGACATCTTTCAGATCTGGCCTGCTGGCATATACCTGTTCAATGACTTGTAAACAATCATGGTTAAGATCACTCTCTTTTTCACTTGGCATTAAAGAGGCAGGATTTAAAATTGTTCTAACAATTCTTCAGGGCCTTTGGTTGCCTCATACAATGGTTTTGCCATCAAACCATAATTTGGAATCCAAAGGCGACACCATCCAGCCATTCCTAGAAATCCTCTCAACTCTCTTTTGGATTGAGGGGGTGCCATCCTGCAAATGGCTTCTTTTCTATCATTTCCCAACCTTCGCTGTCCTTGGGAAATCTCAAACCCCAAATAAATTACAGTTTGTTTTGCAATTTGTGCTTTCTTCTCTGACACCCTATACCCAGCCATTCCCAAAAAGTTTAGGAGGCTAACAGTCTTTTCTTTGCAGATCTCAATAGTATCTGCTCCCAATAGGATGTCATCAACATACTGAAGGAGGGTGATTTGATCTTCCTTACCGGACCACTGTTCCAGTTCTTTATTCAGAGCTGCTCTAAAGATGGTTGGGCTATTTTTAAACCCTTGTGGCAGCACGGTCCAGCAGAGCTGAGTCCTCCTCCCAGTCGACGGATCTTCCCATTCAAAGGCAAAAATCTTTTGACTGTTTTCTTCCAGAGGTATACAAAAGAAAGCATCTTTCAAATCCAAAACTGAGAAATGTACATTTGATTCATTGATAGTTGTTAGCAGCATATATGGATTAGGGACTACTGGATGAATGTCCACCACTAACTGGTTTATTGCTCTTAGATCTTGAACCAGCCTATATCCTTGGTTATGTGGGTTTTTTTTCACTGGAAGGATAGGAGTATTGTAATCAGATTGACATTCTCTTAAAAGTCCATATTTGAGAAAATTTTTTATTATTGGTTCCAAACCTTTTCTGGCTTCTATACTAATAGGATATTGTTTCTTTCTTACCGGTCGAACTCCTGTTTTCAATTCAACTTTTACCGGTTCCACATTTTTGCTCTTCCTGGTTTCTCTGTTGCCCAAACAAAAGGGTAAACTGCATCTTTAATTTCTTCTGGAATTTCTTTAGATTCATCTGTGTTTGTCTGTAATAAATAAACTTGGGCTTGCCAGGCATTAGCTTCAGGAAAATGAACTTGGATTTTTCCTTTTTTTTTTTAAAGTTAATTTGTGCTCCCAATTTATTCAATAAATCCCATCCTAAGAGAGGCATGGTGCATTCTGGTATATATAACAATTCATGCATCAATGTTTTTCCTCCAATTTTACATTTTAAAGGTTTCAACAAAGGCCTTACCTCTTTCTTTCCCATGACCCCAACAATAGATACCTTTACATCTATTTGTAACAGAATATTTTGCTCCAGTGTCCACTAAAAAATCAACTACTTTATTTCCCAGCTTTACTGGAACCAGGGGCTCAGCTGGGAGAATATCATTTTCTGCCCCCAGTCCCCATCATTCAGAATCCTCTCCCATCAGAAGTAGATCAGCTTCAGGTGGAATTTACTGTGGCTGAATCACAGCATCTTATTCTCTGGACACTCATTTTTCCAGTGTCCTTGTTTGTTACATGCAGCACATTGATTGATCCCTAACAGAGTAGACTGTTTAAATGTATTTCCACATCTTCTACCTCTGCCCCTTAAGTACTCTTTGCTTTTACCTCTCAAATATCCTCTGCCCCTACCTCCAGCAGATCCTTGGGCATTCACAAAAGCAGCTGCAAGAATTGCAGCTTTCTGTTTCCTATTTTTTTTCTTTCATTTTCCATATTATTTTTTTTTCCAATACCACCCTCTTTTCTCCAGGAGTTAACAAATTATTTTTAAAAATTTGAATATCTTACCAATCTGGATTATGATTTTTAATAATTTTCTTAAAAGATCTATACACCTTTTCAGGATTTTCCTCATATGATCCTGCCAATTCTTTCCAATTCATCAAATCAGAAGTAGTAAAAGGTATTTTCACAAACACTGGTTCCCCCCTTGGGCCCACAGCCTGACGAAGGGGTGCTAATAAGGCAGACCCCTGTTGGATCCTAGTTCTGCCAGCTATTGGACTAAATGCACTACTTCCCTTTGCTTCAGTTTCAAAACTTTCATTTTTACTCCATGCCACCAACATCTGTATATCTTCTTCCTCTTCTCCTAGTTTTAAACACTGTTTTCTTATACTACAAGCAGAACAACAATGCGTTTTTGGTTCCTTGTCCTCCATCATCATCATCATCACATTAGAATCTGAGTCTAAAAGTTTACATTTCTTCCGAATCTCATGATCATTTCTCAAGGTAAAGAACAAGTCCACATAAGGGACCTCCTCCCATTTACCCTGGTTGTCAACAAAATAACATAAGTTGCAAGATAGTATTATATTGCAAAGTTCCCAATTCTGGCCATTTTACCTCATCTTCTAATTTATACATTGGCCACCATCTAGCACAATACTCAGTTAATTTCTCCTTTCTCAAAGGATCTCCCCCAAATTTTCCCCAATATTTTATGATGCATCCAAGGGGAGAGCAAGGTGTTACTTTAGACTATTGAGTTCCCATATTTTTGCCCAAAAAGAACGTTCTTAACCATGATTTCATATACTCCAGTCGTCACTGTCAAATGCCGTATACCCAAAAAAGCAACTTTTAATATCAAAAGTAAAAAATTAGTAGTGATAGGATAGAATAGAGTAAAAAGACAGAAGTCAAGCAGGCATGCAGGATAGATTTGCAAGAATAGTCACCACCATGGATCCGCGGCGTCCCGGGGGTCCAAGTCTCTCGGTGTTCCGGCGGTGGGCGGTCGCTCCGCGGTCCGCGGTGTTTCGGCGGGGGCGGCAATCGCGCCGGGGTCCTCTTGGCAGTCCCTTTTATTCTCATTCGAGGGCTGCAGTTTCCATGGCAACGACACGTCTCCGCATTCCCGAGTCTTGACCGTCCAAACACATGCCAACCAGAGATCTTTCACACCTTGCAGCCGTTCTTAGCAGCCAAAGGAATCCTCGCCCAGATCTACAGTTCAGTCTTTCACACCTTGCCAGCCGGAGATCTCTGTGGCCTTGCAGCCATTCTTATAATATTCAGCAGCCAAAGGAATCCTCGCCCAGATAAGCAGTCTTTGAGACAAAAGTTCTACAATTCAGTCTTTCACATATGTGTTTCCAAAAAATTGCCCCTTTTATCATTTAAATGCAAGTTTTGAACCCCATTCATTTCATTCATTCCAGATTAATCATGCATTCAGTTAACATACTCAAGCATTCTATTCTACAATAACTACTATAGCTGTGATATGAGACATTAGAAAGCACAGTGTTCTGAATACCTATGATTATGTATTCTTTCTCATACCCACCTATGTATCAAAAGTGTCAGCAGGAAAAAAAAAATATATATCCCTGAAGTTTCATTGGGAACAGTAACTCCTATTACACTGTACAAGCAAGGCAACTGGGAAATTAATCAGGTTTCTGGAAAGACTCTCCAGCCTGCAGCTTGAGAAATCTTTTCTGAGACTTTTCAGCTGCACAGGAATACAGCCATCATCAAACCCAAGTTCATTAGACTGAAGAGGTACAGATGGGATACATAAGTTTAGCTGAAATACAGTACACTGTCTGAACATAATGAGAAGACTGTATTTTAATACCTTGGGGTAAAACACTGATATCAAGGTATGAAGTTGATCCCATCCTGATGTGTGTAATGACATGGGTGAGTAGTTTCATTATTCTAAAACAAACAAAACCAAAACAAGACAGTCCTTCTACAGAAGAGCTGTTTTTTCCAAAGATATGTTTCATTCACTGCATCCAGTCTAATCCAACTGTGCTATATATACCCACATTATAATTCACCTCTGCTCTAGGTGATGACAGCTGCATTCTCACCTCAGAAGTCTTCCAAAACTGCAACTTCCCACTTACAAAGCCTTTTAATTAGAAATAACATAAGCTTATGCTTTAAGAAACCATCAAAAGATTTACTGGTTTAATATAGAGAAAAATCAATCAAAATTTTTTACATAATAAAGGTTGTTAGGAAATGTATTCATGAAACATACTGCAAAATCAGTTACTGTCACATGTAAAATGGGAAATCCTGTTATGCATAGAAATTAGTATGCAAAGAAATTACATGCACTGTGTGGATAAAAATCCACTCTACTTTTGTTTAATGTAATACAATGCATCTTTTACAGGTCTTGAAAATAAAAAAAAAAATTCTCTCTTAATTTTATTTATAACACACTTGTTACTTCTTTCCTCTCCTCCCTCTACATCTATATGCCTAGCACTATAATAAAACAAATGGGTAGGCCTTATCACCTCTCCACACTCCAATTTTGATGCCAGATTAATGAATAGGCACTTCTGCAAACAACTGTTTCTGAAAGCTTATAAAAAACATTTATGATCTTTACTGCTAAGTTTAAACCTCCAGAAAATTCCTTTAAAATGTTAAAAATTGCAATATTAAATATTCAAATCTTAAACTCATAAATTATTGATGTTTAATGTTTTAATTTGCTATATATGTTAATAAATTAACTTTATTATTTAAAATAAGTATTTAATATTGTTGAATGTTAAATTATTAAATGTATTATTATATTAATTACATAAAATAAACAGAAAACAAAACAACGAGTTTTCTTAAAAACCCAATAAAGGAAAACTATACATTTCTGTAGATTGTTGTGGTGGTGCATTCATACCCCCCTTCTTCCCTGGGCCACTTGTTGATCTGGGCCGCCTGTTGATCTCAGAAATTTCCATGAAACCTCGGGCTTGGTGTATTGAGTCTGGCAGTTGAGCGCTCCTTGACTGTATCAGAAACTCTGCATAGCTGAGGCTGGGAACATACTCCTACTGCCTGGCCCGGGTGTCCAGCAGAACAACACCGAAACCTTGAGAATTCTTTAGTAGTTACCACCTGGGACTGTGGCCAGGATGGAAATTTATGGATGACTAAAGCCAACCATCTTGCGAACCTATAAACGGTGGTCCTAAGTGAGGCCCTTTGAGCTCTCCTGGACCGCAGCGGCTGCACCCAGCATCTCCCTCTGAGTGGGACGCCTCTCAGAGCTTGCGATCTTTCAGGCCTGCAGTATTCGGAGGACCACTGGGTCCTGGGTGAGTCCCTTTCGAAGCTCAACCCTTCGCCCGTTGAGAGGGAACGCCTAGACATTCGACGTGAATATTTCTTCACTGAAATCGAGGGGAATTTTTAACAGGTATACCTTCTGTATATTTTTATATATATATATGTTTCTCTGTGTGTGTGAACTAATAGTAAGCATAATCTGTAATTAAGTTGTGATTGTAGTAGACTTACTAACCTATTTTGCAAATATTGAATAGTTAATGATTAGGCGTTACTAAAGTTTGTTAATGATTAGTTGATAACTAAGTGTTGCTAAATTGTGAATGAAACCTAGACTGTCCCTGAAATATAAACCCTTAGATGATTTTCCCTTGTATGTTTCACCCATGTAATAAGTAATAGAGTGAACCTTGCCATCAAATTCTATTAGGTCGCACCTTTATAAAACTCTATTAAAATCACTTTCTGCTAGTTTCTTTGACGGTGATTCTTTAAGCGGCCTCTAAACCACTCACTCGCGACAATTGTTTAAAAAGCATTTTTCTCAAAGAATTTTTAGTTTTATTTCTCTTTCCTTTCTTTTTTTCCCCCCTCTTCCAAGAAATTCTCAGGAATGCCATCAGTGAGAATTCTATTAACTAGCTGACAGTTCTTTCACAGGAATATAATAACAATAAAAGGAATACTAGTATTATTTTCTCACTGAAGCCTAAGTCATGGCCAAAACTGAAGAGGATAAACAGCAGCATCATCTTTAACGACCAAGGAAGAATATGGGGAAAGGACTAGGGAATAGATTCAGGGCTATTCATGGCCAGAAAATAAGTTTTATTCTTTTGATCAATCAGCACATAAAAACAGGTGAATTCATTTTGGAAGATGAGATTACCCAGAGATAAAAACATTGGGAACAAAGAAATGATAGCTCCAAGTCAGAGAACGGGTTCTTTAAAAGAAAGTGAAGGAGCAATATATTTGAGGTGAAACCTAGAAAAGATGTACTCAAAGATAAGGAAGAACGTTTCAAGAAATTGAGAATGGTGTATAAAAGGCACTTAAAGATTCAAGGCGAATGAAGGAGACCTGTATTCAGCTACAAAGAGGTCACTGGAAACTTCAGCAATAACGTCCTCTTTGAAATGCATGTCAAGTCAGAGAAAAGTCTAGATTAGACTTACATCCAGTTTAGGAAGGTCTACGCTAGAACAGGAACTCTATCTAATAATTGCAGACAGTATATTTGGCAAAAAGGAAGACAAAAATGAGACTACATTTGAGTCAAATGGAGATAGGTTTGGGTTATTACAAGAAAGTGAAGAGGCAGACCTAAAACACAATTTCGTTACAAAAAGAAAAGACCTAGACTAAAATAACAAATTAAGAAAAAAAATTGGTTTCTTGATCTTTAGCTGACAAAAAGTATTTGTCTTGGTTTCGGCTGGGATAGGGTTAAATTTCTTCCTAGTGCTGTGTTTTGGATTTAGTATGAGAAGAATGTTGATAACACACTGATGTTTTCAGTTGTTGCTAAGTACCCTCCTAGTCCAAGGAGAGCTCCCATGCCTACTAACTGAGCTAGGTACACAAGATGGGAGGGAACATAATCAGGACAGCCAGCCCAGCTGGCTAATGGGGTATTCCATACCATGTGACGTCATGCTCAGTATATGAACGGTAGGCGTGATCCAGGAAGTACCGATCGCTACTTGGTTATCGGTCAGCGCGGGTGGTGAGCAATTGCATTGTGCATCACTCATTTTTTATATTCTATTATTATTTATTATTATTATTTTCCCTTTTCTGTTCTATTAAACTGTCTTTATCTCAACCCACGAGTTTTTCTCACTCTTACCCTTCCGATTCTCTCCCCGTCCCACTGGGGGGGTGGGAGGATTGAGTGAGTGGCTGCCTGGTATTTGGCTGCCTGCCAGATTAAACCACGACAGTCCTTTTTGGCGCCCAACGTGGGGCACGAAGGGTTGAGATAACGATAGATCTGACCAAAGTGTGTTAAGGCAAAATTGTTATAAGCATTCATTATATTGATTGGTCACAATGTTGATGTATTGGCTGTCAAAGTTGTGGGGCTGGCTCTCAATGTTGGGTCATGTAATACCTTGCTTGCAGTATGTGTTCCCTTTTGTGCTGTTTATCATTATTCGGAACTGGGCCAAGATTATCATTTTGCTGCTGGTTTATGAGGTGATAAAATCATTGGTCGTAAGTCTAATCTGGTATCTGTACTCGGCACTGCCGTCATTTCTGAACCTCGGGAATCACCTCTTAGAAATTATCGGTAATTGCACTTTTTTCTCCTCGGAGAATGAATTTAAGGGGGAGACGGGATGGGACACTCTCTCCCACTTGTTCATCTTCCCTTCCATATCGTCAGAAACTCCTTTTTCTTCTATCCTCTTCACGAAGATGTCCACACTATTCCCTGAGAATTTTGAATATCCTTGGGATGTTCAAACAAGCATGTTCATATTGCTATGTCTCCTGAATGTGGTTCAGGCCTTGTTTAGGGTTAAACAACTATTCAGGAATACTGTCCAGAAATCAACCCTCAGGAACAAGAAAAGAGGGAGGGCAAACGGTGGTGCCTCCTCGGGGTGGGCGGAGCGGCGAGTCCCAGGGGTGGCGGGCAGCGGGAGATCAACCACGGCAACAGACACGGTGGCTACTTCAACCCCCGCGACAACCCCTGTGGCTACTCAAACCCCGGCAACAGTCATTGTAGCTTCTCCAACCCCTGCAACAGGCACTGCAGCCACTCAAACTCTGGCAACAGGCACTACAGTTACTCCAACCCCCATGACAAGCACTGCAGCTACCCAAACCCCAGCAACAGGCACTACAGCTGAACCAGAGGACCAACCCTTGCTGGTATCCGTTGCCCCTGTACAGAAGAGGAAATCTTGGAAGCGGAGTTCAGGTTGTTTAGAAAGGGATGATGGAAGAGCAGGGCCATGACGAGGAGAGGAGGAGGAAGAGGAAGAACTCATAAACGAGACGGAAACCACCCGATCCCTATCCCTGAGTGAGCTGCGAGATATGCAGAAACATTTCAGCCGTCGTCCAGGCGAGCACATTGTTACCTGGCCGCTCCGATGCTGGGATAATGGGGCCAGTAGCCTGGAATTAGAGGGGAAAGAAGCCAAACAGCTGGGATCCCTTGCTAGGGAAGGAGGCATTGACAAAGCAATCGGAAAAGGGACACAGGTCCTCAGCCTCTGGAGGCGACTGCTGTCAGGCGTGAAGGAAAGGTATCCCTTCAAGGAAGATGTTATATATCGCCCAGGCAAATGGACCACTATGGAGAGAGGTATCCAGTACATGAGAGAACTAGGCGTGCTGGAGGAAGTTTATAGTGACCTGGAGGAATACCAAACACCCAAAGATCCAGATGAAGTCCAGTGCACGCGACCCATGTGGCGGAAATTAGTATGGAGCGCACCAGGGTCATATGCCAATTCATTGGCAGTACTGTGCTGGAGAGAGGAAGAAGCATCAACGGTGGATATTGTGGTTAGCAATCTCCGGGAATACGAAGAAACTGTGTCCTCCTCCCTTGTCTCGGCTGTGGAGAAACTGTCCCAGGAGGTCCAGCAACTCGAAGACAATAGGTCCTATTCCCCACCTGTATGGACCAGTATCTCAGCCATTAAGGGTCAGCGTTCTTCTGCTCAAGAGAGAGGATATAGAAAGTACACACCACGGGGCACCCTGTGGTTTTACCTGCGTGACCACAGAGAGGACATGAGGCAGTGGGATGGAAAACCTACCTTGACCCTAGAGGCACGGGTACATGAGTTGCAAGGAAAAAAAATGACACAAGGGGGTTCTCCCAGGAAAAATGCTGCTCCAGTTGTCAGGAAAAACGTGCCTCATGATGGTCCAGTCTCCAGTGAACAGTTCCCCAGACAGAGTAGAAGGGCTGATCTTACTCTGGATTGTAATGAAGGAATTCTTAACTCACGTTTGCAAGAAGTGAGAAACGGATACTATGACCAGAACTAGAGGGGCCCTGCCTCCGGCCAGGTGGAGGAAAGGGACAACCGGGTTTACTGGACTGTGCGGATTCGATGGCCTGGCACATCAGAGCCACAGGACTATAAGGCTCTTGTAGACACTGGTGCACAGTGTACCCTGATGCCATCAAGCTATAAAGGGGCAGAACCCATCTGTATTTCTGGAGTGACAGGGGGATCCCAAGAGTTAACTGTACTGGAGGCCGAAGTGAGCCTAACTGGGAATGAGTGGCAGAAGCACCCCATTGTGACTGGCCCAGAGGCTCCGTGCATCCTTGGCATAGACTACCTCAGGAGAGGGTATTTCAAGGACCCAAAAGGGTACCGGTGGGCTTTTGGTAGAGCAGCCCTGGAGACGGAGGAAATTAAACAGCTGTCCACCTTGCCTGGTCTCTCCAAGGACCCTTCTGTTGTGGGGTTGCTGAGGGTTGAAGAACAACAGGTACCAATTGCTACCACAACAGTGCACTGGCACCAATATCGCACCAACCGAGATTCCCTGCTTCCCATCCTTGAGCTGATTCGTCGACTGGAGAGCCACGGAGTGATCAGCAAGACTCGCTCACCCTTTAACAGTCCCATATGGCCAGTGCGAAAGTCTAATGGAGAGTGGAGACTAACAGTAGACTACCGTGGCCTGAACGAAGTCACGCCGCCACTGAGTGCTGCCGTGCCGGACATGCTAGAACTCCAATACGAACTGGAGTCAAAGGCAGCCAAGTGTTACGCCACAATGGATATCGCTAATGCGTTCTTCTCAATCCCTTTGGCGGCAGAGTGCAGGCCACAGTTTGCTTTCACTTGGAGGGGTGTCCAGTACACCTGGAATCGACTGCCCCAGGGGTGGAAACACAGCCCTACCATTTGCCATGGACTGATCCACACCGCACTGGAACAGGGTGAGGCTCCGGAACACCTGCAATACATTGATGACATCATCGTGTGGGGCAACACAGCAGAAGAAGTTTTTGAGAAAGGGGAGAGAATAGTCCAAATCCTTCTGAATGCTGGTTTTGCTATAAAACAAAGTAAGGTCAAGGGACCTGCACAGCAGATCCAGTTTTTAGGAATAAAATGGCAAGATGGACGTCGTCAGATCCCAATGGATGTGATCAACAAAATAACAGCCATGTCCCCACCAACTAGCAAAAGGGAAACACAAGCGGCCTTTGGTGTTGTGGGCTTTTGGAGAATGCATATTCCAGATTACAGCCTGATTGTAAGCCCTCTCTATCAAGTGACCAGGAAGAAGAACGACTTCAAATGGGGCCCTGAGCAACGACAAGCCTTTGAACAAATTAAACAGGAGATAGTTCACGCAGTAGCCCTTGGGCCAGTCCGGGCAGGGCAAGATGTAAAGAATGTGCTCTACACCACAGCCGGGGAGAATGGCCCTACCTGGACCCTCTGGCAGAAAGCACCAGGGGAGACTCGAGGTCGACCCTTAGGGTTCTGGAGTCGGGGATACAGAGGATCGGAGGCCCGCTACACTCCAACTGAGAAGGAGATATTGGCAGAATAGGAAGGGATTCGAGCTGCTTCGGAAGTGGTTGGTACTGAAGCACAGCTCCTCCTGGCACCCCGACTACCCGTGCTGGGCTGGATGTTCAAAGGGAGCGTCCCCTCTACACATCATGCAACGGATGCTACGTGGAGTAAGTGGGTCGCACTGATCACACAACGGGCCCGAATAAGAAACCCCAGTCGCCCAGGAATCTTGGAGGTGATCACGAACTGGCCAGAAGGCAAAGATTTTGGAATATCCCCAGAGGAGGAGGTGACACGTGCTGAAGAAGCCCCACTGTATAATAAACTACCAGAAAACGAGAGGCAATATGCCCTGTTCACTGATGGGTCCTGTCGCCTTGTGGGAAAGCATCGGAGGTGGAAAGCTGCTGTATGGAGTCCTATACACCAAGTTGCAGAAAATGCTGAAGGAGAAGGTGAATCGAGCCAGTTTGCAGAGGTGAAAGCCATCCAGCTGGCCTTGGACATTGCTGAACGAGAAAAATGGCCAGTACTTTATCTCTATACTGACTCATGGATGGTGGCAAATGCCCTGTGGGGGTGGTTGCAGCAGTGGAAGCAGAACAACTGGCAGCGCAGAGGTAAACCCATCTGGGCTGCCGCACTGTGGCAAGATATTGCTGCCCGGGTAGAGAACCTGACTGTAAAAGTACGTCATGTAGATGCTCACGTACCCAAGAGTCAGGCCACTGAAGAACCCCAAAACAACCAGCAGGTGGACCAGGCTGCTAAGATTGAAGTGGCTCAGGTGGATCTGGACTGGCAACATAAGGGTGAATTATTTATAGCTTGGTGGGCCCATGACGCCTCAGGCCATCAAGGAAGAGATGCAACATACAGATGGGCTCGTGATCAAGGGGTGGCCTTGACCATGGATGCTATTGCACAGGTTATCCATGAATGTGAAACATGCGCTGCAATCAAGCAAGCCAAGCGAGTAAGGCCTCTTTGGTATGGAGGACGATGGTTGAAATACAAATATGGGGAGGCCTGGCCGATGGATTATATCACACTCCCACAAACGCGGCACGGCAAGCGCCATGTGCTCACCATGGTGGAAGCAACCACAGGATGGCTAGAAACATACCCTGTGCCCCACGCCACCGCCAGGAACGCTATCCTGGGCCTTGAAAAGCAAGTCCTATGGCGACATGGCACCCCAGAAAGAATTGAGTCAGACAACGGGACTCATTTCCGAAACACCCTCATAGACACCTGGGCCAAAGAGCATGGCATTGAGTGGGTCTATCACATCCCCTACCATGCACCAGCCTCTGGGAAAATCGAACGATACAACGGACTGCTAAAGACTGCACTGAGGGCAATGGGTGGTGGGACATTCAAGCATTGGGATACACATTTAGCAAAAGCCACCTGGTTAGTCAACACCAGGGGGTCTGTTAATCGAGCTGGCCCTGCCCAATCAAGACTCTTACGTACTGCAGATGGAGATAAAGTCCCTGTCGTGCATATGAGAAATATGCTGGGGAAGACAGTCTGGGTTACTCCTGCCTCTGGCAAGGGAAAACCCATCCGTGGGATTGCTTTTGCACAAGGACCTGGGTGCACTTGGTGGGTGATGCGAAAGGATGGGGAGGTCTGGTGTGTACCTCAAGGGGATTTGATTTGGGGTGAAAATAGCCAATGAACCGAATTGTATGATGTTAATTATTATATATTGTATATCATCATTATCTCTATGGTTGCTATCAATGGTATAGCAGTGAAAATCACCCAGATTAACGAAGAATGAACTAACTCCGATGAAACCGAGCAAAGTGCAACGATGATACAACTGGACGAGCGCAACAGTACCGAAATGAGAACTGGCTTCAGGATGCAACAGCCCAACACCACACACCATCTCTCTGGCTGGAAAAAAAACAAAGTAGAACAGTAATAATAACAATGATAACAACAATAACAGAACATACAAAGCAGGCAATGCACAATGCAACTGCTCACCACCTGCCGACCGCCTGTCGCGAACCGCGAGAGAGCCCCCCCCACCCCTAGTTTTTATACTGAGCATGACATCACATGGTATAGAATACCCCATTGGCCAGCTGGGTCAACCGCCCTGGCTGTGCTCCCCCCACCAGCTTCCCCTGCACTTGGCAGAGCATGGGAGGCCGAAAAGTCCCCGGTGCAAGCACCACCCAGCAACAACCAAAGCATTAATGGGCCATCAACATTCCTCTTATACCAAACCCAAAACACAGCACCTCCCCCCAGCTACTGGGAAGAAAGTTAATTCTGTCCCAGCTGGAACCAGGACATCTGGAGACCTCTCCATGTCATGAACTATTCGGGGAGTGCAAGGCAACTACATTCCTAACATAGGTGCCTTGATTAGGTTGGATGTATCAGGGCCTATGTGTGTGTTTGTTATCTAAAATTTTGGCCTGAAAAAGATAAAGTAAAATATTATGGAAAACAGGAGGATACATGCAAACACTGTTATGAATCATATTGGCTGATATTCCCATGAAACACTCACAATATCTGTTACTCTTGGAAAAACGTAGATAACTCCTAACTCCATGACAAATGCAGAAAACCTTCAGAATGAACAGAAATATTAGAAGGGCCTTACAGAATGCTATCTCCCCCTGTCATCCTTTAATTCGGGTAACACTAAAAACAGCACAGAATTCATGTCTTGAAATTTAAGTACGGGAAGACTAAGGAGAGATTATTCTTTTCTTCAGTGAGTTAAGATGCATTACTCTGGGGTGCATTCAAGAATTAAGGAGGTGCTTAAATAGATGAACTTCCTTTCGAATGCCTACAGGAAGTAAATTTATTTATTCAATATGGAAACAGTACTGTGACTAGCTTCTCTCAACATCATCTAATTCACAGCCTCATGAAATTTTTTTCTTATGATCTGAACCAGAGTGTTTTGTCAGGTTTAACCAGCAAGGGAAAAGATTAGAAAGATTAAAAAAATATTAGAAGATTAAATCTTCATTCCAACATATGACTGCCTAAAACTACACATTCATAATGTTATTATAGGTCAGATACAACATATGTTATTAGATGATGGGTCAAATGGTAATTCAGAGACCATTCCCAGACACAACAGGTGACATGAATTAAATCTCCTCTTCCCATTCATGCCACTTACTGGCATGTCCCCTTCTGAAAAGACTCCAATGACTTAACAATTTACAAAAGGTATTGCAATTAGAGTCTCAGCACAGTTTGCAAATATATTTTTAGATATAAGCATCATACTTCTAAAGTACAGCGAAAAGCCTACCTGATCTGTCTCCTGGGAGATATTTTTAGATAGATTTCAGGAGGTTGCTATTTTTCACCTAGATTCTAAAATCTCATTCAGATAATTTCAGAATTTATAACAAGCCCTTGATTTATGAAGTCATAGTTTATATTACTATTTATGACCTGGGAATTGTTCTCAAAATGTATACCAGAGAAATTCGCTTGAGCCTTTTCTAAAGCAAGTTGTAATCACTGATAAAACTGATTTAAATCTAAAATTACCTATGGTCGTTCAAGTTTCCTTTGCAGTTTCTGGGAGAGCGATTTACTTAAGCTGCGTGTTCTGGTGATATTTCAGATATGTTACATTCTGCTCACATAACCACCTGCCTATTTCAGCTTTATCATCTCAGTTTCAAATGTGTATAAACATAAATACTTCATATTTTCTAAAACAGTATGCACAACTGCCACATACCACCAAAACACCCATGTTCAGTCAATACACAGTTTTACTATAGCAATAGGATACACAAAATTACTACTATCTACCATGTTGAGAATGAAAAAAACCACTAGCATTTTCAGTCAAATATAACCTTTATTAAGATTATTCTTTAGAGCTGAATAGAATATTTCATTTTGACCTAAAGGAATAGTTTTATTTACTCTGAAACAGTAGAGCAAAATAGCACACACAACCATAGATCAGCTGATAACAAGGACAAACAAAACACAGAACTAACATCTTTGCTCTGCTCTGAAAGCTCTGCTCAGGCTGGCAGGTAACCAAAGAATAGCTTAATTCTGAAATCGGAAAGGACAAATATTTGTGAACTTTCATCTCTTCAGAGTTTAAGTGCCAAATGCACATGTTCAGATGCAAACAGGCCTCACTTTGCGCAAACAGGCATTCACATATTTCACATCCTGTTTGATAAGAATTTCTGTACCACATAGATTCCACACAGGATTTCTACTGCAGGGAATATGCCCTAGAAGACACACATGAAAGAATCTAAGAACACAAGATGAGAAGCAGGACCAGACTGAACCTAACTTTCATTAATGCATAACATTTTTCAACTTGCTAGCCAGCTCAATTATTTACATTAAACTCACTCTAAAACATACTTTATCTAAACTGTACAGACACTTCATCATATCACCTTTTGGCAAAATTTAGGAAAAAAAAATGCATGAAGTTCTTTCACTTGACTCACCAAGAGAAACTATGAAAACCAAGGTTACACTAAGAATTCCAGAAGCAGTATCCTGGCTTTTAATAATTAGAACACTTTTAGATGTTTTTCAGTCATTAAAATAGCTTTACAGTTCTCCAGTTTTGTCTTCTGTCTTAAATTATTTATGAAGTATTTTAGAATTCAAACCATACATCTACAAAATTTAACATTTTTTGCAAAAAAAAATGCCTCCCCTCCAAATATTTTAAAAGTTGGTGATATTATTAAGCCTTTGTAATTCATGCAGCAAAAGGTAATTTTAGTTATGTGCACTTCTATGGAAGTACATTAAAATATATGCAGTAGAATAAGTACTAGTTTCTTTTGCAAGTTTCATAAGCAGTGGAGTTAATTCCATCAGCAGCACTACCCTCTAAACTTTAATTTTGGACTCATCAAAACTTAAAAAGCCAACACAACCAATAGATGTTCAATATACATCACTTATGTCTAAAACACACGTGGAGATTTTTACAATGGAAATAAAACAGAATAGAATAGAAAATGTATTTTTCCTCTTATCAAACAAGAGCCTGATGTTCACTTTAAGACTTCTGGTGATCATGTTGGCATAGAATTTCGTAAACATCAAGGCAATACAAATAAGAACCTCTATACCAGTATAATAGCAACTGCATTAGTGAGCCATCTCTTTTAAACTATACACATTTTAATGACCAAAATTAAAACAATACACCATTTAGCTGTAGAGCAATCCTTGACCTTTGACTTTGTGCAATTTATTTCATTCCTGCATACCCTAGTTTCCTCATCTGAAAAATTTGAATAAATAATATCTATCATAAGGAATCTGCTACAAGGTTTTATTCAGCAATGTTGGTGAAGTTCTTCAAATTCCTCAGGGATCCTGTCATTCTTAGCAAACACACTACAGTCAGCAAAACTAAACAATCGCATCTCTAGAGAGAGAGTTGTCCACAGACTATACTTTTCAACAGTTCTCCAATTCTGATTGTAAAAAGGTGTTCACTCAAATGTTTACTCCAAGATCTTAAAAGAGACAAATTTATGCATACTGTCCCACTCAGTGACAAATATTCCAGTTGTCTATAAACTTACTAATCAATTAGAATAAGGAATTAAAATGGGGGGATGGGGTCATCAGATAGTCATGCAAAGAAGATCTACAACCACAGGGTGAGGGTAGGGGTTAAAAATTACAGCATGTCTAAGTTACTGCAGGAAGGAAGGACAATTTCCTATCTAGCTCCCATAGCTGGTTCCAATTCTATTACTGTTTTGATTACTAATTCTCCCATGCCACCCATAAATTACCTTCAAAACATCAACATTTAAGCTGTGTTATAGCAGCACAATTTTATGCAATGTGACATGACAATAAATTGCTAAGTGACTTTAACTATGCATCTGGAAATAGGAAAAGATACATTTATATTGCACACGTGAGGTCCATGCTTGGAAGGAACACACCTTTCTCCATGCTTCACTCAGGTATATTCCTTTAACTAAAGCTGTTATGTCAGAAGAAGGTAGTGCATTATGGCCAGTTGGTGTACCTCATATTGTTAAAACCACTGTAATACCCATCGACCTTGAAAATTATTTGCAGTATGTTCAGTGCAAATACTAAGCACTAGGTTAAAAGTCACAGCCAGCGTGAATATCTTGGTTTTATTTTTAATCATAAACCAAATAATTTTTAAAAGATGTGCCCAAGAATTATAAAACATGCTTATCTTCTATGCATTTATATGATATGCCTTACTATAGTATCTATAAATGGTGAAAGCCCTCCAGCATACCGTATCAAAAAATACTGATTTCTATACACGTAATGTAGTCTGAAAATTCCCAATGACTGCAATTAAACCTGACAAGACATACAACTAAACAGAGAGCCATTCATTTCTACATAGCAATTAAACAACTATTATTCAGTATTGCTCAGTTGTGGATTATACAGAAACAGAGCAATGACCCCAACACATTTTACAGTAGAATGATGCCCACATGTGAAACCCAACACTAGTATAGTTGTTCCTCAAGGAGCCTGAGGCATAAAAGCATACAGAAGCAACGCTCTCACTTTTTAACCCAGACTAAGATAAAGATCCATTGTCTAGACAATACACAAAATTTTAGCTGTGTGCATGGAGGAAGAAGGCAAAAATTCAAGAACATCATGCCTTACTGAAATGCCTCATTTCACAGACTTGTACTGACATTATGTTAAGCCCTCATATATATTTCTCACTCCATAACTGTTAGAAAATGTAGAGTACTAGATACATCCTATGAGATCTTCCCTCAAATTATTCAAGAGGCAATTTGTTCTGCTCCACAAGTAGCTGCTGCAGAAACTCCCTACTATACAAAGATTAATTGAGTTACCAGAAGAGTCGTCTTACTTTTACAATCTAAAATTTAAGTTTGGCTTATATGATTCAAATTAAGTCAATATTAATTGTGTACATAATAACCTTGTTAATCTAGCTGAGATGGATTAATAGCAACATGCATCTTCAACTTGGTCATTGTAGACAGTTAACAATGTATTTTATACTCACACTCGTATAGTGTACAGAGATGACAATTTTGGATGTTCAGGAGATGCTCTATAATCACTTTATTTTGGAGTCAGGAAAGAAAAGAATAGTCCTAGATATAAGGAACTCCAGATTTCAGACCCCATATCTACTACATATCTGCTGTGAGATCTTCATTAAGACATTGCTTGTGTTTCTAAGTATCATGTCTTAAATAGGATAAAAAGTCTCATCTTGCAGGTGTGCTACAATGATACATTAATAAATATGGTAGGTTCATTCATGCATTTGAGCTGCTCAGGTTCTACCAAGCGAGAAGCTATTATAAATGTCTATTATTAATACGCCATACTTTGAGGTACCCTAAGTCCCTTACAAGCTCATTTACAAAACAAAGTAAAAACAAACAAAAAAACGACATTAGAAAAAAAGAACTCTGTATATAATGCTCATATTACAAGCGAAATCTTGCAATTGTTGAGAAAATAGATCTGTGGTATTTCATATCTCCTGGTTGACTGACTGGTGAAGTTACAGGGGAATGCATGATTCCATAACTACTGTTTCCATAAATAAGCAAGCTAAAAAACCCTTCCGGTAGTTCTTCCCCTGTAACAAGCAAATGCTTAAACATAGGTCCAACTTGCTATTCTATCAAAAGAGAATCAAAAGTATAAAATAAGCCAAAAACGAGCGTGAGAGAAGCAGAGAGCTTATAAACACTTATTGGCTTTCCACAGGAAAATTTGAAGTGATGGGAAGGAACATATAACCCATAAAATAATCTGAATCAAATGCAGTTGTTGTGGTTTAACCCCAGCTGGCCACTGAGCACCACGCAGCCGCTCGCTCGCTCCCCCCACAATGGGATAGGGAAGAGAATCAGAAGGGTAAAAGCAAGAAAACTCGTGGGTTGAGATAAAGACAGTTTAATAGGGAAAGCAAAAGCCGCGCGCGCAAGCAAAGCAAAACAAGGAATTCATTCACTACTTCCCATTGGAAGGCAGGGGTTCAGCCATCTCCAGGAAAGCAGGGCTCCATCACGCATAACGGTTACTTGGGAAGACAAACGCCATCACTCCGAACGTGCCCCCCTCCTTCTTCTTCGCCCAGCCTTATATGCTGAGCATGACGTCATATGGTATGGAATAGCCCATTGGCCAGCTGGGCCAGCCATCCTGGCCACGCTCCCTCCCAGCCCCCCGCGCACCTGGCAGGGCACGGGAAGCTGAAAAGTCCTTGACGAATGTAAGCACTACTTAGCAACAACCAAAACATCAGTGTGTTATCAACATTATTCTCATACTACATCCAAAACACAGCACTATACCAGTTAATAGGAAGGAAATCAACTCCATTCCAGCTGAAACCAGGACAGCAGTCCAAGAATTTTGGCTCAGATTTATTCAAATTCCCTGCTATGGACATTTTCCAGACAACTAAGAAGGAAGCCAAAACAAGGATTCCCAATTTTGAACAGTTTGCTGGGCTTAGAAAGAATTTCACTCCCATTTCTGGAATTTGTTCTGTAGGCCTGAATTCTTCACATTTACCTCGTGTTTGACATCCACCTTGGACATGTGATCCATGAAGTGATTGATATGGTTTAGTTCTGAAACTAATGCTATCTCACATAACACCTACTGCTGTCCCAGTCTTGACTGTTTCCCAGGACTTCTAATAATTTACATTTCACCTCTTGGGAGCCACACAAAATGCACAGTAGATAAGCTTACAAAACAAACTGTTTTGCCTTGAGTTTTTCAATGCCATTATTTTGTTTAAAGATAAAGTGCAAGAGTGTACAGATCACTTGAAGGCACTTTTCTTTACATGCTTGTTTTTAAGTTTACCTTAGAGATTCATCACACATTCAGATACTCTGGATCCTCATTTCATCTGGCTACAACAGGTAGTATTCAGTCTGAGATACCAAAAATGGACCTCAGAGTAGATGGCACCCTCTTGTCTTCAGGTTCCTCTCATGAGATCCTCATAAACCTCTACAGATAGGGAGAAACTCCTCCCAGGTCACTTTATTTAGGTGAAGTCTCCTTTCATAAGCCAATTATTTCAGGTAGAAGTCAAACTACTGTATAGGGCAATCTATTAAAATGGGAAAACCCTGACATTGATCACAACCTGTTCCTACCTGTGAACCACTTGCCCTTGGAATTTCACTGTAATACAGAAAGAAGAAAACAGAGAAAGCAAAAGAATCCTGCTTTTAAAACACAATCATCAGTTTGACACAAACATACAAAAAAACCTATTAAAACCCGCCATAGGCTATTCATGCATTCTCAAGTCCTCACAGTCACTACGATACTGAACAATTCCAGTAGCGTGGAACATAGGTGAGGGAACAAGCTGGCAAGAGTGAGCAAATGCATATAAATAGATTTTTGCAGTTGGTTGTGGGTATCAAGAGCTTAGAAGTATATATTAATACTGACAGGCACAGGGTAGATAGACATTGCACTGTCAAAATTTTGCACAATAAAGGGAGTGGGAGAGTTCTGGCTAAGACACTGGAATTTTTCATAATCTTAGATATTTGCTCTAAGATGATAATTACTGTTCAGGTGATAGGCCTGTTTACAAACTTGCACTTAAAGAACTCAAATAAATCATAAGCTATACTGCGAACCACATGCAATTTAACCTATCTACCCCAATGGATGAAAGACGTGAGATGACCTCCTTAGAACTTGAAATTACAACAAGGTATGGTATGTTAAGCCTAATGCTTACACAGTAAACCCTTCCTGTTTTAAAAGCACTAAGATGAGAGATTATTGTCACTGTGCCTCAGAGCTTCTCCTCCATGCCTTTTCAGCAAGAACAATGGCACAGACAGAGCTCAGGCATTGTATTATCAGAGGCTGCCACACAATATTTTCAAAAAAACTATGAAGTCTTGTCGTGGTTTAACCTGGCAGGCAGCCAAATACCACGCAGCCGCTCACTCACTCCCCCCGCCCCCCCAGTGGGACGGGGAGAGAATCGGAAGGGTAAGAGTGAGAAAAACTCGTGGGTTGAGATAAAGACAGTTTAATAGAACAGAAAAGGGAGAATAATGATAATAAATAATGATAGAATATACAAAATGAGTGATGCACAATGCAATTGCTCACCACCCGCGCTGACCGATAACCAAGTAGCGATCGGCACTTCCTGGATCACGCCTACCATTCATATACTGAGCATGACGTCACATGGTATGGAATACCCCATTGGCCAGCTGGGCTGGCTGTCCTGATTATGTTCCCTCCCATCTTGTGTACCTAGCTCAGTCAGTAGGCACGGGAGCTGTCCTTGGACTAGGAGGGCACTTCGCAACAACTGAAAACATCAGTGTGTTATCAACATTCTCCTCATACTAAATCCAAAACACAGCACTAGGAAGAAATTTAACCCTATCCCTGCCAAAACCGGGACAGTATCCACCCCTTATTCCATACCATTTACGTTATGCTTAGGTCTCACATATTTCGATACCTTTCAATTAATCACCACTATCTTTTTTATATATATACATATATAATACATATACATACATATATACATATACTACATATACATACATATATATACATAAATATATATAAATGTCCATTGAGTTCTTTTAGTCCACAACTTTGGGCTCCATCTGTCATAACAGTCTTTCAGGGCCAGAAAGATGGTGTGTGGTGTTGGGCTGTTGCATCCTGAAGCCAGTTCTCATTTCGGTACTGCTGCGCTCGTCCAGTTCTATCATCGTTGCACTTTGCTCGGTTTCATCGGAGTTAGTTCATTCTTCATTAAACTGGGTGATTTTCACTGCTATACCATTGATAGCAACCATAGAAATAATGATATACAATATCATATAACAACTGAACATCATAAAATTCAGTTCATTGGCTATTTTCACCCCAAATCAAATCCCCTTGAGGTACACACCGGACTTGCCCATACTTTCGCATCACCCACCAAGTGCACCCAGGTCCTTGTGCAAAAGCAATCCCACGAATGGGTTTTCCCTTGCCAGAGGCAGGAGTAACCCAGACTGTCTTCCCCAGCATATTTCTTATGTGCACGACAGGGACTTTATCTCCATCTACAGTACGTAAAAGTCTTGATTGGGCAGGGCCAGCTCGATTAACAGACCCCCTAGTGTTGACTAACCAGGTGGCTTTTGCTAAATGTGTATCCCAATGCTTGAATGTCCCACCACCCATTGCCCTCAGTGTTGTCTTTAACAGCCCGTTGTATCGTTCGATTTTCCCGGAGGCTGGTGCATGGTAGGGGATGTGATAGACCCACTCAATGCCGTGCTCTTTGGCCCAGGTGTCTATGAGGGTGTTTCGGAAATGAGTCCCGTTGTCTGACTCAATTCTTTCTGGGGTGCCTTGTCTCCATAAGACTTGCTTTTCAAGGCCCAGGATGGTGTTCCGGGCAGTGGCATGAGGCACAGGGTATGTTTCTAGCCAGCCGGTGGTTGCTTCCACCATGGTGAGCACATAGCGCTTGCCGTGCCGCATTTGTGGGAGTGTGATATAATCAATCTGCCAGGCCTCCCCATATTTGTATTTCAACCATCGTCCTCCATACCAAAGAGGCTTTACTCGCTTGGCTTGTTTGATTGCAGTGCATGTTTCACATTCATGGATAACCTGTGCAATAGCGTCCATGGTCAAGTCCACCCCTCAATCACGAGCCCATCTATATGTTGCATCTCTTCCTTGATGGCCTGAGGCATCATGGGCCCACCGAGCTATAAATAATTCACCCTTATGTTGCCAGTCCAGATCCACCTGAGCCACTTCAATCTTAGCAGCCTGGTCCACCTGCTGGTTGTTTTGGTGTTCTTCAGTGGCCTGACTCTTGGGTACGTGAGCATCTACGTGACGTGCTTTTACAACCAGGTTCTCTACTCGGGCAGCAATATCTTGCCACAATGCGGCAGCCCAGATGGGTTTACCTCTGCGCTGCCAGTTGTTCTGCTTCCACTGCTGCAACCACCCCCACAGGGCATTTGCCACCATCCATGAGTCAGTATAGAGATAGAGTACTGGCCATTTTTCTCGTTCAGCAATGCTTAAGGCCAGCTGGATGGCTTTTACCTCTGCAAACTGACTCGATTCACCTTCTCCTTCAGCAGTTTCTGCAACTTGGCGTATAGGACTCCATACAGCAGCTATCCACCTCCGATGCTTTCCCACAAGGCGACAGGACCCATCAATGAACAGGGCATATTGCTTCTCGTTTTCTGGTAGTTTATTATACAGTGGGGCTTCTTCAGCACGCGTCACCTCCTCCTCTGGGGATATTCCAAAATCTTTGCCTTCTGGCCAGTTCGTGATCACCTCCAAGATTCCTGGGCGACTGGGGTTTCTTATTCGGGCCCGTTGTGTGATCAGTGCGACCCACTTACTCCCCGTAGCATCAGTTGCATGATGTGTAGAGGGGACCATCCCTTTGAACATCCAGCCCAGCACCAGCAGTCGGGGTGCCAGGAGGAGCTGTGCTTCAGTACCAACCACTTCCGAAGCAGCTCGAACCCCTTCATATGCTGCCAATATCTCCTTCTCAGTTGGAGTGTAGCGGGCCTCCGATCCTCTGTATCCCCGACTCCAGAACCCTAAGGGTCGACCTCGAGTCTCCCCTGGTGCTTTCTGCCAGAGGCTCCAGGTAGGGCCATTCTCCCCGGCTGTGGTGTAGAGCACATTCCTTACATCTTGTCCTGCCCGGACTGGCCCAAGGGCTACTGCCTGAACTATCTCCTGTTTAATTTGTTCAAAGGCTTGTTGTTGCTCAGGGCCCCATCTGAAGTCGTTCTTCTTCCTGGTCACTTGATAGAGAGGGCTTACAATCAGGCTGTAATCTGGAATATGCATTCTCCAAAAGCCCACAACGCCTAAGAAAGCTTGTGTTTCCCTTTTGCTAGTTGGTGGGGACATGGCTGTTATTTTGTTGATCACATCCATTGGGATCTGACGACGTCCGTCTTGCCATTTTATTCCTAGAAACTGGATCTCCTGTGCAGGTCCCTTGACCTTACTTTGTTTTATGGCAAAGCCGGCCTTCAGAAGGATTTGAATTATTCTCTCCCCTTTCTCAAAAACTTCTTCTGCTGTGTTGCCCCACACGATGATGTCATCAATGTATTGCAGGTGTTTTGGAGCCTCACCCTGTTCCAGTGCAGTGTGAATTAGTCCATGGCAAATGGTAGGGCTGTGTTTCCACCCCTGGGGCAGTCGGTTCCAGGTGTACTGGACGCCCCTCCAAGTGAAAGCAAACTGTGGCCTGCACTCTGCTGCCAAAGGGATTGAGAAGAAGGCATTAGCAATGTCAATTGTGGCGTACCACTTGGCTGCCTTTGACTCCAGTTCGTATTGAAGTTCTAGCATGTCCGGCACGGCAGCACTCAGTGGCGGCGTGACTTCGTTCAGGCCACGGTAGTCTACTGTTAGTCTCCACTCTCCATTAGACTTTCGCACTGGCCATATAGGACTGTTGAAGGGTGAGCGAGTCTTGCTGATCACTCCTTGGCACTCCAATCGACGAATCAGCTCATGGATAGGGATCAGGGAATCTCGGTTGGTGCGGTATTGTCGCCGATGCACTGTTGTGGTAGCGATTGGTACTTGTTGTTCTTCAACCCTCAGCAACCCCACAACAGAAGGGTCCTCTGAGAGACCAGGCAAGGTGGACAGCTGTTTAATTTCCTCCGTCTCCAGGGCAGCTATACCAAAAGCCCACCGATACCCTTTTGGGTCCTTAAAATACCCTCTCCTGAGGTAGTCTATGCCAAGGATGCACGGAGCCTCTGGGCCAGTCACAATGGGGTGCTTCTGCCACTCATTCCCGGTTAGGCTCACTTTGGCCTCCAGTACAGTTAACTCTTGGGATCCCCCTGTCACTCCAGAAATACAGATGGGTTCTGCCCCTTTATAGCTTGATGGCATTAGGGTGCACTGTGCACCAGTGTCTACGAGAGCCTTATAGTCCTGTGGGTCTGATGTGCCAGGCCATCGAATCCACACAGTCCAGTAAACCCGGTTGTCCCTTTCCTCCACCTGGCCGGAGGCAGGGCCCCTCTAGTTCTGGTCATAGTATCCGCTTCTCACTTCTTGCAAACGTGAGTTAAGAATTCCTTCATTACAGTCCAAAGTAAGATCAGCCCTTCTACTCTGTCTGGGGAACTGTTCACTGGAAACTGGACCGTCGTGAGACAGGGTTTTCCTGAAAACTGGAGCAGCATTTTTCCTGAGAGAACCCCCTTGTGTGATTGTTTTTCCTTGCAACTCACGTACACGTGCCTCTAGGATGAAGGTAGGTTTTCCATCCCACTGCCTCATGTCCTCTCCATGGTCACGCAGGTAAAACCACAGGGTGCCCCGTGGTGTGTACTTTCAATATCCTCTCTCTTGAGGAGAAAAACGCTGACTCCTAATGGCTGAGATACTGGTCCGTACAGGTGGAGAATAGGACATACCCTCTTCGAGATGCTGGACCTTCCGGGACAGCTTCTCTACAGCCGAGACAAGGGAGGAGGAGATAGTTTCTTCGAAATCCCGAAGTCTGTTAACCACCTCATCCACCGTTGGTGCTTCTTCCTCTTTCCAGCACAGTACTGCCAACGAACTGGCATACGATGCTGGTGCGCTCCGTACCAACTTCCGCCACATGGGTCAGGTGCACTGGACGTCATCTGGATCTTTGGGTGTTCGGGCGTCGTCCAGGTCACTATAAACCACCTCCAGCACGCCTAGTTCTCTCAGGTACTGGATACCTCTCTCCATAGTGGTCCATTTGCCTAGGCGATATATAACATCTTCCTTGAAGGGATACCTTTCCTTTACGCCTGACAGCAGTCGCCTCCAGAGGCTGAGGACCTGTGTCCCTTTTCCGATTGCTTTGTCAATACCCGCTTCCCTAGCAAGGGATCCCAGCTGTTTGGCCTCCTTCCCCTCTAATTCCAGGCTACTGGCCCCATTATCCCAGCATCGGAGCAGCCAGGTAACAATATGCTCGCCTGGACGATGGCTGAAATCTTTCCTCATATCTCGCAGCTCACTCAGGGATAGGGATCGGGTGGTTTCCGTCTCATTTATGAGTTCTTCCTCTTCCTCCTCCTCTCCTCGTGATGTCCCTGGTCTTTCATCATCCCTTTCTAAACGACCTGATCTCCGCTTCCAAGATTTCCTCTTCTGTACAGGGGCAACGGATACCAGCAAGGGTTGGTCCTCTGGTTCAGCTGTAGTGCCTGTTGCTGGGGTTTGGGTAGCTGCAGTGCTTGTCATGGGGGTTGGAGTAATTGTAGTGCCTGTTGCCGGAGCTTCAGTGGCTGCAGTGCTTGTCGCAGGGGTTGGAGAAGCTACGGTGACTGTTGCCGGGGTTTGAGTAGCCACAGGGGTTGTCATGGGGGTTGGAGTAGCCGCAGTGCCTGTCGTGGGGTTTTGAGTAGCCACCGTGTCTGTAGCCGCCCCCGAGACTCGCCGCTCCACCCGCCCCAATGAGGCACCGCTGCTTGCCCTCCCTCTTTTCTTGTTCCTGAGGGTTGATCTCTGGACAGTATTCCTGAATAGTTGTTTAACCCTAAACAAGGCCTGAACCACATTCAGGAGACATAGCAATATGAACATGCTTGTTTGAACATCCCAAGGATATTCAAAATTCTCAGGGAATATTGTGGACATCTTCGTGAAGAGGATAGAAGAAAAAGGAGTTTCTGACGATATGGAAGGGAAGATGAACAAGTGGGAGAAAGTGTCCCATCCCGTCTCCCCCTTAAATTCATTCTCTGAGGAGAAGCAAGTGTAATTACCAATAATTTCTAAGAGGTGATTCCCGAGGTTCAGAAATGACGGCAGTGCCAAATACAGATACCAGATTAGACTTACGACCAATGATTTTATCACCTCATAAAACAGCAAGAAAATGATAATCTTGGCCCAGTTCCGAATAATGATAAACAGCACAACCGGGAACATATACTGCAAGCAAGGTATTACATGACCCAACATTGAGAGCCAGCCCCACAACTTTGACAGCCAATACATCAACATTGTCACCAATCAATATAATGAATGCTTATAACAATTTTTCCTTAACACACTTTGGTCAGATCTATCGTTATCTCAACCCTTCGTGCCCCACGTTGGGCGCCAAAAAGGACTGTCGTGGTTTAACCTGGCAGGCAGCCAAATACCACGCAGCCGCTCACTCACTCCCCCCGCCCCCCCAGTGGGACGGGGAGAGAATCGGAAGGGTAAGAGTGAGAAAAACTCGTGGGTTGAGATAAAGACAGTTTAATAGAACAGAAAAGGGAGAATAATGATAATAAATAATGATAGAATATACAAAATGAGTGATGCACAATGCAATTGCTCACCACCCGCGCTGACCGATAACCAAGTAGCGATCGGCACTTCCTGGATCACGCCTACCATTCATATACTGAGCATGACGTCACATGGTATGGAATACCCCATTGGCCAGCTGGGCTGGCTGTCCTGATTATGTTCCCTCCCATCTTGTGTACCTAGCTCAGTCAGTAGGCACGGGAGCTGTCCTTGGACTAGGAGGGCACTTCGCAACAACTGAAAACATCAGTGTGTTATCAACATTCTCCTCATACTAAATCCAAAACACAGCACTAGGAAGAAATTTAACCCTATCCCTGCCGAAACTAGGACAAGCCTGATATGTAAGTATGCTTTCTTTGCAGAGAATAGCATGTTCCAAGACTCCCTAAGTAACAGGTTGCATGAAATTTGGAAGATTAGAGACTTGAGAAAAAAACCAGTAATTATTCTATGAGCTATGATTCTTCTCACCCCAATTTATATTTTAAGTGAAGCCTAGCAAGTTCTTGAAATATATAAATCTATATTACATTGTATCTTAACCAAAATTCTAAAAGATTCTAGACTGAAAATTGTGCACTAAAATACAGAAAGGCTGAAGAATTGTTTCAACTGCCTTAATTGTTGCCATTCAGATGCAGTTCAAAAGTTTAGAATTAATCACTGTTTTCATAGAATCATTTGGGTTGGAAAAGACCCTTAAGACCATCAAGTCCAACCGTTAACTGCCAAGTCCAACACTAAACCATGTCCCTAAGCACCACATCTACACATGTCTTAAATACCTCCGGGGATGGTGACTCAACCACTTCCCTGGGCAGCCTGTTCCAAGGCCTGACCGCTCTTTCAGTAAAGAAATTTCTCCTAATGTCCAATCTAAACCTCCCTTGGTGCAACTTGATGCCATTTCCTCTCTTCCTATTGCTAGTTACTTGGGAGAAGAGACCAACACCCACCTCGCTACAACCTCCTTTCAGGTAGTTGTAGAGCGCGATGAGGTCTCCCCTCAGCCTCCTCTTCTCCAGGCTAAACAACCCCAGTTCCCTCAGCCGCTCCTCATAAGACTTGTGCTCCAGGCCCTTCACCAGCTTCATTGCCCTTCTTTGGATGAGCTCCAGCACCTCCATGTCCTTCTTGTAGTGAGGGGCCCAAAACTGAACACAGTATTCGAGGTGCGGCCTCACCAGTGCCGAGTACAGGGGCACGATCACCTCCCTGCTCCTGCTGGCCACACTATTTCTGATACAGGCCAGGATGCCGTTGGCCTTCTTAGCCACCTGGGCACACAATAACGACCAACACCCCCAGGTCCTTTTCCTCCGGGCAGCTTTCCAGCCACTCTTCCCCAAGCCTATAGCGTTGCACAGGGTTGTTGTGACCCAAGTGCAGGACCCGGCACTTGGCCTTGTTGAATCTCATACAGTTGGCCTCAGCCCATTGATCCAGCCTGTCCAGGTCCCTCTGTAGAGCCTTCCTACCCTCCAGCAGATCAACACTCCCGCCCAACTTGGTGTCATCTGCAAACTTACTGAGGGTGCGCTCGATCCCCTCATCCAGATCATTGATAAAGATATTGAACAGGACCGGCCCCAGTACTGAGCCCTGGGGAACACCGCTCGTGACCGGCTGCCAACTGGATTTAACTCCATTCACCACAAGTCTTTGGGCCCGGCCATCCAGCCAGTTTTTTACCCAGCGAAGCGTACGCCCGTCCAAGCCATGAGCAGCCAGCTTCTCCAGGAGAATGCTGTGGGAAACCGTGTCAAAGGCTTTACTAAAGTCCAGGTAGACCACATCCACAGCCTTTCCCTCATCCACTAAGTGGATCATCGTGTTATAGAATGAGATCAGGTTAGTCAAGCAGGACCTGCCTTTCATAAACCCATGCTGACTGGGCCTGATCACCTGGGTATCCTGTACATGCCGTGTGATGGCACTCAAGATCATCTGCTCCATAACCTTCCCCGGCACTGACGTCAGACTGACCGGTCTGTAGTTCCCCGGATCCTCCTTCCGGCCCTTCTTGTAGATGGGCGTCACATTTGCTAACCTCCAGTCAACTGGGACCTCCCCGGTTAGCCAGGACTGCTGATAAAGGACTGAAAGTGGCTTGGTGAACACTTCTGCCAGCTCCCTCAGTACCCTTGGGTGGATCCCATCCGGCCCCATAGACTTGTGTGTGTCTAGGTGATAGGGAAATATAACCTATATTGTGATATTTGTGAAATACTTAACTTAAAAAAACAAGCCAAGCTTTCTAGCATTTCCATGCAAACAACTCGCATATTAGTGAGAACTCTAGCTTTTGCTTTCATTCCAGATATGCTTTTAATGAATTAATTGACTATTTGAACTCTTCAAAACCATTTTTTCCATGACAAAAGTTTTGGTCATGCATAGAAAAATAAGTTCTATTCCTAATTTATATAGCTCTTCCAGGATTTATTTCCTGCATTCATGTTCATTATTATATGAAAGATGACCAGTGGGACCTATGTACTGTAAAAGACTGAGAGAAGGGGTTAAGGTAGTAGAGTGATTGATAGTAGTTAAAGGATTAGTCTGATACTTTGTTGTGTAAATTAACTGAGGCACCTCACAAGGACAGTTCCTGATAAGAACTAAAAACATGCCTTAAGAACCAGCTAAAACCGACCCTGCAGTTTGAGCAAGAGTCAAGGAACAACTGAGCCTGCGCAAGAACAAAAGGTTACTAGCGGTGACGAAGAGGAACCACTAACCTTCATCCCCACGACCCCCGACGACCACCACTAGGAGGCAATGCTCAAGCGCAGATGGGAGGGGTCTATGGAAATGACTTCTTGGAACTCATTTTAATACAAAGCGGGGATAGGTCATGCATATGTATAGGCGTATTACAAAACTCTATGAATATGTAATGTTTTACTGTATATATTTATGGTGAGTGCCGTGTTGGGGCGCGCACGACTTTGGTGGGACTACCCCCCGTGCTACCCAGCGCTGAATAAACATACCTACTTTACAATCTCATAGATTGTGGAGTCCGGTTTCCGCAAGTCAAGACCACCGTGGCAACCCTGATTTAAGACCTTGTGTTTCACTTTTTTCATTGCTCACTGCAATGAATTCCATGCATCTAAATAATCCCAACCAAAATCTTTACATAGTACTAATTACTCTTGTCGTGGTTTAACCTGGCAGGCAGCCAAATACCATGCAGCCGCTCACTCACTCCCCCCGCCCCCCCACAGTAGGACGGGGAGAGAATCGGAAGGGTAAGAGTGAGAAAAACTCGTGGGTTGAGATAAAGACAGTTTAATAGAACAGAAAAGGGAAAATAATAATGATAATGACAGAATATACAAAATGAGTGATGCACAATGCAATTGCTCACCACCCGCACTGACCGATAACCAAGTAGTGATCACTACTTCCTGGAACACGCCTATCATTCATATACTGAGCATGACGTCACATGGTCTGGAATACCCCGTTGGCCAGCTGGGCCAGCTGTCCTGGCTGTGCTCCCTCCCAACGCTTGTTTTGTTTTGTTTTGTTTTGTTTTGTTTTTTTTCTTTTCTTTTGTTTTGTTTTGTTTTTCTTGAGCTGAATGTCCTTGACTAGCGGGGTACTTAGCAACAACTGAAAACATCAGTGTGTTATCAACATTCTTCTCATACTAAATCCAAAACACAGTCCTAGGAAGAAATTTAACTCTATCCCACCCGAAACCAGGACAACTCTAAAAACTGGTTCCAAGCTAGTTGCTAAAGAGGGCTACAGAAACTGTGCAAGACAAATAGAAGTTCTAAGAAGGCTGGTATGCATCTAAGATGTTTTCACTGCCCCCTAGTGCAATTTTGGGGAAGGAAAAAAAAGAATATTGATGTTAGCTGGCAATATTTGGGTTAAGGTGTATCAAAGAAATAGGCAAATTTTTTAAGACAAACATTGACTGCATCTCATGTAGATGAACTCAAACTTGTGTATCAGCTAGGTAATTCGTGTATAAACTGCAGTGCAGACACAACAGCAGAGAATGAACAACCTGCCCATGCCCCCGCAGCGCGTTTCTTTGTAGCTAGCCTGTGCGGAGCTCAGTGCTGTCCCAAGCTGCCCAGAATGCAGGGTGGTTATTTTAGGAATCAGTCACTGCTCTCACACAGACACATAGAAGATTGCTTAGTTCCACAAGCTCCTATTTGCACCTTGAGAGCACACTTTGCTGCAAAATACCATACATTTTTATTTACTAAACACTAGCAGATTACTTAAACCTTGAAATAAAAATGAAAGCCACAAATCACCTTCTTCCTGTTAGTAGCAAACTATGTTTTGTCTGTATCTTCTGTTTCATCAATAGTGTAAAAGCAAACGCACAATGCTGGTAGTTCCACTGATTATGCTTACTCAGTCCCACTTACAAAACTGGAAGTCCATGTATGTAGTCTCACTGAAGTCAACACAAGTATTTAGATGGAAAAAGATCTAATCCTCCAATCTTAAATAATGAACCTGAGTTTCATGAGATAGCTATTTATTAGCTGTTTGCATTAAGCCCCACTTTAGAAAACTGAACAAAAAGCTCCTTATCCCTATTGCATAAGGGTCCTGCCTGAACTATTTTTTTTATATTGGGAAGGAAAGGCTACGTAATTTATCACCTTTTCACTACTCTTGCACATGATACTAGTGATATGAAAATAACTTTTGCTTTGCAAAGTAATGTTTTAGTTGAAAACCAAATGCTACATTTAACTCACCTGACTTAGAACTACATTAGGGTCCTCATATAAATAGATGTAAGATCTTAAAGGCTTCTTTTTCAGTTTTCTTCTTCTGTCTTATTCCTCATTAAGTAGGTATTCTTTGAGACATTTCAAAAAGTTTTTCTACAAAAACAACAGATGTAAACCATTGATATTTTTCAAAGTTAAAATAAAATACTTCTAGTAGAAAAAAGGAATAAATAGTTTAAAAAAGCAACAAGTGCACTCACTGGAATCCAACTAAGAGCTTTAAACACATTTCAAAAGCCTCAGGACTGGATCATGAAAGGGGATGGTTAATAAAAATTCATATGAATGATTCTTTATGATTCTTCAGTTCCTTTAGAGAAAGTAAGTCTTTTGATTTATGAAAGGAAATCAGAAAAAAATTGTAATATATTCCCGTAACATTTGGTTCTATGAACATTTATCAATCCTCAGTTACAATGATGCAAGTTGAATAAACATTTACAAATAGTAGACAAGGTAATTCAGGAAAATATTATTCAAGATCCTAATAATTTGAAAATAATTGTATTAGGTATTAAAATACAAAAAAGATAAGCAGGAGTAAAGGAAGGAAGTTCAGTATGATTGTTTTGTGATCTGGATAGTGTTAGCATCAAGTATGTATAATCCCTGTATACTGCTAAGTGCCCACCTGCAAATAAGAGATGCCATTGCAGCAGTTGTAAAACATGTGGTAGTCATTCATAAAAATCCAAAGCCATCTTTTAAACAAACAGCAGATATTCCAAGAATCAACAAAATTGCTCTCCAAGGATGCCACTGGAGCAGTCTGCAGCTCCAACAGTTTAACATAAATCATTTGTTAATCGAAAATCCTGTGAAGACTTGTTTTGTAAAGGAAATGTAACTGCATGTCACTTACACTCTTCCTTCAAATATAGCCTTTCTAAATTATTTAATCATCCCCATCATAAATATTTCAAATACTTGTTATCATCCACTTTATTTTCTCTTCATTCAAGCAAGAGTTCTCTATACCTGTATTTCTCATTATTCTGTTTAGAGCATAAACAACTTTTTCAAAAAGATAACATTCATATGCCAGATACAAAGAAAACCTGCTATCTTCCATTTATGTATTCCACAGTGATACTAACAGTGTAGAATACTGTGTTAATATCACTGTTAGCTCCCTTTCCAAATGTAGAAATATTTTATGTATTCTAACACTGATATATACAATATGGTATTTGTGCTTCTTTATAAAAGTACATTGGAAATTTGTTGCAATTGCCAACAAAAGCATCATCTAAGAAGGTAGTCATCACTTTGCTTTGACTGCGTGTTTTAGGTTCTCAAAGAATAAAGTCATTTCAGTCCCTTCATCCCCAAAGATTCCAACTTCTACAGGAAGTAAATAAAGTAATAATATTTAGGATCAGATGTTCATATACTATTGTGTAAACAGAATTTCATAACATTCACAACTACATATTCTTGTTAAATAATACTATATCGAAAGTTCAGTCTTGCGACTGAGATATGCATGTAGAATATGTGCTTAGAAAGACTTAGAAATTTTTTCTTTTCGTAAGAGGTAGGTCACAGAATTGTACAGCCTCAAAGTTACCCATGCCTCAAACACACCTGTCAGAAAACATTTTTACTCTCCCTCTAAGGACATCAGAGGACACTGGCTTCACAAAATCTTCTGGCTATAAAGAAACCAAGGGTCTCAGGAGAGATGAGAATGAGGATCCCATTTTTCAAGCATGGGAGCTCTGCAGACACAGCGTATCTGGCCCAGACACGAAGAACACTTTGCATCATTCTTAGCAGTTCCCTTTCCAAATATAGAAGTGGTACGAGCAGCTCCCAAAGGAGCTTTCTCCAGGCTCCATCAGGTCAGGCTGACCTGATGAAGGGTCTCTAAAGGTGGCAAAGAGTAAAAACAGGACATAAGAAGATCTCTAAACTTTGTTAAAAACGACAGTAGTAACAATAACTATGTTCACAATCACATTTTATTTAATACTACTAAAGTCACCTCTCTCTAATTTTTAAGTACCTTGAAGTCAACAAATATATGCCTATTAATTTTCTAACAAAAGATTTCTAGAAGCAAAGTCATAGGACTAAGTATCTATCTGTAGAGAAAACATTCTAAAACTCCTCATATTCAGTCATATTACTAATTAATTAAAACCATATAATGCCGCCAGAAAGGCATGGCATGGCATACAGCAGAGAAGTCTTGGCCTTACTATGCTCTGCAGAACTGATAAATAGAGATCTTGTAAATACATTTGTTTTCTCTGGGGGCAACTGGTAATCACTTACTCTGGGGCATCGGGTTGGAGAGGAGAGAAACAAATACCCATGCCTTTTTATGAAAGACAAACATTCCCTAAGGGAACTACCCTGTTAGCTTCCTCTTGTACATTGTCCGTATGATGCTCTCAGTTTCTTATTAGAAGTATTCCTTCCCTTCCAGCTTCTAACTGATTCTCTCATATATTTACACTGAGTTTCATTATACAAAATTTAGGGGGTAGATTTTGCTTTTTAAAATTTTTTTCTGAAGCTTGCAAATCCTTTCTAACTTACTTTTGAGACAATCTTTCTCAGTCTTCGCAACACTAGTAGTGTCGTGGTTTAATCTGGCAGGCAGCCAAATACCACGCAGCCGCTCACTCACTCCCCCCGCCCCCCCAGTGGGACGGGGAGAGAATCAGAAGGGTAAGAGTGAGAAAAACTCGTGGGTTGAGATAAAGACAGTTTAATAGAACAGAAAAGGGAAAATAATAATAATAATAATGATAGAATATACAAAATGAGTGATGCACAATGCAATTGCTCACCACCCGCGCTGACCGATAACCAAGTAGCGATCGCTACTTCCTGGATCACGCCTACCATTCATATACTGAGCATGACGTCACATGGTATGGAACACCCATTAGCCAGCTGGGCTGGCTGTCCTGATTATGTTCCCTCCCATCTTGTGTACCTAGCTCAGTCAGTAGGCACGGGAGCTGTCCTTGGACTAGGAGGGCACTTAGCAACAACTGAAAACATCAGTGTGTTATCAACATTCTCCTCGTACTAAATCCAAAACACAGCACTAGGAAGAAATTTAACCCTATCCCAGCTGAAACCAGGACAGTATCCACCCCTTATTCCATACCATTTACGTTATGCTTAGGTCTCACATTTTTCGATACATTTCAATTAATCACCACTATCTTTCTTTTTATATATACATATATATATATGCACACAGAGATATCATTCCCTTAGTCTATGGACTATCCCTTTAAAATGTCCACTGAGTTCATTTAGTCCACAACTTTGGGCTCCATCTGTCATAACAGTCTTTCAGGGCCGGAGACACGGTGTGTGGTGTTGGGCTGTTGCGTCCTGAAGCCAGTTCTCTTTCCGGTACTGCTGCGCTCGTCCAGTTCTATCATCGTTGCACTTTGCTCGGTTTCATCGGAGTTAGTTCATTCTTCATTAATCTGGGTGATTTTCACTGCTATACCATTGATAGCAACCATAGAAATAATGATATACAATATCATATAACAACTGACATCATAAAATTCAGTTCATTGGCTATTTTCACCCAAAATCAAATCCCCTTGAGGTACACACCGGACTTGCCCATAGTTTCGCATCACCCACCAAGTGCACCCAGGTCCTTGTGCAAAAGAAATCCCACGAATGGGTTTTCCCTTGCCAGAGGCAGGAGTAACCCAGACTGTCTTCCCCAGCATATTTCTTATGTGCACGACAGGGACTTTATCTCCATCTACAGTACGTAAGAGTCTTGATTGGGCAGGGCCAGCTCGAGTGACAGACCCCCTGGTGTTGACTAACCAGGTGGCTTTTGCTAAATGTGTGTCCCAATGCTTGAATGTCCCACCACCCATTGCTCTCAGCGTAGTCTTTAGCAGTCCATTGTATCGTTCGATTTTCCCAGAGGCTGGTGCATGGTAGGGGATGTGATATACCCACTCAATGCCATGCTCTTTGGCCCAGGTGTCTATGAGGGTGTTTCGGAAATGAGTCCCGTTGTCTGACTCAATTCTTTCTGGGGTGCCATGTCGCCGTAGGACTTGCTTTTCAAGGCCCAGGATGGTGTTCCGGGCAGTGTCATGGGGCACAGGGTATGTTTCCAGCCATCCGGTGGTTGCTTCCACCATGGTGAGCACATAGCGCTTGCCGTGGCGGGTTTGTGGGAGCGTGATATAATCCATCGGCCAGGCCTCCCCATATTTATATTTCAACCATCGTCCTCCATACCAAAGAGGCTTTACTCGCTTGGCTTGTTTGATTGCAGTGCATGTTTCACATTCATGGATAACCTGTGCAATAGCGTCCATGGTCAAGTCCACCCCTCAATCACGAGCCCATCTATATGTTGCATCTCTTCCTTGATGGCCTGAGGCGTCATGGGCCCACCAGGCTATAAATAATTCACCCTTATGTTGCCAGTCCAGATCCACCTGAGCCACTTGGATCTTAGCAGCCTGGTCTACCTGCTGGTTGTTTTGGTGTTCTTCAGTGGCCTGACTCATGGGTACGTGAGCATCTACATGACGTACTTTTACAACCAGATTCTCTACTCCGGCAGTAATATCTTGCCACAGTGCGGCAGCCCAGATGGGTTTACCTCTGCGCTGCCAGTTGTTCTACTTCCATTGCTGCAACCACCCCCACAGGGCATTTGCCACCATCCATGAGTCAGTATAGAGATAGAGTACTGGCCATTTTTCTCGTTCAGCAATGCTTAAGGCCAGCTGGATGGCTTTCACCTCAGCAACTTGGCGTATAGGACTCCATACAGCAGCTTTCCACCTCCGATGCTTTCCCACAAGACGACAGGACCCATCAGTGAACAGGGCATATTGCTTCTCATTTTCTGGTAGTTTGTTATATGGTGGGGCCTCTTCAGCACGTATCACCTCCTCCTCTGGGGATATTCCAAAATCTTTGCCTTCTGGCCAGTTCGTGATCACCTCCAAGATTCCTGGGCGACTGGGGTTTCCTATTCGGGCCTGTTGTGTGATCAGCGCGGCCAACTTACTAAACGTAGCATCGGTTGCATGATGTGTAGAGGGGACCCTCCCTTTGACCATCCAGCCCAGCACCGGCAGTCGGGGTGCCAGGAGGAGCTGTGCTTCAGTACCAACCACTTCCGAAGCAGCTCGAATCCCTTCCTATGCTGCCAATATCTCCTTCTCAGCTGGAATATAGCGGGCCTCGGATCCTCTGTATCCCCGACTCCAGAACCCTAAGGGTCGACCTCGAGTCTCCCCTGGTGCTTTCTGCCAGAGGCTCCAGGTAGGGCCATTCTCCCCGGCTGTGGTGTAGAGCACATTCCTTACATCTTGTCCTGCCCGGACTGGCCCAAGGGCTACTGCATGAACTATCTCCTGTTTAATTTGGTCAAAGGCTTGTCGTTGCTCAGGGCCCCATTTGAAATCGTTCTTCTTCCTGGTCACTTGATAGAGGGGGGTTACAATCAGGCTGTAATCTGGAATATGCATTCTCCAAAAGCCCACAACGCCTAAGAAAGCTTGTGTTTCCCTTTTGCTAGTTGGTGGGGACATGGCTGTTATTTTGTTGATCACATCCATTGGGATCTGACGACGTCCATCTTGCCATTTTATTCCTAAAAACTGGATCTCCTGTGCAGGTCCCTTGACCTTACTTTGTTTTATGGCAAAGCCGGCCTTCAGAAGGATTTGAATTATTCTCTCCCTTCTCAAAAACTTCTTCTGCTGTGTTGCCCCATACAATGATGTCATCAATGTATTGCAGGTGTTTTGGAGCCTCACCCTGTTCCAGTGCGGTGTGGATTAGTCCATGGCAAATGGTAGGGCTGTGTTTCTACCCCTGGGGCAGTTGGTTCCAGGTGTACTGGACGCCCCTCCAAGTGAAAGCAAACTGTGGCCTGCACTCTGCTGCCAAAGGGATTGAGAAGAACGCATTAGCAATATCATTTTTGGCGTACCACTTGGCTGCCTTTGACTCCAGTTCGTACTGAAGTTCTAGCATTTCTGGCACAGCAGCACTCAGTGGCGGCGTGACTTCGTTCAGGCCACAATAGTCTACTGTTAGTCTCCACTCTCCATTAGACTTTCGCACTCGCCATATGGGACTGTTAAAGGGTGAGCGAGTCTTGCTGATCACTCCTTGGCTCTCCAGTCGACGAATCAGCTCATGGATGGGGATCAGGGAATCTCGATTGGTGCGATATTGTCTCCGGTGCACTGTTGTGGTAGCGATTGGTACCTGCTGTTCTTCAACCCTCAGCAACCCCACAACAGAAGGGTACTCTGAGAGACCGGGCAAGGTGGACAGCTGTTTAATTTCCTCCGTCTCCAGGGCAGCTATACCAAAAGCCCACCGGTACCCTTTTGGGTCCTTGAAATACCCTCTCCTGCGGTAGTCTATGCCAAGGATGCACGGAGCCTCTGGGCCAGTCACAATGGGGTGCTTCTGCCACTCATTCCCGGTTAGGCTCACTTCGGCCTCCAATACAGTTAACTCTTGGGATCCCCCTGTCACTCTAGAAATACAAATGGGTTCTGCCCCTTTATAGCTTGATGGCATCAGGGTGCGCTGTGCACCAGTGTCTACGAGAGCCTTATAGTCCTGTGGGTCTGATGTGCCAGGCCATCGAATCCACACAGTCCAGTAAACCCAGTTGTCCCTTTCCTCCACCTGGCTGGAGGCAGGGCCCCTCTACTTCTGGTCATAGTATCCGCTTCTCACTTCTTGCAAACATGAGTCAAGAATTCCTTCGTTACAACCCAAAGTAAGATCAGCCCTTCTACTCTGTTTGGGGAACTGTTCACTGGAAACTGGACCGTCGTGAGACAGGGTTTTCCTGAAAACTGGAGCAGCATTTTTCCTGGGAGAACCCCCTTGTGTGATTTTTTTTCCTTGCAACTCATGTACACGTGCCTCTAGGATGAAGGTAGGTTTTCCATCCCACTGCCTCATGTCCTCTCCATGGTCACGCAGGTAAAACCACAGGGTGCCCCGTGGTGTGTACTTTCTATATCCTCTCTCTTGAGCAGAAAAACGTTGACCCTTAATGGCTGAGATACTGGTCCATACAGGTGGAGAATAGGACCTATCGTCTTCGAGTTGCTGGACCTCCCGGGACAGTTTCTCCACAGCTGAGACAAGGGAGGAGGAGACAGTTTCTTCATGTTCCCGGAGATTGCTAACCAACTCATCTACCCTTGGTGCTTCTTCCTCTTTCCAGCACAGTACTGCCAACGAACTGGCATACGACGCTGGTGCGCTCCGTAGTAATTTCCGCCACATGGGTCGCGTGCACTGGACTTCATCTGGATCTTTGGGCGTTTGGTCATCGTCCAGGTCACTATAAACTACCTCCAGCACACCTAGTTCTCTCAGGTACTGGATACCTCTCTCCATAGTGGTCCATTTGCCTGGGCGATATATAACATCCTCCTTGAAGGGATACCTTTCCTTCACGCCTGACAGCAGTCGCCTCCAGAGGCTGAGGGCCTGTGTTCCTCTTCCAATTGCTTTGTCAATGCCTCCTTCCCTGGCAAGGGATCCCAGCTGTTTGGCTTCTTTCCCCTCTAATTCCAGGCTACTGGCCCCATTATCCCAGCACCGGAGCAGCCAGGTAACAATGTGCTCGCCTGGACGACGGCTGAAATCTTTCCTCATATCTCGCAGCTCACTCAGGGATAGGGGTCGGGTGGTTTCCGTCTCGTTTATGAGTTCTTCCTCTTCCTCCTCCTCTCCTCGTGATGGGCCTGGTCTTCCATCATCCCTTTCTAAACGACCTGACCTCCGCTTCCAAGATTTCCTCTTCTGTACAGGGGCAACGGATACCAGCAAGGGTTGGTCCTCTGGTTCAGCTGTAGTGCCTGTTGCTGGGGTTTGGGTAGCTGCAGTGCTTGTCATGGGGGTTGGAGTAACTGTAGTGCCTGTTGCTGGAGTTTGAGTGGCTGCAGTGCCTGTTGCAGGGGTTGGAAAACCACGGTGACTGTTTCCGGGGTTTGAGTAGCCACAGGGGTTGTCGTGGGGGTTGGAGTAGCCGCAGTGCCTGTCGTGGGGTTTTGAGTAGCTACTGTGTCTGTAGCCGCCCCCGAGATTCGTCGCTCTGCCCACCCCGATGAGGCACCGCCGCTTGCCCTCCCTCTTTTCTTGTTCCTGAGGGTTGATCTCTGGACAGTATTCCTGAATAGTTGTTTAACCCTAAACAAGGCCTGAACCACATTCAGGAGACATAGCAATATGAACATGCTTGTTTGAACATCCCAAGGATATTCAAAATTCTCAGGGAATAGTGTGGACATCTTCGTGAAGAGGATAGAAGAAAAAGGAGATTCTGACAATATGGAAGGGAATATGAACAAGTGGGAGAGAGTGTCCCATCCCGTCTCCCCCTTAAATTCATTCACCGAGGAGAAAAAAGTGCAATTACCAATAATTTCTAAGAGGTGGTTCCCGAGGTACAGAAATGACGGCAGTGCCGAGTACAGATACCAGATTAGACTTAGGACCAATGATTTTATCACCTCATTAAACAGCAGCAAAATGATAATCTTGGCCCAGATCCGAATAATGATAAACAGCACAACTGGGAACATATACTGCAAGCAAGGTATTACATGACCCAACATTGAGAGCCAGCCCCACAACTTTGACAGCCAATACATCAACATTGTCACCAATCAATATAATGAATGCTTATAACAATTTTTCCTTAACACACTTTGGTCAGATCTATCGTTATCTCAACCCTTCGTGCCCCACGTTGGGCGCCAAAAAGGACTGTCGTGGTTTAACCTGGCAGGCAGCCAAATACCACGCAGCCGCTCACTCACTCCCCCCGCCCCCCCACAGTGGGACGGGGAGAGAATCGGAAGGGTAAGAGTGAGAAAAACTCGTGGGTTGAGATAAAGACAGTTTAATAGAACAGGGAAAAAGAAGGGAAAATAATAATAATAATAATGATAGAATATACAAAATGAGTGATGCACAATGCAATTGCTCACCACCCGCGCTGACCGATAACCAAGTAGCGATCGGCACTTCCTGGATCACTCCTACCATTCATATACTGAGTGTGACGTCACATGGTATGGAATACCCCATTAGCCAGCTGGGCTGGCTGTCCTGATTATGTTCCCTCCCATCTTGTGTACCTAGCTCAGTCAGTAGGCACGGGAGCTGTCCTTGGACTAGGAGGGCACTTAGCAACAACTGAAAACATCAGTGTGTTATCAACATTCTCCTCATACTAAATCCAAAACACAGCACTAGGAAGAAATTTAACCCTATCCCAGCCGAAACTAGGACAAGTAGCCACATCGATGATCCTTAACAAAAATTCCATTACTTGTTCCAAGTTTAATATAAAGAAAACACATTTTCCCGATTTTTAAAGCAGAAATACTGTCAAGAACTTAAGAACACCTTATGCACAGATTTGACAAAAGTATTTTCCTCCTGACCATATAAGGAAGGTAACACAAAAGGAAATTGAAAGCAATGGTCATTGCTACCTATTTTTCATCAACGTATCAATGACTAGAGGTAGTTCAAAAAGAATGCCTCTCATCCTCAAAACTGCACTTTTCTGTCTCTATTGCACACAAAAAATTGCTTTGCTCAGCTTACTTCACTTTTTCTTCTTTAGACAATATGAAACATGACTGGGTAGATAAGATTCAGCAGTTACCAGGACAGACAATCCTCACCCTAAATGTTATAACTACTTAGGACAACTAGAAATACCCATAACATTTATTTATTTTTACAAGACCATGATTTTTAGCCTAGTACCATAGCCAAATTCTAATTGGAGCAATTACAGTCTACTTAAATTCTTGTCCTGGTTTCGGCTGGGATAGAGTTAAATTACTTCCTAGTGCTGTGTTTTGGATTTAGTATGAGAAGAATGTTGATAACACACTGATGTTTTCAGTTGTTGCTAAGTGCCCTCCTAGTCCAAGGACAGCTCCCGTGCCTACTGACTGAGCTAGGTACACAAGATGGGAGGGAACATAATCAGGACAGCCAGCCCAGCTGGCCCATGGGGTATTCCATACCATACATACCATATGATGTCATGCTCAGTATATAAATAAGAGGCATGGTCCAGGAAGTAGCGATTGCTGTTTGGGCGTTGCTCGGTGGGTGGTAAGCAATTGCATTGTGCATCACTCATTTTGTATATTCTATCATTATTATTTTTATTATCATCATTATTATCATTATCATTTTCCCTTCCTTTTCTGTTCTATTAAACTGTCTTTATCTCAGTCCACGAATTTTACTTTTTTTTTCCGATTCTCTCCCCCATCCCACTGCGGGGTGGGGGCGGTAAGTGAGCAAGCGGCTGTGTGGTGTTTGGCTGCCTGGCGAGTTAAACCATGACAGTCCTTTTTGGCACCCAATGTGGGGCACAAAGGGTTGAGATAACGACACATCTGACAAGAACAGGTTAAAACAAATTTGTTATAAGCATTCATTATATCAGTTTAGTACTCAGTGGTCACAATGTTGGTTTATTTGCTCTCAGAGTTGTTGGATCTGTTCTTGAAGTTTTGGTATGTAGCACCTTACTGGCTGTATATACTGCTGATTATCAGTATTTATGTGGGGTTTGTCATCTCTGGGAGATGGATTAAGGTCATCGCTTTGCTACACTGTGTAACACTGGTTTATGGTATGATAAAAGTATTGGGCGTGAGATTGTACTCAGCACTGCCGTCATCCCTGTGCTTCAGGAGCTATTTCTCAGAAACTATTAATAATTACACTTTTTACCTCTTCTCCTCGGAGAGCCAATTTACGGGGGAGACAGCTTCCTTCACCTTCCCCTTCTCCTCCAGGCTGATTACAATAGCTCTTGAGGATCTTGAATATCCTTGGGATGTTCAAACCAGCGTGTTCCTATTGCTATGTCTCCTGAATGTGTTTCAGGCCTTGTTTAAGGTTAAACAACTATTTAAGAATACCACCCAGAGATCTGCCCCGAGGCTGGGTAGTTATGAGTGGCAGGGTGTGTGGGATAGTATGGGCAAGTGCCTAGGACAGTGGTCACCTCCAATGTTTTGGAGATTCACCCCTGAACAAGTGCAGAATCCTGAAAAACTAGTAAAATATTTGGAAAAAGTATGCTGTCACCCTGGCCATTCCAGAGAGACCCAGATGACTGCAATGTGCTGGGGCCTGGCCCATGCCTACCGAGCCCTGTTCAACACTATTTAGAACCCTCAAGGGGGAGGGAAGGTCTCCAGATCTCATGACAAAACGACAGGCACCGCGGCTACTCCAGCGCCCGTGACAGGCACTGCGGCTACTCAAACCCCAGGAACAGGTACTACAGTAGAACCAGAGGACCAACCCGTGCTAGTATGTGTCGCCTCTGTACAGAAGAGAAAATCTTGGAAGTGGAAGTCAAGCCGTTTAGAAAGGGATGATGGAAAAGCAGGGCCATCACGAGGAGGGCAGGAGGAAGAGGAAGAACTCGTAAACAAGACGGAAACCACCCGATCCCTATCCCTGGGTAAGTTGCGAGATATGCGGAAAGATTTCAGCCGTCATCCTGACGAGAATATTGTTGCCTAGCTGCTCTGATGCTGGGATAATGGGGGCAGTAGCCTGGAATTAGAGGGGAAGGAAGCCAAGCAGCTGGGATCCCTTTCCAGGGAAGGGGGCATTGACAAAGTGATTGGAAAAGGGGCACAAGCCCTCAGCCTCTGGAGGTGACTTCTGTCAGACGTGAAGGAAAGGTATCCCTTCAAGGAAGATGTTGTATGTCACCCAGGCAAGTGGACCACCATGGAGAGAGGTATCCAGTACCTGAGGGAATTAGGCGTGCTGGAGGTGGTTTATAGAGACCTGGACAACAGGGTGAGGCTCCCGAACACCTGCAATACATTGATGACATCATTGTGTGGGGCAGCACAGCAGAAGAAGTTTTTGAGAAAGGGGAGTGAATAGTCCAAATCCTTCTGAAGGCCGGCTTTGCCATAAAACAAAGTAAGGTCAAGGGACCTGCACAGGACATCCAGTTTTTAGGAATAAAATGGCAAGATGGACGTCGTCAGATCCCAATGGATGTGATCAACAAAATAACAGCCATGTCCCCACCAACTAGCAAAAAGGAAACACAAGCTTTCTTAGGTGTTTTGGGCTTTTGGAGAATGCATATTCCAAATTACAGCCTGATTGTAAGCCCTCTCTATCACGTGACCAGGAAGAAGAACGACTTCAAATGGGGTCCTGAGCAACAACAAGCCTTTGAACAAATTAAACAGGAGATAGTTCAGGCAGTAGCCCTTGGGCCAGTCCGGGCAGGACAAGATGTAAGGAATGTGCTCTACACCACAGCTAGGGAGAATGGCCCTACCTGGAGCCTCTGGCAGAAAGCACCAGGGGAGACTCGAGGTCAACCCTTAGGGTTCTGGAGTCGGGGACACAGAGGATCCGAGGCCCGCTATATTCCAGCTGAGAAAGAGATATTGGCAGCATATGAAGGGATTTGAGCTGCTTCGGAAGTGGTTGGTATTGAAGCACAGCTCCTCCTGGCACCCCGACTGCCGGTGCTGGGCTGGATGTTCAAAGGGAGGGTCCCCTCTACACATGCAACCGATGCTACGTGGAGTAAGTGGGTCGCACTGATCACACAACGAGCCCGAATAGGAAACCCCAGTCGCCCAGGAGTCTTGGAGGTGATCACGGACTGGCCAGAAGGCAAAGATTTTGGAATATCCCCAGAGGAGGAGGTGACGCGTGCTGAAGAGGCCCCACTGTATAATAAACTACCAGAAAATGAGAAGCAATATGCCCTGTTCACTGATGGGTCCTGTCGTCTTGTGGGAAAGCATCGGAGGTGGAAAGCTGCTGTATGGAGTCCTATACACCAAGTTGCAGAAAATGCTGAAGGAGAAGGTGAGTCGAGCCAGTTTGCAGAGGTAAAAGCCATCCAGCTCGCCTTAAGCATTGCTGAACGAGAAAAGTGGCCAGTACTCTATCTCTATACTGACTCATGGATGGTGGCAAATGCCCTGTGGGGGTGGTTGCAGCAGTGGAAGCAGAACAACTGGCAGCGCAGAGGTAAACCCATCTGGGCTGCCGCATTGTGGCAAGATATTGCTGCCCGAGTAGAGAACCTGGTTGTAAAAGTATGTCACGTAGATGCTCACGTACCCAAGAGTCAGGCCACTGAAGAACACCAAAACAACCAGCAGGTGGACCAGGCTGCTAAGATTGAAGTGGCTCAGGTGGATCTGGACTGGCAACATAAGGGTGAATTATTTATAGCTTGGTGGGCCCATGACGCCTCAGGCCATCAAGGAAGAGATGCAACATACAGATGGACTCGTGATCGAGGGGTGGACTTAACCATGGACGCTATTGCACAGGTTATCCATGAATGTGAAACATGCGCTGCAATCAAGCAAGCCAAGCGAGTAAGGCCTCTTTGGTATGGAGGACGATGGTTGAAATACAAATATGGGGAGGCCTGGCAGATTGATTATATCACACTCCCACAAACCCGCCACGGCAAGCGCTATGTGCTCACCATGGTGGAAGCAACCACCGGCTGGCTAGAAACATATCCTGTGCCCCATGCCACTGCCCGGAACACCATCCTGGGCCTTGAAAAGCAAGTCTTATGGAGACAAGGCACCCCAGAAAGAATTGAGTCAGACAACGGGACTCATTTCCGAAACACCCTCATAGACACCTGGGCCAAAGAGCATGGCATTGAGTGGGTCTATCACATCCCCTACCATGCACCAGCCTCCGGGAAAATCGAACGATACAACGGACTGCTAAAGACTGCACTGAGGGCAATGGGTGGTGGGACATTCAAGCATTGGGACACACATTTAGCAAAAGCCACCTGGTTAGTCAACACTAGGGGATCTTTCAATTGAGCTGGTCCTGCCCAGTCAAAACTTTTACGTACTGTAGATGGGGATAAAGTCCCTGTCATGCACATAAGAAATATGCTGGGGAAGACAGTCTGGGTTACTCCTGCCTCTGGCAAGGGAAAACCCATCCGTGGGATTGCTTTTGCTCAAGGACCTGGGTGCACTTGGTGGGTAATGTGGAAGGATCGGGAAGTCCGGTGCGTACCTCAAGGGGATTTGATTTTGGGTGAAAATAGCCAATGAACTGAATTGTAAGATGTTAATTGCTATATGATATTGTATATCATCATTATTTCTATGGTTGCGGTCAATGGTATAGCAGTGAAAATCACCCAGATTAATGAAGAATGAGGTAACTCCGATGAAACCGAGCAAAGTGCAACAATGATAGAACCAGGCGAGCGCAGTGATAATGGAACCAGAACTGGCTTCAGGATGCAACAGTCCAACACCACACACCATCTCTCCGGCCCTGAAAGACTGTTATGACAGATGGAGCCCAAAGTCATGGACTAAATGAACTCAATGGACATTTTAGAGGGATGGCCCATAGACTACGGGAATGATATCTTTGTGTGTGTATGTATATATATATAAAGACAAGAAAGGTGGTGGTGATTAATTGGAATGTATTGGAAAATGTGAGACCTAGGCATGACGTAAATGGTATAGAATAAGGTGTGGATACTGTCCTGGTTTCGGCTGGGATAGAGTTAAATTTCTTCCTGGTGCTGTGTTTTGGATGTAGTATGAGAAGTATGTTGATAACACACTGATGTTTTCAGTTGTTGCTAAGTGCCCTGTCAAGGACAGCTTCCACGCTACCAAGCAGAGGCTGGGAGGGAGCACAGCCAGGACACCTGGCCCAGCTGGCCAACGGGGTATTCCATACCATGTGACGTCATGCTCAGTATATGAAGGGTAGGCGTGATCCAGGAAGTTCCGATCGCTACTTGGTTATCGGTCAGTGCGGGTGGTGAGCAATTGCATTGTGCATCACTCATTTTGTATATTCTATCATTATTATTATTTTCCCTTTTCTGTTCTATTAAACTGTCTTTATCTCAACCCACGAGTTTTTCTCACTCTTACCCTTCCGATTCTCTCCCCGTCCCACTGGGGTTGGGGGGAGTGAGTGAGCGGCTGCGTGGTATTTGGCTGCCTGCTATGTTAAACCACGACAGGGATGTACTGTTTTTGTGCTTCCAGGAGAGTGTTCTTGAAAAACTCCCAGCACTTGCTAGCTCCTTTATCCTCCATGGAAGCTTCCCATGGAATGCCTCCCAATTGAGCTCTGAGCGAGCTGAAGTTTCTCGTCTAAAATCTAAAACCTTTGTCTTAGTACTAACCTTCAGTGTGCTCAGCAGGATCCCAAACTCCACAATATTGTGATCACTGCAGCCAAGGCTATCACTAACCAAGATATTACAAAGCAGGTTTTCTTGGTTTGTGAGTAGCAAGTCCAGCAGTGCCTCATTCCTGGTTGGCACATCTAACATTTGTATGAGGAAGCAGTCCTCTACGCATTCCAGGAACTTGATGGATGACATGTGAGCTGCTGTATTGTTCTTCCAACAAATGTCTGGGTAGTTGAAGTCACCCATAAGAACCAGGTTCTGTTGACCCGAAGCTTGCTTAAGTGACCCAAATATTGCCTGGAGGTCGGTAGCAGATGCCTACTGTAAGATCCCCCTTGGAGACGACCCCTCTGATCTTGACCCAGAGGCATTCAATAGGGCTTCCACAATCGCCGTAGTTGACTTCTATACATTCAAGGTTCTCCTTAACATAGAGTGCGACGACTCCTCCTCTTCTTCCCTGCTTGTCTTTACGAAACAGCCTATAGTCATGCATCGCGATCCTCCAGTCATGTGAGTTGTCCCACCATGTTTCAGTTATTCCTATGATATCATAACTTTCTGACTGGACGTGGAGCTCCAGTTCCTCCTGTTTGTTCCCCAGGCTGCGTGCATTGGTATACATGCACTTGAGGTGGTTGGTCTTCTGGTTCTCATCTTGGGAGGCAGCTAAGGATCATTTGTCGCTTCTCTGGTTGGCCTGGCTTATTCCCCAGTTGGTTGCAATGGCATGAGTGTTGCCACTTTGGACCCCGCCCCCCAAGTCCTTCAGTTTAAAGCCTGCCTCACCAAGTTGGCCAGCCTGCTGCCAAAGATTGCTGTGCCTCTTCTAGACAGGTGGATCCCATCCCTCCCTAACAGGCTATAGTCATCAAAGAACGTCCCATTGTCATAAAAGCCAAAACCCTCACGACGGCACCAGCCACGAAGCCAGAAGTTGATTTGCATTATACGTCTATTTCTGGCTGCACCCTTTCCTCTAACTGGTAAAATGGAAGAAAAGATAACTTGGGCACCAATACTTTTTGCTTGCACCCCCAGGGCTTTGTAGTCTTCCTTGATTCTGCCCAGGTTCCAGCTTGCGGTGTCATTCGTGCCCACATGCAAGAGTAGCAATGGATAGTAGTCTGTGCTCTTGACAAGTTGTGGCACCCTCTCAGCAACATCTCAGACCTTAGCTCCCGGAAGGCAGCATACTTCTTGTGACTCCCTGTCAGGCTGGCAGATGGGCGCCTCAGTGCCCCTTAACAGAGTCACCCACTACGAGCACTCATCGTTTCTTTTTGTGGTTTCTACTGTGTGCTGCTGATAGTTTCTCCTTGCAGAACTTGCTCGTGGGTGTCTACAGCTGTTAAAGCTTCATATCTGTTTTTGGTTGTAATGCTGGAGGGTGGGGACTGAAGCAGAGTCCTGCTTTTGTGGGTCACCAGGGTCCAAGGTGCCTCATTCTCTGTGGTGTCCACCACAGGAGCATGGTTCTGAAACCACTTATCTATCTCCATCTCGGCCCCTCTAATACTGCCCAGCCTTTTAACTGTTTCCTGCAACTCGGCCGTCTAACGCATCAGATCATCAACCTGTGCACATCTTTTGCAGGTACTTACCTTTTCTCCAGGAGAAGGGTCTGGGCACTCGTTGCAACCTACAGTCTGTACTGAAGTCTCCTTCCTTACCAGTTCCATCTGGGTGGAAGCGTCAGACATCTCAGGGGCTTTCTCTGTAGAAACACTGGTTTTAACTGAGGCGAGTGCCCACCATCGTGGCAGAGACCTAGAGCACTTCCCTGGGCTGTGGGCCTACAAGCAGGGTGCACGGCCCTTCTCACGCGCCCTTCTGCGGCGCCCTCTCTGTGCGCCCTCTCGATCCCTGTTTGCACGCCCTGTTCGCAGCACTCCTGGTCACTAGCGCACCCTAGGGCCGTTTAAATCTCCCGCGGTTGCTCCTGGCAACGCTCAAGCCGCGTCAGCCTCTCTCGTGAGAGCTGCCGGCTCCTGGAGGGGCTCTCTGCTCTTCCTCGGGTTTCCCTGGCTTCGGGAACCCCCCTGTACACCTCGATCTAGCGCTCAGCCACAGAACTTACCGTTGCTGCAGCTGCGTGCCTTGCCGACTGAGTGCTGCTTTCGGTTTCGCCGGGTTTAAATCTGTTATGTAATACAATATCTACGGCTCACGACAAAAATTTATGTTCTGTTTGTATCACATGCAAATGTAAATTACAGAAGTGTATAATATTCAAAAACTAACAGTGCTGATTCAAAACATTACAAGGCAAAATGTTCAGCAATTAACTATTATTAATTTTCCTATAAAAACACCAATAAGGTATGAAAAATTCCCTTCAAAGATAATAACCACCAGCTACTCCTTCCACCTGATGATTATTCAGTAGAATACACGATGTGAGTTGGGCAGTCCTGGGCCAACCCTAGACTCAAGAGATGTTAATCTCATAGCAACCAATTTTGACAAATGTCTCTATTGACAGTCTCTCACAAGAAAGCAAAAGCAACAACTGAAGAAGCAATGGTGGAAAAATGACGTTCCTGTAATAAAAACCACATCTAAAGTCAGGCTTGAGAGACAGTGGCAAGCTACCAGGACGAAGCCAGTATTTTGATGCATTTTATCTGTTATACAAAGTTCACAAGACTTCAGAGTACAGAACTGCACCTCATATAACTATTAAAGAAAAATTTGTTTCCTTCACAGTCAAAAATATATATGTTTGTGTTTTAAATAAGTTACCTCAGCAGCAAAATATGATAACAAGAGACAATCTCACAATCCATCTGGAAACAAAACAAAAGAATTATTCAATGGAGCTTTCCGTTTCTCCTCTCCCAGTTCTGCCCCCATGCATACCAACCACAGCCTGATGTACAAGCAAGAAAAAGAAATCACAGAGTTCTCATAACAGCAACACCTGCCTTCCTTGGGGCTCACAGGATCATACTGTGATCACCAATCGATCAACAGGAAATCAGGAAAGCACAGCTGTTTCTCGATTCCCTTCACAGGAAAGAATGAGTTCATGAGCAGCAGTAAGGGGAGGCTCTAGACCCCAAAGGCCTCTAGCATCCATGCTGACACAAAATCTTCCCAGTTATAAATTAACTGTTTAGACTGAAAACCCACAAGTCTCTTATTTTTGCCGCTCTGCTTATTCTCAATCAAATCTATTCTAGACTGTTTTGTAACTATTGTCTTAAGTTCAGACAAAGTTAAATCACACCAGTCTGCAAGCTACCTTTCTGTCTGAAACTTTTCATTGGGGTCTTTTAACTCTGGTTTCCAGTAACTACACTTTATTGAGCCAGTTGTAGCATTATTCAACTATATATATATATATACAAAAAAATTAATACCATTTGTCCTGGTTTCAGATGGGATAGAGTTAATTTTCTTCCTAGTAGCTGGTATAGTGCTGTGTTTTGGATTTAGTATGAGAAGAATGTTGATAACACACTGATGTTTGAGTTGTTGCTAAGTAGTGCTTACATTCGTCAAGGACTTTTCAGCTTCCCATGCTCTGCCAGGTGCACAGGAAGCTGGGAGGGAGCATAGCCAGGACAGCTAACCCAATGGGCCAACGGGGTATCCCATACCAAATGACTCATGCTCAGCATATAAAGCTGGGGGAAGAAGAAGGAAGGGGGGACGTTCGGAGTGATGGCGTTTGTCTTCCCAAGTAACCGCTACGTGTGATGGAGCCCTGCTTTCCTGGAGGCGGCTGAACACCTGCCTGCCGATGGGAAGTAGTGAATGAATTCCTTGTTTTGCTTTGCTTGCGTGCGCAGCTTTTGCTTTACCTATTAAACTGTCTTTATCTCAACCCACGTGTTTTCTCACTTTTACCCTTCCGATTCTCTCCCCCATCCCACCAGAGGGAGTGAGCGAGCGGCTGTGTGGTGCTTAGTTGCCGGCTGGGGTTAAACCACGACACCATTATGTTGCTAGAAATTAAAACAGTCAACCAGCAAACAAAGTGACTACTGAGAAACACTGAGAAAGACAGGTTGAAGTAAAATCAGCTGTTTCTGCACATTGTTTTCCCTTTGACATTCTAGAGAAATTTATAGAACTAAAGCAAAAGTTTCACTAAACAAGATGCCCACTGCCCTTTGGAGAGAGATAATGAAAATAAGTTATATTCAGTGCACAGAATCCATAAATCTGACAGGCATACAAGCAATTACATAAAAATTTTTAAAAATCCATATCTCATTGGCACATGACAGACATCAAGTTAAAGTAACAATCCAATTGTTTTTTTCCAAAATGATTTATATGTATAATAGACCACATTTTAGAGATTTCAATGCACAAAGCCCTACTAAGATGCAGCCATCTTTGATGGAGGACAACAGAAAACAGGTACACAGCACACTATAACACAGAGGGATTAAAAAGAAACACATATTTTCTATTTCATTGCTGATAACCCCCTCTTCGCTTCATAAGCTCTCTCTACTACTGAAAGCCTTACACTTTTCTGTGGAACATACATATTATCTCCAAAAATATAGAGTTTTACCACTTAAGAGATGTTATGCATCTTCGTGCCATTTCTCAATTAGTAAATAATATTGTTCTCCCACACTGCTATGACTACCTAAATGAGCGCTCAGCATTTAGTTACTTTCTCCTACAAGACCTCATTTATTCCATAAATATGAATAAATGAAGGAGTCTGCTACAACTTGGCACTAATCTGTAGTTTGAACATGATAACATTTAGGAATCCATATAGCACTCACTACTGAGACGAAAGAGATGATTATACCATAAACTGAAACAGTAGTATATATAAGATTCTTGATTCACGTGAACCTAATAAAATTACTGTCGCGAATGAGTGGTTTAAGGCCGCTTAAAGAATCACCGTCAAAGGTATTAGCAGAAAGTGATTTTAATAGAGATTTATAAAAGCGCAACTTAACAGAATTCCATGGCAAGGTTCACTCTATCACTTACTACATGGATGAAACATACAAAGGAAAATTGAGTTAGAATCAAGCTAGAATGATTTATAAAGAGACCGAAGACGCAAAAGGGTAAGGGAGACCCTCCCGTTGAGTCACGAGGTTCAGAGAAGACCCCCTTGCTTTCTAAACTCTGATGGAGCTTAGGTGCAGCTGGATCCACTCCTAGTCCCAGACTTGGTCAACGGTTTATGTCTAAGGGATTATATGTGTCTAGCAGCAGTCTAAGGTTCATTCACAGTTTTAAGGTGGATCACAAGATTTTAGCAACACTTAATCATTGACTAATTTAACATTTACAAAGTAAGTTAATAGAGTCTACTACAGTCACAACAGTCAGTTAATTACAGATTCGAGATGGTAATATTCATACTATACTTGCTATAGGGTACCTCCGTCAATTCACACACACATGCACACAGACACAAAGATATATAAATATACAAAGGTATACCTGTTAAAAATTCCCCTCGAGTTCAGTGAAATATTCACGTCAAATGTCTTGGCATTTCTCAATGGGCAAAGGGTTGAGCCTTGAGGAGTGAAGGGTTTCAGCCCAGATCCCATCATCAGCTTTCAGCGACGGTCCTCCAAATATCGCAAACTCGAGAGTTCGCGAGCTCCGAGAGGCGTCCCACTCAGAGGGAGATACTGGTCACAGCCCACTGTGGTCCAGGAGAGCTCAAAGGGCCTCACTTAGGACTGCTGTTTATAGGGTCGCAAGATGATTGGCTTTAGTCATCCATAAATTTCCATCCTGGCCACAGGCCAAGGTGGTAGTTACTAGAATTCTCAAGATTCCAGTAACAATGGTACCGTTCCACTTGAGCTACGATTCAGATAAGGATGTCAGGGGATGATGAATTATCCCCACTCTCGTTCCCCACCTTGGCCAGGCAGCAGGAGTTCCTGGTACAGTCAGTGCTGTTCCCCACCTTAGCCATGCAAGAGTTCCTGGTATGGTCAAAGGACGCTTCACTGCCCAACTCATTACACAAAGGCCAAGGCCTAACGGGAATTCCTGAGATCGTAGAGCAGCCCGGGGGTGGGTGGGTGGGTGGGAAATGCACCACCACAATTACTCAACTAAAATTACTCGACAAAAGAGATGTCAAAGGATGCCAGCCTTCCACTGATGATGCAATAAACCAGATGTTGAATATTTAGTGTATTTCCATTATAGCTTAATTGACCAACATGGTGAAACTTTCTTTGATGCAACCAAAATTTTTTGCCAATTCAGTATATGTAGGCAAGACCATTGACAACACACTTAATTGAAAGGTATATATATTTTATTTCAGAAAGCAAGCTAAATATATAATGCTTTTTGCTAACTGCAGAAAGTGATGTCTCTAACAGACCATGGAACCAGGGGAAAAGTTTTCCCAAATTTTAATCCAGTCTTACAACAAAATTATGGTCAAACCACAAGCTATTTGTATCAATTCTCATTTGCAAAAGAAAACCCTAGTAATTTTTAGCATGAGTTACAAGAAAAATTTAGGTATATAAGATGAACTACCATTATTTAGCTAATATCTGATAAGTGTGTTTTTTAAGCAAAATTCTCTATGATTTTCCAACACATGCAAAATTCCGTTAATTATTAGGAAGAGCAATCTAGAGATACTCAGGGACAGCTAGGGAGAGCTGTGATTTAGAAGGGCATTCTGGTGAGACCCCAAAGAAAGAACAAAACACCTGTGCAGAATAAGCATATATTTTTTGAGATTTACCACTTCCTAGTACATACATGCACAAAGCTAGCAGCTATTAATAGATATTTTCAGAAGCTGTTCTTCTTTGTGTAAATCCAATATATTGTGGGTTTTTTCCAAAATGACAAGCATCTGGGTTCACCACAATCTGTGTACACACTAACACTCTGGATAATGAAAAAGGTTGAAAACTATTTAGAGCCAAAACTGAACAAGATCAAACATTTCCTTCAGCATCAATAAATGTAAGTACTTTTCAAGACAGGAACTATTATTCTGATTATCTGTTGGAGATATTAATGTTTGATTAAATTTCTGGATAAAGCACTGTATTTTCAGATTTTACTATGAGCTGAAAATGTATAAACAAGCAGACCTGAGATGGAAGAAAAGATTAAAATTGGCAGAAAAGTAGTAGTGACTTCAATATGACATGATCCACAGCAACTGAAATCTGCTGAGTCTACGACATCCTTCAGGAATATGGACTCACTCCACTGTGCCATTACAGCTCAAAGTTAAGGGAATTCCTGATACAGATCAATATTAATTCATAAATTAACTTAAGGCACTTATGACTTACAACATTCTCAAAGAAAGTTTGGGATTTATCAGCAGTTGGTTCCCTAAGACAAAACAAGTCATGTCTGGGGTAGAGATGAGATCACAGGAGATATGGCGCTACAAACGTACAGTCTAATAATTAAAGAAATCAGTAGGCAACAGTAAATCAAGCAGATCAGACAAAGTAATAAAAAAAACCTTAAAGCATCAGAATTTCCTGTCACTTACCCCCCCAAAAAAAATCCCAAAAAATTTGTGATCATACAAGGTTAGGCTCACTCTAAAAATCAGTTATGTCATTGCTCAAGAAGTTGCTCTCGCTCATTTTAAGCAAGTAGTCTAAACTTATGTTTTATAGTTCACAAGAGGCAAGGTAAGAGATTTTACAGGAAAAGAACAAACCAAACACCTAGTCAAAACTGAAGAGGAATTGACAAGAAACCCCTGAGACACCTTAGAATTTGTTTTTTAGGATTAGGTTTATATTTGTGTAACAGGACATACAGGTTTTGCTACCAAATAGTTCAAAACAGCATAAGTAAGGCTGTTTTTACAGGACTTTTACCATTGTTGCTACAAAACAACATGGAAACCATCATACAAAATCCACTGCCACAAAATATTCAATCCAGGAAGCTTTGGAGAAAGAACATCAAACTACTAAACTTTTAACTAAATAGAGAGAGATTTGTCAACTGAGTATCTGTGATACCCAAGTCAGGCTGTTTGGGGTTTTCTCCTTGCTTTTAACATACATATATACAACCTATATTCACTCTAACAAACCAGTCTGGCACTTATTTAGATTTAGAAAAAAACAAACCAAACCAAACAAAAAACCCCCTCGGTTACAGCAGTACATTTTCTCAGAACAGTTTTGGCACAATTATTCTCCCTAGATTCAAGCCCACCTCTACCTCCCCTTTCTTGAAAAAAATTCTACACATGCATTGGGAAACAAACTATATAAAATATTTATATAAAATATTTATTTATATAGTTATTTCAAAATGCGGAAACAAAAAAGAAAAAGAGTAAACAATGTATACTAATTGATGATGAATTTCCCTTGAGATTCACATGCATATGTTTTAAAAAAACTGGGTATTTTAAAATGAAAATTATTTGCATCTGTTGAATAATCATTAGAAAAAATACAAACCCCCTGCATTTCAAATAGTCATACTTCACCTGCAAATTCAATCATAAAGGAAAAAGCATACTTACAAATTAGTCTACACAAAGTGTTAAAACATTAAAGAGGAACAAAATACTTACATTATCTTCCTCCTCTGTATCATCATTGTCATTATTGTCATCACTATCCTTGAACCCAGGCGGAAGTGGTGGCCCAATGAATTCATCATCATCAGTATCCTCAGCTGGACCTTGAGCAGAAGTCTGGGACTGCATGGAAGGACCAGTTAACTCATCATCTGAGCTACCTTCTCTTTCACTACAGGCTGTCTCTATGCATGGAAAAATTTAAAAAATTACTATTTCAAGAACATCAGCACTTCCATAGGAATTTTCAGATAAAAGATGTTGAGCACTGATATAAATTTGTAAACACTGAAATTAGCAGCAAAACATAAACTAATTTTTATTAACAGAGTGTAGGCCCACCATCATCTTGAAAGCATAAACAAAGCTTTAAAAAAAGGAATATCATAGTAACAGACAGTTCAAAAAAATGGACAGAATAAAACAAAGAAAAAGTTAGATGAATTGTAAAAATAACAGTACCACGTCACTAATATGGGTTTCAATACTGCTTAGAAGCCAACAGAAAACATTGTTACAGAGTATTTTCAAGATGCTGCTTCAGGTTGCAGCTTGTGCAGACGCTCTGCACCTCTGTTGGCTGGGTGGAACTCAAAAGAGTAATGGTCCAGGCTCACAACCAGAGCAAGAACACAAAGCATGGCACTTGCTTTATAATGCCAGTAAAGAAGTACAGGGAATCAGGCACTTTTGACAAAATATTTAATATTCAGTAAACTATCACACATCTAGATTCTAAAAGTTACATTAAATTATCATTTCACTGTTGTCCAAATCAGTTGTGTGAACACATTATTTTTGGCATTGGAAAATTTCTGGAAAGTAAGTAGAACTATTTAATCCACGTTCATTCAGTTTATTCAAAATAATGTGCTCCCTCTGCTGGTAGTTGTGATAAATGATTTAGTCCCAAACAGGATTCCAATTTAAGTTTACAATTTATTAAACGAATAGAGGCAAGCAAACAGCGCTGGGTGCGTCGGGAGTCTCTGCTCTACCAAGACGCACACCGTACAGTTCCCGCCTTCGGTTTATATCCCCCCTGCTAATACATATTCATAACTATTCCACGAATGGTGTATCTTCTTCGGCGCATGCCCTCTTGCTTATCACTATGCAGTTAGCAACAAAACCGGTTTAAGCTGGTCGTTAGGTGGCTTTTGCAAGAGGCAAGAACAAAAGTTGAAACTTAATTTCAAAGGTTGGGCTCCTCTACCCAAACAACCAGGACGCAGAGGCCCCGCAGACACACCCACCAAGGCACCATCAGGACAGTCCATCTGGAACAGACCCGATGACTTGAACTATCTTCTTTTTAAGGCAACCATTAGCCTGTGGTTATACAAGAACAATCAAAATGGTTATACAGAGAGGGTCACACTTCACCATGCGGCCCTAGCATTGTTCCATATTGACACAAATCAAGTGAACACATTTCACAATCCCTCATCTTCTTTTTTTATGGTATTGATTCGTGTTGTTGTTTCCAATCGAGTCAATACTTGTCGAATTGGTATCAATTTCAGATCTTCTTTTGGTTTTATTATCATCAGGGAATGGGTTTTCTCTTTCCCTGGTTCTGGATCAATAGGTACTGCAGATATCTGCATTCCTTGTATAACCAAGTGTATTAGTCTAGTGAAACAAGGTATTAAACATGGAATTATTAACAATCCTCCACATATCCCCAACACAACTATCCCAATTTTAGTAAGCCAATCACCGCCCATAAAGTCCCCCCATAATCCTCCTAGATTGATTCCGTTCCAAGTTTGAACTGGGACATGTACAATTTTCTTCATTTCTTTTACAAGCTCATCTACAGCTTTTCCCTCATCATCAATTTCTAAACAACAATTACTAAGATTAAATTTTCCACAAACACCCCCTTCTTGTGCTAGCAAATAATCCAAAGCTAAACGATTCTGATACAAAGCAGTTCTCATCTTGGTGTTTTGTTTTGCAATTAATCCAAATGCATCTCCAGTTTTATTTACAATTATTTCTACTACAGCTTGTAACCTAATTATTCTATTAAGCATATATATTGGGGTCCTGTAGCCCCAGGATCCGTCTTCTGCCCATGTGGCTGGATCATAATAGGCAATGATTCTCTCAGGAGGCCATTCGTTATTTTTCCAATGTCCAATTTGCAGGCTCCGTTTATGGCGTCTTTTCCTTAACTCATCGGCTTCAGTATACACTTGGACTCCTAGTCGCTCTCCCCGATTTATGGGTAACAGGAAAAAACTAGGTCTTATAGTCCCTAATACACAAGATCCTGTCCAATTCTTTGGCAAATATGCATATGCTAGTCTGCCACAAATCCAATAATGTCCTTCAGGAGTTGGCCAACCATTTGGTATATTTGTTCCATTGGTCCAATTCTTGAATTGATTATTCATTTCCAGTGGGCTTCCCCACTTATCCCAGCTATTCCGAGTTTCATTCCATAAATAACCTGCTTCACACTCCAGGTTACCTGCTTGTCTTCCATTTTCTTTCAGATTTTGCCAACAACTCCTTCCAATTATACTCATTTGGAGTACCCATTGTTGTTTCCTATTACCCTTTCCCATTGTTTTCCAAACTTGGGGATCACTTCTGTTGCTCTCCATAGCTTCCCATGGCCATCGTTCACCTTGATTTGTTCCACCACAAACATAACAATTAGTTATATTCAATGAGACAAATAGATTTTTAGCAACTGTGGGAATTTCATATTTCACTCCAGTTTCCATTTCATGATAAAATGAGTTAACAGTCTATGTTGCACCGATTCCTTTGCCCTTTCTTTTATTTCAATATTAATAACTGTACCTGGGTCTTCTCCGGTTCCATATATCATAAGTCCAATTTTGGTTACTTTTTTCTGTTTCCACATTTCTAAATTTATAAGAGTTATATTTACCGGGTGTCGTGGTTTAACCTGGCAGGCAGCCAAATACCATGCAGCCGCTCACTCACTCCCCCCGCCCCCCCAGTGGGACGGGGAGAGAATCGGAAGGGTAAGAGTGAGAAAAACTCGTGGGTTGAGATAAAGACAGTTTAATAGAACAGAAAAGGGAAAATAATGATAATAAATAATGATAGAATATACAAAATGAGTGATGCACAATGCAATTGCTCACCACCCGCGCTGACCGATAACCAAGTAGCGATCGGCACTTCCTGGATCACGCCTACCGTTCATATACTGAGCATGACGTCACATGGTATGGAATACCCCATTAGCCAGCTGGGCTGGCTGTCCTGATTATGTTCCCTCCCATCTTGTGTACCTAGCTCAGTCAGTAGGCACGGGAGCTGTCCTTGGACTAGGAGGGCACTTAGCAACAACTGAAAACATCAGTGTGTTATCAACATACTCCTCATACTAAATCCAAAACACAGCACTAGGAAGAAATTTAACCCTATCCCAGCCGAAACCGGGACAGTATCCACCCCTTATTCCATACCATTTACATTATGCTTAGGTCTCACATTTTTCGATACCTTTCAATTAATCACCACTATCTTTTTTATATATATACATATATAATACATATACATACATATATACATATAATACATATACATACATAAATATATACAAATGTCCATTGAGTTCATTTAGTCCACGACTTTGGGCTCCATCTGTCATAACAGTCTTTCAGGGCCAGAAAAATGGTGTGTGGTGTTGGGCTGTTGCATCCTGAAGCCAGTTCTCATTTCGGTACTGCAGCCACTCGTTCAGCTCTATCATCGTTGCACTTTGTTCAGTTTCATCAGAGTTAGTTCATTCTTCGTTAATCTGGGTGATTCTCACTACTATACCATTGATAGCAACCATAGAAATAATGATATACAATATCATATAACAATTGACATCATAAAATTCAGTTCATTGGCTATTTTCACCCAAAATCAAATCCCCTTGAGGTATACACCGGACTTGCCCATCCTTTTGCATCACCCACCAAGTGCACCCAGGTCCTTGAGCAAAAGCAATCCCACGAATGGGTTTTCCCTTGCCAGAGGCAGGAGTAACCCAGGCTGTCTTCCCCAGCATATTTCTTATGTGCACGACAGGGACTTTATCTCCATCTACAGTACGTAAGAGTCTTGATTGGGCAGGGCCAGCTCGATTAACAGATCCCCTGGTGTTGACTAACCAGGTGGCTTTTGCTAAATGTGTGTCCCAATGCTTCAATGTCCCACCACCCATTGCTCTCAGCGTAGTCTTTAGCAGTCCATTGTATCGTTCGATTTTCCCGGAGGCTGGTGCGTGGTAGGGGATGTGATATACCCACTCAATGCCATGCTCTTTGGCCCAGGTGTCTATGAGGGTGTTTCGGAAATGATTCCCATTGTCTGACTCAATTCTTTCTGGGGTGCCATGTCGCCATAGGACTTGCTTTTCAAGGCCCAGGATGGTGTTCCGGGCAGTGGAATGGGGCACAGGGTATGTTTCTAGCCATCCGGTGGTTGCTTCCACCATGGTGAGCACATAGCGCTTGCCGTGGCGGGTTTGTGGGAGTGTGATATAATCAATCTGCCAGGCCTCCCCATATTTGTATTTCAACCATCGTCCTCCATACCAAAGAGGCTTTACTCGCTTGGCTTGTTTGATTGCAGCAGATGTTTCACATTCATGGATAACCTGTGCAATAGCGTCCATGGTTAAGTCCACCCCTCGATCACGAGCCCATCTATATGTTGCATCTCTTCCTTGATGGCCTGAGGCATCATGGGCCCACCAAGGTATAAATAATTCACCCTTATGTTGCCAGTCCAGATCCACCTGAGCCACTTCAATCTTAGCAGCCTGGTCCACCTGCTGGTTGTTTTGGTGTTCTTCAGTGGCCTGACTCTTGGGTACGTGAGCATCTACGTGACGTACTTTTACAGTCAGGTTCTCTACTCGGGCAGCAATATCTTGCCACAATGCGGCAGCCCAGATGGGTTTACCTCTGCGCTGCCAGTTGTTCTGCTTCCACTGCTGCAACCACCCCCACAGGGCATTTGCCACCATCCATGAGTCAGTATAGAGATAGAGTACTGGCCATTTTTCTCATTCAGCAATGTCCAAGGCCAGCTGGATGGCTTTCACCTCTGCAAACTGGCTCGATTCACCTTCTCCTTCAGCAGTTTCTGCAACTTGGCGTATAGGACTCCATACAGCAGCTTTCCATCTCCGATGCTTTCCCACAAGACGACAGGACCCATCAGTGAACAGGGCATATTGCTTCTCGTTTTCTGGTAGTTTATTATACAGTGGGGCTTCTTCAGCACGTGTCACCTCCTCCTCTGGGGATATTTCAAAATCTTTGCCTTCTGGCCAGTCCGTGATCACCTCCAAGACTCCTGGGCGACTGGGGTTTCCTATTCGGGCCCGTTGTGTGATCAGTGCGACCCACTTACTCCATGTAGCATCGGTTGCATGATGTGTAGAGGGGACCCTCCCTTTGAACATCCAGCCCAGCACCGGCAGTCGGGGTGCCAGGAGGAGCTGTGCTTCAGTACCAACCACTTCCGAAGCAGCTCGAATCCCTTCATATGCTGCCAATATCTCCTTCTCAGTTGGAGTGTAGCGGGCCTCCGATCCTCTGTATCCCCGACTCCAGAACCCCAGGGGTCAACCTCGAGTCTCCCCTGGTGCTTTCTGCCAGAGGGTCCAGGTAGGGCCATTCTCCCCGGCTGCAGTGTAGAGCACATTCTTTACATCTTGTCCTGCCCGGACTGGCCCAAGGGCTACTGCATGAACTATCTCCTGTTTAATTTGCTCAAAGGCTTGTCGTTGCTCAGGGCCCCATTTGAAGTCGTTCTTCTTCCTGGTCACGTGATAGAGAGGGCTTACAATCAGGCTGTAATCTGGAATATGCATTCACCAAAAACCCACAACGCCTAAGAAAGCTTGTGTTTCCCTTTTGCTAGTTGGTGGGGACATGGCTGTTATTTTGTTGATCACATCCATTGGGATCTGACGACGTCCATCTTGCCATTTTATTCCTAAAAACTGGATGTCCTGTGCAGGTCCCTTGACCTTACTTTGTTTTATGGCAAAACCGGCCTTCAGAAGGATTTGAATTATTCTCTCCCCTTTCTCAAAAACTTCTTCTGCTGTGTTGCCCCACACGATGATGTCATCAATGTACTGCAGGTGTTCTGGAGCCTCACCCTGTTCCAGTGCAGTGTGGATCAGTCCATGGCAAATGGTAGGGCTGTGTTTCCACCCCTGGGGCAGTCGGTTCCAGGTGTACTGGACGCCCCTCCAAGTGAAAGCAAACTGTGGCCTGCACTCTGCTGCCAAAGGGATTGAGAAGAATGCATTAGCGATATCAGTTGTGGCGTACCACTTGGCTGCCTTTGACTCCAGTTCGTATTGAAGCTCTAGCATGTCCGGCACAGCAGCACTCAGTGGCGGCGTGACTTCGTTCAGGCCACGGTAGTCTACTGTTAGTCTCCACTCTCCATTGGACTTTCGCACTGGCCATATGGGACTGTTAAAGGGTGAGCAAGTCTTGCTGATCACTCCTTGGCTCTCCAGTCGACGAATCAGCTCATGGATAGGGATCAGGGAATCTCGATTGGTGCGATATTGTCTCCGGTGCACTGCTGTGGTAGCGATTGGCACCTGTTGTTCTTCAACCCTCAACAACCCCACAACATAAGAGTCCTCCGAGAGACCGGGCAAGGTGGACAGCTGTTTAATTTCCTCTGCCTCCAGGGCAGCTATACCAAAAGCCCACCGGTACCCTTTTGGGTCCTTGAAATACCCTCTCCTGAGGTAGTCTATGCCAAGGATGCACGGAGCCTCTGGGCCAGTCACAATGGGGTGCTTCTGCCACTCATTCCCGGTTAGGCTCACTTCGGCCTCCAATACAGTTAACTCTTGGGATCCCCCTGTCACTCTAGAAATACAGATGGGTTCTGCCCCTTTATAGCTTGATGGCATCAGGGTACACTGTGCACCAGTGTCTACGAGAGCCTTATACTCCCGTGGCTCTGATGTGCCAGGCCATCGAATCCACACAGTCCAGTAAACCCGGTTGTCCCTTTCCTCCACCTGGCCGGAGGCAGGGCCCCTCTAGTTCTGGTCATAGTATCTGCTTCTCACTTCTTGCAAACGTGAGTCAAGAATTCCTTCATTACAGTCCAAAGTAAGATCAGCCCTTCTACTCTGTCTGGGGAACCCTTCCCTGGAAACTGGACCGTCATGAGACAGGGTTTTCCTGAATACTGGAGCAGCATTTTTCCTGGGAGAACCCCCTTGTGTGATTGTTTTTCCTTGCAACTCACGTACACGTGCCTCTAGGGTCAAGGTAGGTTTTCCATCCCACTGCCTCATGTCCTCTCCATGGTCACGCAGGTAAAACCACAGGGTGCCCTGTGGTGTGTACTTTCTATATCCTCTCTCTTGAGGAGAAAAACGCTGACTCCTAATGGCTGAGATACTGGTCCGTACAGGTGGAGAATAGGACCTATCGTCTTTGAGTTGCTGGACCTTTCAGGACAGTTTCTCCACAGCCGAGACAAGGGAGGAGGAGATAGTTTCTTCGAAATCCCGAAGTCTGCTAACTAAGACATCCACCGTTGGTGCTTCTTCCTCTGCCCAGGACAGTACTGCCAACGAACTGGCATACGATGCTGGTGCGCTCCGTACCAACTTCCGCCACATGGGTCGCGTGCACTGGACGTCATCTGGATCTTTGGGCGTTTGGTTGTCGTCCAGGTCACTATAAACCACCTCCAGCATGCCTAGTTCTCTCAGGTACTGGATACCTCTCTCCATAGTGGTCCATTTGCCTGGGCGATATATAACATCTTCCTTGAAGGGATACCTTTCCTTCACGCCTGACAGCAGTCGCCTCCAGAGGCTGAGGACCTGTGTCCCTTTTCCAATTGCTTTGTCAATGCCTCCTTCCCTAGCAAGGGATCCCAGCTGTTTGGCTTCTTTCCCCTCTAATTCCAGGCTACTGGCCCCATTATCCCAGCATCGGAGCAGCCAGGTAACGATATGCTCGCCTGGACGACGGCTGAAATCTTTCCGCATATGTCGCAGCTCACTCAGGGATAGCGATCGGGTGGTTTCCGTCTCGTTTATGAGTTCTTCCTCCTCCTCTCCTCGTGATGGCCCTGCTCTTCCATCATCCCTTTCTAAACGACCTGACCTCCGCTTCCAAGATTTCCTCTTCTGTACAGGGGCAACGGATACCAGCAAGGGCTGGTCCTCTGGTTCAGCTGTAGTGCCTGTTGCTGGGGTTTGGGTAGCTGCAGTGCTTGTCATGGGGCTTGGAGTAACTGTAGTGCCTGTTGCCGGAGTTTGAGTGGCTGCAGTGCCTGTTGCAGGGGTTGGAGAAGCTACGGTGACTGTTGCCGGGGTTTGAGTAGCCACAGGGGTTGTCGTGGGGGTTGAAGTAGCCGCAGTACCTGTCGTGGGGTTTTGAGTAGCTACCGTGTCTGTTGCCGGGGTTGATCTCCCGCTGCTCACTGCCTCTGAGACTCGCCGCTCTGCCCGCCCCGACGAGGCACCGCCGTTTGTCCTCCCTCTTTTCTTGTTCCTGAGGGTTGATCTCTGGACAGTATTCCTGAATAGTTGTTTAACCCTAAACAAGGCCTGAATCCCATTCAGGAGACATAGCAATATGAACATGCTTGTTTGAACATCCCAAGGATATTCAAAATTCTCAGGGAATATTGTGGACATCTTCGTGAAGAGGATAGAAGAAAAAGGAGTTTCTGACAATATGGAAGGGAAGATGAACAAGTGGGAGAAAGTGTCCCATCCTGTCTCCCCCTTAAATTCATTCTCCGAGGAGAAAAAAGTGCAATTACCGATAATTTCTAAGAGGTGGTTTCCGATGTACAGAAATGACGGCAGTGCCGAGTACAGATACCAGATTAGACTTACGACCAATGATTTTATCACCTCATAAACCAGCAGCAAAATGATAATCTTGGCCCAGTTCCGACTGATGATAAACAGCACAAAAGGGAACACATACTGCAAGCAAGGTATTACATGACCCAACATTGAGAGCCAGCCCCACAACTTTGACAGCCAATACATCAACATTGTGACCAATCAATATAACGAATGCTTATAACAATTTTGCCTTAACACACTTTGGTCAGATCTATCGTTATCTCAACCCTTCGAGCCCCACGTTGGGCGCCAAAAAGGACTGTCGTGGTTTAACCTGGCAGGCAGCCAAATACCACGCAGCCGCTCACTCACTCCCCCTGCCCCCCCAGTGGGACGGGGAGAGAATCGGAAGGGTAAGAGTGAGAAAAACTCGTGGGTTGAGATAAAGACAGTTTAATAGAACAGAAAAAGGGAAAATAATAATAATAATAATGATAGAATATACAAAATGAGTGATGCACAATGCAATTGCTCACCACCCGCGCTGACCGATAACCAAGTAGCGATTGCTACTTCCTGGATCACGCCTACCATTCATATACTGAGCATGACGTCACATGGTATGGAATACCCCATTAGCCAGCTGGGCTGGCTGTCCTGATTATGTTCCCTCCCATCTTGTGTACCTAGCTCAGTCAGTAGGCACGGGAGCTGTCCTTGGACTAGGAGGGCACTTAGCAACGACTGAAAACATCAGTGTGTTATCAACATTCTCCTCATACTAAATCCAAAACACAGCACTAGGAAGAAATTTAACCCTATCCCAGCCGAAACCGGGACACGGGTTACAGGAACTGGCTGTACAATTAGAAAAGGCTGTCTGTTTTTCAATTTTTGCCTCCAATTTGGATTCTTTACACTTCTGGGGTAAACCCCAACTAGATTCTGTACCCCAACAGACACAACCCCACCCGGTTTTTCCACAAAAATCGTCCACCCAATATTGATAAGGGAGTTCTTTTGGATCATAGCATACGGTCCAGTTACCTTCTCTGCATAGAGCATACTGGGTTTGGTTATAAATGCAGATTCCTGTTTTCTGGCCCTTACAGTCATAGAAAGTGTGATACACCAAGGTCTGGGAACTTACCCGTCCCCTTCTAGTAGTCACCACACATTGACTGCAGTTGTTTGTCGTAGTCAGGGTCAAAGAACTCACCTCAAGTAGTACTAGAAGAGGTCCAGTAAGGGCCATAGTGATCGGCGGTCACAGCCCGAAGGGGTTGCAGCCCTTGGCAGACCTTTTGAAGCCGCAACACCGGTTCCCTATCCGGTCTTGCCCTCTTCTTTAATCTTAAGGGGTGGCCTCTTCCAATTTGTATGCTATGTCCTAAAAATCTGGTGTATACTGTGTATAGCCTATTGTTATCCCTAGGGGATAATGCTTAACTGATCCCTGTTATTAATAAATTGTCTCCCTTAATGGGTATCCATTCAGGAGTCTCTCCGTTCACCAATTCTACAGGAGTAGTCACAATAAAACTCCCACAGCAACTTAGCTTATACTCTTTGATTAAGGCCTCTTCAAGTTCGTCTGATGGTTAGCTTAGTTTCTCCGGGTTCAGATGTGACTCTCCACTCCTTCACTGGACCTTTCACTCGCGACACATGTGTCCATCCTTTTTCAGCAGTTCTCACAGCTGTTTCTGTAGTTAATAAAACAAGAAAAGGTCCTTCCCAGAGGGGAGATAGATTTCCTTCTTTCCATGTTTTTATTAGAACTTTATCTCCTGGTTCCAACTGATGAATTGTAAATCCTAAAGGTGGTGTTTGGGCCACCATCCCAATCTCTCTTAATTCTTTTAATTTTTTTCCAATGGTAATTATATATTTTTGGATACTATGATCCTCGATTACATTGTTCCCCAGAGGCATTCCTTGAAAATAAGGCATGCCATATAACATTTCATACGGCGATAATCCAGTCTCACTATGTGGTTTAGTTCTTATATTTAAAAGTGCCAATGGTAAGCATTTCATCCAGGGCATTTGTGTCTCAATCATCAATTTATGATTGACATAATAGTTTTATTATTTTAGAAGTAAAATGTGTGCCCTGGTCAGAATCAATATGTACTGGATTATCCCATATCTAGGTATCAAATGTTCCAATAAAATTTTTACCACCATCTGTGCCGTAGCTCGTGCTACAGGGTAAGCTTCTACCCATTGTGTTAAATGATCTACTATTACCAATATATATTTTATCCTCCCTACCTTAGGCAATTCAGTAAAATCAACTTGTACTTTCTCGAAAGGTCTGTAAGCTGTTTTTCTCCCTCCCGTGGCTGCTTGTCGAAACACTTTCTTATTTACCTTTTGACAAGTTAAGCAACCTTGTGTAATTTGCTTTGCTATTTCAAAAATTCCAATACAGCCAAATTGTTTAAGGAAATGATCACTTAACGCCTTTGTACCCCAATGTGTTTGCGCATGCAAACGTTCCAATATTTGCCTGGCGTAGGCTTTTGGCAACATTTCTCGCCCATTGGGCAGTGTCCATTTTCCTTGTTCTAATTTAGCTCCTATTTTCTCCAATTTTGTTTGTTCTTCAGGGGTAAACTTCTTCTCTCTTTCCTCTCGTCCTTCTTCGCTGGTGTCCTCCTTTGTTTGTACTGCATTAATTTTAGCAACTTTAGTCCTCAGGGCTGCTTCCTGGGCCTCTTTATCTGCTAAGTTATTTCCTCTGGTTCGGTAATCTAATCCCTTTTGGTGTCCCCTCACATGTACTACTACTATCTCCTTTGGTTCTCTTAATGCCTTTAAAATTTTTACTATTAATTCTTGATGTATTAGATTCCTCCCTTGAGTATTAATCAAACCTCTTTCTTCCCAAATTTTTCCAAAAGTGTGAGCCACCCCATACGCATATTTAGAATCCGTAAATATAGTCCTGCTTTTTCCTTTTAATAATTCCAGGGCCCTACATAGGGCATACAGCTCACAAGCCTGAGCTGACCATGATGGACTCAGAGGTCCTGATTCCACAAGTTCTAAGTCCTTATTAATTATTGCATATCCCGATTTTCTCTTCCCTTCCACTACTCGGGAGGAGCCATCTATAAACAGCGCTTCTCCATTTTCCAACTCAGTATCTCTTAAATCTGGCCTCACCTTAGTCTGGGTCTCAATTACCTCTAAACAGTTATGTTGTAATTCCTCCGATGGTTCTCCAAACAAAAATTGTGCTGGACTCTGAGCAGAAGTCACCCTCAGTTCTAAGTCAGGGGAGTCTATTAGTATTGCTTCATACTTTAGGATCCGGCTGTCTGTTAACCATTTTTCCGCTTTCTGTTGTAAAACATTTCTGACATTGTGTGGGGTATACACCTTTAAAGGAGCACTAAAGGTAATCTTCCTAACCTCCTCTATTAATAATGCTGTAGCAACCAAAGCTTGGAGACAAGCAGGCCATCCTCTGCTTACTGGATCAAGTAACTTAGAACAATACCCCACGGGTTTTTTGATTCCTGCCCAGTCTTGAGTAAGAACTCCATATGCTGTCTGGCTTGATGTATTCACAAAAAGATAGAAAGGCTTTTCTAGATCTGGGAGGCTCAATACAGGTGCTTGTATTAATGCCTTTTTTACTTCCTCAAATCTCTGATCATCTTCAGTAAACCACTTGAGTTGGTTATTAGTTAATTTTTCATATAGGAATTTTACCTTTTCACTATAATTTTCAAGCCATGGTCTACAATATCCTAATAATCCCAATATTTGCCTAATTTCCTTTTTAGTTTGTGGGGGTCTTAAGGATAGAATCCCAGATACCCTGTCAGGATCTAATTTCTTCCTTCCCTTACTCAGCCAATGTCCTAAGTATTTTACTTCCTGTTCTACAAACTGTAGCTTTGATCGGGACACCTTTAATCCCTTCTCCCCTAGAAAATTTAACAATTTAATGGTGGCTTTTCGGGTCCCCTCTTCGGTTTCTCCTGCTACTAATAAATCGTCCACATATTGCAATAATTTTACCTCCTTGGGTATTGTGAAATCTTGTAAGATTTTCTCTAAAGTTTGTCCAAATAGATTTGGTGACTCCGTAAACCCCTGTGGTAACACAGTCCATCTTAATTGTTGTTTTCGTCCCGTTTCGGGGTCCTCCCACTCAAAGGCAAAATAATCTCTGGATCCCTCATCCAGAGGACAGGCCCAAAAAGCATCCTTCAAATCTATTATACTATACCAAGTATGTTTGGGAGATATATGACTCAATAAAGTATAAGGATTTGCCACCACAGGGAATTTAGTGATTGTTTGCTGATTTACAGCTCTTAAGTCCTGCACCATCCTGTATGACCCGTCCGGTTTCTTTACGGGGAGAATGGGCGTGTTATGAGGTGACATACATGGTTCTAGGGTTCCTTTTTCCAAAAGTCTGTCAACTACAGGTTTTAATCCTTTTCGACCCTCTATAGGTATAGGGTATTGCTTGATTCTAATTGGGTGGTGCGGATCTATTATTTGAACGCTTATGGGGTCCATTTTTATCTTTCCAGTTTCCCCTTCTTTATACCACACTGAGGGGTTAATAGCTTCTTCATCCTCTTGTGTTAAAGTGTATAATTTAATCTGCAATTTGTCCCCTTGACTCTGAATGCTCAAGTTTAACTTCAAAATCAAATCCCTTCCTAATAAATTGTATTCCGCTTCAGGGAGCAAAAGTAAATCATTAAGACAAATTTTCTTTTCTGTTTCTACTTCTACATCTTTCAAGATATTTACTTTAAAAGGTTCTCCTTTTTCTCCTACTACTGACATATAGCTATTCCCTTTTTCTATTCCTTTTGGAAGTTTTTGAATGGTTGATTTTTCAGCCCCTGTATCCACTAAAAATAAAACTTCCTCTTTATGGGGACCAATTAATAATTTTATCAAGGGCTCTGTTGATGTTGAAGTCCCCAAAAGATATAGCCCCTGACACCCCTAATCTTCTTTGAACATTTTCTCATCTTGTTCCCGCTTACGACAGTTCTTCTGAACATGTCCCTTCTTGTTACAGTAGTAACAGACGGGAGTTGTAAATCTTTCTCGATAAGGCTGTCCCCGGGGTGTCTGCTCTATTCTTTTTTCCCTTTTCTCTCCAGACGGGGTCTTATTTTTCTGACTTTCTCTTACTGCTGCTACAAAAATTTTTGCTTTCGCTTTCTGTTTTTCTTCGTCCCTCCTAACATAGACTTTCTGGGCTTCTCTAAGTAACTCCTCTAATCCTCTTTCTTGCCAGTCTTCCAATTTTTCTAATTTCCTTCTTATATCCCCCCCAGGATTTAGCTACAAATTGTGTTCTAAGGAGTGCGGTCCTAGCCACTGTATTCGGATCAATTCCAGAATACATTTGTAGGTTTTTCCTCAACCTCTCCAACCATTCTGTTGGAGATTCGTCTTTCCCTTGTTGTTCATTAAATGCTTTATTAATGTTTTGCCCTCGGGGAACCGCTTCCCTTATTCCCTGTATGATTAACATTCTCAAATCCCTCATATTCTGTCTTCCTTGGGGTTGTTGATGATCCCAGTGGGGATCCACATTTGGCCATTTCTGATCTCCCGGGGGTCCTGCCTGATTCTGTCTTTCCCAAATTCTCATCCCAGCTTGTCTAATCATTCCCCTTTCCTCAGCAGTGAATAAGATCCCTAAAATGGACTGTATTTCTTCCCAGGTATAGGTATTAGGGCCTAGGAATTAGTCCAGTTTTTCAGCTACTCCGAGGGGATCATCTAATAGGGTCCCTATTTCTTTCTTGAAATTTCTTACATCTGTGGTATTTAATGGGACTGCCACAAACCCGATACCTCCCTGATTGCCTCCGAGGGGTACTTCTCATAAGGGATATAGAGAAGCTCCCTCAGATACAGCAGTCCTACTTCTCGTACATGCAGCCGGAGGTCGATCTAATTCCGGTGCTGTTGGTGGTGGAGGTAGGGGCAACGGTGGTACTGGTAGAGGTACTACGGCCACTGGAGGGGGAGCCACCGCCGGAGATGGATTGTTAGGATATGGAGGCGGTAGGTTATCCAGTGGCTCCCATTTATCATCTTTTTCATTTCCCTTTTCGTTATTATCTCCTTCTTCTTCCTCAAACTTTTCATCTGTTTTTAATGTAAGCATTGAGGCTGGAAAAGGACGTGAAGTTCTGATCCATAATCCTGCATAATCACTTTCCTCCTGACTAAAAGGTTCCTTTGAATTAACATATGTATTTAAGGCCTGGCAAATCCAGTCTTCAAAAGATCCAAAAACAGGCCAAAAGACATGTGGTCTTAAAGGCTTCTTCGGCCATTCAACCATGCAATATTGAACCAATTTTAATTTACTTTTTCCTTTTCTGGGGCCCCTTTCATTCCAATTTCTAATCATTATTCCTAATGGACTTTCTGATGGTATGTCTGGTAATTTGCTCCCTTTCTTCTGGTCCTGGGTCTTCGATTTTGTCTGACCCATCTAGGAATTTTACTGTGGCAATTCCTACAGCCCTTGGTTACCAGTAAGAGTGTCTTGCAGGGGGTTTAGGACCTATCACCCACCCACGAATCCTATAGGAATCGCTTCGGTCCTTCACCGGCCAAGTCCCTCGCGGGAGATTGGAACCGCGGTTAGAAGACCTCCACAATTGCTTCAGAACTAGGTTCCGTCTCAGTCACACTCTTACACACACAGGCAACCGAATCCCACCCAACCGAACAGTATACGCCTTAAATACTTACGACTCCGTCGTCTTCGTTCGGATCTTCGCGCGCAGAATTACGGGCAAAATAAACTGCTGCAGCCGGCAAGGGAGCTCATAAAAAATTAAATTCTTTGCTTGCCCCTATTCAGGTTCAGGATGGTGTTAGTCCCGACCCGACCCGATCAGGAGCCACCAAATGGTGGGGCGCCCCTCCTAGATCAAGTCAGAATTCAGGAACCAAGACCATCCCAGACGAGCCCCCAATTGTGATAAATGATTTAGTCCCAAACAGGATTCCAATTTAAGTTTACAATTTATTAAACGAATAGAGGCAAGCAAACAGCGCTGGGTGCGTCGGGAGTCTCTGCTCTACCAAGACGCACACCGTACAGTTCCCGCCTTCGGTTTATATCCCCCCTGCTAATATATATTCATAACTATTCCACGAATGGTGTATCTTCTTCGGCGCATGCCCTCTTGCTTATCACTATGCAGTTAGCAACAAAACCGGTTTAAGCTGGTCGTTAGGTGGCTTTTGCAAGAGGCAAGAACAAAAGTTGAAACTTAATTTCAAAGATTGGGCTCCTCTACCCAAACAACCAGGACGCAGAGGCCCCGCAGACACACCCACCAAGGCACCATCAGGACAGTCCATCTGGAACAGACCCGATGACTTGAACTATCTTCTTTTTAAGGCAACCATTAGCCTGTGGTTATACAAGAACAATCAAAATGGTTATACAGAGAGGGTCACACTTCACCATGCGGCCCTAGCATTGTTCCATATTGACACGAATCAAGTGAACACATTTCACAGTAGTTATCAAATAGGTGGCATTCTAACTGGCAAAAGGTCTAAAAGTGATAAGCAGAAAACTTTGCCTTTTGACTAGGTTACATAGTATCATTACAGTGATACCTTGCAGTGGAAGTCAGCTGTTCCTTTCAGATTCAGTGAGATAAGCTCAAGTTGCAAGACTTGCTTTTGGAGCTTATATTTTAAGAGTATGTATGTGAGTTTACAAGTGAGCAGACTGCAAAAGAAAAAAAGATGACTACAGAGGTATTGGGTTTTTTTAAAAGTTTGGGTTATCACTTAAAAACGATAATAAAAACACACAAGTTCAAGAACATAATAAAGCATTAAGAGGTTCTAAACTGTGTAATTGTGACAGAGAATGCAGCCCTTCCCAAAACAGCTGTACACCAAGCAGGTAATAGGTTACACAGAAAATATTTGTCTTGGATGAGCAAGTGGAATTCTATTTTAGGAAGAAATCAAAACAAACTAAAACCAATATGAATTAGGTCCTCAGTTGTTACAGTGATGAGAAGGGCTTGCATGCCTGAAAACTTGTCTAATTTTTCCAACTATATTTACTAGCCTAATAAAAGATATTACTTCTACATACAAACTTTGTTTTGCATAGTGATGAGAGACATTTAAAGACCTAGATCAGGATATGATTATCTAATAAATCTAACTCAAATAAAAAGAGCTTCTCTTACTCTACAACAATGGGGCAATCAATATCCTTTTACCAAAAGGAAGCTTTTCCAGCATGTGAGGGATGGGTTGGGACCTTCAAAGTTCTTCATGTTAGGTATCCCCAAAACTAACAATTTTACAATACTATATGCAAGAGAGTTGTGTTTTAAGAGTCGATATGTATTCCCAGACTAGCAAACCACATATCTTTTCCCTAAAAGCCAAATAATTTAATTAGTTTTGGAATGGAACCAAACATACACTGTAGCTGCCAGTGAGAAGACTGTATACAACATAATGATTCAAGGAGGCCCTTCCAATCCTGGAGTCCCAGATTTTCAGATCTTTTTATAGACACCCAAGAACAATATCTAGCTTCCTTCCTAATTATGTATCCTTATCATTCCCTCATTTGCTAGGGAGGATAAATCAATCGATTCAAACATTTCAGTGTTTTGAGAGGCAGTGTAATCATTCTGCATGTGAAATGGCCAGAACTGCAGTGCTATTTTTCACCATACTCCAAGCTTGGCAGAGACAGCCAAGTGCTACAGCTACTGCTATCCTCTGTCCTGACTGGAAGAAATTCAAACATAAGAACATCCCAATGCAGACAGACCAAAAGCCCATCTAGCTGAGTAATACCCTTCTGACAGTGACCAGGAATGGTGCTGACAGAAAGGACAAAACAAGAGAGCAGACATATAGTGGCATTTCCTTCAACTTTCAGCCTTACAGTCTTTTTCTACCAGAGGCTGTAAAGAAGGAACCAGTTTGTCAGTCCCTTTCCCAGGATTCAGAGAAGTGTAAGGAGTTGTTTTTTGCTTTCCCTCAGTAAGTGAAACAAGCTGTAAGAGGAAAAAAAGAAAGCTGCATTAGAGCACAGATGGCACACAGAGGGGAAATAACAAAAAACATTCTGAGAGTTGTTCAAGTATGTGGGCATATCTCCCCCATGTGTTCACTCTCCTCACATCATCCGCTATTTTCTCAGGCTTTTTCTTTTTATATACTATCAGATGCTTTCATTTCACAAAGCATAATTATTATTGTACTTATGCATAAATATGTAAGTACCATAACTATTAGAAACATTTCTCTGTAGCAAAGTAGTTCAAAACCAAAAAGAATCAGTAGCTGTTCTTCACATTGTTTTGAAGTGACCAACCCCCTTTTAACAATTAAAAAATTAGTATGAGGAATTTAAAAAAAAAAGTAATATTCAGGAAAGCGTTGCCATTTTCAGAGAATAGAACAAGCCATAATACATTAGATCAGTTTAGAGTAACTAAAATCTGCATTATAAAAAGAAGTACCGAGTCCTGTATTTCAGACTTCAATTGTCAGTTGTAGGATTGTTCCTCTGAATTAAGGCTGAGTCACAATGGCATGTCGCTTTCACTAGCTTCCTGTTTTCAGCACCAAGTTCTACACTACATATCATAATTTACAAGGAAATATAAAACTTCAAGCTGACGCATTCAGCTTCCAGTTCCACGAGCTTTTCACATCATGCCCTCCCTTCTCAATCCTCAGTAAAAACAAAAAAAAGAAAAACTAAGAAAACTTAATATCAAAAGAACTCTGGTGAGTTACCAGACCCTACCTAATAACTCAGAATACTGAAAGGTAGTTGGTAGTTATTATCTTCTTTTATACAAAGTGCCTGGAGTTCTCTTCTCCCAAGTCCCTTACCAAAATGAGAAGATTAGGGAAAGGCTCTATATCATCTGACTACTTTCCACCTCACCTTCCCTTCTGAGGGGGACGGAGGGCCCAATTTGTCGGCCAGACCCATCCCACAGGGAAGTCTGCTGCCTCCCTGGGGCCCGGGTGAAGGACATTACTAGGAAGCTCCCTAGTCTCGTGCAGGCCTCCGATTACTACCCGCTACTGGTCATACAGGCTGGCAGTGAGGAGGTTGCAGAGAGAAGTCCCGAAGGGATCAAAAGGGACTTCAGGGCACTGGGGCGACTGGTGGGAGGATCGGGAGCACAGGTAGTGTTTTCCTCGATCCCTTTAGTGGCGGGGAGGAATACTGAAGGGAACAGGAAAACTCATCGGATCAACACATGGCTTAGGGGCTGGTGCCATCGGCAGAATTTTGGCTTCTTTGACCACGGGGAGGTTTACAGGGCACCGGGCCTGCTGGCCACGGACGGAGTTCAGCTGTCTCGCAGGGGGAAAAGGATTCTCGCTTATGAGTTGGCGGGGCTCATCGAGAGGGCTTTAAACTAGATTCGAAGGGGGAAGGGGATAAAACCAGGCTCACTAGAGAAGAGACTAGGGACCGCACGCCAATGTCGGGGGAGAAATCGGCAGCCCAGCTCAAGTGCATCTACACCAATGCACGCAGCATGGGCGGCAAACAGGAGGAGCTGGAAGCCATTGTGCAGCGGGGTAGCTATGACTTAGTCGCCATCAAGGAAACATGGTGGGATGAGTCTCACGATTGGAGTGCTGCAATGGATGGCTATAAGCTCTTCAGAAGGGACAGGCGAGGAAGGAGAGGCGGTGGGGTAGCCCTTTATGTTAGGGAGTGCTTCGACTGTCTAGAGCTCGATGGTAGTGATGATGAGGTCGAGTGCTTGTGGGTAAGGATGAGGGGGAAGGCCAACAAGGCAGATATCCTGCTGGGAGTCTGTTATAGACCACCTAGCCAGGATGAGGAGGCAGACGAAATATTCTACAAGAGGCTGGCAGAAGTCTCCCAGTCGCTAGCCCTTGTTCTCGTGGGGGACTTCAACTTTCCGGACGTCTGCTGGAAATACCACACGGCAGAGAGGAAACAGTCGAGGAGGTTCCTGGAGTGTGTGGAGGATAACTTCCTGACGCAGCTGGTAAGCGAGCCCACTAGGGGAGGTGCCTCGCTTGACCTGCTGTTCACAAACAGAGAAGGACTGGTGGGAGATGTGGTGGTCAGAGGCCGGCTTGGGCTTAGCGACCATGAAATGGTAGAATTCTCGATACTTAGTGAAGTAAAGAGGGGGGCCAGCAAAACCGCTACCATGGACTTCCGGAGGGCGGACTTTGGCCTGCTCAGGACACTGGTCGACAGAGTCCCTTGGGAGACAGTCCTGAAGGGCAAAGGGGTCCAGGAAGGCTGGATGTTCTTCAAGAAGGAAGTCTTAAAGGCGCAGGAGCGGGCTGTCCCCATGTGCCTTAAGAAGAACGGGCGGGGAAGACGACCGGCCTGGCTGAACGGGGAGCTCTGGCTGGGACTCAGGAAAAAAAGGAGAGTTTATCACTTGTGGAAGAAGGGGCAGGCAACTCAAGAAGAGTACAGGGATCTCGTTAGGTCGTGCAGAGAGGAAATTAGAAAGGCAAAAGCCCGGCTAGAACTCAACCTGGCCACTGTCGTGAGAGACAACAAAAAATGCTTTTACAAGTATGTTAATGACAAAAGGAGAGCCAAGGAGAATCTCCATCCTCTATTGGATGCGGGGGGGAACGTTGCCACCGAGGACGAGGATAAGGCTGAGGTACTTAATGCCTTCTTTGCCTCAGTCTTTAATAGTCAGAGCAGTTATCCTCAGGGTACTCAGCCCCCTGAGCTGGAAGACAAGGACGACGAGCAGGATAAACCCCCCATAATTCAAGAGGAAGAAGTTAATGACCTGCTACGCCACCTGGACGTTCACAAGTCTATGGGGCCGGATGGGATCCACCCGAGGGTACTGAGGGAGCTGGCGGAGGAGTTTGCCGAGCCGCTCTCCATCATTTACCAGCAGTCCTGGTTAACAGGGGAAGTCCCGGATGACTGGAGGCTCGCCAATGTGACGCCCATCTATAAGAAGGGCCGGAGGGAGGATCCGGGGAACTACAGGCCTGTCAGCCTGACCTCGGTGCCGGGGAAGATCATGGAGCGGTTCGTTTTGAGGGTGCTCACGAGCCATGTCCGGGACAACCAGGGGATCAGGCCCAGCCAGCACGGGTTCATGGAAGGCAGGTCCTGCTTGATCAACCTGATCTCCTTCTATGACCAGGTGACCCGCCTAGTGGATGAGGGAAAGGCTGTGGATGTGGTCTACCTGGACTTCAGTAAAGCCTTTGACACTGTCTCCCACGGCATTCTCCTAGAGAAGCTGGCGGCTCACGGCCTAGACAGGTACGCTCTTCGCTGGGTAAAAAACTGGCTGGACGGCCGAGCCCAGAGAGTTGTGGTCAACGGAGTTAAATCCAGTTGGCGGCCGGTCACGAGCGGTGTTCCCCAGGGCTCAGTTTTGGGGCCGGTCCTGTTCAATATCTTTATCAACGATCTGGACAAGGGGATCGAATGCTCCCTCAGTAAGTTTGCAGACGACACCAAGTTGGGTGGGAGTGTTGATCTGCTCGAGGGTAGGAAGGCTCTGCAGAGGGACCTGGACAGGCTGGATCGATGGGCCGAGGCCAACTGTATGAGGTTCAACAAGGCCAAGTGCCGGGTCCTGCACTTTGGCCACAACAACCCCAGGCAACGCTACAGGCTTGGGGAAGAGTGGCTGGAAAGCTGCCCAGAGGAAAAGGACCTGGGGGTGCTGGTTGACAGTCGGCTGAACATGAGCTGGCAGTGTGCTCAGGTGGCCAAGAAGGCCAACGGCATCCTGGCCTGTATCAGAAATAGTGTGGCCAGCAGGACTACGGAGGTGATCGTGCCCCTGTACTCGGCACTGGTGAGGCCGCACCTCGAATACTGTGTTCAGTTTTGGGCCCCTCACTACAAGAAGGACATTGAGGTGCTGGAGTGTGTCCAGAGAAGGGCAACGAAGCTGGTGAAGGGCCTGGAGCACAAGTCTTATGAGGAGCGGCTGAGGGAACTGGGGTTGTTTAGTCTGGAGAAGAGGAGGCTGAGGGGAGACCTCATCGCGCTCTACAACTACCTGAAGGGAGGTTGTAGCGAGGTGGGTGTTGGTCTCTTCTCCCAAGTAACTAGCGATAGGACGAGAGGAAACGGCCTCAAGTTGCGCCAAGGGAGGTTTAGATTGGACATTAGGAGAAATTTCTTTACTGAAAGAGTGGTCAGGCCTTGGAACAGGCTGCCCAGGGAAGTGGTGGAGTCACCATCCCTGGAAGTATTCAAAAGACGTGTAGATGAGGCCCTTAGGGACGTGGTGTAGTGGGCATGGTGTGTTGGGTTGACGGTTGGACACGATGATCTTAGAGGTCTTTTCCAACCTGTATGATTCTGTGATTCTATTCTATGATTTGATTTAATTGATTCCTTATATTGAAGTCACCTATACACAGTACACAATCACGTTACATTTAAATTCTTGTCATCCTCCATTATTTCACAAGATAGGTATCTAAGATCATCAAAAGTGAATGGGAGCACAGAATATTTTTCCCTCATGCACAAGACATAACACAGGATCTATAGGGTAGTATATTGTGCAATCAGTTATTTCAGTTAGAGTCCACAGCTCATTTTGACCTTTCTATAGAGCAACAGGCAAAAAATAAATTTTGTAACAGAAATTTGTTCACAGTCTGAAACACTACAAGTTTGTCTCTAACCACCTACCACATATAGACTCTATCAGCCCACAAGATATATATACACACATATATATAGGTCTACTAGAGTCTTGTATGGGTGTCCTGGTTTTGGCTGGGATAGAGTTAATTTTCTTCCTTGTAGTTGGTATGGTGCTATGTTTTGGATTTAGTATGAGAAGAATGTTGATAACACACTGATGTTTGAGTTGTTGCTAAGTAGTGCTTAGGCTAGTCAAGGACTTTTCAGCTTCCCATGCTCTGCCAGGTGCACAAGAAGCTGGGAGGGAGCATAGCCAGGACAGCTAACCCAAGGGGCCAACGGGGTATCCCATACCAAATGACGTCATGCTCAGCATATAAGGCTGGGCGAAGAAGAAGGAAGGGGGGATGTTTGGAGTGATGGCGTTTGTCTTCCCAAGTAACCATTAGGCGTGATGGAGCCCTGCTTTCCTGGAGGTGGCTGAACACCTGCCTGCCGATGGGAAGTAGTGAATGAATTCCTTGCTTTGCTTTGCTTGCGTGCATGGCTTTTGCTTTCCTTATTAAACTGTCTTTACCTCAACCCACGAGTTTTCTCCCTTTTACCCTTCTGATTCTCTCCCCCATCCCACTGTGGGGGGAGCGAGCGAGCGGCTGCGTGGTGCTTAGTTGCTGGCTGGGGTTAAACCATGACAGTCCTTTTTGGCGCCCAACGTGGGGCTTGAAGGTTTCAAGATAACGACAGGTTTGATTGGACTGTGCTAGATCGAATTTATAGCTGTTGTTGCCCTTTAGCTATTAATTGGCAGGCTCCTGTGCTTACCATGGGGCTTGCTTGCCTTCCTGTGTATTAGAGTCTTGTGCTCGTTAGTGGCTGCTTTTTGCTTTCGCTGCTTGCTGTACTGCTGTGCTCCTTATGATAGTCTTATTCTGCTGTGCCTGGGAACATTCTGATAACAGCAATGGGGATGCGCCTGGGCTGGCAGATGTCCAGGGCATTGCTGCTGTTTCTGTGCTGCTGTACTGGACAGGCTGGAACTCCAGTGTGAACTCGAGTCGAAGGGACTGTGACCTGTGGATGAGTCCACGTGGGAGCAGGACACCCTGAGGCGTCTGTGGCCGTGGATAAGCCCATGCCAGAGCAGGTACATCTCGAAGCATCTGTGGCCGTGGTTATGTCCGTGCCGCAGCAGGTATACCTCTGAAGGTATTGTGGCCCAAGGATAAGTCCACGCTGGAGAAGGTACACCTTGAAGCATCTGTGGCTGCGTATAAGTCCATGCTGCAGCAGGTACACCTTGAAGCATCAGTGGCTGTGCATGAGGTCATGCTGGAGCACCTCAAAGCGTGTGGCTGTGGATAAGCCCATGACAGGGGAGGTACACCCCTGGAGGGACTGCAGCCATGGGTAAGGCCATGTTGGAGCAGGTTTACTTCTGAAGGGACTGTGGCTGTAGGTAAGGCCACACTGGAGCCGGTGGACCTCAAAGTGACCGTGGCTGTGGATAAGTCTATGCCGCAGCAGGTATACCCCTGGAGAGACTGTGGCTCATAGGTAAGGCTCCACTTGGGGCAGGTACTCCCCTAAGGGACTGCAGTCTGTGGATAAGGCCAAGCCGGAGCAGGGGCAAGGGGAGGAGTTCATCGCAATGTTAAACCCTATGGTCTGGTCCAGAGGGACCAGGGGTGGAGATTGTAATGGATATACCTTTAAATGGTTGTAACCCATGATTTGAGTTGCATGTTATAGGAATTACTATAGCAGGAACCACCTGAACCAATGGAGGACAAGCCTTACAAGAAGCAGTGCAAGCGCAGCAGTGACCCGACCTGAGCTGGCTTTGGTGCCCAGTAACTCCATGCAACACACCACCTCTCCCGTCCTGAGTGACCACCATAACAGATGGAACCCAAAGGCATGGGCTAAATGAACTCAATGGACATTTTCTGGACATTTTACAGACATTTCACAGGGGTGGTCCATAGACTAAGGGAATGATGTCCGTGTATTATATCAAAGGATGGGAAGGGGGGTGGTGGTTAATGAGAATGTATTGCATAGTGTGGGACCTGAGCATGACGTAAATGGTATGGAATAAGGGGTGGAGAATGTGCTGGTTTCGGCTGGGATAGAGTTAATTTTCTTCCTAGTAGTTCGTATAGTGCTGTGTTTTGGATGTAGTATGAGAAGAATGTTGATAACACACTGATGTTTGAGTTGTTGCTAAGTAGTGCTTAGGCTAGTCAAGGACTTTTCAGCTTCCCATGCTCTGCCAGGTGCACAAGAAGCTGGGAGGGAGAATAGCCAGGACAGCTAACCCAACGGGCCAACGGGGTATCCCATACCATATGACGTCATGCTCAGCATATAAGGCTGGGCGAAGAAGAAGGAAGGGGGGACGTTCGGCGTGATGGCGTTTGTCTTCCCAAGTAACCATTAGGCGTGATGGAGCCCTGCTTTCCTGGAGATGGCTGAACACCTGCCTGCCACTGGGAAGTAGTGAATGAATTCCTTGCTTTGCTTTGCTTGCGTGCATGGCTTTTGCTTTCCCTATTAAACTGTCTTTATCTCAACCCACAAGTTTTCTCCCTTTTACCCTTCTGATTCTCTCCCCCATCCCACTGTGGGGGGAGTGAGCGAGCGGTTGTGTGGTGCTTAGTTGCTGGCTGGGGTTAAACCACGACAATGGGTTATTAGATTTCCATAGATATAGAAACCTAAAAATTTACAGTGCACTGACCTCCACAATCCCTGCCACACAATGGAGTGATGTGGTCCCCATTACATTCAGCTACTTTTTATTTCCCAGCATTTAAGAATTCAAACAGTCAAAGCAGTAGCATTTATTGTTCATCAATGACAAGCAAACTTTGACAAGTTTGGTAGTAAATTTCAGTCTGAAGTCAAATCAAAATACTGTCTCAACCCCACCACTACTCCATACAATGTGCATACAGAGTCTCTCTACCTACTTTGCTTTATTTTTCAGTAGGCATGAACAAGTATATTCTATTTACAGGTGGGAACAATAGCTGCTCATTAAGTCAGCACATGTAGTCATTATATTCGCCCTAATATTTAAAAAAAAATCCACAGATAACATCATTGTTGTTACAGAAAAAAAAAGTATGCCAAACAGGATTAGGGAGGAGACTGCAAAATTAACTATTAAATATATATAATGTCAATATTTACAAATATTGACACATCTTTAAGAAAGCATAGATCAAAAAAATAAATCGGTATTTCCACTGAAAGACTTCAGATAACATAGACATGTTCACACAAGTTAAATGATGCTCATGCTCTAAAAAACAAAACCAAAACACAACTCTTCAGATAAGAAAGCTGTTACATGGAATCTCCCACCATATCTAAGTACCTTGGGATTAATGTGGACCCAACTCCTGTTGCACTGGAGGCTGAAGCTGATGAATCAGTGTGTGGACTTCTAAATTATTTTCCAGCCTGGTCTTCCTTCTCTCTTTCATGAGCCTCTGAATATGGAGAGCACATAAATGACAAATAATCAAGACTTTTAGAAAATAATAAAATTAGAGGCCTGCTGAGGACAGTAAAACAATTTTCTTCATTTTCAGACCTATATGAAATATTTGAAAAGGTAACAGCAAATAAAGGATTTCACCTTAAAATAGATTACTTTTCCATATAAATCAAATTTCCATGGCTACTGCAATGATCACTCAGAAAAACAAAATGTCACAAGCAAAATGCAAACACCCTCCAGTTGTTAGTTTGTACAGACTATCAAACATAAGTTGATGCTGATATTTCAATATTTTCAACACTATAATAAAATAGTATGATTACCTCAGAGAGTTCTTTAAGTTTTCATAGCGCAGGGAACTAAATTAGTACATAAGTATACATATGTGTAAATAAATGAACTCTAAATATGACTTATGGAAAATAAATACAACTCTGTATTTATTCCCACTTCACTTACTGAAAAAGAATCCCTGTGGAACATTGCAACAAAATCAAAGTAAACAGAATCTTCCATTTCAAAGTTAAAATAAGAATGGTGGGATTATGACGGGGAACAGATACAGCTACTGTATTTCTAAAAATGCTCAAATAACTTCTATTAAGCAGAGAAAAATTACTTTCTATACAAGAAACATCACTTTCTTTTTTGCTCACTCACATAGTTTAAGAGTAAAGACTGTTTGCTAACTAAACTAAAAAAAAAAAACAACCCACATGTTTTGTACCAAAACTAGGAAGCATTTTCCTCTGAAGAGAAACACAAATACCCGCAAGATACAGAACCAGGAAACATATTTTGATCTCAGTTCATTTTTTTCCACAGCTTGGGTAGCGGAGGAGATGTTTCCAAAAGTCATCATAGGTATTCCAAAAAGTTAGAAGTCAACAGTGTATTTTAAGAAATCTGAAAATAAAATGCTCACATTACCCCCTCCCCCCCAAAAAAGCCGTAAAATGTACACCTTTCTGATTACTATATTATAAATACAAAAATTTGTTTCTAAGTTAAACAGCTGAATCATATACAAAGCTTTGTCATTTTTGGTAAAATGACCGATCTTATAAACAGTAAAATGCTTTGTGCTTCCTTTATGGGTATGAGAAAATGGGTATGGAAATGGCCTCAAGTTGCGCCAAGGGAGGTTTAGATTGGACATTAGGAAAAATTTCTTTACTGAAAGAGTGGTTAAACATTGGAATAGGCTGCCCAGGGAAGTGGTTGAGTCACCATCCCTGGAAGTATTTAAAAGACATGTAGATGAGGCACTTAGGGACATGGTTTAGTGAGCATGGTGGTGTTGGGTTGATGGTTGGACTCGATAATCTTAGAGGTCTTTTCCAACCTTAATGATTCTATGATTCTATGAACCTAGAAACCTTTTGAGCGGGGGGAGACATTCAAGATGCAATTCAAGATATCTTGACTTAAAAACATTATGTTTTTGTAATCGCTTACTGGATTTCCCTTCTAAACTAAAATATGGTGTAAGCAGATGATCTCTCAAAAGGAATGATAGCTCAACCTGAACCAGTATCAAACATGAAAAGGTTTCCAACATGGAAGAAATCTTGTTGTGTTTAGATTCAGCCAATACAAAAAAAAGGGTCCAAATCAAGTTTTAGAATCCCTTGTATATTTGAATTTCACAGTGTCTTAAAGTCCATAAAGTTAATGAGCCTCCACAGAGGTCTGTTCATGTGGTTCTGTGTAGAATCAAAACAAAAACAACCAACATTGCAATGATCTCGTTCTTTCATACAAAATTGCTTTCTTCATGATAAGGGGCTTCAAGTCTATCATCTTCATAAACTGCAACATTTTAGAGAGCAAATTAAGCCTAATCTAGTAGGACAGAAACTGTTCAACCATGATGGCATCACATGAAAAAAAAAGAAAGAAAAAAAACACCAAACACCAAACGCCACACATTCTGCACATGCTGTCCAATCGGAGGGAGAAAGCATGGGCCATTTGGGTTGGCAAAGGGAATTCTAGAACGTACACGAGTGTCTCCTAAGGACCATCTTTGGAATGGTGTTTGCTTGGATACGGGCAGCAAAACGTACAATTTTCTCCATCTCCCACTCTTAAACCACCACCTTGAAAACTTACCCACTCCCAGCACAGCAGAAGACAGAGACAAACTTGTGGGCTGCTACCAAACAGCAGGTTATAAGACACACATTTCTTCTTTTTTATTCTGTTCTCTCTAGATTAAAGCTATCTGTATCAACTTCCCTTCCAAAATAAATATACAGCTAAGTAAAAGAAGAAAGGAAAGAGTCTTGTGTTCAAATTCACTTTTTTCCTGTATCTGTAAGCTATGTCTCAAAACAGGAACCTCGCACATGCACATTGCTCTTACATACTCTGACAATATATGTATATTAATAACTTGCCTATTTACCAAGCCCCAAACTGTTTAGGGCTATCTTCCTTGAACAAAACTACATTTGTTTGTTGTTTTCTAGTTAGCCAGTCTGAGACACTTTAAACATCACCCCAAGACAGAAAAACAAAACACGTTTTAAAATGCATTAGCTGACAACACTCGCATTTCTTACCCAAAATCTTCCTGCTCCTCTCCACGGTAGTTCTCGTTTGCTCAAACATGGCTTCGAGGTCGAAAGTCCGAGCTTTCTTCCCTGAAAATGAAGAATAAGGAGACTCGAACTCACCCTAGCCACAGGCACTCCGGCAGCTCCAGGCGAGGGGGGGCGACGGGCACGACCGCTTCGTTTCCACCTCCAACCGCCAGCCTCCCACGAGCCCCCCCACCAAGGGCCGCCGGCCCCAAGCGACCGCCCCCCGCGCATCTCAGCCGGGCGCCCGGCGCCCCCCGGCCCGCATCGCAACGCACCGAAGTCCGAAAAGCCCATGGTGGCCGCCAGCTCCGGGTCGGGTCCCGCCAGCATCTCAGCGCCTGCAAGGAGAGGGAAAGACAACCACGGGGGTCAGCCGAGGACGCTGGGCTGGGCTGGGCTGGGCTAGGCTAGGCTGGGCTGGGCTCGCACCACCCCGCCGCTCACCGCCCTCCGCCGCCGGCTCCATGCTGCGGCTGCCCCGGAACCACAACAGGCGCCGGCAGGAAGCGGCCGGGCGCGGCGAGAGGCGCCCGGGGACGCCCGTCCGCCAGCGCCGCCCTCCCGGCCGGGCCCAGGACCCGCGGGGTGTTTCATCTCCCAGCTTCGCGTGTCAGTCGCCAGAAGCCGGCTGTGGCCTTGTGCTGTTCTCCCGTCGCTGCTCGGAAGGCCTCGACGAAGTCTTGAGAAGATACAGGGAGAATTTACCACTTTGCCACGTAAACCCTGCAGGATTTGGGGCTTAACTTCAGGTTCTCCACTTGGAAAGTGGGGGGGGATTTCCTTTCTCGTGCCAGGTGCCTCTCATATACGAAGCTTTCCAGAATGGGCACTGGACTGATCCAGGAGCAGAGAATCACTGCAGTCAGGGCAGTAAACGTGATTTATAAACCAGACCCATTCCCTGAAATCCAGGTTTCACCCAGCCCTGAGACTTCCTACGGTTTGGGAATGCCTATGCTGTCCAGAGCAGATAAAACACTTAGCAGAGGCCCAAGCCTGGTAAGTTAACAGTATGTGCTACAGTCACATTGATGCATGAGCCCAAATTTTGGAAAAGCAACAGCCACACTGCATCAGTGCGGTGCAAAGGCGACTTACTCTGCTTCTGCACCTTAGCTCCAAACAGAGGCTCTGTGCATGCCTTTGAAGGGGAGTTCTCACTATTTTTGGTTTACACCACTACAAAAAAAATCTGTGTATGTTTTAATAATTCTGATCCATATGGTCTTGCCACAAAATCACATCAGGCTCACAGTATAAAATATCTTTGACACAGCTATTACAGGGACACCACCAGCACACACCCCCCCAAGAGCTACAATGACCGCCTAGCAGAGAAACAGGCAGGGAACCACCCAGGGTCACACAATGACAGGAACCGCTTCCCACTGCTCTCCTCAAGCCTGTCCTGTGCCTTTGCGGGTCCGCGACAATAGACTGCGCCTGGCCCTCGGGTGGCCCACAGTGATAGCGCGGCGACCCGCCAGGCCACAGGGCCCGTCGGTGAGGCAGCGCAGCCCCGACGCGGCCGTCAGCTTGCCCGGCTTCAGCAGCTCCCCTCCAGCCACGCTCAATCCGCAGCCCCAAGAGGCGTTGTCTGTCACCTCCCACTGGAATCCCTTTTCCACGCAGGCCGACCAAGTACCACCTGGAGGCAATCCCTGCCCGACGCTCCGGGCTGCCGTAACACCCACTACCCCACTGCGCTCTCCACCGCCCTGCCCTGCCCTGCCCTGCCCTCCTTCCCGCCAGCGGAAGTGGCAATCGGCGCAACGGGACTGCGTCACGAACGCAAGGCCTGACGGGATTTGGCGGGGTGCAGAGCGGCGGGTAGCGAGCTCGCGCCTTCTGGTCGTGCGCGGAGCCTTCCCCAACCCCCACTCTCCACCATGCCCGCCGCCATGAGCCCCGCGGCGCCCACCGCGCACGAGGTGCTGGAGATCGCGGGCTGCATCATCGACCGGCAGATCCAGGATGATCGCTGCTACCCGGACCTGTCCGAGCTGCTGGCGGTGCCGGTGCCTGGTAAGGAGCACTCGATGGCCCTCTGCCTCGGGCTCTCGTCGCTTCAGCCGCCACGGTGCGCTCACCGCACCGCGGCCCCCTGCAGGGTGGCCTTGGTTGGCACTTTGAGTGACTTTTTATTTGTCTATAGCTGTATGTCACATGTAGTTATGATGTATCGTATAGCTCTTCTCAAATATTTGTTTTGTTCTCCTTGAAACATCAAGACAGCATTTCCTACTTCATTGGTGCCAACTGTCTGGCGAAGTGGGCTGTGAAGAGGCACTCTAGAGCTGTAGGTGATCTAACCAATGTATATCCAGCAGGTGTCAGGATACAAGTAAAGAGTATCTGTTTTCTGTTATGATATGATGTAATGTGCATGGCCAAAGTGAAGCTGCCCTAGCAGCATCATGGATACACATCACATAAAATAATGGGGGTACATGGGTATTTTAACTTGATACTGGGAGTACAGATCAGCTTTTCTAGGTGAAGGAATATGCTCCTGGCTTGTTCATGTGGCATATTTAATGTCTGGCCTATACGATGAAAAAAGGGCTGGGGAGTATAATGGAAAAAATGGTGTAAAGCATAGACTGGGGGCCAGATGAGTTATTGTAAGAGTTCGTTTGCAAATCTGTTTGCTCATGTCTGATTTGAGATTTAGATTTATTGTTTATGGTCCTGCTCCTACAGAAGCCTTTGCTCACGCATATCTTGTGAGTAGTGGTATTTATATGCTTAAAGTCTTTGCAGTATCAAGACATGTTTTTCTGCATAGTCTGAAGGCCTGTGTTATTAATCTAAATTAAAATGAGAAATGTGCATTAGTCTAATTTAGATTTCACAGATTAGGAAACAATCAGGTAAAGATAGAGAAAGAGAATATAAACATTTTTTTGTAAATTTCTAATCCTTTATAGGAAGTCTAATCTTTTTTGTTGTTCTTAATTGCAGGTAGCCCTACTATTTCTGGTATGTCAGATATGGATTATCCTTTGCAAGGACCAGGTTTGCTGTCAATACCTAATCTTCCAGAGATCAGCTCAGTCCGCAGAGTCCCACTTCCCCCAGAGCTAGTGGAGCAGTTTGGACGTATCCTGATGAAAAATAATGTGTTAGGTTGTGTAAGTAATAATATTAGAAATGAACTTTTTTCTTTCATAATCTTTTTTTCCCTGATCTTTCTGTCAGACTCCCAAAAATGAACTTTGATATTGTTCATGTTCCCTTCATAAGGCTCCAAGCAGTAACAAGGTCTATTTGTGTAGAGTTGCTGGTGGAATTAGTTTCTGTATGAAGAACTTTGAATGTTTATGGTACATAGTTTGTGTACTACTATATATAAAGTAATATTATTTTTGAAGTGCTCCAAAGGGGATTTTGCTTTTGCTAGCCGAAATGCATTTAGTCCTTACATCAGCAGTGCTTCAGATATGCAGTGCAATTGTATGATGGGAGTATTTTCAGAAATCAGCAGAGCTTGGCTAACCATCGACAGTGACATTTTTATGTGGAACTATGAAGATGGGTATGTAGAGAATAAATTCCCAATGATATTTTATTGGTATTATATTGAAATTAGGCGATTGCAGTAGTGGGAGATTGTTTACTGGTAGCACAGAGGTGTGCTATTCAGTTTAACTTATCTTGATTCCTTTCAGGTTTTACTGAATTTTTGAATGAGTGTTTAAGGATTTTTAAGAGTTAGTAATACTGCTGCCAAATCATCTAGAGATGGAAGAAAGGAAAATGCATTTGCTTAGTTAGACATATCTAATATCCTAAAGTTATTGCTGTATTTATGCTAGGGCTTTGATTATGCCAAAAAGTAGAAAAAAATTATACTAATTGCCCAACTTTTCTAAGTAAATTTAGTAAGTACACTGATGCATATACAGTGGTCAGTCATTCCCACAATGGTAAGTAATATGACCTTAGTACTTTGAAGTATTGTGATTGAAGTTCTCCTGCCTAACTTATTTTAAGGATGCATAAACCTGAAAATAATTTTGTTATCTTTTCAAATGGCAGTGATATGTTTATAATTTGCAGGTTTGTTTCCTTATTTGTCTATGTAGTAATAATTATTTTAGTAGGAATTGCTTTATACATATTCTTGCATTTCTTAAGAAGATTAAAGTTGAAGATTGTGCCTCACATAGCTCCGCTCCATACATTTACATTGTGTTACAGTGCATTAAATACATTCACCAAATAATACAACACTTCATGGTGTTAATCATAAGGTACTGGGGAGGAGGTTGGGGTTTTTTGATTTAGATATATTGTATTTTTTTCACATGAAAAATAAGTTCCTCCCTCTTAATGTTAATCAGCATTGCAGATGCTGCATTGTGTAATTCAGAGTAGACTGTATGAATTAACAGAATCCAAAAATATAAAATACTGCAGTTGGGTTTCAGGTTTGAAACCACTATAGGGACTCCAAGCAGCTCAAATGATTGTATGGTTTTGCTGTGAAACTTCTCTGTCATTCCATTCTCCTGGACCTGCTTTCACCTGAAGCAAAATGCGTAGATGGCTTCCAAATGTTACAATAAGTATTAATAATTTTTAAATATACAGAATCTGATTTTGTTTACTTTGTTATTATGTGATACTATGTGACAAGTTTTATGCAGGTTTTTTTTCTTGTTGACAGGGGAGACCTGGCTTATTTTGATGGCCTTAGTGAAACTATTCTTGCAGTGGGTCTTGTAAAGCCAAGGGGAGGTAAGGAATATATGACTAGTGACTAGAATTAGGCAGTTTTTTTATATATGCATATGTAAAAATCTGTGTTTTATGTGCATATATATATATATGCAAGATATATGGGTTTTTTTTTGTTTTTAGAAACATTATGAAATTAATTACAAGCCAAAAGTAATGTATAGTTTAACAACCATTTACACTGATGAGCTTGCGTTTTTTTGCCACATCATACTCTGAAGATTGTACTGTTTATAAATTTGCACATTCAAGTGATAACTTCCATGAGATCCTGATTTCTAGCCCTCCCAGTTCTTTTGATAGCTACTCCTTACATAACATTAAAATCAAAGTTGAATTGGCAGTAGGGTTGAATTTAAAAGCAGCACATTTATAAGAAAAATGTCATTTTAAAGATCCTGTATTTCATGAACTGGAAGCTGAACTGCTGACTGATACTGCTTTCTAATTCTAGAGTTTCACAGATCATTAGGTCTTAAATATGACTATTCCCCTCTAACCAGCTGATGTGTCTATCCAAAGAATACAGTGGATATCTCACTGTGAGTTTGAGAGGTTGGCTGCAAACTAAAATCTAATTTTCTCCCCCTCTTTAGGTATATTCCAGCCTCATGTACGACACTTACTTGTTCTGGCTACCCCTGTTGATATTCTGATTTTGGGGCTCAGTTGTGCTAATATACAAGCAGGTAATTCTCTCTCCTCCCCCTGCCTCTTTTTAAGTAAATTAAAGAAGCTATTACGGTAGCTTTCACAGTTGTGAATTAACAAGTATGTAAGTATACAATGGCTATTTTATAGTAGCCATTTGAAAAAAGAAAAACAAGACCATGTGGTAAGCCCCTTGCTAATTTTTAAATCATGTTACAGACAGAGTCAAATAATTTTTATGGGGTGTGCACCTGCTGGATCCTGGACTCCCATAGGAGCATTGAGTTGTATTATTCACATGTTTAACATTAAAAAAACAACTTTTAAAACAGGTACTCCTGTTAATTAAACAGTGTGTTAGAGAGGGAGAGGAGAGATGGGCATGAATCTTGGAACTACTGAATGCAGTTCGTTAACCTCGTTGGCATTTGTATTCCAACCACAGAAATTGAGAACCTGATACCATTTTTTTAATGCCATATATATTAATAGAGAAAATACACAATTGTTTTGAGAAAGTGAGAGGATTACAATCTTTTGCTCTCTTTTGATACTCTCTTGATGTGAAATAGAAATGTAGAAATCTGTGGTTTAGACTTGTTGGGATTTAGAGGAGATGACAATGTATGGAAATGAAAAAACATTACATTTCCTTACTTGGAAACTTATACAGAGAATTTTCTTTAATTTTTTTAAAAACAGAAGATTTGTTACTCTGCAGTTCACTTTGGAGAATAACTATTCCAGAATGTGTTTAGTAATTATGAAATTTGCTGTAATTTTTCCTGTTTTCTGAAATGCTTCTAATCACAGACCTGTAATATTTATTAAAACAACCTAAAAACTGAAGAGGATTTATTTGTTTATTTATTTAAGGAACTGGATCACTCAATGACAATATGTCTGGCGGAATGCAGCTGCTACCAGACCCTCTCTATTCGCTCCCTACTGGCAATACTTACATTCTGGCAATAACGTCCACTGATAATGGGCGTATCTTTTTGGCTGGAAAGGATGGCTGCTTATATGAAGTAGCTTACCAGGTGATTATAGGTTTTACACACAGGCATTTTTCATTGTTTCATAGTTGTGGGGTCTAGGCACCAAGAGCTCTAAAACATGTCAGATTTGCCATCTTCTTTCTTCCATAATTATGTTGCATGGCGTATTTGCACAACTGCTCTGATGTCTTAGCACAGATGCATTTTCTTTGAAGAAGTAGTAATTATATGAGGAATAGCAATGCAGCTTTGGTCAACTTCAAAAATAAAATTAAAATAATGATATCTTGCACCCTTTTTTCATGTAAAATTTTCCTTTTAATGATCACCTACTGCTTTCAATTGAATAATATATACTTCACTGAAATCAATGGTGTGTAGTTAGATTTTTACTTGTTTTCATACTTGTCCTGTTAATGACTTTTTAAATATAACTGCTAGTTTGTTTTTTGTTTTGGTTTGTTTTTTCTTTCAACGCTGTATCTGTTTTAAATTGTAGGCTGAGGCAGGCTGGTTTAGCCAGCGCTGTAGAAAAATTAATCATTCAAAGAGCACGCTGTCTTTCCTTATTCCTTCATTGCTACAGTTCACATTCTCAGAGGATGGTAAGTACTGATGTTAAATACTTACCCAATAATTTAATGTAACCTTTTAAATAATACTACCAAGAAGTTAGACTGAATAGTTTCCTCATTCCATGCATATAGTTATTGTCAATGAAACTTGCAGTGGTTGGCGATTATGAAAATCAGGTCGCTTGTTTGTGCGTCTAGGTCAGGATATAGATACCAAAGCCTGAAAAATTTGACATTTATGACTAAAGTTAGTGTTCTGTACTACAAAATTAATATGTGCTTAGTGGGATCACTGGAAACAGTAGAATCTTTAAGTAAATAATTTTATCCTGTTTCACTGTTTAGTGAAAAATTAATTTGAAATTATTATGCAATTTCTTGCTCTTTGTTTGTTTGTTTTTTGTTTTTGCTGTTTTAAATCCCTTCCGGTAGGAGTCCTGTGTGGGACTCCTGCAGTTTTTGTTAACTTGCAATTAATTATTTTATAGATATTCTGTCTTAAACTTGTTTTCACCAAGTCCAATGTTGATTTGTTGCTTCTTCCTTTTGTTCCCCCTCCTCAGATCCTGTAGTTCAAATTGCCATTGACAACTCTCGAAATATCTTATACACCCGCTCAGAAAAAGGAGTGCTGCAAGTATGTGACTTATTCTAATGACTGTTGGCTATGTTACTAATGTGTATATAATTTTTTAAGTTTTCCTCAGTACCTGGGAATTCTCTGTAGGTGTGTCAGGATATTATTCTGGTTTATCTTTCCCTAACACAGTATGTGTTGAAGACCTAAAATACTTTCTTCTGAGGAAAGAGTAGCCTTTTGATCTTCCCCTCAATTATATGGAAACATGAGGATGGAATAAAAATAGAGTTTGAGTTGCTGCTTGATAGGTGAGGCTGTATGAATTAATTCAACTGTAAATCACTAAGCTGTATTATTATATTGCAGGTTTATGATTTGGGACAAGATGGTCAAGGAATGACCAGGGTTACTTCTCTTTCACAAAATGCTATAGTTTCTGCTGCTGGGAGCATTGCCAGGTATATTTATAAGTATAATGTAAGAGGATTCCTGTAAGGCAAATAGTTTCACAGTATATTTTTGAAGAATATCGTTTGCTTATTTCTTTGGATTGAGAGTGTATGGGGTTTTTTTGTTTGTTTGTTTGTTTTAGAACAATAGATCGTTCTGTATTTAAGCCTATTGTTCAAATAGCAGTGATTGAAAATTCTGAATCCATATACTGTCAACTACTAGCAATCACACATGCAGGTAAGAAAGCAATGCTAATTGCCCCCCTTTTAAACTGATAAACAGCATCTGCGCAATTTAACAAAATTATGACCTTTTTTCCCTTTTGTTCAGGTGTCCGACTGTATTTTAGTACTTCACAATTTAAGCATCAAACAGCTCGTCCCTCTATGTTAACCTTGGTTCATGTCCGTTTGCCGCCTGGATTTTCAGCTGCTTCTAATGTGGAGAAGCCGTCAAAGGTTCACAGAGCTATTTATAGTAAAGGTAAGCAGTGAAACACAGCTCAGATGAGATTATTTTTTTTTTTGTGACAGTCACTATCACACTATTTTACATTGGCGAGTTTGAAGCAATGGGAATAACTGAGAACTAAACATGGCTTCTGTGTGTTAACGGGAGAGTTCTTGGAAGTGGAAGGTTGTCATATTTTTCAGAATTTAGTTCTTCTGCAAGGTACAGTGTTTGAGCGGAAAACTCTATTCATGTGTTGATCAACCTTTTCTTCTTGCAATTGCTAATCTCCCCATAAAATAGATGTAATGTGGTGCAAATTTGCCTATATGTCTAGCCACGTGCGATTACTTCTGGAAAGCAGGGGACAGAATAGGCTTCTTAGCTATTCAGTGCCTCTCATCTTTGCTGAGTTTACCAAGTGTGCTGACTGTTGTTTATTTTTAAACTCATTTAGCTACTGATACCACATAAGCTACCAAACAGCTGCCAGATGGTTCCAGCTTTATGTCACTTCTGATTGTAGGCTGAATTTTTAAGTGCTGTAGAAATGTGGGGGCGAACATCTCTATGTTGCTGACCCTTTTAGTCGTACATACTGATTTTTATCCTTGAAGTAATTTCTGGATTTTTTTTTTCATCCAGGACCTTTTTAAACATATCATTTTTTGAGGCATGTTCTACCTATTTGAGGCTCATTTTTGTTTCTACCTTTCAGAGTAGATGGCAAGATGGTGTTAAAAGTGACCTCCTGAAGAACCCCATGACATACAAACTCAAGAGATATTATTTGCTGTTCAAATTGTATGATGAGGACTTAAAGATTGATTTTTTGCTAAATAAGGAATTAATGAATTTGCATCTAATGCATGGTTATTGCTTCTAATACAAACTTAATATCGCTGTTATTGCTAGGGGTCCTGCTGATGGCAGCTTCAGAAAATGAGGATAATGACATCCTGTGGTGTATCAATCACGATTCTTTCCCTTTTCAAAAGCCAATGATGGAAACACAGGTACTAAAGTAAACTTCTATACAATTTTGATGGATTATAGATGTTGTTTTTTTCTTTCTGATAACGAATACTTGAATAATGCTATCTGAAAGAAATGGGTAGTTCACAGAAAACTTTCGTGAGAAGTTTGGAAACACAAAGCTACTAATCAATATACTTCAAAGAAAAATAAACAAATTTTTTTAGTAGGCTTTTTTGTCAGTGAATGGGAACTGATCTCTTAGTAAGAATTCCCAGTTCAGCCATATTTTCTAGCTTGATGCAAGCTATGTATCAAAAGCAATTGCCTTGACTTCTAAGATTTGACTTCTAATTAACATATTTGAAAATATTGTTGTCTATAGCATGCTGCATATTGTGCACAAGCACATGAAGACATGGTCCCCAGTCCATAGTGTGCTGACTGTTGTTTATTTTTAAACTCGCCCGGTTGTGTAGGGATGGGGTCAGGAAGGCCAAGGCGCAGCTGGAGCTGAACTTGGCAAGGGACGCAAAGAATAACAAGAAGGGCTTCTACAGGTATGTCAGCCAGAAAAGGAAGGTCAAAGAAAGTGTACTCCCCTGATGAACACGACTGGTAACAACGGACGAGGAGAAGGCTGAGGTACTCAACAACTTTTTTGCCTCAGTCTTCACTGGCAATCTCTCTTCCCACACCTCTCGAGTGGATGGACCGCAAGGCAGGGACTGGGGGAGCAAAGTCCCTCCCACTGTAAGAGAAGATCAGGTTCGAGACCACCCGAGGAACCTGAACATACATAAGTCTATGGGACCCAACGAGATGCATCCCAGAGTCCTGAGGGAATTGGCTGATGTAGTTGCCAAGCCACTCTCCATGATATTTGAATAGTCATGGCAGTCAGGTGAAGTCCCCGGTGACTGGAAAAAGGGAAACATTGCACCCATTTTAAAAATGGGTAGAAAGGAGGACCCTGGGAACTACCGACCTGTCAGCCTCACCTCTGTGCCTGGGAAGATCATGGAACAGATCCTCCTGGAAGCTATGCTAAGGCACATGGAGGACAGGGAAGTGATTCGAGACAGCCGGCATGGCTTCACCAAGGGCAAGTCCTGTCTGACCAACCTAGTGGCCTTCTATGATGGAGTGACTACATCAGTGGACATGGGAAGAGCTACAGATGTCGCCTATCTGGACCTCTGTAAGGCCTTTGACACGGTCCCCCACAACATCCTTCTCTCTAAACTGGAGAGATATGGATTTGATGGGTGGACTGTCCGGTGGATGAGGAATTGGTTGGATGGTCGCATCCAGAGGGTAGTGGTCAACGGCTCAATGTCCAGATGGAGATCGGTGACGAGTGGTGTCCCTCAGGGGTCTGTATTGGGACCAGTACTGTTTAATATCTTCATCAATGACATAGTGGGATCGAGTGCACCCCCAGCAAGTTTGCAGATGACACCAAGCTGAGTGGTGCGGTTGACACGCCTGAGGGACAGGTTACCATCCAGAGGGACCTGGACAAGCTCGAGAAGTGGGCCCGTGTGAACCTCATGAGGTTCAACAAGGCCAAGTGCAAGGTCCTGCACCTGGGTCGGGGCAACCCCTGGTATCAATACAGGCTGGGGGATGAAGGGATTGAGAGCAGCCCTGCCGAGAAGGACTTGGGGGTACTGGTGGACGAAAAGCTGGACATGAGCCAGCAATGTGCGCTGGCAGCCCAGAAGGCCAACTGTATCCTGGGCTGCATCAAAAGAAGCATGGCCAGCAGATCGAGGGAGGTGATTCTGCCCCTCTGCTCTGCTCTGGTGAGACCCCACCTGGAGTACTGCATCCAGCTCTGGGGTCCCAGAAGACAAGAAAGACACGGACCTGTTGGAGCGGGTCCAGAGGAGGGCCACAAAAACGATCAGAGGGCTGGAACACCTCTCCTATGAGGAAAGGCTGGGAGAGTTGGGGTTATTCAGCCTGGAGAAGAGAAGGCTTTGGGGAGACCTTATTGCAGCCTTTCAGTACTTAAAGGGGGCTTATAAGCAAGGTGGGGACAGACTTTTTAGCAGGGCCTGTTGCGACAGGACAAGGGGGAATGGTTTTAAACTAAAAGATGGTAAATTCAGACTAGGTATAAGGAAGAAATTTTTAACAATGAGGGTGGTGAAACACTGGAACAGGTTGCCCAGAGAGGTGGTAGATGCCCCATCCCTGGAAGCATTCGAGGTCAGGTTGGACGGGGCTCTGAGCAACCTGATCTAGTTGAAGATGTCCCTGCCCACGGCAGGGGGGTTGGACTAGATGACCTTTAAAGGTCCCTTCCAACCCAAACCATTCTATGATTCTGTGATAGTGGTGTTTGTTGACAAGGATAAAATTTGGCAAAGATGATTGTTTAAAATATAGGTGCTAGGGACTTTGGGTTTCTTTATTTAAACAGATATGCTATGTCTTCATTAAATTTCAGACATTATTAATCTCTTCATTATTTCACTCTTTTTTTTTTTTTTTTTTCCTCCCCCCCCTCCCCCCAATTTTCTTTTTCCCAATTGTTGCATAAGTGGGTTTGTAGGAGGGGTTTGGAGGGAGTTAGTTGCCTTATGCGTCAGTTCAGGGAGAACATTCCTTGTGTTCCAGCACTGAAGGAAGTCTGGAGTCTTCTGCTGAAGTAGAGGAATGACATGTCAAAAACAGTATTATTGGAGGAGCAATGGTAGAGTTGGAGTGAATGGAGAGACTGTATAAGTTAAAAGTTTCAAAGTCAGGTTTTGATTTATCTGCCGTTTTAATAACTTACAAAGGAGATTTATCACTCCATCTCCCTTCCCTGCAAAAATTTACACATAAATATCCCAAGTGCTGACCTCTCTTCTTTTCCAAGGCATTTGACAGTAACAGACAGCTAGATTTCACAAACAAAACTGCAACCTGTTCTTGAGCAGCAGTTCTTCTTCGTTAGCATACATAGTTTTCTGGAATGTCTTCACTACCATATGTCTTTTCTTGAGTTATGTTTAAAGTACTGTTGCCAACCATGAAAGTCTTGTAAACCCTTATGATTCAGTTGCAGCATTTTTTGTTTCTTTAATAATAAATAAATAAAATTTGGTACGTACTTCTCATATGGTTAACAGATTGTTGCCGTTTATATTGAAGCAGCACTAAAAGATCCCACTTTGCAAGTTGTTTTACATTTAAATACATAACACTGCCCCTGTCTCCCAAAAGAAGCAGTATATATAGCTGTAAATTTGGTGGTAATCTTCTGTTAGACAATACAAGAACTTGCTTATTTTCTTTGGGTTTTCTTGTGTCAAGTGTAGTTTCTATTCTGTGTGATTTTAAATTTTAAATAGTAAAATATCACCATGGATGTACAAAATCCATGTCGGTTGCCAAACTTAGGATAATATCTATCTGTTGTTCAGATGACCGCCTCTGTTGATGGACATTCCTGGGCTCTTTCTGCTATCAATGAATTTAAAGTTCAGAAGATTGTAACACCGCTAAATAAAGACATTATTCCAATAACTGATTCCCCTGTTGTCGTGCAGCAACACATGTTGCCACCTAAGAAGTTTGTTCTGCTTTCAGCCCAGGTGAGTATTACTTTTCTTAATACAGGAAATCAGAAGAATAAGTATAAAGTTGGAAGACTGATCTAAACGTGTAAATGTTTATTCATTTTTAATACGTTCTTAGGATTATATTCTGAACATAAAAAGGAATAAGGGAGAAGATTGCTGAAACCATCTGTACCTACTAAATTTACTCAAAGCTATTGGGCCAGCTTCTCTTGCACAGTGTATTAATCATTTTTGTTGGCCTCAGGAGACCCTTGTAGATACAGATCATCTGAGTTGTTTTAACCTTGGTCATACTCATGATTATGTGAAGTTGAAACAGACACGGGCTGCCCAGAAAATATAGTTTGAGTAAATATTGTTGGCAATTGAAATTTGAACAAATAGTTTCTTCTTTGTCATAGAAGAAGTCCCAAAAGGGTTTTTTGAAAGGGTTTTAAAAAACAAAACAAAAACAACAAAAAGAAAAAAGAAATTAATTTCCCTACTTCTCTTTTCTGACTACATTTGGCAATATTTTAGGGCGCTTACTATCTTAACCAATAGGCAATTTTTAAAAATGTTTAATCACTAACGTCTTGCAACCTCTAGACTCAACCTGCATTTGTTTAATGGCAGCTGTTTTGTTAAAGGCACTAATCAGACCCTCTCCAGTAGTTAGTGCGGATGCAGGCGAGGTGATTGAATGGAGTCTTACCATGCCCTTGATCCTGAACTCTTCAAGCATTTTTTTGCAGGCAGTTTTGAGGATTTGCAAGATACATATAGCAAGTATATAAAGAAAAAGAAAGGTTTTATGTTTGTATTGTATGCTTCATGTTAGGCTAGTTAACTCAATTTCTGCAGAGTTTATAGCCATTGTAGTATTTTTCCTGCCTTTCCTAGACTTGCCAGAGAATTTTCTGCATGTGAATGGGAACTAGGCTTTAGGCACCATTCACATTACACTTTGATCCAATAGTGCAACAAAGGAAAATTCAGAATGCTAAAGATAAGCATTGTGGGGAGGGAGTGTTGGTATGTGTCCTGGTTTCGGCTGGGATAGAGTTAAATTTCTTCCTAGTGCTGTGTTTTGGATTTAGTATGAGAAGAATGTTGATAACACACTGATGTTTTTAGTTGTTGCTAAGTACCCTGCTAGTCAAGGACTTTTCAGCTTCCCATGCTCTGCCAGGTGCACAAGAAGCTGGGAGGGAGCATAGCCAGGACAGCTAACCCAACTGGCCAGCGGGGTATTCCATGCCATATGGCATCATGCTCAGTATATAAATAGGGAGCGTGGTCCAGGAAGTAGCAATCACTGCTTGGGTTGACGTGTGGTGAGCAATTCAATTGTGCATCACTCATTTTATATATTCTATAATTATTATTATTATCATTATCATTTTCCTTCCTTTTCTGTTCTATTAAACGGTCTTTAACTCAATCCACGGATTTTACTTCCCCCCACCCCGATTGTCTCTCCCATCCCACTGCGGGGGTTGGGGGTGGGGTGGGGTGGGGGGAGTGAGCAAGTGGCTGTGTGGTATTTGGCTGCCTGGCGGGTTAAACCACTACAGTCCTTTTTGGTGCCCAACGTGGGGCACAAAGGGTTGAGATAATGACACATCTGACCAGAACGGGTTAAAACAAATTTGTTATAAGCATTCGTTATATCAGTTTAGTAGCCGCTGGTCACAATGTTGGTTAATTTCCTCTCAGAGTTGTTGGATCTGTTCTTGAAGTTTTGTTATGTAGCACCTTACTGGCTGTATATACTGCTGTTTATCAGTATTTATGTGGGGTTTGTCATCTCTGGGAGATGGATTAAGGTTATCGCTTTGCTACACTGTGTAACACTGGCTTATGGTATGATAAAATCATTGGTCATGAGATTGTACTCAGCACTGCCGTCATCCCTGTGCTTCAGGAGTTATTTCTTGGAAACTATTAGTAATTACACCTTTTACCTCTTCTCCTCGGAGAGCCAATTTACAGGGGAGACAGCTTCCTTCACCTTTCCCTTCTCCTCCAGGCTGATTACAATAGCTCTTGAAAATTTTGAATATCCTTAGGATGTTCAAACCAGCATGTTCCTATTGCTATGTCTCCTGAATGTGTTTCAGGCCTTGTTTAAGGTTAAACAACTATTGAAGAATACCACCCAGACATCTGCCCCGAGGCTGGGTAGTTATGAGTGGCAGGGTGTGTTGGGATAGTATGGGCAAGTGCCTAGGACAGTGGTCACCTCCAATCTTTTGGAGCTTCACCCCTGAACGAGTGCAGAATCCTGAAAAACTAGTAAAATATTTGGAAAATGTATGCTGTCACCCTGGCCATTCCAGAGAGACCCAGATGACTGCAATGTGCTGGGGCCTGGCCCATGCCTACCGAGCCCTGTTCAACACTATTCAGAACCCTCAAGGGGAAGAAAAGGTCTCCGGATCTGATGACAAAATGACAGGCACTGTGGCTACTCCAACCCCCATGACGGGCACTGCGGCTGAAACAGAGGACCAACCCTTGCTGGTATCAGTCACCCCTATACAGAGGAAGAAATCTTGCAAGTGGAAGTCAGGTCGTTTAGAAAGGGATGATGGAAAAGCAGGGCCATTACGAGGAGGGGAAGAGGAAGAGGAGGAAGAACTTGTAAACGAGACGGAAACCACACGATTGCTATCCCTGAATGAGTTGTGAGATATGCGAAAAGATTTCAGCTGTCGTCCAGGCAAGCACATTGTCACCTGCCTGCTCCAATGCTGGGATAGTGGGGCCAGTAGACTGGAATTAGAGGGTAGGGAAGCCAAGCAGCTGGGATCCCTTTCTAGGGAAGGGGCCATTGACAAAGCGACTGGAAAAGGGACACAGGCCCTCAGCCTCTGGAGACGACTCCTGTCAGGCGTGAAGGAAAGGTATCCCTTCAAGGAAGATGTTAGATGCCACCCAGGCAAGTGGACCACCATGGAGAGAGGTATCCAGTACCTGAGGGAATTAGCAGTGCTGGAGGTGATTTATGATGACCTGGACAACGAACAAGTACCCAAAGGTCCAGATGAAGTCAAATGTACACGATTCATGTGGCGGAAGTTGGTACGGAGCACACCAGCGTCGTATGCCAGTTTGTTGGCAATGCTGTCCTGGAAAGAGGAAGAAGCACGAAAGGTGGATAACGCAGTTCGGAAACTCCGGGAATATGAGGACAGTGTCTCCTCCTCCCTTGTCTTGGCTGTGGAGAAACTGTCCCGGGAATTCCAGCAACTCAAAGAGGATATGTCCTATTCTGCACCTGTACGGACCAGTATCTCAGCCATTAGGAGTCAGCGTCCCTCTGCTCAAGAGAGGAGATATCGTGGGTACACACCCCGGGGCACCCTGTGGTTTTACCTGCGTGACCACGGAGAGGACATGAGGCAGTAGGATGGAAAACCTACCCTCATCCTAGAGGCACGGGCACGTGAGTTGCAAGGAAAAACAATCACACAAGGGGGTTTTCCCAGGAAAAATGCTGCTCCAGTTTTCAAGAAAAACCTGTCTCACGACGGTCCAGTTTCCAGTGAACAGTTCCCCAGACAGAGGAGAATGGCTGATCTTACTTTGGATTGTAATGAAGGAATTCTTGACTCGTATTTACAAGAAGTGAGTAACGAATACTATGACCAGAAATAGAGGGCCCCTGCCTCCAGCCAGGTGGAGGAAAGGGACAACCGGGTTTACTGGACTGTGTGGATTCGATGGCCTGGCACATCAGACACGCAGGAGTATAAGGCTCTCGTAGACACCGGTGCACAGTGCAAATGCCCTGTGGGGATGGTTGCAGAAGTGGAAGCAGAACAACTGGCAGCGCAGAGGTAAACCCATCTGGGCCGCTGCATTGGGGCAAGATATTGCTGCCCGGGTAGAGAACCTGACTGTAAAAGTACGTCACGTAGATGCTCACGTACCCAAGAGTCGGGCCACTGAAGAACCCCAAAACAACCAGCAGGTGGACCAGGCTGCTAAGATTGAAGTGGCTCAGGTGGATCTGGACTGGCAACATAAGGGTGAAATATTCATAGCTCGTTGGGCCCATGACACCTCAGGCCATCAAGGAAGAGATGCAACATATAGATGGGCTCGTGATCGAGGGGTGGCCTTGACCATGGATGCTATTGCACAGGTTATCCATGAATGTGAAACATGCGCTGCAATCAAGCAAGCCAAGCAAGTAAAGCCTCTTTGGCATGGGGGACGATGGTTGAAATATAAATATGGGGAGGCTTGGCAGATTGATTATATCACATTCCCACAAACCCCCCACGGCAAGCGCTATGTGCTCACCATGGTGGAAGCAACCACCGGATGGCTAGAAACATACCCTGTGCCCCATGCCACTGCCCGGAACACCATCCTGGGCCTTGAAAAGCAAGTCTTATGGAGACAAGGCACCCCAGAAAGAATTGAGTCAGACAATGGGACTCATTTCCGAAACACCCTCATAGACACCTGGGCCAAAGAGCATGGCATTGAGTGGGTCTATCACATTCCCTGTCATGCACCAGCCTCCGGGAAAATCGAACGATACAATGGACTGTTAAAGACAACACTGAGGGCAATGGGTGGTGGGACATTCAAGCATTGGGTCACACATTTAGCAAAAGCCACCTGGTTAGTCAACACTAGGGGATCTGTCACTCGAGCTGGCCCTGCCCAATCAAAACTCTTACGTACTGTAGATGGAGATAAAGTCCCTGTCGTGCGAATAAAAAATATGCTGGGAAAAACAGTTTGGGTTACTCCTGCCTCTGGCAAGGGAAAACCCATTCGTGGGATTGCTTTTGCTCAAGGACCTGGGTGCACTTGGTGGGTAATGCAAAATGATGGGGAAGTCCAGTGTATACCTCAAGGGGATTTGATTTTGGGTGAAAATAGCCAATGAACTGAATTGTATGATGTTAATTGTTATATGATATTGTATATCATCATTATCTCTATGGTTGCTATAGCAGCAAAATCACCCGGATTATTGAAGAATGAACTAACTCCAATGAAACCGAGCCAAGTGCAACGACGGTAGAACCGGACGAGCATAGCGATACTGGAAATCAGAACTGGCTTCAGGATGCAACAGCCCAACACCACACATCATCTCTCCTGCCTTGAAAGATTGTTGTGACAGATGGAGCCCAAAGTCATGGTCTAAATGAACTCAATGGTCATTTTAGAGGGATGGCCCATAGACTAAGGGAATGATATCTGTGTATATATAAATATAAAGACGAGAGAGGTGATGGTGATTAATTAGAATGTATTAGTGTCGTGGTTTAACCCCAGCCAGCAAAAAAAATGAACTCCACGCAGCCGCTCGATCACTCTCCACTTCTGGTGGGATGGGGGAGAGAATCGGGAGGGCACAAGTAGGAAAGCTCCCGGGTTGAGATAAAAACAATTTAATAATTGAAATAAAACTAAGTAGAACAGTAATAATAACAATGAGAACAACAACAATAACAGAATACACAAAACAGGCAATGCACAATGCAGCCGCTAGCCGACCGCTGACCGCGTGTCACGAACGGGGGGCAAGCCCCCCCCCCACACCTGGTTTTTGTACTGAGCATGATGTCACATGGTATAGAATACCCCATTGGCCAGCTGGGTCCACCACCCCGGTTGTGCTCCCCCTTCCCGGTGCAAGCATCACCCAGCAACAGCCAAAGCATCAATGGGCCATCAACGCTCCCCTCCCCGGTGCAAGCATCACCCAGCAACAGCCAAAGCATCAATGGGCCATCAACGCTCCCCTCCCCCCTCCTGGTGCAAGCATCACCCAGCAACAGCCAAAGCATCAATGGGCCATCAACGCTCCTTTCACACCGAACCCAAAACACAGCACACCCCCAAGCTACTGGGAAGAAAGTTAACCCTGTCCCAGCTGGAACCAGGACAATATCCACCCCTTATTCTATACCATCTACATCATACCCAGGTCTCACATTTTCCCATACATTCCAATTAGTCACCGCTACTTTTCCCTGCCTTTTGATATATACACACACAGAGATATCATTCCCTTAATCCATGGGCCATCCCTCTAAAACGTCCGTTGAGTTCATTTAGTCCATGACTTAGGGTTCCACCTGTCATAACAGTCTTGCAGGGCAGGAGAGATGGTGTGTGGTGTTGGGCTCTTGCATGCGGAGGCCAGTTCTGGGTGCTCGTCCGGTTCTATCATTGTTGCACCTTGCTCAGTTCCATCGGAGTTCATCCTACATTAATCTGGGTGATTCTTACTGTAATACTGTTAATATGGCATATGGTAACTATAAAAGTGATGACATACAGTACTATGTAATAACTAACATCGTACAATTCAGTTCATTGGCTATTTTCACCCAAAATTAAATCCCCCTGAGGTACAAACCGGACTTCCCCAACCTTTCTCATCACCCACCAAGTGCACCCAGGTCCCTGAGCAAAAGCAACCCCACGGATGGGTTTTCCCTTGCCAGAGGCAGGAGCAACCCAGACCGTCTTCCCCAGCATATTTCTCATATGCACGTACGTAAGGGTTTGGATTGGGCAGGGCCAGCTCGAGTGACAGATCCCCTAGTGTTGACTAACCAGGTGGCCTTTGCTAAATGTGTGTCCCAATGCTTGAATGTCCCACCGCCCATTGCCCTCAGTGTTGTCTTTAGCAGTCCGTTGTATCGTTCAATTTTTCCGGAGGCTGGTGCATGGTAGGGGATGTGATAGACCCACTCAATGCCATGCTCTTTGGCCCAGGTGTCTATGAGGGCGTTTCAGAAGTGAGTCCCGTTGTCTGACTCAATTCTTTCTGGGGTGCCGTGTTGCCATAGGACTTGTTTTTCAAGGCCCAGGATGGTGTTCCGGGCAGTGGCATGGGGCACAGGGTATGTTTCCAGCCATCCTGTGGTTACTTCTACCATGGTGAGCACATAGTGCTTGCCGTGGGGGGTTTGTGGGAATGTGATATAATCAATCTGCCAAGCCTCCCCATATTTATATTTCAGCCATCGTCCTCCATACCAGAGAGGCTTTACTCGCTTGGCTTGTGTCCTGGTTCCAGCTGGGACAGGGTTAACTTTCTTCCCAGTAGCTTGGGGGGTGTGCTGTGTTTTGGGTTCGGTGTGAAAGGAGCGTTGATAGCCCATTGATGCTTTGGCTGTTGCTGGGTGATGCTTGCACCGGGAGGGGGGAGCACAGCCGGGAGGGGGGAGCACAGCCGGGGTGGTGGACCCAGCTGGGCAATGGGGTATTCTATACCATGTGACATCATGCTCAGTATAAAAACCAGGTGTGTGGGGGGGCTCGCCCCCGTTCGTGACACGCGGTCGGCGGTCGGTGAGCGGTTGTGTTGTGCATTGCCTGCTTTGTGTATTCTGTTATTGTTGTTGTTCTCATTGTTATTATTACTGTTCTACTTAGTTTTATTTCAATTATTAAACTGTTTTTATCTCAACCCGGGAGCTTTCCTACTTGTGCCCTCCCAATTCTCTCCCCCATCCCACCGGGGGGGGGTGATCGAGCGGCTGCGTGGCGTTTATTTTTTGCTGGCTGGGGTTAAACCACGACAGTCCTTTTTGGCGCCCAACGTGGGGCACGAAGGGTTGAGATAACGACAGATTATTTAGAGCATATTAAGGAATTTATATCTGGTAACATATTCGTTGGTTCTGCACCATGCTCTTGTTTTTACTGTACCTGTTAAAAATTGGAGTTGGGTTTTGTAGTCTGTTGTGCTCTGCCGTGATTAATGATGTTTTGCCTGGGAGATTTGTTACTAAAACGCTGGCATTGGGGGTTATTTGGTATTTGGGATTCGTAATGAAGCCGTTTCTGCATTTCGGGTACCACCTCATGGAGACCATTAGCAATTATACCTTTTCCTCCGAGAGATTTTTTATGGAGGAAATAGAGAATGGCACCCTCACTACCTTCATCTCCTTCGTTAAAATAACTTGCCAGTACCTTGAACATCCCTGGGTAGTTAAGATACATCTCTTGGTACTCCTTGGGAATATTGTTGTGGTTTTATCCAAGGTTAGTAAGCAATTTAAGAATGTCATCCAGAGATCTGCCCCAAGGCTGGATAGTTATGAGTGGCAGGGCGAGTGGGATAGCATGGGCAAATGCCTAGGGCGATGGGCACCCCCAGTGTTCTGGAACTTTACCCCTGAACAAGTGCAGAACCCTGAAAAATTAGTAGAATATTTGGAAGAAGTATGCTGTCACCCTGGCCATTCCAGGGAGACGCAAATCACTACAATGTGCTGGGGCCTGGCCCACGCCTACCGAGCCCTATTTAACACCACTCAGAACCCCCAAGGGGAAGGAAACGTCTCTGCAGCTGATGACAAAGCAACAGGCCCTGTGGCTACTCCACCCCCCACGGCAAGCACAGCAGCTCCCTCACCGCCCAGGGAAGGTACGGCAGCTACTCCGCCCCCTGCGACAGAGAACCAACCCATGCAGGTATCAGGCGCCCCTATACAAAAAAGAAAATGCGCAAGAAAATCAGCTCGTCTAGTAAGGGATGAAGATGAACCAGGGCCATCACAAGAACAGGAGGAGGAGGAGGCAGAACCCGTAAATGAGATGGTGACCACCTGATCCCTATCTCTGGGTGAGCTGCGAGGTATGCGAAAAGACTTCAGGCGTCGTCCAGGCGAGCACATTGTCACCTGGCTGCTCCGATGCTGGGATAACGGGGCCAGTAGCCTGGAATTAGAGGGTAGGGAAGCCAAGCAGCTGGGATCCCTTTCTAGGGAAGGGGGCATTGACAAAGCAATTGGACAAGGGGCACAAGTCCTCAGCCTCTGGAGGCGACTCCTGTCAGGCGTGAAGGAAAGGTATCCCTTCAAGGAAGATGTTATATGCCACCCAGGCAAGTGGACCACCATGGAGAGAGGTATCCAGTACCTGAGAGAATTAGCCGTGCTGGAAGTGATTTATGATGACCTGAACAACGAGCAGTTATCCAAAGACCCAGATGAAGTCAAATGCACCCGACCCATGTGGCGGAAGTTTGTACGGAGCGCACCAGCGTCACATGCAAACTCATTGGCAATAATGACCTGGAGAGATGGAGAGGAACAAACAGTGGATGAACTGGCTGGCCAACTCCGGCAATATGAAGCAAGTCTCTCTTCCTCCCTACGGGCCTGTGTCTCCGCTGTGGAGAAACTGTCTCAGGAGGTCCAGCAACTCAAAGAGGATATGTCCTGCTCCCACCCTGCACGGGCCACCGTCTCAGCCATTAGGAGCAAGCGTCCCTCTGCTCAAGAGAGGAGATATCGTGGGTACACACCCCGGGGCACCCTGTGGTTTTACCTGCGTGACCACAGAGAGGACATGAGGAAGTGGGATGGAAAACCTATCTCAGTCCTACAGGCACGGGTACATGAGTTGCAAGGGAAAACAACCACAAAAGGGGGTTCTTCCAGGAAAACTGCTGCTCCAGTCTCCAGTGAGTTCCCCAGACAGAGTAGAAGGGCTGATTCCACTTCTGACCTTAACAAAGGGACTTCTGACTCATACTTACAAGAAGTAGATAGCGAATATGATGACCAGGACTAGAGGGGCCCTGCCTCCAGCCAGGTGGAGGAAAGGGACAACCGGGTTTACTGGACTGTGTGGATTCGATGGCCTGGCACATCAGACCCACAGGAGTATAAGGCTCTCGTAGACACCGGTGCACAGTGTACCCTGATGCCATCAGGCTATAAAGGGGCAGAACCCATTTGTATTTCTGGAGTGACAGGGGGATCCCAAGAGTTAACTGTGTTGGAGGCGGAAGTAAGTCTAACCGGGAATGAGTGGCAGAAGCACCCCATTGTGACTGGCCCAGAAGCTCCGTGCATCCTTGGCATAGACTACCTCAGGAGAGGGTATTTCAAGGACCCAAAAGGGTACCGGTGGGCTTTTGGTATAGCTGCCCTGGAGACGGAGGAAATTAAACAGCTGTCCACCTTGCCCGGTCTCTCGGAGGATCCTTCTGTTGTGGGGTTGTTAAAGGTCCAAGAACAACAGGTGCCGATCGCTACCACAACAGTGCACCGGCGGCAATACCGCACCAACTGAGACTCCCTTATCCCCATCCATGAGCTGATTCGTCGACTGGAGAGCCAAGGAGTGATCAGTAAGACTCGCTCACCCTTTAACAGTCCCATATGGCCAGTGCGAAAGTCCAATGGAGAGTGGAGGCTAACAGTAGACTACCGTGGCCTGAACGAAGTGACGCCACCACTGAGTGCTGCCGTGCCGGACATGCTGGAACTTCAATACGAACTGGAGTCAAAGGCAGCCAAGTGGTACGCCACCATTGATATCGCTAATGCATTCTTCTCCATCCCTTTGGCGGCAGAGTGCAGGCCACAGTTTGCTTTCACTTGGAGGGGCGTCCAGTACACCTGAAACCGACTGCCCCAGGGGTGGAAACATAGCCCTACCATTTGCCATGGACTGATCCACACCGCACTGGAACAGGGTGAGGCTCCGGAACACCTGCAATACATTGATGACATCATCGTGTGGGGCAACACAGCAGAGGAAGTTTTCAAGAAAGGGGAGAGAATAGTCCAAATTCTTCTGAAGGCCGGCTTTGCAATAAAACGAAGTAAGGTCAAGGGACCTGCACAGGAGACCCAGTTTTTAGGAATAAAATGGCAAGATGGACGTCGTCAGATCCCAACAGATGTGATCAATAAAATAACAGCCATGTCTCCACCAACTAACAAAAAGGAAACGCAAGCTTTCTTAGGCGTTGTGGGCTTTTGGAGAATGCATATTCAAAATTACAGTCAGATCGTAAGCCCTCTCTATCACGTGACCAGGAAGAAGAACGACTTCAGATGGGGCCCTGAGCAACGACAAGCATTTGAGCAAATTAAACAGGAGATAGTTCATGCAGTAGCCCTTGGGCCAGTCCGGGCAGGACAAGATGTGAAGAATGTGCTCTACACCGCAGCCGGGGAGAATGGTCCTACCTGGAGCCTCTGGCAGAAAGCACCAGGGGAGACTCGAGGTCGACCCTTAGGGTTCTGGAGTCGGGGATACAGAGGATCCGAGGCCCGCTACACTCCAACTGAGAAGGAGATATTGGCAGCATATGAAGGGGTTCAAGCTGCTTCGGAAGTGGTTGGTACTGAAGCACAGCTCCTCCTGACACCCCGACCGCCGGTGCTGGGCTGGATGTTCAAAGGGAGGGTCCCCTCTACACATCATGCAACCGATGCTACGTGGAGTAAGTGGGTCACACTGATCACACAACAGGCCCGAATAGGAAACCCCAGTCGCCCAGGAATCTTGGAAGTGATCACGAACTGGCCAGAAGGCAAAGATTTTGGAATATCCCCAGAGGAGGAGGTGACACGTGCTGAAGAGGCCCCACCGTATAACAAACTACCAGAAAACAAGAAGCAATATGCCCTGTTCACTGATGGGTCCTGTCGCCTTGTGGGAAAACATCGGAGATGGAAGGCTGCGGTATGGAGTCCTATACGCCAAGTTGCAGAAACTGCTGAAGGAGAAGGTGAATCGAGTCAGTTTGCAGAGGTGAAAGCCATCCAGCTGGCCTTGGGCATTGCCGAACGAGAAAAATGGCCAGTACTTTATCTCTATACTGACTCATGGATGGTGGCAAATGCCCTGTGGGGGTGGTTGCAGCAGTGGAAACAGAACAACTGGCAGCGCAGAGGTAAACCCATCTGGGCTGCCGCATTGTGGCAAGATATTGCTGCCCGGGTAGAGAACCTGACTGTAAAAGTACGTCACGTAGATGCTCACGTACCCAAGAGTCGGGCCAGTGAAGAGCACCAAAACAACCAGCAGGTGGATCAGGCTGCCAAGATCGAAGTAGCTCAGGTAGATTTGGACTGGCAACATAAAGGTGAATTATTTATAGCTCGGTGGGCCCATGACACTTCAGGCCACCAAGGGAGAGATGGAACATATAGATGGGCTCGTGATCGAGGGGTGGACTTAACCATGGACACTATTGCACAGGTTGTCCACGAATGTGAAACATGCGCTGCAATCAAGCAAGCCAAGAGAGTAAAGCCTCTTTGGTATGGAAGACGATGATTGAAGTATAAATATGGGGAGGCTTGGCAGATTGATTATATCACGCTCCCACAAACCCGACAGGGCAAGCGCTATGTGCTCACCATGGTGGAAGCAACCACAGGATGGCTAGAAACATACCCTGTGCCCCATGCCACCGCCCGGAACACCATCCTGGGCCTTGAAAAGCAAGTCCTATGGCGACATGGCACCCCAGAAAGAATTGAGTCAGACAACGGGACTCACTTCCGAAACACCCTCATAGACACCTGGGCCAAAGAGCATGGCATTGAGTGGGTCTATCACATCCCCTACCATGCACCAGCCTCCGGAAAAATTGAACGATACAACGGGCTGTTAAAGACAACACTGAGGGCAATGGGTGGTGGGACATTCAAGCATTGGGACACACATTTAGCAAAGGCCACCTGGTTAGTCAACACTAGGGGATCTGTCACTCGAGCTGGCCCTGCCCAATCCAAACCCTTACGTACTGTAGAGGGGGATAAAGTCCCTGTCGTGCATATGAGAAATATGCTGGGGAAGACGGTCTGGGTTGCCCCTGCTTCTGGCAAGGGAAAACCCATCCGTGGGATTGCTTTTGCTCAGGGACCTGGGTGCACTTGGTGGGTGATGAGAAAGGATGGGGAAGTCCAGTGTGTACCTCAGGGGGATTTAATTTTGGGTGAAAATAGCCAATGAACTGAATTGTACGATGTTAGTTATTACATAGTACTGTATGTCATCACTTTTATGGTTACCATATGCCATATTAACAGTATTACAGTAAGAATCACCCAGATTAATGTAGGATGAACGCCGATGAAACTGAGCAAGGTGCAACAATGATAGAACCAGACGAGCGCCCAGAACTGGCCTCCGCATGCAAGAGCCCAACACCACACACCATCTCTCCTGCCCTGCAAGACTGTTATGACAGGTGGAACCCGAAGTCATGGACTAAATGAACTCAACGGACGTTTTAGAGGGATGGCCCATGGATTAAGGGAATGATATCTCTGTGTGTGTATATATCAAAAGGCAGGGAAAAGCAGCGGTGACTAATTGGAATGTATGGAAAATGTGAGACTTGGGCATGATGTAGATGGTATAGAATAAGGGGTGGATATTGTCCTGGTTCCAGCTGGGACAGGGTTAACTTTCTTCCCATTAGCTTGGGGGGTGTGCTGTGTTTTGGGTTCGGTGTGAAAGGAGCGTTGATAGCCCATTGATGCTTTGGCTGTTGCTGGGTGATGCTTGCACCGGGAGGGGGGAGCACAGCCGGGGTGGTGGACCCAGCTGGCCAATGGGGTATTCTATACCATGTGACATCATGCTCAGTACAAAAACCAGGTGTGTGGGGGGGCTCGCCCCCGTTCGTGACACGCGGTCGGCGGTCGGTGAGCGGTTGTGTTGTGCATTGCCTGCTTTGTGTATTCTGTTATTGTTGTTGTTCTCATTGTTATTATTACTGTTCTACTTAGTTTTATTTCAATTATTAAACTGTTTTTATCTCAACGCGGGAGCTTTCCTACTTGTGCCCTCCCAATTCTCTCCCCCATCCCACCGGGGGGGGGTGATCGAGCAGCTGCGTGGCGTTTATTTTTTGCTGGCTGGGGTTAAACCACGACAGCTTGCTTGATTGCAGCGCATGTTTCACATTCGTGGATAACTTGTGCAATAGCGTCCGTGGTCAAGTCCACCCCTCGATCACGAGCCCATCTATATGTTGCATCTCTTCCTTGGTGGCCTGAGGTGTCATGAGCCCACCGAGCTATAAATAATTCACCTTTATGTTGCCAGTCCAGATCTACCTGAGCTACTTCGATCTTGGCAGCCTGATCCACCTGCTGGTTGTTTTGGGGTTCTTCAGGGGCCCGACTCTTGGGTACGTGAGCATCTACGTGACGTACTATTGCAGTCAGGTTCACTACCCGGGCAGCAATATCTTGCCACAACGCGGCAGCCCAGATGGGTTTACCTCTGCGCTGCCAGTTGTTCTGCTTCCACTGCTGCAACCACCCCCACAGGGCATTTGCCACCATCCATGAGTCAGTATAGAGATGAAGTACTGGCCATTTTTCTCGTTCAGCAATGTCCAAGGCCAGCTGGATGGCTTTCACCTCTGCAAACTGGCTCGATTCACCTTCTCCTTCAGCAGTTTCTGCAACTTGGCGTATAGGACTCCATACAGCAGCCTTCCATCTCCGATGTTTTCCCACAAGGCGACAGGACCCATCAGTGAACAGGGCATATTGCTTCTTGTTTTCTGGTAGTTTGTTATACGGTGGGGCTTCTTCAGTATGTGTCACCTCCTCCTCTGGGGATATTCCAAAATCTTTGCCTTCTGGCCAGCCCGTGATCACTTCCAAGATTCCTGGGCGACTGGGGTTTCCTATTCGGGCCTGTTGTGTGATCAGTGTGACCCACTTACTCCACGTAGCATCGGTTGCATGATGTGTAGAGGGGACGCTCCCTTTGAACATCCAGCCCAGCACCGGCAGTCGGGGTGTCAGGAGGAGCTGTGCTTCAGTGCCAACCACTTCCGAAGCAGCTCGAACCCCTTCATATGCTGCCAATATCTCCTTCTCAGTTGGAGTGTAGCGGGCCTCGGATCCTCTGTATCCCCGACTCCAGAACCCTAAGGGTCGACCTCGAGTCTCCCCTGGTGCTTTCTGCCAGAGGCTCCAGGTAGGGCCATTCTCCCCGGCTGCGGTGTAGAGCACATTCTTCACATCTTGTCCTGCCCGGACTGGCCCAAGGGCTACTGCATGAACTATCTCCTGTTTAATTTGTTCAAATGCTTGTCGTTGTTCGGGGCCGCATCTGAAGTCGTTCTTCTTCCTGGTCACGTGATAGAGAGGGCTTACAATCTGACTGTAATTTGGAATATGCATTCTCCAAAAACCCACAACGCCTAAGAAAGCTTGCGTTTCCTTTTTGTTAGTTGGTGGAGACATGGCTGTTATGTTATTGATCACATCCATTGGGATCTGACGACGTCCATCTTGCCATTTTATTCCTAAAAACTGGATCTCCTGTGCAGGTCCCTTGACCTTACTTCGTTTTATGGCAAAACCAGCCTTCAGAAGGATTTGGACTATTCTCTCCCCTTTCTTGAAAACTTCCTCTGCTGTGTTGCCCCACACGATGATGTCATCAATGTACTGCAGGTGTTCCGGAGCCTCACCCTGTTCCAGTGCGGTCTGGATCAGTCCATGGCAAATGGTAGAGCTGCGTTTCCACCCCTGGGGCAGTCGGTTCCAGGTGTACTGGACGCCCCTCCAAGTGAAAGCAAACTGTGGCCTGCACTCTGCCGCCAAAGGTATGGAGAAGAACGCATTAGCGATATCAATGGTGGCGTACCACTTGGCTGCCTTTGACTCCAGTTCGTACTGAAGTTCCAGCATGTCCGGCACGGCAGCACTCAGTGGCGGTGTGACTTCGTTCAGGCCACTGTAGTCTACTGTTAGTCCCCACTCTCCATTGGACTTTCTCAATGGCCATATGGGACTGTTGAAGGGTGAGCGAGTCTTGCTGATCACTCCTTGGCTCTCCAGTCGACGAATCAGCTCATGGATGGGGATCAGGGGGTCTCGGTTGGTGCGATATTGCCGCCGATGCACTGTTGTGGTAGTGATTGGTACCTGTTTTTCTTGGACCTTCAACAACCCCACAACATAAGAGTCTTCCGAGAGACCGGGCAAGGTGGACAGCTGTTTAATTTCCTCCGTCTCCAGGGCAGCTATACCAAAAGCCCACCGGTACCCTTTTAGGTCCTTGAAATACCCTCTCCTGAGGTAGTCTATGCCAAGGATGCACGGAGCCTCTGGGCCAGTCACAATGGGGTGCTTCTGCCACTCATTCCCGCTTAGACTTACTTCCGCCTCCAACACAGTTAACTCTTGGGATCCCCCTGTCACTCCAGAAATACAAATGGGTTCTGCCCCTTTATAGCCTGATGGCATCAGGGTACACTGTGCACCAGTGTCTACGAGAGCCTTATACTCCTGTGGGTCTGATGTGCCAGGCCATCGAATCCACACAGTCCAGTAAACCCGGTTGTCCCTTTCCTCCACCTGGCTGGAGGCAGGGCCCCTCTAGTCCTGGTCATCATATTCGCTATCCACTTCTTGTAAGTATGAGTCAGAAGTCCCTTTGTTAAGGTCGGAAGTGGAATCAGCCCTTCTACTCTGTCTGGGGAACTCACTGGAGACTGGAGCAGCAGTTTTCCTGGAAGAACCCCCTTTTGTGGTTGTTTTTCCTTGCAACTCACGTACCCGTGCCTGTAGGACTGAGGTAGGTTTTCCATCCCACTTCCTCATATCCTCTCCGTCGTCATGCAGGTAAAACCACAGGGTGCCCCGTGGTGTGTACTTTCTATATCCTCTCTCTTGAGCAGAGGGACGCTTGCTCCTAATAGCTGAGACACTGGCCCGTGCAGGTGGGGAGCAGGACATATCCTCTTTGAGTTGCTGGACCTCCTGAGACAGTTTCTCCACAGCGGAGACACAGGCCCGTAGGGAGGAAGAGAGACTTGCTTCATATTGCCGGAGTTGGCCAGCCAGTTCATCCACTGTTTGTTCCTCTCCATCTCTCCAGGTCATTATTGCCAATGAGTTTGCATGTGACGCTGGTGCGCTCCGTACAAACTTCCGCCACATGGGTCGGGTGCATTTGACCTCATCTGGGTCTTTGGATAACTGCTCGTTGTTCAGGTCATCATAAATCACTTCCAGCACAGCTAATTCCCTCAGGTACTGGATACCTCTCTCCATGGTGGTCCACTTGCCTGTGTGGCATATAACATCTTCCTTGAAGGGATACCTTTCCTTCACGCCTGACAGGAGTCGCCTCCAGAGGCTGAGGACTTGTGCCCCTTGTCCAATTGCTTTGTCAATGCCCCCTTCCCTAGAAAGGGATCCCAGCTGCTTGGCTTCCCTACCCTCTAATTCCAGGCTACTGGCCCCGTTATCCCAGCATCGGAGCAGCCAGGTGACAATGTGCTCGCCTGGACAACGCCTGAAGTCTTTTCGCATACCTCGCAGCTCACCCAGAGATAGGGATCGGGTGGTCACCATCTCATTTACGGGTTCTGCCTCCTCCTCCTCCTGTTCTCGTGATGGCCCTTGTTCATCTTCATCCCTTACTAGACGAGCTGATTTTCTTGTGCATTTTCTTTTTTGTATAGGGGCGACTGATACCGGTGTGGGTTGTTTCCCTGTCGCAGGGGGCGGAGTAGCTGCCGTACCTGCCCTGGGCGGTGAGGGAGCCGCTGTGCTTGCCGTGGGGTGTGGGGTAGCCACAGGGCCTGTTGCTTTGTCATCAGCTGCAGAGACGTTTCCTTCCCCTTGGGGGTTCTGAGTGGTGTTAAACAGGGCTCGGTAGGCGTGGGCCAGGCCCCAGCACATTGTAGTGATTTGTGTCTCCCTAGAATGGCCAGGGTGACAGCATACTTCTTCCAAATATTCTACTAATTTTTCAGGGTTCTGCACTTGTTCAGGGGTAAAGTTCCAACCGCTCACCGACCGCCGACCGCGTGTCACGAACGGGGGGCGAGCCCCCCCACACACCTGGTTTTTATACTGAGCATGATGTCACATGGTATAGAATACCCCATTGGCCAGCTGGGTCCACCACCCCGGCTGTGCTCCCCCCTCCCGGTGCAAGCATCACCCAGCAACAGCCACAGCATCAATGGGCCATCAACGCTCCTTTCACACAGAACCCAAAACACAGCACACCCCCAAGCTACTGGGAAGAAAGTTAACCCTGTCCCAGCTGGAACCAGGACAATTAGAAATTGTGAAATCTAAGTATGATGTAAATGGTATAGAATAAGGGGTGGATACTGTCTTGGTTTCAGCTGGGATAGAGTTAAAATTTCTTCCTAGTGCTGTGGTTTGGATTGAGTATGAGAAGAATGCTGATAACACACTGATGTTTTAAGTTGTTGCTAAGTATCTTGTCAAGGATAACTACCCTCCAGGAAGCTACCAAGCTACTAACCGCCAAGACTGGGAGGAGGGAACACAGCCAGGATAGCTAGCCCAGCTGGCCAATGGGGTATTCCATACCACGTGACGTCATGCTCAGTATATGAATGGTAGGCGTGATCCAGGAAGTAGCGATCGCTACTTGGTTATCGGTCAGTGCGGGTGGTGAGCAATTGCATTGTGCATCACTCATTTTGTATATTCTATCATTATTTATTATCATTATTTTCCCTTTTCTGTTCTATTAAACTGTCTTTATCTCAACCCACGAGTTTTTCTCACTCTTACCCTTCCGATTCTCTCCCCGTCCCACTGGGGGGCGGGGGGAGTGAGTGAGCGGCTGCATGGTATTTGGCTGCCTGCCAGATTAAACCACGACAGTCCTTTTTGGCACCCAACGTGGGGCTTGAAGGGTTGAGATAGCGATAGATCTGACCAAAGTGTGTTAAGGCAAAATTGTTATAAGCATTCGTTATATTGATTGGTCACAATGTTGATGTATTGGCTGTCAAAGTTGTGGGGCTGGCTCTCAATGTTGGGTCATGTAATACCTTGCTTGCAGTATGTGTTCCCTTTTGTGCTGTTTATCATCAGTCGGAACTGGGCCAAGGTTATCATTTTGCTGCTGTTTTATGAGGTGATAAAATCATTGGTCATAAGTCTAATCTGGTATCTGTACTCGGCACTGCCGTCATTTCTGTACCTCGGGAATCCCCTCTTAGAAATTATTAGTAATTGCACTTTTTTCTCCTCGGAGAATGAATTTAAGGGGGAGACAGGATGGGACACTTTCTCCCACTTGTTCATCTTCCCTTCCATATTGTCAGAAACTCCTTTTTCTTCTATCCTCTTCACGAAGATGTCCACAATATTCCCTGAGAATTTTGAATATCCTTGGGATGTTCAAACAAGCATGTTCATATTGCTATGTATCCTGAATGTGGTTCAGGCCTTGTTTAGGGTTAAACAACTGTTCAGGAATACTGTCCAGAGATCAACCCTCAGGAACAAGAAAAGATGGAGGGCAAACGGCGTTGCCTCGTCAGGGCGGGCGGAGCGGCGAGTCTCAGGGGCGGTGGGCAGCGGGAGATCAACCCCGGCAGCAGACACGGTGGCTACTTCAACCCCCGCGACAACCCCTGTGGCTACTCAAACCCCGGCAACAGTCATTGTAGCTTCTCCAACCCCTGCAACAGGCACTGCAGCCACTCAAACTCTGGCAACAGTCACTACAATTACTCCAACCCCCATGACAAGCACTGCGGCTACCCAAACCCCAGCAACAGGCACTACAGCTGAACCAGAGGACCAACCCTTGCTGGTATCCGTTGCCCCTGTACAGAAGAGGAAATCTTGGAAGCGGAGGTCAGGTCGTTTAGAAAGGGATGATGGAAGACCAGGCCCATCACGAGGAGAGGAGGAGGAAGAGGAAGAACTCATAAACGAGACGGAAACCACCCGACCCCTATCCCTGAGTGAGCCGCGAGATATGCGGAAAGATTTCAGCCGTCGTCCAGGCGAGCACATTGTTACCTGGCTGCTCCGGTGCTGGGATAATGGGGCCAGTAGCCTGGAATTAGAGGGGAAAGAAGCCAAACAGCTGGGGTCCCTTGCCAGGGAAGGAGGCATTGACAAAGCCATTGGAAAAGGGACACAGGTCCTCAGCCTCTGGAGGCGACTGCTGTCAGGCGTGAAGGAAAGGTATCCCTTCAAGGAAGATGTTATATATCGCTCAAGCAAATGGACCACTATGGAGAGAGGTATCCAGTACCTGAGAGAACTAGGCGTGCTGGAGGAAGTTTATAGTGACCTGGACGATGACCAAACACCCAAAGATCCAGATGAAGTCCAGTGCACGTGACCCATGTGGCGGAAATTAGTATGGAGCGCACCAGTGTCGTATGCCAATTCGTTGGCAGTACTGTGCTGGAAAGAGGAAAAAACACCAACAGTGGATGTCGTACTTAGGAATGTCCAGGAATACGAAGAAAGTGTCTCCTCCTCCCTTGTCTCAGCTGTGGAGAAACTGTCCCGGGAGGTCCAGCAACTCGAAGACGATAGGTCCTGTTATCCACCTGTATGGACCAGTATCTCAGCCATTAAGAGTCAGCGTTCTTCTGCTGAAGAGAGAGGATATAGAAAGTACACACCACGGGGCACCCTGTGGTTTTACCTGCGTGACCACGGAGAGGACATGAGGCAGTGGGATGGAAAACCTACCTTGACCCTAGAGGCACGGGTACGTGAGTTGCAAGGAAAAACAATCAGACAAGGGGGTTCTCCCAGGAAAAATGCTGCTCCAGTTTTCAGGAAAAACCTGTCTCACGATGGTCCAGTTTCCAGGGAAGGGTTCCCCAGACAGAGTAGAAGGGCTGATCTTACTTTGGACTGTAATGAAGGAATTCTTGACTCACGTTTGCAAGAAGTGAGAAGCAGATACTATGACCAGAACTAGAGGGGCCCTGCCTCCGGCCAGGTGGAGAAAAGGGACAACCGGGTTTACTGGACTGTGTGGATTCGATGGCCTGGCACATCAGAGCCACAGGACTATAAGGCTCTCGTAGACACTGGTGCACAGCGCACCCTGATGCCATCAAGCTATAAAGGGGCAGAACCCATCTGCATTTCTGGAGTGACAGGGGGATCCCAAGAGCTGACTGTATTGGAGGCTGAAGTGAGCCTAACCGGGAATGAGTGGCAGAAGCACCCCATTGTGACTGGCCCAGAGGCTCCGTGCATCCTTGGCATAGACTACCTCAGGAGAGGGTATTTCAAGGACCCAAAAGTGTACCGGTGGGCTTTTGGTATAGCTGCCCTGGAGACGGAGGAAATTAAACAGCTGTCCACCTTGCCGGGTCTCTCGGAGGACCCTTCTGTTGTGGGGTTGCTGAGGGTTGAAGAACTGCAGGTGCCAATCGCTACCACAGTGGGACACCGGCAGCAATACCGCACCAACCGAGACTCCTTGATCCCCATCCATAAGCTGATTCGTCGACTGGAGATCCAAGGAGTGATCAGCAAGACTTGCTCACCCTTTAAAAGTCCCATATGGCCAGTGCGAAAGTCCAATGGAAAGTGGAGACTAACAGTAGACTACCGTGGCCTGAACGAAGTCACGCCGCCACTGAGTGCTGCCGTGCCGGACATGCTAGAACTTCAGTACGAACTGGAGTCAAAGGCAGCCAAGTGTTACGCCACAATGGATATCGCTAACGCATTTTTCTCAATCCCTTTGGCGGCAGAGTGCAGGCCACAGTTTGCTTTCACTTGGAGGGGCGTCCAGTACACCTGGAACCGACTGCCCCAGAGGTGGAAACGCAGCCCTACCATTTGCCATGGACTGATCCAGACCGCACTGGAACAGGGTGAGGCTCCGGAACACCTGCAGTACATTGATGACATCATCGTATGGGGCAACACAGCAGAAGAGTTTTTTGAGAAAGGTAAGAGAATAGTCCAAATCCTTCTGAAGGCTGGTTTTGCCATAAAACTAAGTAAGGTCAAGGGACCTGCACAGCAGATCCAGTTTTTAGGAATAAAATGGCAAGATGGACATCATCAGATCCCAATGGATGTGATCAACAAAATAACAGCCATGTCCCCACCAACTAGCAAAAAGGAAACACAAGCCTTTCTAGGCGTTGTGGGCTTTTGGAGAATGCATATTCCAGATTACAGCCAAATCGTAAGCCCTCTCTATCACGTGACCAGGAAGAAGAACGATTTCAAATGGGGCCCTGAGCAACAACAAGCCTTTGAACAAATTAAACGGGAGATAGTTCAGGCAGTAGCCCTTGGGCCTGTCCGGGCAGGACAAGATGTGAAGAATGTGCTCTACACCGCAGCCGGGGAGAATGGCCCTACCTGGAGCCTCTGGCAGAAAGCACCAGGGGAGACTCGAGGTCGACCCTTAGGGTTCTGGAGTCGGGGATAGAGAGGATCCGAGGCCCGCTACACTCCAACTGAGAAGGAGATATTGGCAGCATATGAAGGGATTCGAGCTGCTTCGGAAGTGGTTGGTACTGAAGCACAGCTCCTCCTGACACCCCGACTGCCGGTGCTGGGCTGGATGTTCAAAGGGAGAGTCCAGGAAACCCCAGTCGCCCAGGAATCTTGGAAGTGATCACGGACTGGCCAGAAGGCAAAGATTTCGGAATATCCCCAGAGGAGGAGGTGACACATGCTGAAGAGGCCCCACTGTATAACAAACTACCAGAAAACAAGAAGCAATATGCCCTGTTCACTGATGAGTCCTGTCGCCTTGTGGGTAAGCATCAGAGGTGGAATGCTGCTGTATGGAGTCCTATACGCCAAGTTGCAGAAACTGCTGAAGGAGAAGGTGAATCGAGCCAGTTTGCAGAGGTGAAAGCCATCCAGCTGGCCTTGGACATTGCTGAATGAGAAAAATGGCCAGTACTTCATCTCTATACTGACTCATGGATGGTGGCAAATGCCCTGTGGGGGTGGTTGCAGCAGTGGAAGCAGAACAACTGGCAGCGCAGAGGTAAACCCATCTGGGCTGCCGCATTGTGGCAAGATATTGCTGCCCGAGTAGACAACCTGACTGTAAAAGTACGTCACGTAGATGCTCACGTACCCAAGAGTCGGGCCACTGAAGAACATCAAAACAACCAGCAGGTGGACCAGGCTGCTAAGATTGAAGTGGCTCAGGTAGATCTGGACTGGCAACATAAGGGTGAACTATTTATAGCTCGGTGGGCCCATGACGCCTCAGGCCATCAAGGAAGAGATGCAACATATAGATGGGCTCGTGATCGAGGGGTGGACTTGACCATGGATGCTATTGCACAGGTTGTCCATGAATGTGAAACATGTGCTGCAATCAAACAAGCCAAGCGAGTAAAGCCTCTTTGGTATGGAGGACGGTGGTTGAAATATAAATATGGGGAGGCTTGGCAGATTGATTATATCACACTCCCACAAACCCGCCACGGCAAGCGCTATGTGCTCACCATGGTGGAAGCAACCACCCGCTGGCTAGAAACATACCCTGTGCCCCATGCCACTGCCCAGAACACCATCCTGGGCCTTGAAAAGCAAGTCCTATGGCGACATGGCACCCCAGAAAGAATTGAGTCAGACAACGGGACTCATTTCCGAAACACCCTCATAGACACCTGGGCCAAAGAGCATGGCATTGAGTGGGTATATCACATCCCCTACCATGCACCAGCCTCTGGGAAAATCGAACGATACAACGGGCATTTAAAGACAACACTGAGGGCAATGGGTGGTGGGACATTCAAGCATCGGGATACACATTTTGCAAAAGCCACCTGGTTAGTCAACACTAGGGGGTCTGTCACTCGAGCTGGCCCTGCCCAATGAAAACATTTATGTACTGTAGAGGGGGATAAAGTCCCTGTCGTGCACATAAGAAATATGCTGGGGAAGACAGTCTGGGTTACTCCTGCCTCTGGCAAGGGAAAACCCATTCGTGGGATTGCTTTTGCTCAAGGACCTTGGTGCACTTGGTGGGTGATGCGAAAGGATGGGGAAGTCCGATGTGTACCTCAAGGGGATTTGATTTTGGGTGAAAATAGCCAATGAACTGAATTTTATGATGTCAATTGTTATATGATATCGTATATCATTATTTCTATGGTTGCTATCAATGGTATAGCAGTGAAAATCACCCAGATTAACGAAGAATGAGCTGACTCCGATGAAACCGAGCAAAGTGCAACGATGATAGAACTGAACGAGTGCAGCAGTACCAAAATGAGAACTGGCTTCAGGATGCAACAGCCCAACACCACCCACCATCTCTCTGGCCGTGAAAGACTGTTATGACAGATGGAGCCCAAAGTCATGGACTAAATGAACTCAATGGACATTTTAAAGAGATAGTCCTTAGACTAAGGGAATGATATCTGTGTGTGCATATATATATATGTATATATAAAAAAAGATGGTGGCGATTAATTGAAATGTATCGAAAAAATGTGAGACCTAAGCATAATGTAAATGGTATAGAATAAGGGGTGGATACTGTCCTGGTTTCGGCTGGGATAGGGTTAAATTTCTTCCTAGTGCTGTGTTTTGGATTTAGTATGAAAGAATGTTGATAACACACTGATGTTTTCAGTTGTTGCTAAGTGCCCTCCTAGTCCAAGGACAGCTCCCATGCCCTACTGACTGAGCTAGGTACACAAGATGGGAGGGAACATAATCAGGACAGCCAGCTCAGCTGGCTAATGGGGTATTCCATACCATGTGACGTCATGCTCAGTATATGAAGGGTAGGCGTGATTCAGGAAGTACCGATTGCTACTTGGTTATCGGTCAGCGCGGGTGGTGAGCAATTGCATTGTGCATCACTCATTTTGTATATTCTATCATTATTTATTATTATTACTTTCCCTTTTCTGTTCTATTAAACTGTCTTTATCTCAACCCATGAGTTTTTCTCACTCTTACCCTTCCGATTCTCTCCCCGTCCCACTGGGGGGGCGGGGGGAGTGAGTGAGTGGCTGCATGGTATTTGGCTGCCTGCCAGATTAAACCACGACATCTGTCATTATTATTTTCCCTTCCTTTTCTATTCTATTAAACTGTCTTTATCTCAATTCATGAATTTTACTTCCCCCCCCCGCCCCCGATTCTCTCCCCCGTCCCACTGCGGGGCGGGGAGTGAGCAAGTGGGTGTGTGGTTTTTTGCTGCCTGCCAGGTGAAACCACTGCAGTATCGCCAGTGTAAAGACAGCTTTATTGTAATTTTGTATCATTTTGGGTTACTTTTAGGGGAGCTTTATGTTTCATAAACTCAGACCTGTCGATCAGCTGCGGCATCTTCTTGTTAGCAATATAGGTGGAGATGGAGAAGAGATTGAAAGATTTTTCAAGTTGCATCAGGTAAGAACTTTTGACCTGTTATGAAAAATGGAAGATTTATAATTTTTTTTTAAATCTAATAGCTTTCTTTAGTATGTGTCCTTTTTTTTGTTGTTGTTGCTACAAATTTCTAGTTAACCTTTCATTTATCGATTTACGTATTAGCTTTTCCTCCTGTGTTGTCTACATAAAACAAGATTGTATAATGAGAAATAATTTCTTATTTTATGGTATCTAAAAATGGAAGTGTAATTCACTTTCCCTGAAATTCTTATAATTCTCCTACGCAGAAGTATAATGTAGTTCTTGGTTTAGGAAAGGAGTTAATCTAAGACCAGGGAAGGAAGAGTTTCTAAAAAAGTTAATTTCCTAGTACTAGAAGAGGTTTTTACATTTTGAAGGCCAGTACAAATGTGTAAACTGGTCTATTTTTTTAAGGTAAATAACAGACAAGCAGGAAGGAAGCTATCGTGGATTACAATTTTAATTTGACTAGTACTGATTAGTATCTGTAGTGAATGTTCACTGTAATCTATTCTTTTTTGCTTTGATAGGATATACTAAGTGATATTTTAACATGCCATTAGAATATGCAAACTATTATTACTTTTATAGATTTTTTTTTCTTCAAACAGTCTTAATTTACATTTCTGTAGAAATTTCATGAATCTTAGTCATAACTAGGTGATAGACATGGAGATTGTTTCCTAGCAGTAACCATACTGAGTTTGCAAAAACTGTGTATAACAAAAGCGTATCTGCTACAGTGGGATGCCTCACTATGATTCACTTCCTGTCTATAATTGGGAAGAGCTGATTTCCTTGCCTTTTAAATAAAATGATGAAAAAAGTATCTACTGTTTAGTTATTGACCAATATAACTTCTGTACATTTCTTATCAACTTGATATAAGCTGCCACACTAATAGTATAATATGCTCTAGGAGGATCAGGCCTGTGCTACTTGCCTTATCTTGGCCTGTTCGAATGCTGCATGTGACAGAGAAGTGTCTGCCTGGGCTACTCGAGCATTCTTCAGGTAAGTTTCAATTCTGTAGGTTGTTCTGAATATTATGCTCAGGATTGCTACAGCCACTAAATAATCGTACAGGCTCTTTAATCATAGAATCATAGAATCATTTAGGTTGGAAAAGACCCTTAAGATCATTGAGTCCAACCGTAAACCTAACACTGCCAAGTCCACCACTAAACCATGTCCCTAAGCACCACGTCTACATGTCTTTTAAATACCTCCAGGGATGGTGACTCAACCACTTCCCTGGGCAGCCTGTTCCAGTGCTTGATAACCCTTTCAGTGAAGGGTTAAAGATACTAAAGCATAAGCCTGATTTTGAGAATTGGTAAATATCTCTTTAAAGCCTGATCATATCATATCATCACAGAACTTAAAACATCCACAAAAAAGATTACTTAGTTTTTCATCTAGCTTATCTTTGCAATTGCATATGTTAATGCTTTTCATATAACATGTATTATGTTAGTTTTCTTTTCTTGTGCCAGAAGTATCATACAGTCACAAATATTTCTGAAAAGTTATGCTTGTTTTGTGTGGGTTTTTTTATTCCCCATTTTAAAAGAACCCCAAAATTGCTGTTAATTCTCAAAGACATGAAAATTAAACAGACTGTGTATGAAGTGTGAGGAATTTTTGTCTTTGCATATAAACTTTAGGTATGGTGGAGAAGCACAAATGAGATTTCCGTCAGCTCTGCCTCCTCCAAGCAACGTTGGACCTGTTTTCAGTTCTCCTGTTCCTGCCAGTGAGTAGCAAGCATTTCATGGTTTTGGACAGCTGAGTATTCACAGCTGAATCTGAGGCCATGGACAGTTCTGCTCTAGACTCATTTGGGCAAAAATGCAGACTCGGGATGTCTCAAACTGAATGTCCCAAGTTAACAGTGTCGCTGTAGTGTTTATCCAACTGCCCTATGTAAAAAAACTAAGAGTAATAATACTAGTTTCTTTCAGTTGAGTGCTTTGAAGGTAAAATTGGTATTCTTTGAAAAGATCTAAATGACTGAAAGTGAGTGCTTTGAGAGTAGGTACCCATATCAGGTATGGGAGCAGTCAGAAGATGAAGAACAAGAAAAAGTATGTGGACAGTATTATATTCAATGCAGGGAACAGATGGTGTGCAATAAATAACACAAATGCTGAAAAAAAATGCTTAATAACTGCCATTGAAAGAATCATATCCATTTGGGTCACTTATAGAATGTTGGGTCCATTAGAAATGAGTGCAATTTGGTCTTTAACTATAACTAAAAGCTGTTGGAATGGATTTGTGGAAGGGTCCTGTATAGCTACCAAATACTATGTTTTCTAACTTTAAAGAACGTGATTTGACAACTGTGTTGCTTTTGCACAGGGTTTTTAGGGTTTGTTTTCTGGGTTTTATTTATTTATTTATTTATAAACAAACTTACTTTTATTTCTTTTCCTTTTTAGGTTCCCCCTTGACTGTTCATAGTCCATATCCTAATCCTAGCTTTTTGACAACACCTGGGCAAGGTAAGGACTTCTTTTCCTTTGCTGGAGAAATGGAGAATTTTTTTCAACTAGTTTTGTTTATTTGCATCAAAAATAATTGGATTAATATTTGCCTACCTTTACCTTAGGTTTACAACCTCCTAGTATGTCAACCCCCATGTTTCCTTCTGGGAATTCCATGTCTCACCCTGGTACGTCCATTAGCGGTATGATGGGTCCCGAGATAGTATTTTCTGGAAGACACAATGGCATCTGCATATACTTTGCTCGGATTATAGGGTGAGGTGTTTGTGTGAAAAAGAGATTCTGTCACTCAATTCGTTTCATAGTTTTCTGTCCCCTAATGCTTGTAGGTGGTGAATTCTATCTTAATAGCATTTAAATTTGAAATTAGTAAAATACACTTCTTTTATGTTGTGTTTATGAAGTACCTGTTGAATATAATAGGTTCTCTTTATAGCTCTATTAATAATACATTCAGTGAATGGCTAGGACAGGAAAGTTGCTTAGACATTGTTCCTGCAATCAAGCGTATATGCACAACTCTGAAAACTGCTGGTTTATTTTTCAATCCTATGAGCTGTATGTTTCCAACTCCTATTAAAGGATGAAACAGAAATGCAGAAGGACTTACAGGATCAAAATCCTGGCTTGAAGTCTTTTCTGTTAAAAAGCTTTAAACGACATGCTCAAATCAGAGCAATGAAGCAAGACTAAAGAGGATTCTGTTACTTGGATGTTGGGTCCTGTGTTACTAAACACCCAAGCAAGAACAGAGCTCTTCATACGCTGGTCATCTCTCTGTATGCTGGTTGGGAAAGAAATACTTGTTATGACACTTGTTTGCCTACATTATGTTTCCAGAGAATAATATTGGCCCATATATAAAATATTTGAGAGCATCAAACTCCACTTGATTAAAGTTTTAAAATTTTAAATTTTGTTAATGATCTATATCTGTACCATTCAGAAATGTTTAATGCTAACTGTTTTTTGAATGTTTAATTTTCTTCCAAATTAAATTCTTATGTTAGACCATGAAGTCAAAAACATTACCAATTTTTTTCTTAAGAAATTATAAATAGAAGACTTGCAAAAATACTTGCTTAAATTCTTTGGCTTTTAATACAGTACTGTTTTGTGTTGCAGAAATATTTGGGATGGCAGTATAGTTGTGGAGAGAGTTTTCAAAAGTGGCAATCGAGAAGTTGTTGCAGTATGTAAAAGATTATTTTGTATTTTTAGAAGTTCTTTATAGTATATCTCTTAAGCCCCCTCCAGACAAAGCCTAAAAATAAAATGCTTTAGTGGGTTAGGATAAACATTGCAGTTATGTAAGGACATCATATAATTTTCCAGCATCTTCCTGACTAACATCTTTGTGTTTCACTTTTTGTCCATGATCAAAATAACAAAATCTTTTCTGACTTTGGATGTTAATAGAATCTTGAACTGAGTAATTTCAGCAATGCAAATTAGCTGCTACATAAGCTTTCCTCCTCCAGTTATAAGGTAACTGGGAGACTTTGCAAGACCTTGGCAGTTATACTCCGTGTCTTAGCAGTGCTCAATCATTGTTTTAGTTTGGAGTTGGAAATAGTAAAACACAGCTGATTTGGTTATCAGAGGGGCAAACAAAGCATCTTTAATACTGTATATCTTCAGAGGACTACTGCCTCTTCACATATGTGCCCCCTCCTCAATGAGTGTGGTATAATCGATGTGTTCTAGTGATAGCATTACTATTATGCTATTTATTTGTTGTACCCTCTTTGCATTTGTCTTTTTAGTGGCTTTAGCTTAAAATTGTAAACTTTAGGAAAAATGTTTGGAAACTCTAAGCTTTCTGTAAAGAAGTTGCTTTCTGTTGCAGGTCGAAAGCAGTGTTCCATCCCATGTGCTGGAATGTGTACTACAAGAACTAAAAGGTTTACAAGAATTTCTGGATAGAAATTCACAGTTTGCTACAGTAGGAGTCCTCGGAAACCCAAGGTATTATTCATTGTGTTAAATTTACTAGTGGTGTTTAGTGTCCAGCTCTTGAAAAACTATCCGGTGCATATCTGTGTTCATTGAGTTGAAGTGTATGTATGGTATCCAGCTTCAACTATTCAGATGCCAAAAATGAGTTGTTAAATTTAATCTTTAAAAGATTCAGTATTTGTAATCATATTAGCATCTCTCTGTATTTTGGAATTGCAGTTTCAGCACACCAGCTAATCTGCAACAGAGGCTCCTTGGTTTCATACGACCTGATGGTGGAAGTTCTCAGCAAGTCCAACAAGAACTCCAAAAGAAATATCATGGTATGCAATTACTTTTGAACAGGAAGTATCAGGGAATGGTGCATCTGGATGTTGAATTTCTCACTTTTCCTGTTAAAAACCCTGAATAAAAATGCCTTTTTTTCCATGCAAATTTGACATTTATCAATATGCCATACCCAGTAATAAGTTCTTCAGAAAGAGCACTGTAGTCTGGAAACTAACTTTGCTAGCACCTTGCTTTTGCTTTCATACCATATCATAACATTCCATCAGGAGTAGTGCTTCTGCAGCGACGTTGATGTGAAGTCATTCACATATGACTGTACTAGAGATGAAGTATATACCCAGAATGAAAACTCAAATCTAAATAGAGGAACATTCCAGTCTTTAGGTTGACTGTGGCAAGAGACTTCGTTTGTTACACACTGCAGATGTTACCTTTCAGTTTGATACTGTAAGCTTTAATATTGCAACTAATTAAAGCAGTCCACAAAGGAGAATACATCTCTGTGAAGAGAATCTGGATTTCAGCACAATAACATCTAGTGGTCTTGAGCCACTGCAAAACACAAGTTATAACTCTCAATTTTTTAAACTAAAATATAAGTGCTTGAACTTTAAAACACTTTTAAACTTCTCTCTCATACAAAGAATTAAGTTACAATTCTGTGTACATACATGTCCTCTTTATCCTATTTTCCACATTCAAATAATTTTGAAATACAAAACTAGAGTTCTTTTTTTGTTCCTAATGTTCTCCATATTTCAGAAGATTGTTTCATCTCTTCATTACAATACTTAGTAGCTGCATACCCATTTATATTTTCAAGATAGCAATTGTTAAGCAATTCGTTTGTGAGACGAGTTAGTATGTTGTCCAAATACTGTAATGCAAGTTGCCAAAGTTCCAATCACTGAAATGTCTACAAAATTTTGTTTAGAAAGCAGAGTCCTGTCACAGAGCCCGTTTGAACTCATGTCCTCCTTTAGTGTAGCTTTTGCCCAGTGCTTGCAGGCAAGTTGGGAAGTATTGCTGATGTGTATACAGAATTAAAGATGGTTTTGGTCCATGTGGGTATAATCCTGTTTTTTTCATTTCTACTACTTTTTCTGTACTCCTCACTTCCAATAGTGTGAATGTAAATTTAAGAAAGAAAAAAAAAGTCATTATGTAGAATTTAGTAGACGTTTAATAATTTTATTTTTTATTTTCATGCATTCCAAAGCCAATAAATCCTTTTGGATTGCTAAATGACACAATATAGTTATTGCTGCCTTATTGCTGAAATGTAAGCATTCAAAAGTAAAGACATAAATTGTTGCAATTATGTTCCACCCAGGTAATAAGTATGTCCATTATATTCTTTCAGCGAATATAATACATCTTACCAGATTTAAATGTTGCTAGTTTTCGGTGTAGTTGTTGTTCCTTTGAAGCCTGAGCTTTAAAGACATTGTAGACAGTGTTGACCAAAGATATAATTATAATTGTTCTTTCTAAAAGCAAATACAGGTAATCAAACAAGAAGGGAATATGTATGTATTTATTTTTATTTATTTTATATTAATGATAAATATATTTATTATAACTATTTCTGGGGAAAAAAATCAAGTTAAAATTTAAGACTGATTATGTAAATTCTGTGCACTCAAATGAAGCCATACTTCTTTTTCAGAAAGGATTCCTCCTGTGTTGCATAGTTTGAAATAAATGTTAACAGATGGTATTTGTTTGGGGGAAATGTTAACATGGCACTTTCCTCCAAAGAGAGCTAGACAGCATTAATGAAGAATGGAGGAGAAAAAAAATTAGAAATTTAAGGAAATTGTTATTGTAAAACCTTAAAAATTGACATACTAATTTGAAACATGTAGAACATAGTTACTTATTGACAGTCTCTTTGCTTTTTCAGCTGAGGCACAGCTAACTGAGAAGACCTCACTTCAAGGCATCCAGCAGCTTGTTCGCAAAACCTGCCAGGCATTGGCTTTATGGAAATTGCTGTGTGAGCACCAATTCAATGTTGTTGTAGGTGAGCTTCAGAAGGTACGATCTGAATCATATGATTCTAATTTGTTCATATTTAATGTCTGAATTTCTTTTGCTACTTAGATATTCCCAAAGAGGTATTTAATTCATTGAGAAGCATATTATGAATTTTAAACCACGTATAGATTTTTTTTTGTTTTTTTAATTCAGGTTGCAAATGTTTATTTTTAAGAGACTAACATATAGTATTGATCTCATCTCCCAATTTTAGCAAATTGGAAGTGTCACTAACAATAGATTTAATTTTACTTTTACTGACAGTTTGGTTTTATAAACTACTATGTTTTCACCTTAACCACATTCTGCAAAATGTGTTCTGAAAAGAATGGACCAATGTTGTCCAGCCTAGAGGAATTCACTCTTTGTCTTACTGTTGGTAAAGGTTTAACAGTGGAGAGCAATAGGGTTGTAGAGACTTCAAACCCTTGCACTTTTGCATAAGCAGGGGTCTAGAATGTATCACAGAATCACAGAACAGCTGAAGTTGGAAGAGACCTCTGGAGATTATCTGTCCCCCCTGCTCAAAGCAGGGTCAGCTAGAGCAGGTTGCCCAGGACCATGTCCAGTAAGGTTTTTAATATCTCCAAGGATGGAGACTCCAGAACTTCTCTGGGCAACCTGTTCCAGTGTTCAACCACCTTTACAGTAAAAAGGATTTTTCTTATGTTCAAACGTAATTTCCTGTGTTTCAGCTTTTGGCCATTGTGTCGTGTCCTGGCACTGGGCACCACTGAGAAAAGTTTGGCTCTGTCTTCTTTACACCCTCCCATGAATATTAGTAAGATCCCATACACAACGCCCCCCGAGCCTTCTCTTCTCCAGGCTAAACAATCCCAGTTCTTTCAGCCTCTCCTTGTTTGTAAGGAACAAAACTTACAGAACTATGGGTGCTACTGCTGTGTACCCTTTGCTAATGTTGAATTTGCATCCAGCCCTTGAAGAAGCTATTAATTTGAATATTAGGCATTTTGTCCTAGCGCTTGATAGGAGAATAGATTATTTGAGAAGTTGTATTCTTTGTCATTAAAAAGAACAATTTTTAAACTTTAGAAATGCACAGAAGTTGGAGCTCTTCACACCATTGCTTTGGGGAGTTAGCATGATTTCTAACACAGGCAGCTTTTCTCTTGTGTTGGACAAGGAGTTAACTAATTGTTTAATAAATAAAACCTTTTCCTCTGTCTTTGGTAGTTTTAGAGTTTTTTGTAACAGTATTTTCATGCTGTTAGTGGTCATCCATAACCACTACATAGACACTACTGGCAACTCTATGTGAGCAAATGTTCCTAATAATTAAAAAAATGAATAACCTTCAATGTAACTTAATATAAAAAAGCAGAAGAAGAGTACAGACCTCAAACTTTTTAAATTCCCCCTTTTTCTGCATCCGTCATTGTTTTCATCTATGATGGTACTCAGATGGTTCCCATTATTAAAAACTGTGACATACTCATTTTATAGTGTGTGCATTCTGACAGTGCCCTGTGAAGTAGGGGGGAACTGCTAATTCCATTCTTACTCACAGAGAACTGAAACAAAAGTAACACATAGTGAAGATAGCAGAGGAAGTCGTATAGAGTTCTCACTGTCCTTTGGCATCCAAGGGTCTAGTGTCTTCATTGACAGGGCTTTCTTCTCTAGTATTTTCCATTTTGCTATATAACGTGTATTTAAAATAATGTATTTCTATGCTGTGCACTTCAGTCATTGGAGTTTTGTATGTTTTTATTTACTGGAAACGGTTAATTTTGCTGCTGTAACATTTTGATATTTCTAAGCAGAATAAAGTAAAAACTTAGGTAAACTAATGAAATTCTATCTTCAGGAACTTCAAGAACATCTAAAGATTACTGCTTTCAAAGACTTGGTAATTAGAGACAGAGAGTTGACTGGAGCACTCATTGCTTCTCTCATAAACTGTTATATCAGAGATAACGCTGCTGTGGATGGCATCAGTGCCCATTTGCAAGATATCTGTCCTCTTCTTTATAGCACTGATGATGCTGTGTGTTCCAAGGTAAGGGCACTTCCGGATTTTTACAGCACCAAAACACAACTTTACAACGTGTTCAAATGAGATAACTTGGGCAGCTTGTAAATCATTATGCTTAAGTAGTTTCAAGGGCACAAGAACTAATGAAGGCAGGTCATCTGCATATTTGTGTCTTGTAGTTGATTAATGCTGAAAATTATGCGAGCTCTGGTTTGAAGCATTTGCAGTTATTTGTAGTGTTCATAGGGGCTCTACCTCCAATGTGATGTCTAATAAAAGTCTTTCTTCCTGATGTTGATAAAATGTGTTCTTACTCCAGTCTTTCCTCACCGTAGTCTCTTGTTTTCTGCCTGTTGCTGTGAAATTTGTAGGAAGATAATTATGTTCAAAAACTTCTCTCTTTGAAGCTCTTCAAATAAATTTGACAAAAGTAACTGGTGAGGGGAGAATGGAGAACCAATTGGTTGTTTAAGTCTTAAGCCCTTCTCTCTACTGCAGTTGTACGGTCTTTCTGCTGGAAACTTACTGTTATCAAGTGACGAGAGGGTGTTTTTGAGATGATGATGATGATGTTTCTACTGTTTCAGCTTTGAAGTTTGGCATAACTTATTAACTCACAACAATATCTATGATCTGTTCATGATGTTCATGTGAATAATTTCCATTTTCCCATCATTTGTCTGTAGGCAAATGAACTGCTTCAGCGGTCTCGACAGGCTCAAAGCAAACTGGAAAAAGAGAAGATGCTAAGAGACTCACTGAAAGAGTACCAAAAGATCAGCAATCAAGTAGACCTTGCTAATGTTTGTGCGCAATATAGGCAAGGTAAGAGGCAATCACTGATCGTGTTCTGCTAAATAGTTTCTTTCATGCCATCTTCTTTTTTGTTTACTAACTTCCAATTCATTTTATAGTGTTGTTTTGTCATAAAAAGTTTCTTAATAACTCTTAGAATTAATATACGTCAACCTGTTCTTGTTTAAAGCCTTTCTAGGTTTCACCAACAAATGAAAAAAACCACCACTTCTTCTGTATAAAAATATTCCCATCCACTTATTTCACATTGCAGTGTCCGTTTGTTTCATATATGTGGTAAAAATGTTTTTAGCAAAACTTTTGGGCTGTATGTAAGCAGAGGGTAAGTGACTATACTTCTGCAGGTGAGGTTTTATACCAAACGTTGTTTGAAAGATGGTTCTGAATCCTGTTTTGTGCAGTGGAAGCTAGTACATAATTTAAATGTAGATATAACTGTTGTAACAGTCAAAACTTCAGCCTCTGTTCTACAAATATGTAACTTCAAACTTGCATATAATCCCACAGGTTTAGTACAGACATAAACCTTTATAAGGTACAGACCAGAGTGAATAAGGTTTACTTTTTCTTGCTTGCTAAAATGGGAAGTGTTTGTCACTTACCATTTTGTCATAGATTTAATACAATAATGAACGGTGCTATTTGGTCTTTTTTTTCCTAGTGCGTTTCTATGAGGGAGTAGTAGAACTCTCTCTTACAGCTGCTGAGAAGAAAGATCCCCAAGGTCTTGGCCTTCATTTCTATAAAAATGGAGAACCAGAAGAGGATGTTGTTGGACTCCAAGCTTTTCAAGAGAGGCAAGTTTTCAGGATACCTTGTTACCATTATATGGGGTGCTTTATTTCAAGTGACTGGAAAAGTAGCTCTTTTGGGGAAGGTATGGAGGGTAATGACAAACAAGCATTTTAGAATAAGGGACAGAATATAGATGGTTTTGCCCAACATGATTTCCTTGATTATCATTAATACGGCACCAACTTAATTTGGAACAGAGGGTAAACTGATATATGCAGAAAACATTGTGATCTGAACACTACAGAAATATTTGTTAGATGATTGAGAACAAACCAGATTGTGGCAACTAGCTGACAGTAATCTATGACCTTTTTTCATTTTAGTAATTATGTTTACAAAGGCATACAATAACAACATTTGAGAAGAACATTTCATAGATAGTTGCAATGAAAATTGTGAGGCTTTTATTTTCTTTTGCTCTATTTACAGACTGAACAGCTACAAGTGTATCACTGACACCCTTCAAGAGTTAGTGAATCAAAGTAAAGCTGCTCCTCAGTCTCCCAGTGTACCCAAAAAGCCAGGTCCTCTGGTGCTGTCATCTGACCCCAACATGCTAAGCAATGAAGAAGCAGGACACCACGTAAGAAACTTGCGAAAAAATCATGACTGCACTCCAGAAATAGTGTGATTTGAAGGGGTGTAGAATTTATTATTTAAAAAAAAAAGGAATAGTTTAGTGAAGTAGATAAATGTCAAGATTTGTCATGAATTGGCTTCTTTATGTACAGAATGTTCATAAAAAATGATGATATGCAAATAACATATGAACCTAAATATTGTTGCATGCATACATAGTGCTTGATGTAATGTAACCACTTCTGGAATAGCAGCTTTGACCTTTTCTTCCCTTAGTTTGAACAAATGCTAAAGCTGGCTCAGCGTTCAACAGATGAACTCTTTAGTATTGCACTTTATAACTGGTTGATACAAGTTGACTTGGCTGACAAACTGTTACAGGTGAGCTCATCTCTATTCAAGGAAATAATTTGTTGGATGGTTCCACTGGGCTGGAAGTATCAGTATTATCAGTAATAATGCTGATGCTTTAAAAAAGAGGAGAGCGCAATATAAATGTTTTCTTTATGACCTTTGCAGGTGACTGCCCCCTTTTTGGAACCCTACCTTGTGCGGATGACCAAGATTGATCAAAACAAAGTCCATTATATGGATTTACTTTGGAGATACTTTGAAAAGAACAGAAATTTTAGTAATGCAGCCAGAGTCTTGGCTAAGTTGGCTGACCTGCATAGGTATGGATTATGTGTGATCTATTGCATATATTGAGGTAATTGAAAAATAAAATCAAAACCTAATAGGTTTTCTTAAAATACTTAATTTAGGTATTTTAAAATACTTAATTTAGGTATTTTAAGAAAAGACCAAGGACAAGAAAAGGCCAATGCCCAAGGACATTTGCTAAAAAATTTTTAAATGAATGGAATATGTTAGCTTTTAATCCAGGGCATTATTGGGAAAAAACAAAATATTTATTTTATGTATTATTCATTAGCTTGCAATGTATTTCGTGTTGTAAGTACCATATATTAAGTGGTCATTTCTTACACAGAACTTTATAATGCGATAATGTAACTGTGGAGCAGTGGATTGAGAAGTACACTAAAACTGAGCCTGCACAAAGAAGGGGTTTACATGGTTGGGTAATCTCCTGCATGATTTAGTAAAATCAGGAGAAGTCACATACTAATTCCCAGGGTCTAGTAAGAATATAACTAGCCCTCAAATAATTATACTAAGTACCCATTTTACACTTTGAATATTTGTTTTGCAGCACAGAAATTTCTCTTCAGCAGCGTCTTGAATACATTGCACATGCCATTTTGAGTGCCAAAAGTTCCACTGCCATATTCTCTATAGCTGCAGATGGTGAATTCCTTCATGAACTAGAAGAGAAGATGGAAGTAAGAAAAAAATATTGATCTAAGCTACACTGTAAATGTATTATTTCACATGATATTTTTATTACCAATTCTGTAGAAACAGTTTTCTGTGCTTTCTTCACAACATGGCAAAGTTATGCAGTTGATAGGAGAGACTGAGGTGTAAGACAGTAACATTTCTACATTTAAATAAGTTAAAGTTAATTCTGGGTGTATTCTTAAGCTTTGATTAAATTAATCCAATCTTCTTGTGGGTTTGTTTTGTTTTGTTTTGTTTTTTAATTTTTTTTTAACAAGGTTGCAAGGATCCAGCTTCAAATACAAGAAACATTACAGTGGCAGTATTCCCATCAGTCCTCAGTGCAAGACGCAATCTCCCAGCTTGATGCTGAGCTGATGGATATAACCAAGGTGGTTAGAAATGTCTCTATTAAATGTCAATTTATCACGTTGGCAGGGGGAGGGGGGGAACGCTTTGCAAAGAATGATCTTATGTTGACTAGGAAAAGTAATAGATAGACAGTTTGGCATTCCTGGTCTCAGAATGTCTGTGTTACCCTAGACTGTCTTTTTCTGTACTTTGATATTCCTTCAATTTTTAGTACTTTAATTTCTTTCATGTGTTTATCTTCTTTATTAAGCCTCTTAGATTTCTTGATTTATTGGGAGTGTCATGTTAGAAAATTAATGGTATTAATTATAACTTCATATAAAATTGGGGATTGTATTTAAGAGGTAAAACTAAATGTAGTAAATAAAAATAATTTTCATTTAGTGTTTGACAACAGTTACTTAAGTTGTACCTTTACTAGTCTAATGTCTACCATACAAAATAAAGAAAAGCTGATTTTAAAAATTTCCTTTTTATCCTACTTGAAATGTAAAACCTGATCATTATTCTTTCAGCTGTATGGAGAATTTGCTGACCCTTTTAAGCTCTCACAGTGTAAGCTTGCAATTATACATTGTGCGGGTCATTCTGATCCTATCTTGGTGCAAAATCTCTGGCAAGAAATCATTGAGAAAGGTAGGTCTTAATGGACTAGGAATAGTACAAGCTAGAACTATAGGAAAATGGTACAATTAAAGCTTTTAAGACTGATTATGTGCTGCTACTGATTATGCTGTCCAGGTGAGATGCATCTTTTCTGGTATATTCTGTAATATATTTGGTAAGCGTAGTTTACTAGTAATTCATTAATGTTATTACCTTTGGTTTGTGTGCCTAAAGGACAGAAAAGTAATATTTTTATGTATATGTTGGAGCATTGCATGTATGGCTTGAATAATCATGTTCCAGATAACATTTAAGAAGTCGTTTTCATCCCTTCTTGTTCTTAGATGCCATTATATATGGACTTCAGAATGCTTGTGAAATTTTGTCTGAAGGTTTCAGTATTAGGAAATTCTAATAAAAATGTTAAATCTACTGTGACAAAGATTAAAGAATCTTCAGGGAGTTCAGCATTTTTATAATGTTGACAGGAGTGGAAGCTTAAGGGTTTTGTCCATTTATAGAGAAGCAGAGTAAAGCTTCACAGCCACTCAGCTGTGATAATCTGCCTCAACCTTTACCATAAGTGGGTAATTCACTCTCTCTTCCTGTTTGGTTTTTTTTTTTCTTCCCCTTGGATTTTGTGCTCGAGGTTGCCATTGTGCAAACAACATTGACAGTGATTTGAGGGAAAAGCTATGTGGTAGTGTTTTTTGTGTTGGTTTTGGTGGTTGCTTTTTTTCAGTAGATTTGCATGGAACTTCAAGGAAACAAAAATCTGTGAATATATGTGCATACACACCAGAAAGAGCTGTATTTTCACTTCTATGTGCTGACTTTGCACTGACAATAGCATAAGATTTTAATGTGTTAGTAGTAAATTTAAGTACCTCAGTATAGTTGTGAATAAATGTGGAACTTCTCTCCCCCCCCCCCCCCCCGAAGTTCTCTCTAAATTGTTTCTTTTCTCTTTCAGAGTTGAGTGATAGTGTGTCTCTGAGCCCCACTGACAGAATGCAAGCACTTAGTCTGAAGATGGTATTGCTTGGAAAGATATATGCTGACACACCTCATTACTTTCCTTTAGGCAAGTGGTTCAGCCTGCATAGTGAATAAACATACGCATTACATGAGTGGGTCTCAGCTTTCTTTTTAGCCTCTTAACCTAGGAAATGTGTCTCTCTTTAAAATCTAAAAGGAAAGAATATTGATAATTTTTATTTCCTCCAATGCTTGTGATACATAATTACTGTAGTTATTTGTGAAATTTTTTGCTGTAGCTGAAGCAACAAATTATTTCAACCATCAGTAGTGATGAAGTTGATCTTGAGGGTAGCTGGGTGGTGCTTTTCAGTTTTGTCCACAAAATTAAGAATAAAAGCATTGTGATACTTGCTTGTTATTACAGTGACTTTAACAAGGGACCAAGGAGAGGGAGGTTAGACAAAAAGTAAAAATAGAATTCCTATTGCCTCTAATCTTGTAAACACAGTATAATTGTATGTTTACAAAACCATTATGGTTTTTACAGGTGCAGTTTTTCCTAGAGTTTATCTAGGGATTTAACCAGAATTTACAGGTTTTCACCCTGAATGAAGCTTAGAAGGCAGCAACAGTTACTTTTGGATGGCTGTGCAGATCGCATTTTAGAAAGTAGTAAAGTTGTTTTGTATCAAAGTACAAAGTAAAAATGTGTATTTATACATATAATAAGATTTTAGGCAACCACATTTATTTGTTGTCTTTTGAAGTATCTACTGCTATCTGCAGGGGCAGATTTTAAAAACAATTCAGGAGACTTCTGGATCCTTTTGGAGCTTCTTTCTGCTTTTGAGATGCTCAAATGTTCTGATGACTTGGTATTATATAAAAACCTGGAAAATATCTTGTTACAGCACTAAATGTTCTTTTACAATACTAAAATATTGTTACTGACACTTAAACATGATAAAGATGCAGTAGTGTTTCAGATAGAGCTGGCTATTCTGGCAAATGAAATGACAGTATGTTCTTTTGTGATGAAACAAAAGTTAATGAACTTTTCTTAACTGCATAGTTCCGTGGCAGAACTGTAATAAAGTGCTTAGTGTAAGTAACCCCTGTCATGCATTGCTGATAGCTTAATACCATTTTTGGAGGTAGTTACATTTTGCATATCCTTTCCTCTGTGCAGATTGGGGGAAACTTACATCTGCTTCACAGGTGAAAGGTACCGACTGTGTGGAAGACAGAAAATCAAACTTGGAGCTAGTAAATCATTTTCAAATGCCTTTCTTTGCTAGACTACCATTAACAAGTTGGAATCTAAACATCCCGTTATATTTTTCCTCCAGATTTTTTAGTGCAGTTTCTAGAGCGACAGGTCTGCACTTTGAACTGGGATGTAGGTTTTGTAACATATACCATGCAAGAAATTGGAGTGCCATTGCCAAGGCTGCTTGAAGTATATGACCAGTTGTTTAAAGCACGGGTAAGGAAAATAGCCACAAAATAATTTTATTTTCAACTACTATCAAGGTCTTACTTTGGTGGGAAACATAAAATAATGTAAGGTGTGATATATCAAAATATCAACTTCATAGCTTTTGTTCCTTTTTACTCAAAGGTTCTTAATGTTGCTTTTTTTTCCCCCTGTTGATTTTATTAACTTCAGTCCTAAAGCATGAGGAAAATTGTTTTAATTTTGTTAATCCTTTTACATCACCTAAAGGCGATTTAGGATTAAGTAGGATTAGAATTGTTATGCTGCAGAAGGAACAGCATATCTTGAATATATTAATTGTATTTGTTTCCTATTCATGATTAAAATTTGCTATATTACTGCATCTTCTCTAATAATAGATTAGATACAATAGACAAAAAGAATAAGAATTCATATTTTTAACTTTTTGTTTGTAGAACAGGATTTCTGAATTAAAACAAAGAGAATTGACTTGGTTCTTTTTACCCAGATCCCTTACAGTGTAAGGAATTCAGAACTTCCTAAAATCTGTTACTTTACAGACTGTTAGGCAATGGAAAACTGAGTTAAATTCATATATGTTTTAGTACTCAAAAGTCAAAAAAGTACTCAAAACATAGACTTAATATAGATTAAGATAGAATTCCCATTTCTCTTACATTTTTGTTACAATTAATAAATAATTACCACAGCTGGCAATTTGTATACTCATACAAATGGTATGGTATATTAATACCATTTTTATACATATATGTATTTCTTGTCTCCTTAATATTTTGGAATCTTTTTTTAGGACCCATATTGGAATAGAATGAAAAAGCCTTTACACCTTTTAGAGTGTGTTCATGTATTATTATCAGGATATGTACGTGATCCAAGCAGAGTACTTCTGAGGTAAGAGAGGCAACTATATCCTAATAAATAGTAAAATATATGAAATATCCTAAAGCAGTGTACTTCCACAATCCCCAAAGCTTTTCTTCTTTTCTTTTGGGTGAATTTATTATTTCTTTCCAAGTAGTGGTTACTGAGACTCCTCATTCTAAACCAGTTGGTAGAAACTTGTAGGGTCCTCCCTATAAACTACTTCAATAAAGATAATTTTCTCCACTTCACTGAAGATTCATGAGGAACTGAGAGGATTATTTTGTAAATTTTGGCAACGTACTTTAAGGAGTAGTACAGACAAATTTGAGGGAATCTGGGAAAAGTGGGAAAAAATGAGAATCAGGTGCTCTGTGAATGAAACAGTGAAATGTTTCATGAAGAAAGGCTAGAAGCACTGAGTTCTTGTATTCTGCAAAAGAGAAGACTAAACAGGCATAGATCTTCCCAAATTGTTTTTAAGAGGTTGGTGATGAATCACTCTCCAAGACTAAAATTCAGCTTAATCTGCAACAGGAAAGAATTTAGGTTTAATATTAGAAAAAGTTTCTAGCTAAAAGAATAGCTATGTACTTGAAGAAGTTGCCTGCATATTATGGAATCTCTAGCATTGGCAACTTTTGTGAACAGACTATACAAACTTCAGTCAGAACTATCTTGTCTCAGAAACAACAAGCAGAACTAGGCAATGTCTTGATAACTTTTCTAACCATACACTTTTCTGATTCTGTTGAAAATATACATGCAAATATCCCCCGTTCAAATATAGAGTTTACATCTATTTTTTCTCACTTTTTTGGTCTTTTATGGTTAGCTGATTTAAATACTTATATAGAACTTAAGTGAATGTTGTCTAATTTTAATATCTACTTAGATATTAATATTTAAATTGTTGTAATTTTATGTTCATGTTAGATATTGAATTGCTATCTAAATTAATTACTTATTGTATTAATATCTAAATTAATATCTAAACTAAATATTTCACCTTGCTATTAACTGTATCATGTTTTATTTTTTATATTTAAGATCAGATAAATAGTAATGATTCATTTATTTTCCCATTATGTCTCAGTCACAAGCATTAGCTTTCAAAAATCAATTTTTCTAATAAACAGTTAAATACTTAAAAGTAGCTGACAGATGTCTTGCTGATATGTTATTCCATTAAAACTCGAAGAATGCTCACTTTCTATTTCAGATGAATTCTAATATACAGAAACAAAAAGGAGTTTGTTATTCTGTTTTCTTTACAGGCAACGATTCACAAATGTTTGCTTGGATGCTGTTAGTTGCTACTTGGTTGAACTTCAGTCTATGAGCCCGACGCTAATGGTGCAGACTACTGTTGGGATTTTTAAATCACTACAGGCTAAATTAGAACGGCTTCACTGATTGATTAATATAATAAAAGAATCATTAGCTCGGATAAAATTAACTATGAAATAAAAGTTCACATGTCTGCACTGAATCTCTGGAAGAACAAATGCGCAGAAAGAAATTCTGAGAAAGTTGTATCTCCTGCTGCAGTTATTGATTGTGTGGCCTGTATTCCTGCTATTCTAAAGGTATCTACAAATTGTAGAATGTAAACGTGACAAATTGAGTTTCTTTTGCTATTACCAAATTTTTTAACAATAGAAAGCTTTTTTTAATACTGTTGAAATAAAATACATTGTATGATCTTTCCCTTGAGGATTAAAAATACTTGGAAAATATTTTTCTTTACTTAACATAAAGTAATGGAGAAAAGTAGGATATAAAATCTACTTGATAGCTGTTTTACAATTATCAAAACAAGAAATGACAACCACAGAAGGCAAGAAGATGATAAAAGTGCATGTAGATGAGTCAGGTTGTAAATGTGGTCATATCAGGGAGTAGTGATGCAGTCATAACTCTGTGCGTGAGTTTATTGGCAGGTCTTTCAATAACAAAGATAATCATTATTTCATAACTATCACTTTAAACACAACCTGCCTCTGTAAATAGAATGTTTGGGATGAAATTGCAGAAACTAGCAACCTAATTTGTATTACAAGTGAAAGAACAGTATTTAAAGCCCATCAAATTATTTTCCCTATACCATTTTAATAAATATGTTGTATCTGTTAAAGAAGTCAAGTAACTTCTCTCTATTTTCATTACATTTACACAAGCACCAAATTGTGTATATTCCTTAAAATGAGCAAAGCCTACGTATCATCCTGTATACATGCTTCCTAAGACTTTAAAATCTCATCCTACAAAGAAATTTGTTTTGTCTCCATTTTACTGCTATGCATTGTATACATATTCAACAACATAAACTCTATATACCATGCACAAGAAATTACCAGTTCATGTTGGTCTTTAGTCTTCCTCAAATAACTTAACTTTTTCATGTAAGTAAATAATCGAAGAGTTTGGATAGTTTTTTAATGGGGGAAAGAAGCAAATATCTTTATATAGGTATACAGAGTAGGTTAATGTATTTTTTTCCAGGAGAATGAGTAGATGATACACATATCACAGGTGTTCAAAAAACAGAAAAAAGTATTATGGATCAAGACATTTATTTGCATGCAAGTTATCTACTACCAGATCTGATTACTATGCTCTAAAGTTTTGTTTAAAGTGCAGCCATTAAATTTCTTTCCCTGTGAACTGCCAGGTACATTCTGATGGTTTTCAGCCAGAGAATGCACCTAGTGAAGTAATATGTAAATTAAAATAAATCTGTTTTTTACCTCTTGTTAGATCAAAATAGAGTTGAAATCTCTTGTCAGTGTTGAAATTTCCTCACAAGTTATTTAAATAGAGGAATTACTTTATGTCCTGGGAAAAAGATTTGTGTCTTTCCATATAAAGTAGACTATCTTTAGCTATTACAAGTTATTTTCTGCTGGTAGCTATATTTCACACCAAGGATGTCATGTACATTTACCCTAGTCTTGTTAGTGCAGTTGTGTTCATACCCCATACAAGTGATGTCCCAAGTCTTGCCTGATGTATTTAACTTTTTTTTCTAAATTTTAATATTTGCACAAAAGTATATTGTATTGAGCCATATTCTGTAATCTAGATAAATAGATTTCTATTTTCAGATCCAGAGAAATGACCAAAGAGTTGGGAACAGGCACAAGTCACAGACTTGAGGTTCAGCTCTTCATTTTATTTTTCTCAGTTTATAGAGTAAAAATGCCTCTAGCACTATTACAAGTTTTTCAAAGTAATTCTTTATACACTTTGAAATACTCTTATCTTTGATATTTTCAGATGATTGCAGGTAATTTCAGTGTAGTGTCACAGGAGAAAAGTCAGAGATCATTCGGGCAGATCTGAGCTAGTAGTTAGTTTATTGAGTTCTAATCAGTAAATTTAGGTATGTAAAATATTTAATAAGTACAGATGGATTGGTGGTCAATACTATTTACTACACTTAAAGTTAGTATGGGATACAAAGATTGTCGTGTAAGTTTACTACACATATCTTAAATGTTACATGCATGCAAAAAATGTCACTTACCAACCCATTGATGTCTGGTGTCAGGTAAGGGATCTCTCAGTCTCGAGGGGTAACTATGAGAGGCATCCCTACTCAAGGGGAGATCACCACCGCACAGCCAGCTGCTATGGAGGGAGAGCTCAATGGACCCTGATGGCTGCAGATATTTATAGCATAAAGTGGTTGATTCATAGTCAGATTTTCTGCTGTGTTAATGCAGTTTAGGCCGCTTATTAGCCCATTCTCCAGCCAAACCGTTTTTTTTGGGTTTGGTGCCGAGTTCTCACTGATAGCCTCACACAATAGGATTAACTTTGGTTAGGCCTACTTGCTGAGCATCTGCCTGGACCAAAATTCAGTTAGTTCAAACAGGAGGAGTGCATCCATCACATGTAGACATTGCCTTTTGTTTTCATAGCACTTGCTCTGCTCTCATGGAGAAGGGGTAGGTTCTGTTTCCCAATTTAAATTTGGAGGGATGTGGAAACCTGAGATCAGAGGAAAGGAGTGGGGTGGATTAATGCAGTAGGTGAAACAAACGGTGACAAGTACAAGGAAGTAACTGACCAATGATGATACAAATTCTCCCTTATGGCAATCTCGGCAGGGTGCCCTATTGTCCCTGAGCTGTTGCTGTATGTGGTACATAGTGCCCAGCTTTCCCTCTTGGGGAGAGGTGCTAATCAGGTCTCCGTGGTCTCCTGCCAAAGCCGGCAGGTTCAGAAGTGAAGGGGCAGAGGGAAACCGTACTCTGAGCCCAGCCAGGGGACTCCGGCCATTGACTCGGCAGCAGGTGGCGGAAGCTCATGTAGCAATGTAGTGAGTGCGGCCCGGACGGTGCCGGGGTCCAGCTGGGGCTCTGGCTCCCAAGTGTTGTGACAGCCCATTGATACCAATTACAAAGGAACAGTGAAGAGACATATGATTCTTTGGTTGAAATGATGCAGATGGGTTAGGAATGCTTTATGAATAGGTAGGCCGGACATTCAGTAGATAAAAAGGCCTTGAAACTTTGTATTCTGCGTAAAATAGATGAGGAAGCTAACCTTGTATCTTGAGTAGAATAGATAAGGGGGTTGTGCCAGCCTAAGCTAGTTGGTGCTAATGAGAATTGTGCTAATTAAGCCAAGGGTTAAAACTGAGCATGCGTAAAGACTGAGTTCAACTAAAGGACACTGTGAGGAAGACTATCGACGACCACCAGAGGACCCTGAAAGACCACCAGAAGACCCTGAAAGACCACCAATGAACACCAGGGCACATGCGTCAAAGACTTTTGCATATGTTAATGAATTCCAGGAAATAACATGAATATTTAGATTATTTCTTGGAAATGTAATGAATATGTATACTCTAACTGTTTATAACTTCTATGGTTGAATAATTTGGTGCGCACACTAGGTGGAGTGATCCCCTGTGCGCCCGGCACCGCATTAAAGAACACCTGCTTTCTAAAACTCCAAAATCGAGTCTTAGAGAGTTCTTATTTCACCGACTTATGGTTACAGTTTTGGCACCCCAGATGGAACATCGCTCTTGAGCCTCGACGGATCCTGGGATCGCGGAACCTCAGCCAGCACCGAGGGATTCTCGGAGAGGATTTCTCCCGATCCCTGGACCGAAGAGCCCCTGAGCAAAGACCACTAATTGTGGGTATTAAGGCATTCTTTCAGGAATTTGGTTACCTGCCCATAAGTCACAGCAAAAGCTCCGCAGAGTTGGGTTGAGAACCCGGAAAGGGGTTAGAGTCCCCATTTGGTTCGAAAGGGGTTAGAGTCCCCGCTTGGTTTGGAAGGGGTTAGAGTCCCTGCTTAAGGTAAAATCTGAATAAGCCCACGGTAACTATTATAAATATTTGTCTGTTTGCTGAGAGTGACACAGGGGTTCGAGTCCTCTTTGATTGTTTTGTGTAAAGGTATTGTCTATCGTTATAGTGATTGAATATTTGTGGTGTTGTGCGAAAAGTTTGTTTGGTTGTGTGATTTCTCGTGTGTAAAATGGGTGGTGGATCGTCTACGGGTGGGGGAATTTTAAGAAAATCACCTTTGGGTTGTATTTTGTCCCTGTATTTTGTCCCCTGGAGGGACCGCAAAAAGAAATTATCTAATTAAGTATTGTAATCAATGGTGGCTGTTATATAAACTAGAAGATGGAGAAAAGTGGCCAATGAATGGGACTTTGAATTATAATACTTTGTTACAATTAATGCTGTTTCTAAGGAGGAAAGGAAAATGGGATGAAGTATTGTATGCAGATATGTTCTTTACTCTGAGGCAACATCCTGAGTGGCAAAAGAAATGTAAACTGATGATGAATGATGCAAATGGAATATGTATGTTAGCAGGAAGTGCTAATGGGAAAGGGAAAAAAAAGAATTGTTGTAAGGACTGTGGGGAGGCTGAAGATATGTAAATGTTGGTCCCCAAGGGGGGGTCCAGTAGAAAGGAGGGAAGGCAAAGTTACATGAAATAAGGCAGGGGTCAGAGAAGAATCCCTCGGCCTTTTATGAAAGATTCTGTGAAACTGCTCATAGATGGACGGATTTAGATCCGGAGGATGAGGCTAATAGATGTATGAGACAATCGGTCTCTGATATTAGAAAGAAACTGCAGCGAGTAGATGGAGCTGGGGAAATGTCTGCATCACAATTAATTGAAATAGAGTACAAGGTATACAATAATAGAGATGAGAAAGAAAAAAGAGAAAAACTTAAAGAAAAACAGAAAGGAATAAAATTACAAGCCGCATTGCTAGCAGCTGCAATCGCTGAAAATTCAAGCAGAGAGAGAGGAGGAAGCGGATGGAACAGGGTAGGGCGAGGACAGAATCCCTCGAACCGTGCCCCTTTGGGCCCTAACCAGTGTGCTTTTTGTAAAAAGGAGGGACATTGGAAAAATGAATGTCCGCGGAGGGAAAAACTGTTTGTTGAATCTATGGAGAAAGGGGGGCAAGAGACAGTTGCTAACCTGATTATGTTGGGAACCTCTGACTCAGAATGAAGAGGACTGGGGGAAAGTATTAAGATCTCCCCAGCTGATCCCCTGGTTCCAGTAAAGCTGGAGAATGAAGTTATAGATTTCTTAGTAGATAGTGGAGCAACACACTCTGTAGTAACTAGCTGTAAAGGACCCCTAAAGTAAAACTTGCATGCCAATTGTTGGGGTCATGGGAAAACGAGCCCTTAAGCCATTTTTAAAACCTATGGAATATACAATTGGAAACACTACACTGACTCATGAATTTCTATATATGCCAGAATGCCCTCTACCATTATTGGGACGCAACTTATTGTGTAAATTAAAGGCTCAACTAATGTTCTCTGATAAGTCTATTCAGCTACATGTGCCTGAGGAGACTGCATGGAAGGCCCAATTGTGTCTGCTGACTAAGGAGAGGAGAAGACCGGGATCCCAGAAGAAATCCTGGATGCTGTGATACCCCTAGTATGGGCTTCTAAGAAACCAGGACGAGCCAAGAACGCCACTCCGGTAAAAATAGAGTTGAAACTGGGAGCTCAGCCGGTAAGGAAAAGACAGTATCCTATGAAATTAGAAGCCAGGGTGGGCTTGGAATCATTAATCAACACTTTTCTGCAATTTGGTCTGTTGCGGGAGTACCAATCAGAATATAATACTCCCATCTTACCGGTTAAGAAGCCCCGAACCCAAGAATATCGACTGGTAGAAGATTTGAGAGAAATTAATAAGATTACTGTTGACATGTATCCTGTGGTACCTAATCCATATACCTTACTCTCTGCTATTCCTGAGAATAAGGTATATTTTACTGTACTGGTGTCGTGGTTTAACCTGGCAGGCAGCCAAATACCACGCAGCCGCTCACTCACTCCCCCCGCCCCCCTCAGCGGGACGGGGAGAGAATCGGAAGGGTAAGAGTGAGAAAAACTCGTGGGTTGAGATAAAGACAGTTTAATAGAACAGAAAAAAGGAAAATAATAATGATAATGATAAAATATACAAAATGAGTGATGCACAATGCAATTGCTCACCACCCGCGCTGACCAATAACCAAGTAGCGATCACTACTTCCTGGATCACGCCTACCATTCATATACTGACCATGACGTCACATGGTATGGAATACCCCATTAGCCAGCTGGGCTGGCTGTCCTGATTATGTTCCCTCCCATCTTGTGTACCTAGCTCAGTCAGTAGGCATGGGAGCTGTCCTTGGACTAGGAGGGCACTTAGCAACAACTGAAAACATCAGTGTGTTATCAACATTCTCCTCATACTAAATCCCAAACACAGCACTAGGAAGAAATTTAACCCTATCCCAGCCGAAACCAGGACAACTGGATTTAAAAGACGCATTCTTTTGCATTCCCTTAGAAGAAGAAAGTCAGAAAATATTTGCCTTTGAATGGGAGAGCCCTACCACCAGGAGGAAAATACAGCTTTGCTGGACTGTGTTACCACAAGGATTCAAGAATAGCCCGACACTGTTTGGTAATGTACTTGCTAAAGAACTGGAAGATTGGCAAGGTAAGAATCCTTCCATCACTTTGTTGCAATATGTGGATGACATCTTGCTCGGAGCAAGGACTGAACGTACTTGGGGTTTGTAATTTCTCAAGGAAAAAGAGAATTAGAAGCAGAACGAAAAGCAGCTATTTGTCGAATAGCTCCCCCCGATCAAAAAAAAGAATTGCGAGGGTTTTTAGGAATGACCAGATGGTGCAGGCTGTGGATACCCAATTTCAGTTTGATTGCCAAACCATTAGAGCCCCTGCCCTGGGTTTACCAAACTTGACAAAACCCTTTACACTCTATGTCCATGAAAGACAACATGTGGCGTTGGGAGTCCTGACCCAGACTTTGAGGGACTGGAAAAAGCCAGTAGCCTATTTTTCCAAACAGCTGGATGAAGTAAGTAAAGGATGGCCAGCATGCCTGAGAGCAGTAGCTGTGGTGGTGCTATTAGTTAAAGAAGCTTGGAAATTAACTTTAAGACAACCTATTACAGTTTTTGTACCACATGCAGTGGTTGCCGTCCTTGAACAAAAGGGGCATCACTGGATTTCTTCTAGTCAATTGACTCAATATCAAGTGGTACTGATTGAACAGGATGATGTAACTTTGAAAACGTCTTCAACTTTGAATCCCGCCACTTTAATACCGATAGATGAAAGAGGAGAACTGGAACATGATTGTTTGCATGTGATGGAACAAGTATACTCTAGCCGACCTAATTTAAAGGATGTGCCACTAACGGATCCAGAAATTGAACTCTTTACAGATGGGAGTAGCTTTATGGTTAATGGAGAGCGAAAAGCTGGGTATGCTGTGGTAACCCTGCGGGATGAAATTGAAGCCTGAATATTACCTCCAAATACTTCTGCACAGAAAGCAGAAATCATCGCTCTAACCCGAGCATTAGAGTTATCTAAAGACAAAAAAGTAAATATATATACAGATTCTAAATATGCATTTGGAGTAGTCCATGCACATGAAGCCATTTGGAAAGAATGTGGACTATTGTCTTCACAAGGGACTCCTGTTAAATATGGATCAAAAATTTTGAAATTGTTCCAAGCTGTCCAAAAGCCAAAAGAAGTTGCAATTATACATTGCAAAGCCCACCAGAAAAGACAAACAGAAGTAGTTAAAAGAAATTGGAAAGTAGATGAAACAGCTAAAAAGATTGCAATAACAAGACAACTAATAAGAGCATTAATCCCTCCAAGAAAAATTCAGTGGGAACCCCCGAAATATTCAGAGGAGGAAAATAAACTCGCTAAATATTTAGAAAGCACAAAGTCAAAGGAAGGTTAGTAGGTAACTAGTGATGAGCAGGTTTTAATTACCGCTCCAATGGTACAAAAGATAATGAAGAAAACTCATAATGAGTCACACATGGGAGCAGACGCTTTAGTAGCAAGTGTTAAAAGATATGCTATAGGACCAAAAATGCAAAAATTAGCTGATATAACTGTACGACAATGTCAAAGGTGTTGTGCGAACAATCCAAAATTTCAAAAGAAACCTCCAGTCGGAAAAGTGAAAGAAGGTTATTCCCCCAGGGAATACTGGCAAATAAATTTTTCTGAGTTGCCAAAATGTAACCAGTTTAAGTATCTCTTAGTTTTGGTAGATAATTTCTCTGGGTGGCCTGAAGCTTTCCCATGTCGTACCAACAAGGCTAGAGAAATAGTTTTACTCAAAAAAGTGATTCCAAGGTTTGGTATACTAGAAGGAATATCCTCAAATAATGGGCCTCATTTTATAGCAGAAATAGTCCAAGGAGTAACTAAATTTTTACAGATACAATGGGATTTACATACACCTTAGAGACCCCAGTCAAGTGGAAAAGTAGAAAGGATGAATCAGACTCTAAAGAGACAGATTTCAAAGCTGTGTCAAGAAACGCAGATGAGGTGGGTAGATGTGCTGCCCATAGCATTAATGAGAATTCGAATTATTCCTAGAGTTAGGGAAGGGGTAAGCCCTTTTGAAATGTTATATGAGAAACCATACCCTACTACTTTAGTTGTAGGAAAAGGAGACCAAATGCATTTAAAAGGAGAAGTGGAAAGGACCCTTTTTGGTGTTACTTACCACTTACACTGCTGTGAAGGTGAAGGGTGTAGACTCTTGGATACATTATACTTGTTTGAAGAAAGCTCCGCAAGGAGAATGGACTTCTGAAGAGACAGGACCATTGAGGCTGAAGCTCTCTCGAATCTAATGAATTGCACTTGGAACTTTGACATTGAATTAGATTGTATACAAGGCTTAGTATTTTTGTATTGTGTTTCAGCTACTGCTTTTATCCTTTATTGATATATTTGTGTAAATATACTGATCTTTTAGAATAAGGAATGAAGGAACTAAGGGGGGTGATATTCCTTTGTTGTTTTCGGATAGGACTACTCCATGAGGGATCAGGGAATCCATGGGAAAGAAACTTACATATAGACTTGTTACAAAGAACAGTCCAAATCGCTAATAAGTTGGATTGTTGGGCCTGCACTCATTTTCCGGAGCATTCAAAGAAGGGAGTTCCCTTAATTGGGATCTCTATACCAGCTAGTATATCTTGGACCACTTTATGGATGAACACCTCTTTTAATATCAGTAGAGAAATGAAAGAACAGGAGTGGATAATTGAGACTCCAACTTCAAGACAAAAATATTGTACATGTGTATAACAGTGTAGCCCCCCGAAAGGAATGAACAAAGTCCAGTGCCTAACAAAGACTGACTTTGTTGGAAATTATTCTGATTGTAATAAGACTATAAATATCGGAAGTTTAAGCCTTTTTGAATGGCTGGTACCCGAAGGAAGAGGTTGGTATTGGATTTGTGGAAACACGGCCCGTAAGACCTTGCCACCAAATTGGTCAGGAATATGTACCTTGGGAGCAGTAGTACCAAACATTACTGTGGTTGAAAAATTAGAATCTAAAATGTGGCTAAGAACATACCTTCGAAGAAGCAAGAGAATTAAAAATAATCCATTAATAGATAGACCCACAGGGTTTCATTCTTTTGCACGATGGTTTGTCCCATGGTTAGGAGTTAGTGAACTAGAAAAAGCTATAATAAACATATCTGCTATAATTGAGAAAATTGGGAACGAAACCTATGATGCTATAAAGGCCTTGCAGGAAGAAGTGTCTGAATTGGCAGAAATAACCCTTCAAGATAGAATGGCTTTGGACATGATGTTAACATCTCAAGGAGGAGTATGCACAGTGTTAAATACAAGCTGTTGCGTATACGTAGATCAAAGTGGTAGAATTTCTACTGATTTAGAAGAAATTTGGAAACAGACAAAATTGTTCCATGAAATACAGAAAGATGACACTTCATATGGATTTGAGGAAACATTCAAATGGTTAACCTCCTGGATTCCTGACCTTAGTCAATGGGTGAGAAAGTTATTAGGTATTCTTATGATTGCTATATTGGGCTTTGTTTGCATATATGTAATAATACAGTGTTTTTGGAAATGTTGTTCTATAATTGGAAACCAAAGCTATGAGAGGGTGAGACTAATATAAGAAGGACTACAGTGGAGTTCCCCTTCTATAGTCTCAAAGGGGTTTGATTTATTTTTGATTAAAAACTAGTTATAAGCATTTTTTTATATAATTGCAATATGTGTGCTACAAATTAATTTAATGAGGGATATAGCTTTAACTATATACCCTCAAAAGAAAAGGAGGGATTGATACCAATTACAAAGGAACAGTGAAGAGACATATGATTCTTTGGTTGAAATGATGCAGATGGGTTAGGAATGCTTTATGAATAGGTAGGCCGGACATTCAGTAGATAAAAAGGCCTTGAAACTTTGTATTCTGCGTAAAATAGATGAGGAAGCTAACCTTGTATCTTGAGTAGAATAGATAAGGGGGTTGTGCCAGCCTAAGCTAGTTGGTGCTAATGAGAATTGTGCTAATTAAGCCAAGGGTTAAAACTGAGCATGCGTAAAGACTGAGTTCAACTAAAGGACACTGTGAGGAAGACTATCGACGACCACCAGAGGACCCTGAAAGACCACCAATGAACACCAGGGCGCATGCGTCAAAGACTTTTGCATATGTTAATGAATTCCAGGAAATAACACGAATATTTAGATTATTTCTTGGAAATGTAATGAATATGTATAACTGTTTATAACTTCTATGGTTGAGTAATTTGGTGCGCACACTAGGTGGAGCGATCCCCTGTGCGCCCGGCGCCGCATTAAAGAACGCCTGCTTTCTAAAACCCCAAAATCGAGTCTTAAAGAGTTCTTATTTCACCGACTTACGGTAACACCATCAGTGCCCCGGCTCTGCCGGTTGTGGTGAGCAGCGATTTGGGCACGCACGATCTCCTTTTGTCTATGTCCTGAGGGCTGGCGTTAGCCTGAGGGACCGTCTCAGCCCTGACTCGGGCAAAAGTGGTGGTGGGATTCTTGTGGATAGCGCCCGGAAGAGCGGGGGAAGTCTGTCCCGTCTGTGTTCCCTCCCCCCACAACGCCCTGCGCAGGGGGAAGCGCCTTGCCTGCGCTCTGCCTTGCTTCGGGGGCTGTGCCGCCCTCCGAATAAATCCCTGAAACGTGAAGCAGTAGCCTAGCGGCCGTCACTGGTGCCCTTCGGTTGTGGGGTGTACCGTGTTCTGTCACCCCGCGGCCTGAGGTGTCTCCGAGACTGGGATGCCCTCCTCCTTCCCTCTCCCTCTCCCCCTGCGTGGATTCGGGTCTGAAACGTAGCCGGCCCTCTGTGCCCAAGGAGTCCAGCTGGTATTTTGCTTGAGTTTCTGATCTCTTGCGCTTAGGAGACTATAGTATGTTTTCCTCGCTTTCTACGTTCTTATTAGAGCTTCTAGCAAGATACTTTGTCTTGTGGCTCCTTTCTCTCAACTTCTTCTGGAACAAGCATGTAATCTGCACGGCTGAACTGCAAATAGCCTGTGAGCTACGTGAATGAAAATAGCTGGTTTAGTTTCGAAATACAGGTAAGCATCAGTTCTGTTTGTGTTTAGCAGGATGCTGCTATAGTTAAGAGTTTGTTTCCCGATTTCCATCCTCTACCCCCCACCACCCCAAATAATAAAAACTTTTTTTTTCTTTTTTTTTTTTCTCTTCAAATTCTCTATAGGTATGTGAAAAAGCCACTATTTGGTTTTCTTTATAATGGTTACTTAGAGGTTTAATAAGAATGGAGATTATGCTAGATGTTCTCATCTCTACATGTATCAAGCAAAGAAAACCATGGCCTCACATCTCTTGGATTGGACAGATAAGTGTAATGAACTTATATTTAAATAAAATTCTGCAAAGAATTGGGTTTTTTTAGTTATATAACACTTTGCACTTCTATTTACAGGAGGTGATTTGAAAGTACTACACTTAAGAGTTATTGAAATAAATGGCTTGTTTTTCTATCTTCTTGACTTGAGGATGGAGATTCACAATTGCTCAGATAAACAATGGGGAGGGGTTTTTTTGTTGTTGTGGTTGGTTGGTTGGTTTTGGTGTGTTTTGGGGTTTTTGTTGGTTGGTTGGTTGGTTTTTGGTTTGGTTTGGTGGTTTTTGTTTTGTTCTGGTTTTGGTTTTTTTTTTTTTTTTCAAAAAACATGTTCTTTACATGATATTCTTATTTTGATGGTTCTAGTTTTTCCATAAACTTTTTTTTTTTTTACAGTACATTACTGGAAATCATGAACAAAAATATTTTTTTCCCATTTGCTGCTGCATCTGTTGAAAGACATGCTTTCTTAAGCTTTTTTGATAAAATGAGACTAATTTTTTTTTTCTCTTCTAATATATGATTTGAGTTTAAGTAGGTAACTATTTAAGGCCTGTTCCTCCTTCTGTTGAAATCACTGGCAAAAATCTCATTGAATTAAACACTACAAGACAAGATAACTAGTGTCTAATCTTGCATTTGTTGGCAAGTAGTTCAGTTGAGGTACTTTGATGAACTTTTTAATAATGATTGTAAATTTAGTTTAATAGCTTGAAACCTATGAACTAAATTTGTCATCAGTGTAGGTTGATGCTAGATACGATGTTGTACTGTAAAGCAAATATGCCAAAGAATGAAGTTAATGTGGTAATTGGAGCTGTAACATATTTTCTTTTTCTTTTAAGTATTTTTCCCTAACATGTTTTATTTGTCTGCATTATTTTGCAGGCTTACATAGAAAATAACGTTTTAAAAAATGAAATGCTCTTTTTTTTCTTTCAATAGGAAAAAGAGGCTATTTTTCTTCTAGACGATAAACATATACATGAAATTAACCTGGCATGAGGGAAGACAAAGAAGAAAATCCCTTGACTGCAGTCATTGTTGAAAAATGTAGTTGTTTTAACATCAAGAAATGGTTAAGTGCCTCACCTTGAATACTGTGTGCAGTTCTGGGCCCCACAATTTAAGAAGGATGTGAAGGTCCTTGAATGCATCCAGAGGAGGGCAACAAAGCTGGTGAAAGGCCTGGAAGGCATGGCCTATGAGGAGTGGCTAAGGACTCTGGGCTTGTCTAGTTTGGAGAAAAGGAGGCTGAGGGGCGACCTCATTGCTCTCTACAGCTTCCTGAGGAGGGGAAGTGGAGAGGGAGGTGCTGATCTCTTCTGCCTGGTATCCAGTGATAGGACGCGTGGGAATGGTTCAAAGCTGTGCCAGGGGAGGTTCAGACTTGATATTAGGAAGCATTTCTTTACCGAGAGGGTGGTCAAACACTGGAACAGGCTTCCTAGAGAGATGATCGATGCCCCATGCCTGTCAGTGTTTGAGAGGCATTTGGACAATGCTTTAACTTTTGGTCAGCCCTGAAGTGGTCAGGCAGTTGGACTAGATGATTGTTGTAGGTCCCTTCCAACTGAAATAGTCTATTCTATTCTATATATTACAAATTCACATTATTTTATTTGTAGTTGTAACAGTTTAGAAAGATATTCTATTTAAAGGATCTGCCAGTTCACTGTCAGCTTTAGAAATGTGGCTAAGATGGAAGGGAAGTAATTTTAAGTACTTCACAATAATATCCTTCAAAACATCTCTTCCCCGATGAACACAGGTGCTTGGTTGGCAAGAATACTTACAACAGGAGAGCTATTTCTTTGGAATAAAGATCAGGACTACTTGAAAATTGCGCCAGCAATCGAAGAGTCTAGGAAAGTAGTCACAGCAGCACAAGGTAGGTTTTTTCAATTAGTCTTTTGAAAAATGGAATAGAGTGAAAGTGTTTTTCCTTTTGTTAAATGTTATTGCTCAAGTAAAAGCTATATTCTCACATTGGTTTGCATTTGTATAATTTGTGTGCTAGTTAAGCTTTGACAAATGTCATTTTTGTCACTTGAATGGTACTTTTTTGCATTTAGCAATCTCCTGTATAATTTTTAAATACAGTAAATACTTTATTTTTTTAATTTTAATTTTTTTTTAATCTTTTTGTGGGGGAGCACAGAACATGAAAATACATCCTCTTAAAAAAATTCTTCTTCTGGGCGTTGGACACAAATTCTGCCTGATGAATCGGTCATGTTGCCTTCTACTGAAGAATAAGATATTGGAGTGCATGCTGCTGTCATACAAAATGAGGTAAAAAATAAGCCCTAAAGCAATCATCTAATCTCTTAAGTAAATTAGAGCCGCAGAAGCTACAGTGAATTTTGAGAGCGATGTCTGCCTCTTCAGTGTTGTGTGTAGGCTTAATCATTCAGTTTGTATTAGATTGAATGACAACATAAGAACAGCCATACTGGATCAGATCAAAGTTCATCTGGCCCAGTAATATTCTTGCCAGCCTTTATATTTCTGAATGACAACATTATGTTATTTAATCTGAATTGTAATAGCTATTGATCTAAATATATAAATAATTAAAAAGGAAATTGTGTGTAACCAGGTTTTTGGGGTTTTTTTTCTTTGTTTTTGTTTTTTGTTTGTTTGTTGTGGTATTTTTTTTCCTCCCACAGATACTGAGTGACTTCTGTTTGTGCTCTTTTGTGTTTTACTCTGGAGAATGTTTGGTGCTCACATTTTTGATTCTTCGATGGCATGAAAATAGCTTTAAATATGTTAGGTAAGTTCAAAGATATTTGAAGTTACATTAACTTAAGAGGAAGATTTTTATAATAAAGTGCTTGAGAGTGGGGATTCAGAGCTGCAACTGAATACACTTAGATTAACATCCAATTAGCTTATGGTTACAAGCACCTACTTATGTTTGCATGTGTATGTTCATAGCATACCACACTATATATGCATATATGGACAAGACGGTCGTTTTCAAGTATTTAATGTGGTTAATGCAACAGCATTTATGTATGTATTCCATACTTAATTATTAACTTACACCTAAATAAAATTGAGTGTATTTATCACTGTGCGTGGGTGGCTATGTATACATACACGTGCCTGCACACACGTTTGTGTTAGTGTCAGGAAGTTTTTTGCATAGTGCTAATAGTTTTCTTCTCTTGTTTTTCTTATATTACTAGTGCATGCTGTGCAGCTATGAATGCCCTAAATATCTCTTTCTCTTCTTTATTATGCGTATTCATATATTTTATTTGTTTTCTGTTCCCCTTTTCATCTCTTTATGCCTAGACTATGTAAGAGTGTGTATGTGCGTGTGTATACACACACGTTTCTTTATCTGGGCTGGGACCATGTACTGAAATAGTTATACTGATACAACCACTTAAAAGTGCAATTGAATAATGATCCTGAGTACACGTATAGTCCGTTCCTCTTCCTGTGAGATACATGTATGTGTGAGTTTAAATGCTTATGTCCTCTGCAGGTATAACTTGTGTAACTTGCTAAAATTATGCCCTACATTTGAAATGGTACAACTGCCTTTGTTAAGTGATGCCCTTTTGATATTAACTTAGTAATGATGTTCTCCTTGCCCTACTAAGCAGCATCGCTCTTCACTCAGTTTGTCAGTAGCAGGGTAATGCCTTTCTGGTAATACAAAAAAAGAAAGAGAGCATAAGATTCCCAGTGTAGAAGTGTGTATTGGGTTTCTGTGGCAAGGTTGTGGTAGCGGGTGGCTTCTGTGAGAAGATGCCAGAAGCTTCCCCCATGTCCAATAGAGCCAGCGCCAGCCAGCTCCAAGATGGGACCCACCGCTGGCCAAAGCTGAGCCAATGAGCGGCAGTGGTAGCGCCTCTGTGATAAGATATTTAAGAAGGGGAAAAAAACTGCTGTGCAACAGCAGCCAGAAGAGGGAAGAACATGTGAGAGAAACAACTATGCAGACACCAAGGTCAGTGAAGAAGGAGGGGGAGGAGGTGCTCCAGGTGCCGGAGCAGAGATTCCCCTGCAGCCCATGGTGAAGACCATGGTGAGGCAGGTTGTCCCCCTGCAGCCCATGGAGGTTAACAGTGGAGCAGTTATGCACCTGCATCCCGTGGAGGACCCCACGCCAGAGCAGGTGGATGCACCCGAAGGAGGCTGGGACCCTGTGGAGAGCCTGTGCTGGAGCAGGCTCGTGGCAGGACCTGTAGACCCGTGGAGAGAGAGGAGCCCACGCTGGAGCAGGTTTGCTGGCAGGACTTGTGATCCTGTGGAAAGGATGTTGAGGTTTAAACCGGCAGGCAGCCAAACACCACACAGCTGCTCGCTCATTCCCCCACACACACATTGGAAGGGGGTGAGAATAAAAAAAAAAAAAGGAAAATTCATGGACTGAGGTAAAGACAGTTTAATAGAACAGAAAAGGAAGGGATAATAATGATGATGATGATGATGATAGAATATACAAAATAAGTGATGCACAAAGCAATTGCTCGCCGACCAATGCCCAGCAACTCCCCGAGCAGTGATTGCAGCCCTCCAGTCAACTCCCCCTAGCTTATATACTGAGCATGATGTCATGTGGTATGGAATACCCCGTTGGTCAGTTTGGGTTAGCTGTCCTGGCTATGCTCCCTCCCAGCTTCTTGTGCACCTGGCAGACCATGGGAAGCTGAAAAGTCCTTAACTAGAGTAAGCACTACTTAGCAACAACTCAAACATCAGTGTGTTATCAACATTCTTCTCATACTAAATCCAAAACACAGCACTATACCAGCTACTAGGAAGAAAATTTACTCTATCCCAGCCGAAACCAGGACAATATCCACCCCTTATTCTATACCATCTACGTCATGCCCAGGTCTCACATTTTCCAATACAACCCAATTAATCACCACCACTTTACCTGCCTTTTGATATATGCTTTTTGATATCATTCTCTTAGTCTATGGGCCATCCTTCTAAAATGTCTGTTGAGTTAATTTACTCCATGAGTCTGGGCTCCATCTGTGACAACAGTCCTTCAGGGTGGGAGAGATGGTGTGCGGTGTTGGACTGTTGCATCCTGAAGCCAGTTCTGGCTCCATCACTGCTGTGCTTTGCTCGGTTTCATCATAGTTCATTCTTCATTAATCTGGGTGATTCTTACTGCAATACCGTTGATATGACATATAGCAACCATAGAAGTGATGACATACAGTATTATATAGCAATTAACATCATACAATTCAGTTCATTGGCTATTTTCCCCAATATCAAATCCCCTTGAGGTACACACCAGACTTCCCCATCCTTTCGCATTACCCACCAAGTGCACCCAGGTCCTTGAGCAAAAGCAATCCCACGGATGGGTTTTCCCTTGCCCGAGGCAGGAGTAACCCAGACTGTCTTCCCCAGAATATTTCTCATATGCACGACAGGGACTTTATCCCCCTCTACCGTACGTAAGGGTTTGGATTGGGCAGGGCCAGCTCGATTGGCAGATCCCCTGGTGTTGACTAACCAGGTGGCTTTTGCTAAATGTGTATCCCAATGCTTGAATGTCCCACCACCCATTGCCCTCAGTGTTGTCTTTAAATGCCCGTTGTATCGTTCGATTTTCCCGGAGGCTGGTGCATGGTAGGGGATGTGATATACCCACTCAATGCCATGCTCTTTGGCCCAGGTGTCTATGAGGGTGTTCTGGAAATGAGTCCCATTGTCTGACTCAATTCTTTCTGGGGTGCCATGTCGCCATAGGACTTGTTTTTCAAGGCCCAGGATGGTGTTCCGGGCGGTGGCATGGGGCACAGGATATGTTTCCAGCCATCCTGTGGTTACTTCTACCATGGTGAGCACATAGCGCTTGCCCTGTCGGGTTTGTGGGAGCGTGATATAATCCATCTGCCAAGCCTCCCCATATTTATATTTCAACCATTGTCCTCCATACCAGAGAGGCTTTACTTGCTTGGCTTGCTTGATGGCAGCGCATGTTTCACATTCATGGATAACCTGTGCAATAGCATCCATGGTCAAGTCCACCCCTCGATCACGAGCCCATCTATATGTTGCATCTCTTCCTTGATGGCCTGAGGCGTCATGGGCCCACCAGGCTATAAATAATTCACCCTTATGTTGCCAGTCCAGATCCACCTGAGCCACTTCAATCTTAGCAGCCTGGTCCACCTGCTGGTTGTTTTGGGGTTCTTCAGTGGCCTGACTCTTGGGTACATGAGCATCTACGTGACGTACTTTTACAGTCAGGTTCTCTACCCAGGCAGCAATATCTTGCCACAATGCGGCAGCCCAGATAGGTTTACCACTGCGCTGCCAGTTGTTCTGCTTCCATTGCTGCAACCACCCCCACAGGGCATTTGCCACCATCCATGAGTCAGTATAGAGATAAAGTACTGGCCATTTTTTCTCGTTCAGCAATGCCCAAGGCCAGCTGGATGGCTTTCACCTCTGCAAACTGGCTCGATTCACCTTCTCCTTCAGCAATCTCTGCGACCTGGCGTATAGGACTCCATACAGCAGCCTTCTTCCTCCGATGTTTTCCTACAATACGACAGGATCCATAAGTGAACAGGGCATATTGTTTCTCATTTGTCGCTTCCAAGATTCCTTCATATGCTGCCAATATCTCCTTCTCAGTTGGAGTATAGCGGGCCTCGGATCCTCTCTATCCCCGATTCCAAAACCCCAGGGGTCGACCTTGAGTCTCCCCTGGTGCTTTCTGCCAGAGGGTCCAGGTAGGGCCGTTCTCCCTGGCTGCGGTGTAGAGCACATTCCTTACATCTTGTCCTGCCCGGACTGGCCCAAGGGCTACTGCCTGAACTATCTCCTGTTTAATTTGTTCAAAGGCTTGTTGTTGCTCAGGGCCCCATTTGAAATCGTTCTTCTTCCTAGTCACTTGATAGAGAGGGCTTACGATCTGACTGTAATATGGAATATGCATTCTCCAAAAGCCCACAACGCCTAGGAAGGCTTGTGTTTCCTTATTGCTAGCTGGTGGGGACATGGCTGTTATTTTATTGATCACATCCATTGGGATCTGACGACGTCCATCTTGCCATTTTATTCCTATAACCTGGATCTCCTGTGCAGGTCCCTTGACCTTACTTTGTTTTATGGCAAAACCGGCCTTCAGAAGGATTTGGACTATTCTCTCCCCTTTCTCAAAAACTTCTTCTGCTGTGTTGCCCCACACAATGATGTCATCAATGTATTGCAGGTGTTCTGGGGCCTCACCCTGTTCCAGTGCGGTCTGGATCAGTCCATGGCAAATGGTAGGGCTGGGTTTCCACCCCTGGGGCAGTCGGTTCCAGGTGTACTGGACGCCCCTCCAAGTGAAAGCAAACTGTGGCCTGCACTCTGCCGCTAAAGGGATTGAGAAGAATGCATTAGCGATATCCATTGTGGCGTACCACTTGGCTGCCTTTGACTCCAGTTCATATTGAAGTTCTAGCATGTCCGGCACGGCAGCACTCAGTGGCAGCGTGACTTCTTTCAGGCCACAATAGTCTACTGTTAGTCTCCACTCTCCATTAGACTTTCGCACTGGCCATATGGGACTGTTAAAGGGTGAGCGAGTCTTGCTGATCACTCCTTGGCTCTCCAGTTGACGAATCAGCTTCTGGATGGGAAGCAGGGAGTCTCAGTTCGGGTGATATTGCCGCCAGTGCACCGTTGTGGTGGCGATCGGTACCTGTTATTCTTTGACCTTCAGCAACCCCACAACAGAAGGGTCCTCCAAGAGACTGGGTAAGGTTGACAGCTGTTTAATTTCCTCCATCTCCAAGGCAGCTATACCAAAAGCCCACCAGTACCCTTTTGGGTCCTTGAAATACCCTCTCCTGAGGTAGTCTATGCCAAGGATGCACGGAGCCTCTGGGCCTGTCACAATGGGGTGCTTTTGCCACTGTCCTGGTTTCGGCTGGCATGGAGTTGATTTTCTTCCTATTAACTGGTATAGTGCTGTGTTTTGGATGTAGTATGACACTATTGTTGATAACACACTGATGTTTTAATTGTTGCTAAGTAGTGTTTACTCTAGTCAAGGACTTTTCATCTTCCCGTGCCCTGCCAGGTGCACGGGGGGCTGGGAGGGAGCGTGGCCAGGATGGCTGGCCCAGCTGGCCAGTGGCCTATTCCATACCATATGACATCATGCTCAGCATATAAGTCTGGGCAAAGAAGAAGAAGCGGGGGACGTTCGGAGTGATGGCGTTTGTCTTCCCAAGTAACCGTTATGCGTGATGGAGCCCTGCTTTCCTGGAGATGGCTGAACACCTGCCTGCCGATGGGAAGTAGTGAATGAATTCCTTGTTTTGATTTGCTTGCTTTTGCTTTACCTGTTAAACTGTCTTTATCTCAACCCATGAGTTTTCTCCCTTTTGCCCTTCTGATTCGCTCCCCCATCCCACTGTGGGGGGAGCGAGCGAGCGGCTGCATGGTGCTCAGTGGCCAGCCGGGGTTAAACCACGACAGCCACTCATTCCCGGTTACGCTCACTTCGGCCTCCAATACAGTTAACTCTTGGGATCCCCCTGTCACTCCAGAAATACAGATGGGTTCTGCCCCTTCATAGCTTGATGGCATCAGGGTACACTGTGCACCGGTGTCTACGAGAGCCTTATACTCCTGTGGGTCTGATGTGCCACGCCATCGAATCCGCACAGTCCAGTAAATCCGCTTGTCCCTTTCCTCCACCTGGCCGGAGGCAGGGTCCCTCTAGTTCTGGTCATAGTATCCGCTTCTCACTTCTTGCAAACATGAGTAAAGAATTCCTTCATTACAATCCAGAGTAGGATCAGCCCTTCTCCTCTGTCTGGGGAACTGTTCACTGGAAACTGGACCGTCGTGAGACAGGTTTCTCCTGAAAACTGGAGCAGCATTTTTCCTGAGAGAACACCCTTGTGTGATTGTTTTTCCTTGCAACTCACGTACCCGTGCCTCTAGGGTCAAGGTAGGTTTTCCATCCCACTGCCTCATGTCCTTTCCGTGGTCACGCAGGTAAAACCACAGGGTGCCCCGTGGTGTGTACTTTCTATATCCTCTCTCTTGAGCAGAAGAACGCTGACTCTTAATGGCTGAGATACTGGTCCATACAGGTGGAGAATAGGACATACCCTCTTTGAGTTGCTGGAACTCCTGGGACAGTTTCTCCACAGCCGAGACAAGGGAGGAGGAGACAGTTTCTTTGTATTCCCGGAGTCTGCCAACCACGTCATACACCGTTGGTGCTTCTTCTTCTTTGCAGGACAATACTGCCAACGAACTGGCATACACACTGGTGTGCTCTGTACTAACTTCCGCCACATGGGTCGCGTGCACTGGACTTCATCTGGATCTTTGGATAATTGCTTGTTTTTCAGGTCAGTATAAACCATCTCCAGCACAGCTAATTCCCTCAGGTACTGGATACCTCTCTCCATGGTGGTCCACTTGCCTGGGTGACATATAACATCTTCCTTGAAGTGATACCTTTCCTCCAGAGGCTGAGGGCTTGTGCCCCTTTTCCAATCGCTTTGTCAATGCCCCCTTCCCTAGAAAGGGATCCCAGCTGTTTGGCTTCCTTTCCCTCTAATTCCAGGCTACTGGCCCCATTATCCCAGCATCGGAGCAGCCAGGTAACAATGTGCTCGCCTGGACGACGGCTGAAATCTTTCCGCATATGTCGCAGCTCACTCAGGGATAGGGATCGGGTGGTTTCCGTCTCGTTTATGAGTTCTTCCTCTTCCTCCTGCCCTCCTCGTGATGGCCCTGCTTTTCCATCATCCCTTTCTAAACGACCTGACTTTCGCTTCCAAGATTTCTTCTTCTGTACAGGTGCGACTGATACCAGCAAGGGTTGGTCCTCTCGTTCAGATGCAATACCTGTCGTGGGGGTTGGAGTAGCTGCAGTGCCTGTCGCCGCGGTTTGAGTAACCACAGTGCCTGTTGGTTTGTTTTCCTTCTCTTCTCCCTGAGGGTGCTGTATAATACCGAGCTGTGTTTGGTAGATACTAGCCAAGGCCCAGCACAGTGCCATAAGTTGTGCCTCTTTGGAATAACCACAGCATTTTTTTTTTCAAGCATTCTATCACTTCATCAGGATCCTGTAGTTATTCGGGAGTAAAGTTCCAAACCGTCGGGGGTGAGAAGTTCTCTAAGTACCTTCCCATATCCTCCCACATGCCGTGCCACCCATGTCCATCCAGCCTCGGGGCAGATTTCTGGGTGATTTTTTTAAGTAGTTGTTTAACCCTAAACAAAACCTGAAATATTCAGTAGACATAGCAATAGGAACATGCTGGCTTGAACATCCCAAGTATATTCAAAATTCTCAAGAGCTATTGTAATCAGCCTGGAGGAGAAGGGGAAAGTGAAGGAAGGTGTCTCCCCCGTAAATTGGCTCTCTGAGGAGAAGAGGTAAAAAGTGTAATTATTAATAGTTTCTGAGAGATAGCTCCTGAAGCACAGGGATGACGGCAGTGCTGAGTACAATCTCATGACCAATAAGTTTATCATACCATAAGCCAGTGTTACACAGTAACAGTTACAAAGTGGTAACTTTAATCCAACTCCCCATGTGATAAACAGCACATAAATACTGATAAACAATATATACAGCAAGTAAGGTGTTATATAACACATCTCCAAGAACAGATCCAACAACTCTGAGAGCAAATAAACCAACATTGTGACAAGTGACTACTAAACTGATATAATGAATGTTTATAACAAATTTGTTTTAACCCGCTCGGGTCAGATGTGTCATTATCTCAACCCTTTGAGCCCCACATTGGGCGCCAAAAAGGACTGTTGTGGTTTAACCTGGCAGGCAGCCAAACACCACACAGCCGCTTGCTCACTCCCCCCCCCCACACACACACAGTGGGATGGGTAAGAGAATCGAAAAAAAAGTAAAATTCGTGGATTGAGATAAAGACAATTTAATAGAACAGAAAAGGAAGGGAAAATAATAATAATGATGATGATGACGATAGAATATACAAAATAAGTGGTGCACAATTCAATTGCTCACCACCTGCCAACCGATGCCCAGGCAGTCCCCAAGCAGTGATCACTGCCCCCCAGCCCACTCCCCCTAGTTCATATACTGAGCATGACGTCATGTGGTATGGAATACCCCATTGGTCAGTTTGGTTAGTTGTCCTGGCTATGCTCCCTCCCAGCTTCTTGTGCACCTGGCAGACCATGAGAAGCTTCTTAGCAACAACTCAAACATCAGTGTGTTACCGACATTATTCTCATACTAAATCCAAAACACAGCACTATACCATCTACTAGGAAGAAAATTAACTCTATCCCAGCTGAAACCAGGACAAGGACCCACGCTGGAGCAGTCTGTTGCTGAAGGACTGCACCCATGGAAAGGACCCACGCTGGAGCAGTTTGTGGAGAACTGTCTCCCGTGGATGGGATCCCACGCTGGAGCAGTCTGTTGCTGAAGGACTGCACCCATGGAAAGGACCCACGCTGGAGCAGTTTGTGGAGAACTGTCTCCCGTGGATGGGATCCCACGCTGGAGCAGGGGAAGAGAGTGAGGAGGAAGGAGCGGCAGAGGCAATGTGTGATGAACTGACCGCAACCCCCATTCCCCGTCCCCCTGTGCCACTCGGGGGGAGGAGGTAGAGAATTCGGGAGTGAAGTTGAGCCCAGGAAAAAGGGAGGTGTGGGGGGAAGTTGTTTTAAGATTTGGTTTTATTTTTCATTATCCTACTCTGACTTTTGATTGGTAATTAATTAAATTAATTTCCCCGAGTTGAGTCTATTTTGCCTGTGATGGTAATTGGTGAATGATCTCCCTGTCCTTATCTCGACCCATGAGCCTTTCGTTATATTTTCTCTTCCCTGTCCAGTTGAGGAGGTGGAGTGATAGAGCGGCTTGGTGGGCACCTGGTGGCCAGCCAAGGTCAACCCACCACAAAGTGCATAGTACTTGCAGTAGTACTTACTGTAGTACTTGCAGCCTGAAATTGTAACCAGATTTCTCAGCCATGTTATTCATAATTTTTTATGCCAACTATTGCTCAATTTCATTACTTACTATTATTTACTTCATTTTATCATCTTAATGCTTTTTTTTTTGTGTCTGTTAGGTGGTATGCTTCCAAATGGACTCTCTCTTGTGTTTTCTATCATGTTTTGAATCTTTTTAGAATCATAGAACCATAGAATGGTTTGGGTTGGAAGGGACCTTTAAAGATTATCTAGTTCCAACCCCCCTGCCGTGGGCAGGGACATCTTTCACTTTTACGATCAGGTTGCTCAAAGTCCCATCCAACCTGACCTTGAACACTTCCAGTGATGGGGTACCCGCAACTTCTTTGTTTAGAGCAGCATACCATTGATTTTCATTTTTGAATTCTGAGTATTCCTGTGTTGGATGACGTTACACTGTCTGAGGAAGCTGTTCCTAGCTAGAATGCAAGTGCCTTAATTATATGGCATGCATCTATATTTATTTGCATGTTCTATACATATAGCCCAAATTCCTATCCCATAAAAATAATTCTCATAATTCAGACATCATTTTTAAACTCGTGTAAATACAAAATATTTTTCATTTGTAAGGTTTTTGAAGAAAATTTGATTTTTTTTAAATTGTACATGCTTTGTGTGTCTTTGTCTTGCATGTTGTTTTTTTTTTACTACGTACGAATCATCCCATTCAGCATATCTGAGTAACCTCTTGGTTTTGTTGTCTTTTGGTATTCAGTTCTTTGCCATACCAGGTCCACTGGGTGCAGCAGACTTGTTCTCTTGTTAATTTGGTTCCTCACTGTGTGTATGTAAAGTCAAGAGGAGCTTTGCTATGTGCATTTGCAAGAGATAGACTTTTACTTGCAGTATCTGTTAATCAAAATGATCCAAAGGTATGAATGATAGACAGTATGTCACTTAAGCTAATAGTTCAGTTTGATTGAAGTCTGGTAACAAGGATTTAATAACACATTTTTAGGAGTGATTTTTCAACATTCATATTGATACATGTGATTATATTCACATTGATATCCATAGCTAAGAAATTCTGCCACAACTTGTAATTTTTTGAATGCTGCTGTTCAGTTAATAAATCAATGTCAGCTCCTCTCTTATTTCTAATCTCCAAGAAATACAATGATAAAGAAATTAAATTCAGTTATTGCACTCTATCTGGATGATTCTCAATCAGGCGTCAGCCTAAGATGTAGAGGAGGTTATGTTCCCACTTCATAATGTTATTCCTCCTAACAACTCAGAGGCCAAATCTCAGGCCAAATCTTGATGTAGTTTTTAGTGCTAATGATGACAGGGAATATGGACCAGCTTATTTAGTGTACCAGGATGGGATGATGCGGTTCTTCAAAGCTCCAGTTGTTATTCACCAACAAGACTGGAGAAGATTGACATTACATTATTTTGAGGGTTTTAGAAAAAGTTATGTTAAAAAGAATATTGAATTATATATTGAGTATATAATAATCTTTAATTATTTTTCAAATGTAAAAGTAGGTATAGAAATTAATACTCTAAATAGTAATAAATATTGAAGTGCAATGTCACTTTCATATATAATAATGTTTCCAGTATGTCAAATGTAATGTATAACTTGTTAATAGAAATTGTTTTTTACATTAATGACATTTTGATACAAACACGTTTTCTTTACATTTACTTTTTCTTTCTAGGCAACTCAGATTTTATTTTTAAACACACTGAATTTTGTAACTGTTTCGAGTAGCCTTTAAAGGTTGTAGTAGCAAGAATAGCATGGTCCCATCCAAGTTTATCGAGTCAGTAATTGATGTTGTTTCTGCTGCTGTTGTGGGTGTTTTGGTTTTGTGTTGTTGGTTTTTGGGGTGGTTTTTTGTTTTTTTTGTTGTTGTTTTTTTTTTTAATTATCCTAACCTGAATAATACTTATTAATGAAATAATAAGAAAATACTGAAAGCTGTTTTAATTTTTCTTTAAATTCAGAGAGTTGCAACTGCAGCAAAATACTGGCATCTTGCAAGCATAAATAGTGTTATTCAGAGTGCTCATCCTGCAAAAATTTAGACACTTCCTTAAAATTTTGAATGGACCTATTGGGACAGTAGTGTGAGTGGTATTAAATGTTCATAAGTTATTTCTTCTCTATTCCATTCATGATTATTACATATGATAGTTGCTTCTTATTTTTTTGATGTATCTTTATTTTAGACAACAGCAGTCTTTCTGTCAAGACACTTGGTTCTTCAGCTTCTGAAAGTGGCCTTATGAGACAGAGATTCTTTGTTGCTTCACATTCAAGATTACCCTACCTCGTTGTCTCTGATGGATACATGATAACAGTGCTTAGATTTCCTAACAACCTTTCACCATCAGGATTTATAAGATCCCTTTTGCTTGATTCAACCCAACGGCTTGAAAATATCCATCAGAATTTGATGAACTCCAAGGTAGGTTTATGAATTTTTTTTGTAGGCTTTAAGTAAAAAACTTCATGTGTATAAAAATGCACAATTTTTAAACTGAGTACCTCAGTTTACTATGAAATTTTTATAAATTCCTTTGAATTATAAAGTTGTTTTGAGAATAGCGTTGATCTGGAAAACAGTGAATACACAGTTTTCTCTGAAATTTTATTCCTTTGATGTCTGGGTGACATTCAGTAAAATGTAGTAAAGGGGACAGTCTAAACTGTCACTATATATTCTTTCTGGAACTGTAAAAGAAATTGGGATTTCTATATCTATAGAGTTGGTTCAGAGCATTGACAGGTATGCTACTCTGACCAACTCATCCTTTCAAGAATGATGCAGAAAGGATTCTGTAAAACCCCTCTATCTTAGGCCACTACTGTTTTAGAGCAGTCAGCAGCAGTCCCAATGGTGCTGTGTGCATGTGTCCACTAGGTCCTCATTTGAGGTTGTCAATTAAGGCTTGCTAAAAGCTTTTTCATTTATTTTTCTGTCACTTCTAAATTGAGCTAAGTCTGGGAGAAGGGAAACCTTTGAAGGAAGAGGACCTGCAACTGTTGCCAACCACATTAAGTTCAGAATTTTTGTGTTTGCTGATGGAATACCCCTTCTCTTCCCATTCAGTTTGTATTTTGGATTTTTGGAGAAGTGAGATATGATGGTATTCATGCATAAGCTAGAAGAGTGGGCAAGGATTTGAGGATTTAAAGAGAGATGTTACTAGAAGAATGCAAGAAAGTCCTACATACTGGCAAACTTGTAGGATCATTTGAGGGATCAAGCAAGCAGATTCTTTCAGCATGAAGCAAAATAAAGTTATCTGGTGCTGAGAAAATTCTGCATTCCCAAAGCATGGTCAATTGATAGTTTGTTTCTGTGCAACAGATGCCTGCTGACCTGTTCTCCCTTTCTGTCTGGGACTTTTAAACTGAAGCTTTTTACAGAAGGGACCAGTTTCCTTGTTTTGTTTAGAAAGTGTCTGGTTTGATCTTGATATAGACAAATAATATGTTTTGTGTTATTGTTATTTCTTTTAGTCTAAAGGGAGACATCTGTGTTTAAGATCACTATTGTCTTTAAAAGGTAGTCTTTTAAAACACACTGAAAACCAAAGTTCCATCTTTTCCACCATTCCAAAATTCCTGGAAGAGGACACAACAAAAATGAGTGAGAAAACCATGGACTTATTGGTACTTAGAATCATTGAATCATTTAGGTTGGAAAAGACCTCTAAGATCATCGAGTCCAACCATCAACCCAACACCACCATGCCCACTAAACCATGTCCCTAAGCGCCCCATCTACACGTCTTTTAAATACTTCCAGGGATGGTGACTCAACCACTTCCCTGGGCAGCCTGTTCCAAGGCCTGACCACTCTTTCAGTAAAGAAATTTCTCCTAATGTCCAATCTAAACCTCCCTTGGTGCAGCTTGAGGCCATTTCCTCTCGTCCTATCGCTAGTTACTTGGCAGAAGAGACCAACACCCACCTTGCTACAACCTCCCTTCAGGTAGTTGTAGAGCGTGATGAGGTCTCCCCTCAGCCTCCTCTTCTCCAGGCTAAACAGTCCCAGTTCCCTCAGCCGCTCCTCATAAGACTTGTGCTCCAGGCCCTTCACCAGCTTCGTTGCCCTCCTCTGGACACGCTCCAGCACCTCCATGTCCTTCTTGTAGTGAGGGGCCCAAAACTGAACACAGTATTCGAGGTGCGGCCTCACCAGTGCCGAGTACAGGGGCACGATCACTTCCCTGCTCCTGCTGGCCACACTATTTCTGATAGAGGCCAGGATGCCATTGGCCTTCTTGGCCACCTGGGCACACTGCCGGCTCATGTTCAGCTGGCTGTCAATCCTCTTGGATTATGGGGGGGTTATTCTTAGTAGCATTTTTCCACTTATAGTTATGCAAATTATTTAATTTTAAGGTATTCTATATGTAAAGAATATTTTTTTTCCCCAAATAATATTTTAGGTATATTTGCTCTTACTAGGTATATTTAAAGTAATTAAATATTGGTTAAGTTCTCATTTTCTTTATAGGTGTGAGGAATATGGTTATTTTTCCTCAATTGATACTTGATTTTTGTTTTCAAACAACTTATTTCTTTCAGCAATGCATTAACTTTTTGAAAAATACGTGCTAATCTACATATGCATCAGTTTATTGTAGTTTAAGACTTTAGCTTCACTGTATAATAAAATGTAACATTGCTAAATATACGGGGGCTATAAAGTATATTAATTACTGTCTTGTACTGGCTTTCAAGAGCCAGTCTGACTGGGCACGTGGCAAAGCTGACATTACAAACTTTAAAACTGATGCTTTTACAGCAACAAGATTAGTTGTTCTCAAAAAACCTTTTAGCGTGCTTCTGTCTTTTGAAGATAGTTTCTCACACTCTAAGTAGCATGTGCATACTACAGTATGAGAATTTTTTTTGCATCTCATGATGGTAATAGTCTTGTGGAGCTTGACTCCCTCACTGTGCCTATTTTCCTAGTTCTTGATGAGAGTACTACTCAGCAATTCAGCTCACTGAAATCTCTGCTTAGAGAGCCTTCTCAAGCAGTAAACCACGATGAAAAAACAAAACAAAACAAAACAAAAGGTATGAATGATCTTTACATGGGGGGAAAAATGTTGGAACAACTATTTTATTTTTCAGTTATACAGTAATTACAACATCCTTTTGTTTCTTTTCTGTGCCATATTCTATGGAAAAGTGTGATAATCTATTAAAGCATGCGGATTAGGGCTCAGACCTGTAGTTGAATATAGTTCAGTTATGGTGACTTAGATAATTACTGCCAATCTTCAGATATAATTGGTGGGTTATCAGCTCACACCAGGTCTGGTAGTGCAGCATCAATCAAGGTATTACAGTTTAAGATGTATTTACTGCCTCTTGCTCATCCCACTCCTTTCCATGCAGAAGTTCTAAACTCTATGGAGCCAAGAGGCTGCTCATATGCAATATATCTACAATGTCAATTTAGTCAGCAAAGTTTGCACTTGATTATGGATATGGTGTCCTGGAGCAATAAGAAACACCTCAGTGTGTGGAAACATTAAACTATCAGAGATATTTCTTCTTTGACGATATACACATAAACTTGAAAGAAGCCTAAACTGAAGTGTGCTATTCGACTATTGGGAAAATACATTATTGTCACTGGAGTGTTTCTCTACTGCAGAACTCAAATGAATCAAAGTGTGTTAATCATACGAGCAAGCTGTTCCTTTCCAGAGATTTAGAAGCCTAAGAATCATTACAACTCACAAATTTCATCTTATTACAGTAAAATGTATTTTTTCAATAAGCTTAAAATATAATATCATGTTCATTGTAAATTTGATAGGCAACTTTCAGTTGTCTCCGAGAAGATAATCCACGTTTTGGATTAATTGTGCTCCAGGTACTGAGCACTGTGCATGTATTAATATGACTGGCTCCGTATGTATTCATAATGGAAGCAGTAGTGCTAGAGAACAAGATGCAAATGTGTTACAGTTCTGTGCAAGCTTTCTCAGGTCCCTTGCAATGTATATTTGCTTGTATCAGCAAGTTTATTGCATATCTGAGCTGGTATATCTAATAGTACTGTGCTGGGCAGCAGGGACTTGTCAGCCCTAGATACATGCTCTGCAGTCAGCTGTTCCCCTGGCTTTGCTTTTCTTTTCTTTGTTATGCTTTCATTGTATTTTTAATCAGTCTTGTTTATAAAGACACTGATACCTGTTTTGAGGTTTATCTAGGTTATTTCATTTCCCCATTGCTTTGATAGCCAGGGATTCATTTTGAAGCCAGCATTTGGGTGCTTGAAGTAGGTTGCTATGTTTACGCAAATTCAGAAGATTCAGTATTTGTTGGTCAAAAAACAAAAACCAGGGCAAAAAGTGTTTCTTTTTTTTTTCCCTTATTGTAGTCAAGAAAATAGTTGTTAACATAAAATATAATTTAGTTTTCAGATACATAATGAAAAATATAAGAAAATAGTTTAACCTGAATTATATACAGAATAGATATCTCGTGAGTTCCAGCAACACAAAGAAGATATGTCCTGATCCCCACCTGTACAGACCAGTATCTCAACCATTAGGAGTGAGCGTCCCTCTGCTCAAGAGAGGAGATATCGTGGGTACACACCCCGGGGCACCCTGTGGTTTTACCTGCGTGACCACGGAGAGGACATGAGGAAGTGGGATGGAAAACCTACCTCGACCCTAGAGGCACAGGTACGTGTGTTGCAAGGAAAAACAATCACACAAGGGGGTCCTTCCAGGAAAACTGCTGCTCCAGTCTCCAGTGAGCAGTTCCCCAGACAGAGTAGAAGGGCTGATTCCACTTCTGATCTTAATAAAGGGACTTCTGATTCGTACTTACAAGAAGTGGGTAACGAATACAATGAGAAGGACTCGAGGGGCCCTGCCTCCGGCCAGGTGGAGGAAAGGGACAACCGGGTTTACTGGACTGTGTGGATTCGATGGCCTGGCACATCAGACCCACAGGAGTATAAAGCTCTCGTAGACACCGGTGCACAGTGTACCCTGATGCCGTCAAGCTATGAAGGGGCAGAACCCATCTGTATTTCTGGAGTGACAGGGGGATCCCAAGAGTTAACTGTACTGGAGGCCGAAGTGAGCCTAACCGGGAACGAGTGGCAGAAGCACCCCATTGTGACTGGCCCAGAGGCTCCGTGCATCCTTGGCATAGACTACCTCAGGAGAGGGTATTTCAAGGACCCAAAAGGGTACCGGTGGGCTTTTGGTATAGCTGCCCTGGAGACGGAGGAAATTAAACAGCTGTCCACCTTGCCGGGTCTCTCGGAGGACCCTTCTGTTGTGGGGTTGCTGAGGGTTGAAGAACAACAGGTACCAATCGCCACCACAACAGTGCACCGGCGACAATATCGCACCAACCGAGACTCCCTGATCCCCATCCATAAGCTGATTCGTCGACTGGAGAGCCAAGGAGTGATCAGCAAGACTCGCTCACCCTTTAAAAGTCCCATATGGCCAGTGCGAAAGTCCAATGGAGAGTGGGGACTAACAGTAGACTATCGCGGCCTGAACGAAGTCACGCCAACACTGAGTGCTGCCGTGTTAGACATGCTAGAACTTCAATACGAACTGGAGTCAAAGGCAGCCAAGTGTTACGCCACAATGGATATCGCTAATGCATTCTTCTCAATCCCTTTGGTGGCAGAGTGCAGGCCACAGTTTGCTTTCACTTGGAGGGGCGTCCAGTACACCTGAAACCGACTGCCCCAGGGGTGGAAACACAGCCCTACCATTTGCCATGGACTGATCCAGACCGCACTGGAACAGGGTGAGGCTCCGGGACACCTGCAATACATTGATGACATCATTGTGTGGGGCAACACAGCAGAAGAAGTTTTTGAGAAAGGGGAGAGAATAGTCCAAATCCTTCTGAAGGCCGGCTTTGCCATAAAACAAAGTAAGGTCAAGGGACCTGCACAGGAGATCCAGTTTTTAGGAATAAAATGGCAAGATGGACGTCATCAGATCCCAATGGATGTGATCAACAAAATAACAGCCACGTCCCCACCAACTAGCAAAAGGGAAACACAAGCTTTCTTAGGCGTTTTGGGTTTTTGGAGAATGCATATTCCAAATTACAGCCAAATCGTAAGCCCCCTCTATCAAGTGACCAGGAAGAAGAACAATTTCGAATGGGGTCCTGAGCAACGACAAGCCTTTGAACAAATTAAACAGGAGATAGTTCATGCAGTAGCCCTTGGGCCAGTCCGGGCAGGACAAGATGTAAGGAATGTGCTCTACACCGCAGCCGGGGAGAATGGCCCTACCTGGAGCCTCTGGCAGAAAGCACCAGGGGAGACTCGAGGTCGACCCTTAGGGTTCTGGAGTCATGGATACAGAGGATCCAAGTCCCGCTACACTCCAACTGAGAAAGAGATATTGGCAGCTGTTGCGAACGAGTGGTTTAGAGGCCGCTTAAAGAATCACCATCAAAGATATTAGCAGAAAGTGATTTTAATAGAGATTTATAAAGGTGCGACCTAACAGAATTCGATGGCAAGGTTCACTCTATTACTTATTACATGGATGAAACATATAAAGGAAAATCATCTAAGGGTTTATATTTCAGGGACTATATGTGTTTGGCAGCAGTCTAGGTTTCTTTCACAATTTAGCAACACTTAATTATCAACTAATCATTTACAAACTTTAGTAACGCTTAATCATTAACTAATTCAATATTTGCAAAGTGAGTTAGTAAGTCTGCTAAAATCACAACTTAATTACAGATTATGCTTACTATCAGTTCACACATACAAAGAAAAAAAAATATATATATAAAAATAATATACAGAAGGTATACCTGTTAAAAATTCCCCTCAATTTCAGTGAAGAAATATTCATGTTGAATGTCTAGGCATTCCCTCTCAACAGGCGAAAGGGTTGAGCTTTGAAGGGGACTCACCCAGGACCCAGCGGTCCTCCGAATATCACAGGCCTGAAAGATCGCAAGCTCTGAGAGGCGTCCCACTCAGAGGGAGATGCTGGGTGCAGCCCGCTGTGGTCCAGGAGAGCTCAAAGGGCCTCACTTAGGACCACCGTTTATAGGTTCGCAAGATGGTTGGCTTTAGTCATCCGTAAATTTCCATCCTGGCCACAGTCCCAGGTGGTAATTACTAAAAAATTTTCAAGGTTTCAGTGTTGTTCTACTGGACACCTGGGCCAGGCAGTAGGAGTATGTTCCCAGCCTCAGCTATGCAGAGTTTCTGATACGGTCAAGGAGTGCTCAACTGCCAGACTTCAATACACCGAGGCTGAGGTTTCATGGAAATTTCTGAGATCAACAAGTGGCCCAGATCAACAAGTGGCCCAGGGAAGAAAGGGTGGGGTATGAATGCACCACCACAATCCACCCCATGACTAAAGTCAATCCATCTTGATCACAGAGTGGCAGTGTGGTCGCCTCTTGCCTCTGTGCCTATAAACAGATGAATGCCATATTCCAATTGTAATTTGAGGGAAATATTTGGTTGGTATACTTAATTATTAATATACTTAACTATTAAGGTTTTATTAAGTACAATTAAGCAATGTTATATATGTGAGGAGGTTTTGGTATTAGTGCCATTTGTTTAGTTATTTTCCACACTATAACACATAGAATAATGTTCAACAATAAGCATAGCACAATAGAAATTAGTAAAATTGTCATGGGATGTAAAACCCAATTCAAAGTTCCTGTTACTGTTGGTGACCATCCAAATAAAACATCCCACCAGTGATGTTCTCCATCCTTCTTCACCTTTTCTAGGACATGATGTATCCTCTCTGCATCATGATGGACGGTAATCAGAGTTCTTTGTCCGTTGTTTCGAATCTGGTTTAGCAATTGACTCAGGTCATCATGTTGTAACAGTTTTTGTACTAATGTAAGATTCATTCCAATGGGGGTAGGTAGTAGATCTTGATAAGATGTATAGCTTGATTGTAGTAACTGATGGGTTGTAACAGGAACTGAATAGTTGAAGTCGCATCCCATAATCTTAGTAAAATTACAAACACAGATATTTGAGTGGTTAGATGTTTCCACAGTGATGTTGTCTGTAAATATAGAATCACAAAGAGTTCTCATGCAAACACATGCATTTCCAACATATATAAGTACAGTTTCAGGGGTTTCATCAGGATGTATTTCAAAATTACAAACATTTTGTTCAGTGTCAAGACAAATGTCTTGAGCTTTGATGGTATTGCTTTCACAAATAAATCCCTGTTGTTCTCACACAACACATGCGTCAACATCAATAATTTGACATTTATTCCCATTTTGTTGGGCCCATACTCTATGTTCTGACGGGTACAGTACCGTTCCATTGTGATTTAATCCCAGCGCAATGATTGGGTATACGGTATATACCGAAGCACTGCGTATCGTCAAAACAAAAGCTGTGACTTTGCTGTCAGTGGAGTCATAAGTAAAATTGACTAGACGCCAGCAAGATTGAAATTCTTTTTCAAATTTAGTTGCATTATCCCAAACTACCTTTCGGATTTCAGTGGGCAAGGTGCCCTCATCACCTTCCTTTATAATTGCTGCCACGGTAGATTGTATCCATAATTGAGCCTGGATGCAGCTAAGAGCTAGAGAAATGTTATTTTGAATTATGCCAAATGTGTTTGTGATTAGTTGGTGGTCCTTTTCATTAATTCTTTCCCATTTAGGCAATATATTAGAATCATAGAATCATTAAGGTTGGAAAAGACCTCTAAGATCATCGAGTCCAACCATCAACCCAACACCACCATGCCCACTAAACCATGTCCCTAAGCGCCCCATCTACACGTCTTTTAAATACCTCCAGGGATGGTGACTCAACCACTTCCCTGGGCAGCCTGTTCCAAGGCCTGACCACTCTTTCAGTAAAGAAATTTCTCCTAATGTCCAATCTAAACCTCCCTTGGCGCAACTTGAGGCCATTTCCTCTCGTCCTATCGCTAGTTACTTGGCAGAAGAGACCAACACCTACCTCACTACAACCTCCCTTCAGGTAGTTGTAGAGCGCGATGAGGTCTCCCCTCAGCCTCCTCTTCTCAGACTATACAACCCCAGTTCCCTCAGCCGCTCCTCATAAGACTTGTGCTCCAGGCCCTTCACCAGCTTCGTTGCCCTTCTCTGGACACACTCCAGCACCTCCATGTCTTTCTTGTAGTGAGGGGCCCAAAACAGAACACAGTATTCGAGGTGCGGCCTCACCAGTGCCGAGTACAGGGGCACGATCACCTCTCTACTCCTGCTGGCCACACTATTTCTGATACAGGCCAGGATGCCGTTGGCCTTCTTGGCCACCTGGGCACACTGCCGGCTCATGTTCAGCCGACTGTCAATCAGCACCCCCAGGTCCTTTTCCTCTGGGCAGCTTTCCAGCCACCCTTCCCCAAGCCTGTAGCGTTGCATGGGGTTGTTGTGACCGAAGTGTAGGACCCGGCACTTGGCCTTGTTGAACCTCATACAGCTGACCTCAGCCCATCGATCCAGCCTGTCCAGGTCCCTCTGCAGAGCCTTCCTACCCTCGAGCAGATCAACACTCCCACCCAACTTGGTGTCTTCTGCAAACTTACTGAGGGAGCACTCGATCCCCTCATCCAGATCATTGATAAAGATATTGAACAGGACTGGCCCCAGTACTGAGCCCTGGGGAACACCGCTCGTGACCGGCCGCCAACCGGATTTAACTCCATTCACCACAACTCTCTGGGCTCGGCCGTCCAGCCAGTTTTTTACCCAGCGAAGAGTGTACCTGTCTAGGCCGTGAGCCGCCAGCTTCTCTAGGAGAATGCTGTGGGAGACAGTGTCAAAGGCTTTAATGAAGTCCAGGTAGACCACATCCACAGCCTTTCCCTCATCCACTAGGCGGGTCACCTGGTCATAGAAGGAGATCAGGTTGGTCAAGCAGGACCTGCCTTCCATGAACCTGTGCTGGCTGGGCCTGATCCCCTGGTTGTCCTGGACATGGCTCGTGAGCGCCCTCAAGATGAACCGCTCCATAATCTTCCCCGGCACCGAGGTCAGGCTGACCGGTCTGTAGTTCCCCGGATCCTCCCTCCGGCCCTTCTTGTAGATGGGCATCACATTGGCAAGCCTCCAGTCGTCCGGGACCTCCCCAGTTAACCAGGACTGCTGGTAAATGATGGAGAGTGGCTTGGCAAACTCCTCCGCCAGCTCCCTCAGTACCCTCGGGTGGATCCCATCCGGCCCCATAGACTTGTGAGCGTCCAGGTGGCATAGCAGGTCATTAACTTCTTCCTCTTGGATTATGGGGGTTTTATCCTGCTCGCCGTCCCTGTCTTGCAGCTCAGGGGGCTGAGTACCCTGAGGATAACTGCTCTGACTATTAAAGACTGAGGCAAAGAAGGCGTTAAGTACCTCAGCCTTATCCTCGTCCTCGGTGGCAACGTTCCCCCCATTAGCTAAAAGCCATTGACTATTTCCTAGTGCTGTCAAAGAAGATCGTAACGGGTGTTCTAATTTATGTAAATCACTTGTTGCTGAATTTATTTTGTTTGCTAAAACTTCAGCATCCATGCTGTTCAATATTCCTAGTCCCGTTCCCAGGATGCCAGTTACATCTCTCCTTGATCATTTTGGAGAGGCGAGGGTTCGCCCATGCACCCACACTAACCATCCTGTAAAAGACGTATTCAGGAATGGTGAGCAAGCAGGTTTAATTGTAGAGATATCAACTTGCATTGATAGCTCCACTTGTTTTAGAGACCATGATGGATTAAATAGCATTTGCTGTTGTCCTATGTTCTTGATTATATAGGGACCAATGTTATAATTGTGAGGAGACTGTTTGATAGGAGGCTGAATTGGTGAATATGGTTGTGCGGTATCAATCCTGAATTGAAAACCTAAGCTGGAATGAGAGTTAGGGTTTGTCCAAAGACACATTACGAGTACTGAATGGGATATAGTAAAAGTATACCAGCATTTGTGTTTAAAAGGACAGGTATGTATGTTGTCTTTTCCTTCAACGTTGTTTACAACAATGTGTAAGGTTGCTGTCATACATTTAGTATGATTTTCAATTCGGCATCCTATCGAAATGGTGTCTCCTTTGGTTCCCTTTAAGGATGGAATTTGTTGATTTTCATTTTCGTCTTTAATAATCCATTCCTGCCTATGAAAGGTGATGTTATTGTGTAGTGCTGTTGCAGATAAATTTAGATCAGGTGTAGGTACATTAAAAAGTATGTATGCATCAACCCACGGCCACCCCGTCGTACACAAATTCCAAATTTTGTGCTTGCTAATCATAAAATCAAACAATAGTTCTACACCACGATTACTCCAGAAGCAAAATGTGAGTACAGGTTGTGTGAAAGTGAAATTGTACCAACAATTTGGTTCTGGTGTTTTATAGCAAGATTTCTCATTGTCTTTACGTTTAGAAAAATCAGTGTAGTCTATTTTAATTTCAGTGGGTTTTTTTGTGGGTAGATCCATGGATTGCACGGCACCCTATTTTTATTTCTTCCCCTGGTGTGGCTTGAAGTGATGATATTTCATGAATGTTATTATTATTGTGAAATATCTTAATTTCTTTCTGGTGTAGTGTCTCCCATCTCCATTCATCATTTGGATATACCTCATTCCCATGTATAACTAAAATAGCAAGGTTCAGGTTTGTCTTGTCTGTTGGTAGGGTTCCCACACTTCCAGTGTAATTTAGTAGTGCATGGTCCCAGGGATCTTGTGTCTGAACTAGAAGGATTATATTTGTCCTGATTAAGAGGGAAAACAAAATCGAGTTGGGGGCATGCTGCTGCTGCTGTTGTTGTTGCCATCGATATAGATTTATCTTCTCCTGTTAAAGAAAAAGAAAGAAGACGTTTCGGTAGGGAAGGCCGAACAGGTTACCCCTTTTAGAAAGAAGGAAAAATCCATCTAGTACTGATTCTATGTTTTGCATCACTACTATCAGTAGCTTCCCAAGCAAGTGGGCCACGGGGTTTAGTTAGAGTCATAGGCACAGTTCCAATTTGTGGTAAATTTACCATAACAGGTTGCCCTGTCTGTAATGTTAGCAGACATTTTCTTTCATCAGTAGGGGGAGTATTAGATTTAGCTTTTACAAAGAATGCTCGGCTCACAGGGCTTCCAGTGGGTCCGTATTGATTATTTAATTGATGGAGTACTTCGGAAAGTCGTGTATCCCACCGGACTTCGTGTGGCTTGAGGCTCTTTCTATCATCCCATTTGATTGGGGGTAGTAGGGGGTATGGAATACCCATTGAATTTCTTTCTGTTTTGTCCATTCTTGCACTTCCCTATTTGTGAAATGTGAGCCATTATCACTTTGGATAGCATCAGGAGCAGGTAGACTAGAGAACCAAGAAGATAGTCCTCGTACTGTGTTTTTCCCATCAGCTTTTCGGCATTTAGTTGCCATAAGCAAGCCGGAGACTACTTCTACCCCTGTGAGGATATATCGATATCCTGCAGAAGATTTTAGTGGCCCAATATAATCAATTTGCCATGTAGACCACAGAGTCTTTCCCTGACTGATATGTAAGGGTGGTGCTTTAGCAGGGTGATTCATTTGTAATTTTAATCTACATTGAGGACATTCTGTAAGAATAATTTCACAGGTTTTCCTGTCTAGGGACCAACCCTTACTTTGTGCAGCAAAATAAAGTGCTTCTTTACCTGTATGACCTAATTTTTGATGTAGCCATTCTCCCAATCGATACCACTCAGAATTTAAGGAATTTCCTATTTTTATTTTTCTAATTTTTGCCAATTCATCTACCTTTTGATTCCAGTTTGTGGCTGGTTCATTATTTTTGGCATGAGCTTTCACCCATCCCATCTTGAATGGAGTGTTTCTGGCTATTTTAAGTAATAGTTGCCAATTTTGAGATCTCCAAACTGGAGATCTATTTACTTCCCAGTTCAGGACTTCCCATTGACAAAGCCACTGTGTGGCACCTGCCCACACGGCATAGGAGTCGACATAGATAACTTTTGCTCTGTTTTGTGCTGCTAGAACAACTGCCCTTAATTCTCCTACTTGTGCACTACCTTCACCTTCTTCTATGATTTGTTTGCCAGTGTTGATGTTTAATGCAGCAGCCTTGTATTGCCGTTTGCCATCTATTCTCCTCGCTGAGGCATCAGTAAGCCAAATATCTTCAACTGGTGTTCCCTTGGTGAGAGGAGGTGCATTTAAAATAGGTCAGGGTTTAAAAGGTTGTTGTAATGCTAATGGGTCTGCATTTATAGGCATCTGTAATTTAGAGAGTTTAGTGTGTCCTTCAGTTAATCTCATTTCTTCTGCAATTCCTGTCAAATAAGCATACCATTTCCTAATTGTAGGCTTTTGTGCAATTCCTTCTGGGGGAGCAGTCCCCTTTAGAACTGCTTCTAATAAATTAAATGGACCTCTGGTTTGTACAGGTTGTTCCTGGTGTGTTTTCTCAGCTTGTTTCACTGCTCGGACTAAAGACAATAGTCCCTTTTCCCACTCGGAATATCTCTGTTCTGTCTCTTTAAATGCAGTCGAACTGAACATCAAAGGTCTTTTTGGTCTGCCAGGGCCAGTTTGGAACAGGTTACAGTAAGTACCGTGTTCAGCAAAACCCCATTCTGCTATAATAGGGTCGTGGGGGTGTACTGGTCCCAATGATTGATATGCTTTTAATTCCTGAATTAGAGTTTTGACTGCCTCTTCATGTTCTGAATTCCATTCCCATGATTTTCCTTTTCGTAAAAGTGAATATAGTGGGCGAGCAATGATAGAAAATCCAGGTACATGTTTTCTCCAATATCCTAAAGTACCCATAAGCTGTTGTAATTCTTTCTTAGATTGGGGCATCTGCAATTGTTCTATTTTACTTAGGGTGTCTGGTGGAATTGTTGCACTACCTGCAATCCACCAAGTACCTAAAAATTTTACCTCTTTACTTGGTCCCTGACATTTCTCAAAGGGGATTTCAATTTCTGCTTTATGTAACGCTTGCCATACTGCTGTTGCTGCTTCCTCTTCAGAGGAATCTCCTCCAATTAGAATATCATCTATATATTGGTACAGTTTCACATTCTGGGGAAGTGAGACTGTTTGTAAAAGCTCAGCAAGCGCAGCATGAGCAATTGTGGGTGAATATTTATATCCCTGTGGGAGTCTGTTAAAGGTGTATTGTATGCCATCCCAAGTAAAAGCAAACTTCTCTTTATCTTTTTCCTGTAAAGGGACCATAAAGAACATATCCTTTACATCTAATGCTGCCATCCACGGGTGTGCGGCTGCTTGTAATGTGGCTGTTAAAGTTGCAATATTAGGTACGGCAGCCGTTAGTGGAGCTGTGTTGGCATTTAAGCACCGATAATCAATTGTTAATCGCCACCTCCTGTCTGGTTTTCGGACTGGCCAAACCGGTGAATTATATGGGGAGTGGGTTTTGGAAATAATATGCTGCTTTTCCAAATCTGTTATTACTTCAGAGATTCCAGCTCGTGCCGCAGCAGAAATCGGATACTGTGGGATGTTAGTGATTTTTGAATCAGGGAGTGCAGGAGCTGCACGGAGTACGCGCACTATCATTTCCCGATTTTTATCAGGGTTTGGGTCGACATTTGAACTGAAGGATCACACGCTGCTGTCCGGCAGACTCCAGGTTCAACCGTTCAAAACATCGAAACCTAAAATATTTTCATTATGTTCTTTAATTGCAAAGCGAGTAGATGATATATGCTTCTCACCCGGAAGCCATAAATTAACTTTTGCAGCTTGGCACATAACACTTGCTCCGTTCACTCCAGTGATTTTAACTTTTTGCCGTCCGGGTCGTACACCCAGCTTCTCGGCATCTTGTTGTGTTAATATTGAAATTTGTGCTCCCGTATCTATTAAAAATTTTACCAATTGTTGTCGAGGACCAACTGGAATTAAAATATATTTTGCTTTAATGATGGGTCTAGCCTCATATTCAGAGGAATCTGAGGGAAACAAGGGGTCATCATTTCCCTCATCATAGTCATCAGGATCACCACAAATATCACCATCCCATTTCTCAGGGGATACAATTAATTTCCTAATCTGTACAATGTCAGGGGGGTTGGGAGCCCGCATAAGCATCATCTCGATCTTTTCTTCCAACTTTTGTGATTTCTCCTTTTTCTTCCTGTAACTGTTTTTGCAGCTGCTCGATTTTCAAGGACAGTATTAATTCAGCTTCCTTTCCGCCTTCTATTTCTTCTTTCAGGTCCTGCTCCCTTCTATTGTTATTCTTTCTGCACTGATAAGCAGCTTCCAAACAGGTGCCTAACATTTTGCAAATAATTCCTTTTCCATCTTTTATATAGCCCCTAGCTACTTTTAGTTGTTATTCCACATCGGAGTTCATCCTACATTAATCTGGGTGATTCCTACTGTAATACTGTTAATATGTAATATAGTAACCATAGAAGTGATGACATACAGTATTATATAGCAATTAACATCATACAATTCAGTTCATTGGCTATTTTCACTCAAAATCAAATCCCCTTGAGGTACACACCAGACTTCCCCATCCTTTCGCATTACCCACCAAGTGCACCCAGGTCCTTGAGCAAAAGCAATCCCACGAATGGGTTTTCCCTTGCCAGAGGCAGGAGTAACCCAGACTGTCTTCCCCAGCATATTTCTTATGTGCACGACAGGGACTTTATCCCCATCTACAGTACATAAGAGTTTTGATTCGGCAGGGCCAGCTCGATTGACAGATCCCCTGGTGTTGACTAACCAGGTGGCTTTTGCTAAATGTGTATCCCAATGCTTGAATGTCCCACCACCCATTGCCCTCAGTGTTGTCTTTAACAGCCCGTTGTATCGTTCAATTTTTCCGGGAGGCTGGTGCATGATAGGGGATGTGTCCTGCACGGCAGCACTCAGTGGTGGTCTCTCGGAGGACCCTTCTGTTGTGGGGTTGCTGAGGGTTGAAGAACAACAGGTACCAATCGCTACCACAACAGTGCACCAGCAGCAATATCGAAGCAACCGAGACTCCCTGATTCCCATGCATAAGCTGATTCATCGACTGGAAAGCCAAGGAGTGATCAGCAAGACTCGCTCACCCTTTAACAGTCCCATATGGCCAGTGCAAAAGTCTAATGGAGAGTGGAGACTAACAGTAGACTACCGTGGCCTGAACGAAGTCACGCTGCCACTGAGTGCTGCCGTGCCGGACATGCTAGAACTTCAATATGAACTGGAGTCAAAGGCAGCCAAGTGGTACGCCACAATGGATATCGCTAATGCGTTCTCAATCCCTTTGGCGGCAGAGTGCAGGCCACAGTTTGCTTTCACTTGGAGGGGCGTCCAGTACACCTGGAACCGACTGCCCCAGGGGTGGAAACCCAGCCCTACCATTTGCCATGGACTGATCCACACTGCACTGGAACAGGGTGAGGCTCCGGAACACCTGCAATACATTGATGACATCATTGTATGGGGCAACACAGCAGAAGAGGTTTTTGAGAAAGGGGAGAGAATAGTCCAAATCCTTCTGAAGGCTGATTTTGCTATAAACCAAAGTAAGGTCAAGGGACCTGCACAGCAGATCCAGTTTTTAGGAATAAAATGGCAAGATGGACGTCGTCAGATCCCAATGGATGTGATCAACAAAATAACAGCCATGTCCCCACCAACTAGCAAAAAGGAAACACAAGATTTCTTAGGCGTGGTGGGCTTTTGGAGAATGCATATTCCAAATTACAGTCAAATCGTAAGCCCTCTCTATGACGTGACCAGGAAGAAGAACGACTTCAAATGGGGCCCTGAGCAACGACAAGCCTTTGAACAAATTAAACAGGAGATAGTTCATGCAGTAGCCCTTGGGCCAGTCCGGGCAGGACAAGATGTGAAGAATGTGCTCTACACCGCAGCCGGGGAGAATGGCCCTACCTGGAGCCTCTGGCAGAAAGCACCAGGGGACACTCGAGGTCGACCCTTAGGGTTCTGGAGTCGGGGATACAGAGGTTCCGAGGCCCGCTACACTCCAACTGAGAAGGAGATATTGGCAGCATATGAAGGGATTCGAGCTGCTTCGGAAGTGGTTGGTACTGAAGCACAGCTCCTCCTGGCACCCCGACTGCCGGTGCTGGGCTGGATGTTCAAAGGGAGGGTCCCCTCTACACATCATGGAATCGATGCTACGGGGAGTAAGTGGGTCGCGCTGATCACACAACGGGCCCGAATAGGAAACCCCAGTCGCCCTGGAATCTTGGAAGTGATCACGAACTGGCCAGAAGGCAAAGATTTTGGAATATCCCCAGAGGAGGAGGTGACACGTGCTGAAGAGGCCCCACTGTATAACAAACTACCAGAAAATGAGAAGCAATATGCCCTGTTCACTGATGGGTCCTGTCGTCTGTGGGAAAGCATCGGAGGTGGAAGGCTGCTGTATGGAGTCCTATACAACAAGTTATAGAAACTTCTGAAGGAGAAGGTGAATCGAGCCAGTTTGCAGAGGTGAAAGCCATCCAGCTGGCCTTGGATATTGCCGAACGAGAAAAATGGCCAGTACTTTATCTCTATACTGACTCATGGATGGTGGGATATGCCCTGTGGGGGTGGTTGCAGCAGTGGAAGCAGAACAACTGGCAGCGCAGAGGTAAACCCATCTGGGCTGCCGCATTGTGGCAAGATATTGCTGCCCGATTAGAGAACCTGCTTGTAAGAGTACGTCACGTAGATGCTCACGTACCCAAGAGTCAGGCCCCTGAAGAACATGAAAACAACCAGCAGGTGGACCAGGCTGCTAGGATTGAAGTGGCTCAGGTGGATCTGGACTGGCAACATAAGGGTGAATTATTTATAGCTCGGTGGGCCCATGACGCCTCAGGCCATCAAGGAAGAGATGCAACATATAGATGGGCTCGTGATCGAGGGGTGGACTTGACCATGGACGCTATTGCACAGGTTATCCATGAATGTGAAACATGCACTGCAATCAAGCAAGCCAAGCGAGTAAAGCCTCTTCAGTATGGGGGACGATGGTTGAAATACAAATATGGGGAGGCCTGGCAGACTGATTATATCACACTCCCACAAACCTGCCAAGGCAAGCGCTATGCGCTCACCATGGCTCTCAATGTTGGGTTATGTAATACCTTGCTTGCAGTATATGTTCCCGGTTGTGCTGTTTATCATTATTTGGAACTGGGTCAAGGTTATCATTTTGCTGCTGTTTTACGATGTGATGAAATCATTGGTCGTAAGTCTAATCTGGTATCTGTACTCAGCACTGCTGTCATCTCTGTATCTCGGGAACCACCTCTTAAAAACTATTAGTAAATACACTTTTTTCTCCTCGGAGAATGAATTTAAGGGGGAGACAGGATGGCACACCTTCCCCCACTTCTTCATCTTCCCTTCCATATCTTCAGATACTCCTTTTTCTTCTGTCCTCTTCATGAATATGTCCACAATATTCCCTGAGAATTTTGAATATCCTTGGGATGTTCAAACAAGCATGATCATATTGCTATGTCTCCTGAATGTGGTTCAGGTCTTGTTTAGGGTTAAACAACTATTCAGGAATACTGTCCCGAGATCAACCCTGGCAACAGACATGGTGGCTACTCAAACCCCTGCAGTTCCCCAGACAGAGTAGAAGGGCTGATCTTACGTTGGATTGTAATGAAGAAATTCTTGACTCGCGTTTGCAAGAAGTGAGAGATGGATACTATGACCAGAACTAGGGGGCCCTGCCTCCGGCCAGGTGGAGGAAAGGGACAACCGGGTTTACTGGACTGTGTGGATTCGATGGCCTGGCACATCAGACCCACAGGAGTATAACGCTCTCGTAGGCACCGGTGCACAGTGTACCCTTAAGTAAACCCGGTTGTCCCTTTCCTCCACCTGACTAGAGGCAGGGCCCCTCTAGTCCTGGTAATAGTAGTCGTTACTCACTTCTTGTAGATGCGAATCAGAAGTCCCTTTATTAAGATCGGAAGTGGAATCAGCCCTTCTACTCTCTCTGAGGAACTGCTCACTGGAGACTGGAGCAGCAGTTTTCCTGGAAGAACCCCCTTTTGTGGTTGTTTTTCCTTGCAACTCACGTACCCGTGCCTGTAGGGTCGAGGTAGTTTTTCCATCCCACTTCCTCATGTCCTCTCCGTGGTCATGCAGGTAAAACCACAGGGTGACCCATGGTGTGTATCCACTATATCTTCCCTCTTGAGCAGAGAGACACTTACTCCTAATGTTTGAGATACTGGTCTGTACAGGTGGGGAGTAGGACATATCCTCTTTGAGTTGCTGGACCAGTTTCTCCACAGCTGAGACGAGGGAGGAAGAGAAACTTTCTTCGTGTTGCTGGAGCTGGCCAGCCAGTTCATCCACCTGTGACGGATGCACTCGACCCCTTAACCAAACTCGTGGTATTTTGGTACAGTCTCCAAAGGAGGCAGAGGCCTAAGCCGTAAACGGGCCAAGGATTCCTCTAGTTTCAGTCTGTTCTCTGAAAACCCACAAAGGAGCAGAGTGACACAGTGAGCATCGATGCATATGAGCTTGGAACACCGATCATGTGATTAACAGAGGAATAGCGGGTGGCTTTTCCAAGACTCATTTATCAAGGAACAAAGAAAGTTGTGGGTACAAGGAGTCTCATGCATACTTTTTCCATGGCATGTAATTTGACTACAAGCCAACCACTTTATTCCATAAATATGACAGACTAAGTGAGCCTTCTTTGAGCTCTCCCTGCTAGGCAGCATGGCTGCATGGTGATGATCTCCCCTTGAGCTGGGACGCCTCTCAAGGTTGCTCCTCGAGGCAGAGAGGCCTTTTACCAACGGCAGATCTTTGGTAAGTGACCGATATCGCTCATAAACTTGTAGTATGGTAACTTTGATTTTTGTCTTGGTAACTTTGATTTGTGCCTTGGTAACTTGGATTTTGTCTTGGTAGTTTTGAATCATTGTTCAAATGATTGTGCCGTACAGTAATAGAGTGAACCTTGCCATTGAACTTTGTTAAAAGTCGCACTTTTACAACATCATATTAAAACCACTTTTGCTAATACCTTTGACAGTAGTTCTTTAAGCGATCTAAATCACCCATTCATGATAAATTGGCCTAGTTGCCAGGATCCTAAATCAGGATTCGCGACACCACTGTTTGTGCCTCTCCGACTTTCCAGGTCATTACTGCCAATGAGTTGGCATATGACGGTGGCGCACTCCATACAAACTTCTGCCATGTGAGTTGCGTGCACTTGACTTCTTCTGGATCTTTGTATAACTGCTCGTTGTTCAGATCATCATAAACCATCTCCAGCATGGCTAATTCCCTCAGGTACTGGATACCTCTCTCCATGGTGGTCCACTTGCCTGGGTGACATATAACATCTTCCCTGAAGGGATACCTTTCCTTCACGCCTGACGGGAGTCGCCTCCAGAGGCTGAGGACTTGTGCCCCTTGTCCAATCGCTTTGTCAATGTCCCCTTCCCTAGAAAGGGAGCCCAGATGCTTGGCTTTCTTTCCCTCTGATTCCAGGCTACTGGCCCCATTATCCCATCATCAGAGCAGCCAGGTAACAATTTGCTCGCCTGGACGACGACTGAAGTCTTTTCGCATATCTCGCAGCTCACTCAGGGATAGGGGTCGGATGGTTACTGTCTCGTTTATGAGTTCTTCCTCTCCCTCTGAAGAAGAGGAGGAACCCTCCCAACGAGTTCTTCCTCGGGGGGAAGCGGGGAATTCTTCCTCTTCCTCCTCCTGTTCTCGTGATGGCCCTGCTTTAGAGTAGTCTGCCTCCTCGCTGGCGGGACAGGATGCAGCTTCCTGCTGATCCCTCTTAGGAGGAGCTTCTTCATCCCGTTCTAAATGACCTGACTTCCGCTTCCAGTATTTCTTCTTGTGTATAGGGGCAACTAATACCAGCACGGGTTGGTTCACTGGTTCAGCCGCAGTGCCTGCCGCGGGGGTTGGGGTAGCCGCAGTGCCTGTCATTTTGTCATCAGATCTGGAGACCTTCTGTCCCCCTTGAGGTTTCTGAATAGTGTTGAACAGGGCTCGGTAGGCATGGGCCAGGCCCCAGCACATTGCAGTCATCTGGGTCTCTCTGGAATTGCCAGGGTGACAGCATGCTTTCTCCAAATATTTTACTAGTTTTTCAGGATTCTGCACTTGTTCAGGGGTGAAGCTCCAAAACATTGGAGGTGCCCACTGTCCTAGGCACTTGCCCATACTATCCCACACACCCTGCCACTCATAACTATCCAGCCTCGGGGCAGATCTCTGGGTGGTATTCTTAAATAGTTGTTTAACCTTAAACAAGACCTGAAACACATTCAGTAGACATAGCAATAGGAACATGCTGGTTTGAACATCCCAAGGATATTCAAGATCCTCAAGAGCTGTTGTAATCAGCCTGGAGGAGAAGGGGAAGGTAAAGGAAGATGTCTCCCCCATAAATTGGCTCTCTGAGAAGAGGTAAAAAGTTTAATTATTAATAGTTTCCGAGAGATAGCTCCTGAAGCACAGGGATGACGGCAGTGCTGAGTACAATCTCATGACCAATAAGTTTATCATACCATAAGCCAGTGTTACACAGTGCAGCAAAGCCATAACCTTAATCCATCTCCCTGAGGTGATAAACAGCACCACAGGGAGTGCATATGGCAAGTAAGATGTTACATAACACAACTCTGAGAACAAGGACAACAACTCTGAGAGCAAATGAATCAACATTGTGACCAGCGACTACTAAACTAATATAATGAATGCTTATCAGTAATTTGTTTTAATGCGCTCTGGTCAGATCTGTTGTTATCTCAATCCTTTGAGCCCCACATTAGGCACCAGAAAGAACTGTCACGGTGTGCTGGTTTTGGCTGGAATAGAGTTAATTTTCCTCATAGCAGCTAGTATGGGGCAATGTTTTGGATTTGTGCTGAAAACAGTGTTGATAGTACGGGGATGTTTTAGTTACTGCTGAGCAGTGCTTACACAGAGTCAAGGCCTTTTCTGCTCACACCACCCCACCAGCAAGTAGGCTGGGGGTGCACAAGAAGGTGGGAGGGGACACAGCTGGGACAGCTGACCCCAACTGACCAAAGGCATATCCCATACCATATGACGTCATGCTCAGCATATAAAGCTGGGGGAAGAAGAAGGAAGTGAGGGACGTTCGGAGTGATGGCGTTTGTCTTCCCAAGTAACCGTTACGCGTGATGGAGCCCTGCTTTCCTGGAGATGGCTGAACACCTGCCTGCCGATGGGAAGTAGTGAATGAATTCCTTGTTTTGCTTTGCTTACGTGCGCGGCTTTTGCTTTCCCTATTAAACTGTCTTTATCTCAACCCACGAGTTTTCTCACTTTTACCCTTCTGATTCTCTCCCACAACACGTGGTTTAACCCCAGCTGGCAACTAAGCACCACACAGCCGCTCGCTCACTTCCCCCCCTCCCCGGTGGGATGCGGGAGAGAATCAGAAGAGTAAAAGTGAGAACACTTGTGGGTTGAGATAAGAACAGTGTAATAATTGAAATAATAATAATAATAATAATAGTAATGAAAAAGAAACTAACAAAAAGAGAGATAAATAAAGCCCAAGAAAGACTGTTGCAAATGAAAAACAGTTGCTGACCACCAGCCGACCAATGCCCAGTCTGTCCCCAAGCAGTGGCCCGCCGGCCAGCTTTCCCCTAGTTTATATACTGAGCATGACGTCATATGGTATGGAATATCCCTTTGGCCAGTTTGGGTCAGATGTCCTGGCTGTGTCCCCTCCCAGCTTCTTGTGTATCTCCAGCCTTCTCAGTCCGTAGAGCATGAGAAGTTGAAAAATCCCTGACTTAGTGTAAGCACTACTTAGCAAGAACTCAAACATCAGTGTGTTATCAACATTATTCTCATCCTAAATCCAAAACACAGCACTATACCAGCTACTAGGAAGAAAATTAACTCTCTCCCAGCCAAAACCAGGACAGTGAGGCTCAGGGACTCTGTGATCATCTGGTAGGAGAGATTCTAAGGTGATTACAGATCTCAATGAGGCGGATGGAAAATGTTTCTTGTATGTTTATATTGCATAAAAGTGTGATAACGTATATTGATATTGCTTGAATAACCTAGTATCTAATTTCTATGCCATCACACACACACTTGACACCATGCTTTTCTCTTTACACTGGTCTGAAGTATGTTTTCAAAGATCTTTTTCTGATCCTTAGATGTTCTTTCAGCTGCACTTGGAGTAAAAGTGTTTAGAGAACTTTCATTGTATAATTAATAGTGAAAGCATGGCCTGTTAAATGTTCTTAGATTCAAATCTGCTCAAGGAAAGACTTTGGATAAGAAAAATAAGAGAGAAATGATGTGATTTCATTTTGTATTGATCTAACATTTTTTTATGATACAATATGATAAAATCATTGATTTTTAGATTGGTCACCAATCCTAAATTAACAGTAGGATTTTTTTTTGCAGATGCTTGTAACTTTTTCTATTAAGTCAGAGTATGAAATCTAAATTTCCAAATTTAAACATTTTTTTTGACTCAGTGCTGATCTAAATTTAGATACTAGAGGTCCATCTCCAGTCATTAAAAACCTAGTATAAAAGTCTTTTAATATTAATATAATGTGTAATTAGTGTAAAAGATTAAGCTCTGTAAGTCCTGAATGCTTGTCAAAAAATTAAGTAATACCATAGTTTACTTGTTTTAAAAAAATATTTTATAAGCTGTGATTAAACAATTTTAGCATTCGTATTTAAAATACTTTTCCTCATAATGTTTTAATTTGACATCTGTTTTGGGGTTTTTTGTTTTGTTTTTTTTTTTGATACCAAGTATTCTCAGCATGAACTATGGATGGTAACAGATATTCATGCTGAAACTGCTATGGCTGTGATTCGAACCATGGCACGATTCATGGCCGCTTATTTCACAAATCAGCTGCTTTATATCTTTCCCCCAACAATGTTGACATCCTGCATCCACTTTGCATCAAATGAGGTATTTTCTTTAAAAGTAGTTTAATTTGTTGTGCTTAACCCATCATTTTTTTACATTTATATTAATGCTGTCTATTATGCTTTAACTTGGTGATTTATGGTTTCAGCATCATTAATTGTAAAGATAAAATAACTTAGTTTTTCCAGATATTTTTGTTGAGAAGTGTGTGTGTCTGTGTGTGAGATTAATGTTTTGCATCTCTAGATTATGGAAAATATTTTGGGTATTTAAAGTTAATAGTTTGATGTGTGCAATTGAATTATGTCATTCATATGTTGATTTTTTTTTTCTCCTCTACTTCCCCTCCCCCCCACCATGCTTTGAGGTTAGGGATTGAAATTTGATATTCAGGTAAAAGGATGCTGTATTTTTTTCACCCAAATTAAGCAACATTAGAATTTCATGGCTCTTGCACTACTTTTGCCTAGACATGTGACTCTGACTTTGATCCTCCCAAAAGTGGGAGAAAAGCAGGGCTTAAAAAAATATTCGAATTGGATCTGTGATATGGTGTGACTCAAACTGAAAAGCCAGAGGAAAGCATTTTTTGCTTATTCAACAATTGGATTCTTGGAAGCCAAAATGCTTCAGACACCATATAATCACAACAAGTGGGAATGTCAAGCTGATTTGTTACTGAATGCAAGTAAGTCCTGCTTTCAACATTTTTCTAAGACTGAGTATTTATCACAGTGGGTGGTTTATCTATTTTCTGTAAGAGATTCTTTTTAAAGATTTCCCTTAGGAAATTTTTGATTTCCGAGTTAATTTTTCAAAGTGATTTAATGTCCACAGGAATAAAGAGTTATTTTTGGAAGTATTGTAAATACTCTACTATTAAGTTGATATTATAATTCCAGATATGTCTCTACAATATCAATTTATTTTGATTGCTTAGATTTTCTGAAAGTATCTGAGTGCATTGATTGTTTTTAATGTTTCTGTACTACAACATGCACTGGTATATATTTGTTCAAGGTCTTTTTGGATATTTTAATCAGACATTTTTTCATATAAAGCCTACAAAATAAGACCTTGATTTCAATATTTGCATTAGTCAAAGATCCATGTATGTGGTGAGAAAGTCTTGGAAAAATTGCATTGCACAAGCTGGATTAGTGTGAATATTTCCCTAAATAATGTCATTGCCTCAACAGTAAACAGAAATGGTGGGAGAAGCAAAGAACTCCTTAATGTTGATCAGCACCTCTCCAGGAAAACCAGGAAATAAAAACGTGGAAAACAAATTTAAACCTCAAGAAACAAGAAGATACTAAATTTTTCTTAGTTTGTCTCAATACACTCTCTTAAAATAGAATAGAATAGAATAGTTCAGTTGGAAGGGACCTACAATGATCATCTAGTCCAACTGCCTGACCAATTCAGGGCTGACCAAAAGTTAAAGCATGTTATTAAGGGCATTGTCCAAATGCCTCTCAAACACTGACAGGCTTGGGGCATTGACCACCTCTCTAGGAAGCCTGACCACCCTCTCAGTAAAGAAATGCTTCCTAATGTCCAGTCTAAACCTCCCCTGACGCAGCTTTGAACCATTCCCACGCATCCTGTCACTGGATACCAGGGAGAAGAGATCAGCACCTCCATCTCCACTTCCCCTCCTCAGGAAGCTGTAGAGAGCAATGAGGTCGCCCCTCAGTCTCCTTTTCTCCAAACTAGACAAACCCAGAGTCCTTAGCTGCTCCTCGTAGGACATGCCTTCCAGGCCTTTCACCAGCTTTGTTGCCCTCCTCTGGACGCATTCAAGGACCTTCACATCCTTCTTAAATTGTGGGGCCCAGAACTGCACACAGTACTCAAGGTGAGGCTGCACCAATGCTAAAGACAGAGGGATAGTCACCTCTTTTGACCAGCTGGTTATGCTGTGTTTGATGCACCCCAGGATGCGGTTTGCCCTCTTGGCTGCCAGGGCGCGCTGCTGACTCATATTGAGCCTGCTGTCAGCCAGCACCCCCAGATCCCTTCCTGCAGGGCTGCTCTCCAGCCATTCTTCTCCCAATTTATACTTGTGCCTGGCGTTACTCTGTCCCAGGTGCAGAATCCGGCATTTGGTCTTGTTAAATTTCATCCCATTAATCATTGCCCAAAAATGCATTGTAGCTTTCTGCCTTCTGCAATAAGCAGCATAGTGAGTACACACAACATGGGTACACTAGGAAAATTCTAGGAACTTCTATTTATCTCAGGTGTACCCTCTGCGATATCATAAGCATATGTAGCATACTTACAAATGTTCCATCAATGTGAATTCAATCTTTAAAGTAAGAATAACCCACAAATTTTGTGTATGCTTGCATACCCCACATTCTTAAGCAGAAAAATAGCCTACTCTGACCTCAGTATTATATCAAAGCGTGAGCTGTATAGATGTTGATAGAAGTTTCTTGGGTCTTTGAATGCATTTATGAAATAAACATGATCTGTATTCTGGTTCCTTTCAGCTCATTTTTCTGTCTTTTTTTTCCATGTCCATTCATTTACTTAAGTAGCACCATAGTGATAAGAAAGTATGCGTGCCTCTGTTTTTTCCATAAAGGAACTGTGGTCTAAGGAAGGAGGGAAGTATTCTTAGGAGCAGAAACAACATTTAAGTCAGATTCCTTATTGTGTATGTCCTTTCTAATTTGGGGGCTTGTTTTTTTCTTGGAATTTGTATTTTTCAGGAAGACTGCAATGACATTCTTTTAAAAATTGAGAGAGAAATTCATCAGAAAGTGTCAGGAGTTCTTCAGTGAATTATCTTGCTCTTCTGGGCTGCTTGTTGTTCCTGCCCTGCAGCACAGTGGTATATTGCACAACTGAAGTGGGCGAGAAAAGTTATGCAAAAAGTAAGCATTTAACTTGTTTTTTTGTATCTTATCTTGATTATCAGTAGGAAATATTACTGACAAGCTTGCAATTGCATTGCAGGAGTATTCAATCTCATCTGGACTTTGCTGATGTCATGTTTTTTACATGTTGTCTTCTCATAGTCACTCCATGTTCAGTTCTTTTAGGAAACCAGAACTTAAAGATATAGGGTAATCTACTTCATAAAAGTGTCTCCTTTTACATGTCTTTCTGTACCTACTTGGTAAAATACGAACTCATTTCTTTCTCCATTTGAAAGAAACAAGCTAATTTTAGTTGGGAGTTATAGCTGCTAACTGGAAGTGTGTTCCAGATCACTTAGGGTTGAATTATGTAACAGAGAACGAGAAGCTCGCTTCAGGTAAAGTGGTCATCTTAGCGCACAAAGCACAGGGCTTATAAGATCTCATTCTACTTGTGCATTTTGTTTGCACAGAACCAAGCTTGGAATATACTGATAAAAAAATTTTGTGTAAACTCAGGCTTTTCTTAGGTCATTGTTACACAGACACTTAAAGAAGGTTGACTTGCTACAGAAGGGTATGTGTGTGACTGTCTGCCTTCCCTCAACCCCCTTGCACCAGCATTCATGTAGAGATCCAGATCAGGAACTGGTCTGACTGACAAATATTTCCTTCTTTTTGCTCATTGCATGGTCACACAAATGCTTAATGCTGGCACAGGGAGGTGATCAGAAGTAGCAGCTGAAACAGGAAGGAAAACTAGTCTGCCTTGGTTGACAGCAGCCTGGACTGTGCTGGATTAAACTGGTTTCGTAATTATGGTCTTAGTTCTTCTTATACTTTGTTGCTCTTGTATTTCATGGTACTCATGATTATCATGGAAACAAAAGCATTCTATGATGTGCCATAGCTCATACTAAACTTATTCCTTTAAATGAATTTTCAGACTACTGATTTGAAGAAAATGGAAAGCAAGCTTAAGGGAATTTTACTGATCTTGGTAGTATTCTGCTAATAACCGAGAGGTTGTACATTTCATAGTGATAAATACAAAACTTTAACTGACTTTTATTTCCATTTTGACATGCAAACAAAATTAGTTGATACATGTATACAATGGCAAATTATATTTAAATAACTGATTGTTTGTTTATTTCTTTATTTTTACTACTATAGATTTGAATGGAAGGATCTCTTCACTGAGTCCATTCCCAGAGACTTTGCTTCATTACTCCAGTTTCCATGCTGTTGTCTATAGATCTACATCTTCTGGAGACCATCAGTTTGATGATATTTCCTGTAAAATTTTAGGTCTGTATGCAATAAAATAGAATAATTTAGAGCTGAAAAAAGAACACAAGAGAGAATCCACAGGTGCAAAGAATTTCTAATCAGCTTGAAATATTATACTGCAATGTGTGCAGAAACACATTCCCTTTCCAGCTTTTAATTATGTTAGTTATCAAAACTCTTAATCTGAAAGTTCCTGTTCTAGATTTTTGTGTGTGTTATAGATCTGACAGATGTGAAAGAACATGAACACTAAGTGGGACTAAAGAGCTTTAGCTGTAGAGCACTATTGAAAACTCAAGAATGCACAATTTCTTTCTTTAATTACTGTTAAGATAAATAATGTTAATTCCTTTCTTCTAGCTAAAAACCACAAGTTGTTTTATTTCATTTATTTAAATAGAATCTCACCATATTGTGTGTTTCTGTTGTAGGTTGGTTCAGAGAGCTATGTGCATTGTGTTGGATGTTTCATGTTTGTGAAAGATTATCTCACAATTGTAGGTGGTACCAAACTGCAAGGGAAAATACGAACAACCATAAGGTAATATAATTACTAATATAGTAAAGATACATTTTAATTGCATAGAGCTGTAAGAAGAATTCTAAGGATGTGCTGTACATTTCTGTGAGGACTCTTAATTACTTAGAAGGACAAAATTAGCATAATGATACAATGTGCAGTAAGTATTTGGTGCTACAGAATAGTGCTGTCCATGTGAACTACATCTTTCTAATGGTATTTCTGTTGGGCTTTTGCTTGGCATTTAACTCAGATAATCAAAGAGAGATACTGCCAGAAGTGCAATAGTTTCTACGCTTATTGTCTAGCTAAAGTTTTGGTTTTTTGGTTTTTTTGGGGGTTTTTTTACATTAGATTAAGTTATTTTGGGTGTTTCCTGACCAATGTGTATTTAACGTACTATCTTTGCATGAAGCAGGTTTTATGATGAAGGTTGGGTCTTTGGTTTTCAGAAGAATAATGAAAAATACTAAAATTTAATCATGTTTTCTCTACTTGTATCAATACAGGCTGGGGGATGAAGGGATTGAGAGCAGCCCTGCCGAGAAGGACTTGGGGGTACTGGTGGATGAAAAGCTGGACATGAGCCGACAATGTGCGCTGGCAGCCCAGAAGGCCAACCGTATCCTGGGCTGCATCAAAAGAAGCGTGGCCAGCAGGTCGAGGGAGGTGATTCTGCCCCTCTACTCTGCTCTGGTGAGACCTCACCTGGAGTACTGCGTCCAGCTCTGGAGCCCTCAGCACAAGAAAGACATGGACCTGTTGGAGCGGGTCCAGAGGAGGGCCACAAAAATGATCAGAGGGCTGGAACGCCTCTCCTATGAGGAAAGGCTGAGAGAGTTGGGGTTATTCAGCCTGGAGAAGAGAAGGCTTTGGGGAGACCTTATTGCAGCCTTTCAGTACTTAAAGGGGGCTTATAAGCAAGGTGGGGACAGACTTTTTAGCAGGGCCTGTTGCGACAGGACAAGGGGGAATGGTTTTAAACTAAAAGAGGGTAGATTCAGACTAGGTATAAGGAAGAAATTTTTTACGATGAGGGTGGTGAAACACTGGCACAGGTTGCCCAGATTGGTGGTAGATGCCCCATCCCTGGAAACATTCAAGGTCAGGTTGGACGGGGCTCTGAGCAACCTGATCTAGTTGAAGATGTCCCTGCCCACGGCAGGGGGGTTGGACTAGATGACCTTTAAAGGTCCCTTCCAACCCAAACTATTCTGTGATTCTATGATTCTACATACACCTTCATCAATTGATGTTAGAGGTCAAGGAAGAAAAAGAAAGAAACTACTGGCATTATGATATTTGTCATATATTCTGTAATATCTGTCATATATTCTGCAACTCAGCTGTCCTTAGCAAAGGTTGCTTCCTTTTTAAAATTAGTCCAAAATTTCTCTTCACCAGAAAAATCAAGCTTCAAATAAACAGAATCGCCCTGTTTCAAATAGTACAATATTCTGATTTTTCTGTGCTTCATGTGACAGTGACAAATGAGATGGAAACCACTGACTGTTTCAAAATAAATTGATCCATCTTAAAAGCCTCTCAGCTGTCTTAATTATCTTACTCCCAAGAAAGAATTTATGATCACCTTAAGTCACAGTAAAATTATTTACTTCATCTGGTAATTCAGTATATTTAATCAGTTACAGCTAGTTTAATAAAATCCTTAGGTTTTACTCTAAATGACTGCAAACAGACTCTTTAGCAGAGTGGTAATGGAATTATTTCCTAAGTTGGTTTAAAAAAAGCTCTTTTTTTTTTCCTTTTATTTTTACATAGGTTATGGTCCATTACAACCTTGATCTGTCTCCTAGCATCGTATTCTTCTCTGTTTGGCAGTTAAGTTAAAAGTTAGCTGTTTTTTTTTTCTCTTAGCTAGGGAAGAATCAATACCATTTGCAATGTGTGAATAATTTAGCTGAAATATATTGTTCATACCAATTAAAGTTTATATAGCAAGATGGCTTTTTTAGGATCTGAAGAAGAATGAATATGATGCCTCCACAGTTGAGCATCGTCTAAATGCAGTGGAGAGGGCTTGTCAAATGTTTCCTTTCTGCAGGTTCATGAATGTTGAAGAATTAGTTCAAGATGTAATTTTGAGTTTGCTTGGAGAATTGCCACCAGTGAAAAAGGTAAAAGACATAAAAACTAAACCAAAAGCAATATTGATTTTCACAAATGTTTCTTCTTGTAAATGCTACTGGATAGACTTTCTGGTGGTGTAAGTTCTGTTGGAAATTATACCTTACTTACATGTTAGCTCCTCTCCCAATTTATACTTGTGCCTGGCATTACTCCGTCCCAGGTGCAGAATCCGGCACTGGGGCTTGTTAAATTTCATGCCATTAATTGATTGCCCAATGCTCTGATCTATCTAGATCCCTCTGCAAGGCTTCTTATCCCTCAAGAGAGTCAACAGCACCTCCCAGTTTGGTATCATCAGCAAACTTGCTAATGGTGCATTCAACTCCTGCATCCAGATCATTGATAAAAATATTGAACAGAACCAGCCCTAGAATTGAACCCTGAGGAACACTGCTGGTGACCAGTCGCCAGCCAGATGTAGCCCATTCACAACAACCCTTTGAGCCCTGCCGTTCACCCAGTGCACCGTGCACCTGCTCATCTCACAGTTGGACAACTTGTCCAGAAGGATGCTGTGAGGGACAGTATCAAAAGCCTTACTAAAATCCAGGAAAAACTACATCCACCGCCTTACCTTCATCCGCTAGGCAGGTGACCTTATCATAGAAGGATATCAAATGAGTTAAACAGGACTTTCCCTTTGTGAACCCATGTTGACTGTGCCTGATGATTGCATTGTCCTTTAAATGCCTTTCAATAGCACCCAGTATGATCTTCTCCATAGTTTTTCCAGGTATTGAGGTTAGACTAACAGGTCTGTAGTTTCCTGGGTCTTCCCTCACACCCTTCTTGTAAATTGGAACAACGTTGGCTAGGTTCCAGTCATCGGGGACCTCCCCAGACTCCCAAGACCTTTGGCAGATGACCGAGAGGGGTCCTGCCATAACATCCACTAGCTCCTTCAGTACTCTGGGATGAATCCCATCAGCCCCAATGGACTTGTGAACATTCAGCTGATACAGCTGGTCCCTTACAATTTCAGTGTCCACAAGTGGAAATTACATTCCCGCAGTCATGGTCCTCCAACTCAGAGGACTGGGCAGCCCAAGGTCTATAAGTATTATTGAAGACTGAGGCAAAAAAAGCATTGAATGCCTCCGCTTTTTCTTCATCCCTATTTGTCAGGTGACCATCTTCAACAAATACCGGTCCAATGTTTTCTCTACACCTCCTCTTGCTATTAACGTACTTAAAACAGCCTTTCTTCTTGTGTCCTGATTCCGGCTGTGACAGAGTTAAGTTTCTTCCCAGTACCTTGGGGGCTGTGCTGTGTTTTGGGTTTGGTATGAGAGGAGCGTTGATGGCCCATTGATGCTTTGGTTGTTGCTGGGTGGTGCTTGCACCGGGGACTTTTTGTTTCTCTTTTCGGCCTCCCATGCCCTGCCAAGTGCAGGGGAAGCTGTGGTGGGGGAGCACAGCCGGGATGGTTGACCCAGCTGGCCAATGGGGTATTCTATACCATGTGATATCATGCTCGGTATAAAAACCAGGGGTGGAGGAGGGGGGCTCGCCCCCTGTTCGTGACACACAGTCAGCGGTGGGTGAGTAGTTGCTGGTTTCGGCTGGGATAGGGTTAAATTTCTTCCTAGTGCTGTGTTTTGGATTTAGTATGAGGAGAATGTTGATAACACACTGATGTTTTCAGTTGTTGCTAAGTGCCCTCCTAGTCCAAGGACAGCTCCCATGCCTACTAATGAACTAGGTACACAAGATGGGAGGGAACATAATCAGGACAGCCAGCCCAGCTGGCTAATGGGGTATTCCATACCATGTGACGTCATGCTCAGTATATGAATGGTAGGCGTGATCCAGGAAGTACCGATTGCTACTTGGTTATCGGTCAGCGCGGGTGGTGAGCAATTGCATTGTGCATCACTCATTTTGTATATTCTATCATTATTTATTATTATTACTTTCCCTTTTCTGTTCTGTTAAACTGTCTTTATCTCAACCCACGAGTTTTTCTCACTCCTACCCTTCCGATTCTCTACACGCCCCACTGAAGAGGCGGGGGGAGTGAGTGAGCGGCTGCGTGGTATTTGGCTGCCTGCCAGATTAAACAACGACAGTCCTTTTTGGCGCCCAACGTGGGGCTCGAAGGGTTGAGATAACGATAGATCTGACCAAAGTGTGTTAAGGCAAAATTGTTATAAGCATTCGTTATATTTATAGGTCACAATGTTGATGTATTGGCTGTCAAAGTTGTGGGGCTGGCTCTCAATGTTGGGTCATGTAATACCTTGCTTGCAGTATATGTTCCCTTTTGTGCTGTTTATCATTAGTCGGAACTGGGCCAAGATTATCATTTTGCTGCTGGTTTATGAGGTGATAAAATCATTGGTCCTAAGTCTAATCTGGTATCTGTACTCGGCACTGCCGTCATTTCTGAACCTCGGGAATCACCTCTTAGAAATTATTAGTAATTGCACTTCTTTCTCCTCGGAGAATGAATTTAAGGGGGAGACAGGATGGGACACTTTCTCCCACTTGTTCATCTTCCCTTCCATATCGTCAGAAACTCCTTTTTCTTCTATGCTCTTCATGAAGAAGTCCACAATATTCCCTGAGAATTTTGAATATCCTTGGGATGTTCAAACAAGCATGTTCCTATTGCTATGTCTCCTGAATGTGGTTCAGGTCTTGTTTAGGGTTAAACAACTATTCAGGAATACTGTCCAGAGATCAACCCTCAGGAACAAGAAAAGAGGGAGGACAAACGGCGGTGCCTCATCGGGGCGGGCGAAGCGGTGAGTCCCGGGGGCAGCGGGCAGCGGGAGATCAACCCTGGCAACAGACACGGTAGCGACTCAAAACCCCACGACAGGCACTGCGGCTACTTCAACCCCCACAAAAACCCCTGTGGCTACTCAAACCCCGGCAACAGTCATTGTAGCTTCTCCAACCCCTGCAAAAGGCACTGCAGCCACTCAAACTCCGGCAACAGGCACTACAGTTACTCCAACCCCCATGACAAGCACTGCAGCTACCCAAACCCCAGCAACAGGCACTACAGCTGAACCAGAGGACCAACCCTTGCTGGTATCCGTTGCCCCTGTACAGAAGAGGAAATCTTGGAAGCGGAGGTCAGGTCGTTTAGAAAGGGATGATGGAAGACCAGGCCCATCACGAGGAGAGGAGGAGGAAGAGGAAGAACTCATAAACAAGACGGAAACCACCCGATCCATATCCCTGAGTGAGCTGCGACATATGCGGAAGATTTCAGCCGTCGTCCAGGCGAGCACATTGTTACCTGGCTGCTCCGGTGCTGGGATAATGGGGCCAGTAGCCTGGAATTAGAGGGGAAAGAAGCCAAACAGCTGGGATCCCTTGCTAGGGAAGGAGGCATTGACAAAGCAATTGGAAAAGGGACACAGGTCCTCAGCCTCTGGAGGCGACTGCTGTCAGGCGTGAAGGAAAGGTATCCCTTCAAGGAAGATGTTATATATCGCCCAAGCAAATGGACCACTATGGAGAGAGGTATCCAGTACCTGAGAGAACTAGGTGTGCTGGAGGTAGTTTATAGTGACCTGGACGATGACCAAACACCCAAAGATCCAGACGAAGTCCAGTGCACGCGACCCATGTGGCGGAAATTAGTACGGAGCGCACCAGCGTCGTATGCCAGTTCGTTGACAGTACTGTCCTGCAAAGAGGAAGAAGCACCAACAGTGGATGTTGTGGTTAGCAATCTCCGGGAATACGAAGAAACTGTGTCCTCCTCCCTTGTCTCAGCTGTGGAGAAACTGTCCCGGAAGGTGCAGCAACTCGAAGACGATAGGTCCTATTCTCCACCTGTATGGACCAATATCTCAGCCATTAAGAGTCAGCGTTCTTCTGCTCAAGAGAGAGGATATAGAAAGTACACACCACGGGGCACCCTGTGGTTTTACCTGCGTGACCACGGAGAGGACATGAGCAAGTGGGATGGAAAACCTACCTTGACCCTAGAGGCACGTGTACGTGAGTTGCAAGGAAAAACAATCACACAAGGGGGTTCTCCCAGGAAAAATGCTGCTCCAATTTTCAGGAAAAACCAGTCTCACGACGGTCCAGTTTCCAGTGAACAGTTCCCCAGACAGAGGAGAAGGGCTGATCTTACTTTGGATTGTAATGAAGGAATTCTTGACTCACGTTTGCAAGAAGTGAGAAGCGGATACTATGACCAGAACTAGAGGGGCCCTGCCTCCGGCCAGGTGGAGGAAAGGGACAACCGGGTTTACTCAACTGTGTGGATTCGATGGCCTGGCACATCAGAGCCACAGGACTATAAGGCTCTCGTAGACACCGGTGCACAGTGTACCCTGATGCCATCAAGCTATAAAGGGGCAGAACCCATCTGCATTTCTGGAGTGACAGGGGGATCCCAAGAGCTGACTGTATTGGAGGCTGAAGTGAGCCTAACCGGGAATGAGTGGCAGAAGCACCCCATTGTGACTAGCCCAGAGGCTCTGTGCATCCTTGGCATAGACTACCTCAGGAGAGGGTATTTCAAGGACCCAAAAGGGTACCGGTGGGCTTTTGGTATAGCTGTCCTGGAGACGGAGGAAACTAAACAGCTGTCTACCTTGCCTGGTCTCTCGGAGGACCCTTCTGTTGTGGGGTTGCTGACGGTTGTAGAAAAGCAGGTACCAATTGCTACAACAACAGTGCACCGGCGACAATATCGCACCAACTGAGATTCCCTGCTTCCCATCCATGAGCTGATTCGTCGACTGGAGAGCCAAGGAGTGATCAGCAAGACTCGCTCACCCTTTAACAGTCCCATATGGCCAGTGCGAAAGTCTAATGGAGAGTGGAGACTAACAGTAGACTACCGTGGCCTGAACGAAGTCACGCCGCCACTGCGTGCTGCCGTGCCGGACATGCTAGAACTTCAATACGAACTGGAGTCAAAGGCAGCCAAGTGGTATGCCACAATTGACATTGCTAATGCATTCTTCTCAATCCCTTTGGCAGCAGAGTGCAGGCCACAGTTTGCTTTCACTTGGAGGGGCATCCAGTACACCTGGAATCAACTGCCCCAGGGGTGGAAACACAGCCCTACCATTTGCCATGGACTGATCCACACCGCACTGGAACAGGGTGAGGCTCCAGAACACCTGCAATACATTGATGACATCATTGTGTGGGACAACACAGCAGAAGAAGTTTTTAAGAAAGTGGAGAGAATAATTCAAATCCTTCTGAAGGCTGGTTTTGCCATAAAACAAAGTAAGGTCAAGGGACCTGCACAGGAGATCCAGTGTTTAGGAATAAAATGGCAGGACAGACGTCGTCAGTTCCCAATGGATGCGATCAACAAAATAACAGCCATGTCCCCACCAACTAGCAAAAAGGAAAGACAAGCTTTTTTAGGCGTTGTGGGCTTTTGGAGAATGCATATTCCAGATTACAGCCTGATTGTATGCCCCATCTATCAAGTGACTCGGAAGAAGAACGATTTCAAATGGGCCCTGAGCAACAACAAGCTTTTGAACAAATTGAACAGGAGATAGTTCAGGCAGTAGCCATTGGGCCAGTCCGGGCAGGACAAGATGTAAAGAAGGTGCTCTACACCACAGCCGGGGAGAATGGCCCTACCTGGACCCTCTGGCAGAAAGCACCAGGGGACACTCGAGGTCGACCCTTAGGGTTCTGGAGTTGGGGATACAGAGGATCCGAGGCCCGCTACACTCCAACTGAGAAGGAGATATTGGCAGCATATGAAGGGATTCGAGCTGCTTCGGAAGTGGTTGGTACTGAAGCACAGCTCCTCCTGGCACCCCGACTGCCGGTGCTGGGCTGGATGTTCAAAGGGAGGGTCCCCTCTACACATCATGGAATCGATGCTACGGGGAGTAAGTGGGTCGCGCTGATCACACAACGGGCCCGAATAGGAAACCCCAGTCGCCCAGGAATCTTGGAAGTGATCACGAACTGGCCAGAAGGCAAAGATTTTGGAATATCCCCAGAGGAGGAGGTGACGCGTGCTGAAGAGGCCCCACTGTATAATAAACTACCAGAAAATGAGAAGCAATATGCCCTGTTCACTGATGGGTCCTGTCGCCTTGTGGGAAAGCATCGGAGGTGGAAAGCTGCTGTATGGAGTCCTATACGCCAAGTGGCAGAAACTGCTGAAGGAGAAGGTGAATTGAGTCAGTTTGCAGAGGTGAAAGCCATCCAGCTGGCCTTGGACATTGCTGAACGAGAAAAATGGCCAGTACTTTCTCTCTATACTGACTCATGGATGGTGGCAAATGCCCTGTGGGGGTGGTTGCAGCAATGGAAGCAGAACAACTGGCAGCGCAGAGGGAAACCCATCTGGGCTGCCACACTGTGGCAAGATATTGCTGCCCGGGTAGAGAACCTGGTTGAAAAAGTACGTCACGTAGATGCTCACGTACCCAAGAGTCAGGCCCCTGAAGAACATCAAAACAACCAGCAGGTGGACCAGGCTGCTAAGACTGAAGTGGCTCAGGTGGATCTGGACTGGCAACATAAGGGTGAATTATTTATAACCTGGTGGGCCCATGACGCCTCAGGCCATCAAGGAAGAGATGCAACATATAGATGGGCTCGTGATCGAGGGGTGGACTTGACCATGGACGCTATTGCACAGGTTATCCATGAATGTGAAACATGCGCTGCAATCAAACAAGCCAAGCGAGTAAAGCCTCTTTGGTATGGAGGACGATGGTTGAAATACAAATATGGGGAGGCCTGGCAGATTGATTATATCACACTCCCACAAACCCGCCACGGCAAGCGCTATGTGCTCACCATGGTGGAAGCAATCACAGGATGGCTGGAAACATATCCTGTGCCCCATGCTACCGCCCGGAACACCATCCTGGGCCTTGAAAAGCAAGTCTTATGGCGACATGGCACCCCAGAAAGAATTGAGTCAGACAACGGGACTCATTTCCGAAACACCCTCATAGACACCTGGGCCAAAGAGCATGGCATTGAGTGGGTATATCACATGCCCTATCATGCACCAGTGTCTTGGTTTCGGCTGGGATAGGGTTAAATTTCTTCCTAGTGCTGTGTTTTGGATTTAGTATGAAGAGAATGTTGATAACACTCTGATGTTTTCAGTTGTTGCTAAGTACCCGGTAGTCAAGGATTTTTCAGCTTCCCATGCTCTGCCAAGTGCAGAAGAGGCTGGGAGGGAGCATAGCCAGGACAGCTGGCCCAGCTGGCCAACGGGGTATTCCATACCATGTGACGTCTTGCTCAGTATATGAATGGTAGGTGTGTTCCAGGAACTAGCGATATCGCTGGTTTTTGGGCATTGCTCGGCGGGTGGTGAGCAATTGCATTGTGCATCACTGATGTTGTATATTCTGTCATTATTATTATTATTATTATTATTCGAAGCCACCGAGGCGAAGGGCTCCGGAGCGGAGGATCGCGCCGGGGGACCCTTCCTGAAGCGGCGAAACCGCGGCGAAAACCGCGAAGGCAACAGCGCAGGGGAGCGAGAGGGTGCCCCAGCCCCCCTCCCCCGAGCCGGCGGAGCGAGCTCCTGACGAGCGGCAGCTCTGACTCAGCGTGGGCGGGGCCAGGAGGGACGGCAGCCGAACCCCCTCAGGTACAAGAGCAGCCCCCAGGGAGCGCGAGCGACCCGGAGCGCGGCACGTCAGAAGGGCGTGGCGCGGCAGTTTGCGCGGCAGTTCGGGCCGGCAGGGCGTGCGAGCAGGGCGCAGCCCCCCTCCAGGCTCCAGAGGCCAGCTCAGCTCGTGGTCGTTGCCCTCCCAGAAGAGGACCTGGCCATGGTATCCACTCGGCCGAAAGCCATCGCCAGGAGAAACGTGGCGACCCAGACGGAGCCCCTACGCAAACACACATCTGTCCAGGCCTCCGGCTGCAGGGAGTGCCTGAGGCTGTCCCTGGTACAGGAGGGCAGCAGAGACGACGCCTGCGTGCGTTGCGACCAGGTGGATGATCTGCTCAGCCTGGTGGCAGAGCTGAAGGAGGAAGTGGAGAGGCTAAGGAGCATCAGGGAGTGCGAGAGAGAGATAGATTGGTGGAGCCGCACCCTGCCATCCCTGAGGCGAGGGCAGCACACGGAGGCTCCGCAAGAAGCGGAGGAACCCCTGCCCTCTTGCCACCAGGCAGAAGGAGGAGACCCAGGCGACGGAGGGGAATGGACACAGGTCCCTGCTCGGGGCGCCAGGCGAACCCCCGGCCGGCCTTCCTCGCCTCAACCTTCCCAGCTGCCCCTACACAACAGATACGGGGCTCTGGAACTTGAGGGCCAGACGAACGAGGACGAAGATGAAGGCCCATCCAGGGGGTTGCCCGAGGAGAGGCAGCCAGCCCCACAAATTACAACTGCCTCCGCTAAGAAAAAAAGGAGGGTAATTGTCATTGGTGATTCCCTTCTGAGGGGGACCGAGGGCCCAATTTGTCGGCCGGACCCATCCCACAGGGAAGTCTGCTGCCTCCCTGGGGCCCGGGTGAAGGACATTACTAGGAAACTCCCTAGTCTCGTGCAGGCCTCCGATTACTACCCGCTACTGGTTATACAGGCTGGCAGTGAGGAGGTTGCAGGGAGAAGTCCCGAAGGGATCAAAAGGGACTTCAGGGCGCTGGGGCGACTGGTAGGAGGATCGGGAGCACAGGTAGTTTTTTCCTCGATCCCTTTAGTGGCGGGGCGGAACACCGAAAGGAACAGGAAAACTCATCGGATCAACACGTGGCTCAGGGGCTGGTGCCATCAACAGAATTTTGGCTTCTTTGACCACGGGGAGGTTTACATGGCACCGGGCCTGCTGGCGACGGACGGAGTTCAGCTGTCTCGCAGGGGGAAAAGGATTCTCGCGTGTGAGTTGGCCGGGCTCATCGAGAGGGCTTTAAACTAGATTTGAAGGGGGACGGGGATAAAACCAGGCTCTCTAGAGAAGAGCCTAGGGTCCGCACGCCATTGTCGGGGGAGAAATCGGCAGCCCAGCTCAAGTGCATCTATACCAATGCACGCAGCATGGGCGGCAAACAGGAGGAGCTGGAAGCCATTGTGCAGCGGGGTAGCTATGACTTAGTCACCATCACGGAAACGTGGTGGGATGAGTCGCACGATTGGAGTGCTGCAATGGACGGCTATAAGCTTTTCAGAAGGGACAGGCGAGGAAGGAGAGGCGGTGGAGTAGCCCTGTATGTTAGGGAATGCTTCGACTGTCTAGAGCTCGATGATAGTGATGACGAGGTCGAGTGCTTGTGGGTAAGGATGAGGGGGAAGGCCAACAAGGCAGATATCCTGCTGGGGGTCTGTTATAGACCACCTGGCCAGGAAGAGGAGGCAGACGAAATATTCTACCAGAGGCTGGCAGAAGTCTCCCAGTCGCTAGCCCTTGTTCTTGTGGGGGACTTCAACTTTCCGGATGTCTGCTGGAAATACCACACGGCAGAGAGGAAACAGTCGAGGAGGTTCCTGGAGTGTGTGGAGGATAACTTCCTGACGCAGCTGGTAAGCGAGCCCACCAGGGGAGATGCCTCGCTTGACCTGCTGTTCACGAACAGAGAAGGACTGGTGGGAGATGTGGTGGTCGGAGGTCGGCTTGGGCTTAGCGACCATGAAATGGTAGAATTCTCGATACTTGGTGAAGTAAAGAGGGGGGCCAGCAAAACCGCTACCATGGACTTCCGGCGGGCGGACTTTGGCCTGCTCAGGACACTGGTCGAGAGGATCCCTTGGGAGACGGTCCTGAAGGGCAAAGGGGTCCAGGAAGGCTGGACGTTCTTCAAGAAGGTAGTCTTAAAGGCGCAGGAGCGGGCTGTCCCCATGTGCCGCAAGAAGTGCGGGCGGGGAAGGCGACCGGCCTGGCTGAACGGGGAGCTCTGGCTGGGACTCAGGGAAAAAAGGAGAGTTTATCACTTGTGGAGGAAGGGTCAGGCAACTCAGGAAGAGTACAGGGATCGCGTTAGGTCGTGCAGAGAGGAAATTAGAAAGGCAAAAGCCCGGCTAGAACTCAACCTGGCCACTGTCGTGAGAGACAACAAAAAATGCTTTTATAAGTATGTTAATCACAAAAGGAGAGCCAAGGAGAATCTCCATCCTCTATTGGATGCGGGGGGGAACGTTGCCACCAAGGACGAGGAAAAGGCTGAGGTACTCAACGCCTTCTTTGCCTCAGTCTTTAGTAGTCAGAATGGTTATCCTCAGGGTACTCAGCCCCCTGAGCTGGAAGACAGGGACGACAAGCAGGATAAACCCCCCATAATTCAAGAGGATGAAGTTCATGACCTGCTATGCCACCTGGATGTTCACAAGTCTATGGGGCCGGATGGGATCCACCCGAGGGTTCTGAGGGAGCTGGCGGAGGAGCTTGCCGAGCCGCTCTCCATCATTTACCAGCAGTCCTGGTTAACTGGGGAAGTCCCGGACGACTGGAGGCTCGCCAATGTGACTCCCATCTACAAGAAGGGCCGGAAGGAGGATCCGGGGAACTACAGGCCGGTCAGCCTGACCTCGGTGCCGGGGAAGATCATGGAGCGGTTGGTTTTGAGGGTGCTCACGAGCCATGTCCGGGACAACCAGGGGATCAGGCCCAGCCAGCATGGGTTCATGGAAGGCAGGTCCTGCTTGACCAACCTGATCTCCTTCTATGACCAGGTGACCCGCCTAGTGGATGAGGGAAAGGCAGTGGATGTGGTCTACTTGGACTTCAGTAAGGCCTTTGACACTGTCTCCCACAGCATTCTCCTAGAGAAGCTGGCAGCTCACGGCCTAGACAGGTACACTCTTCGCTGGGTAAAAAACTGGCTGGACGGCCGAGCCCAGAGAGTTGTGGTGAACGGAGTTAAATCCAGTTGGCGGCCGGTCACGAGCGGTGTTCCCCAGGGCTCAGTACTGGGGCCGGTCCTGTTCAATATCTTCATCAATGATCTGGACGAGGGGATCGAGTGCTCCCTCAGTAAGTTTGCAGACGACACCAAGTTGGGCGGGAGTGTTGATCTGCTGGAGGGTAGGAAGGCTCTGCAGAGGGACCTGGACAGGCTGGATCGATGGGCCGAGGCCAACTGTATGAGATTCAACAAAGCCAAGTGCCGGGTCCTGCACTTCGGCCACAACAACCCCAGGCAACGCTACAGGCTTGGGGAAGAGTGGCTGGAAAGCTGCCCAGAGGAAAAGGACCTGGGGGTACTGGTTGACAGCCGGCTGAACATGAGCCGGCAGTGTGCTCAGGTGGCCAAGAAAGCCAACGGCATCCTGGCCTGTATCAGAAATAGTGTGGCCAGCAGGAATAGGGAGGTGATCGTGCCCCTGTACTCGGCACTGGTGAGGCCGCACCTCGAATACTGTGTTCAGTTTTGGGCCCCTCACTACAAGAAGGACATGGAGGTGCTGGAGCGCGTCCAGAGGAGGGCAACGAAGCTGGTGAAGGGCCTGGAGCACAAGTCTTATGAGGAGCGGCTGAGGGAACTGGGGTTGTTTAGCCTGGAGAAGAGGAGGCTGAGGGGAGACCTCATCGCGCTCTACAACTACCTGAAAGGAGGTTGTAGCGAGGTGGGTGTTGGTCTCTTCTCCCAAGTAACTAGCGATAGGACAAGAGGAAATGGCCTCAAGTTGTGCCAAGGGAGGTTTAGATTGAACATTAGGAAAAATTTCTTTACTGAAAGAGTGGTCAGGCCTTGGAACAGGCTGCCCAGGGAAGTGGTGGAGTCACCATCCCTGGAGGTATTTAAAAGACGTGTAGATGAGGCCCTTAGGGACATGGTGTAGTGGGCATGGTGGTGTTGGGTTGACGGTTGGACACGATGATCTTAGAGGTCTTTTCCAACCTGTATGATTCTATGATTCTATGATTCTATGATTCTATGATTACTACTACTACTACTACTAATATTATTTTCCCTTCCTTTTCTGTTCTATTAAATTGTCTTTATCTCAACCCATGAATTTTCTTACTCTTACCCTTCCAATTCTCTCCCTGTCCCACTGTGTGTGGTGGGGAGTGAGTGAGCAGCTGTGTCGTGTTTGGCTGCCTGCCAGGTTAAACCACAACAACCATCCTCCAGGAAAATCAAACGATACAATGGACTGCTAAAGACTACACTGAGAGCAATGGGTGGTGGGACATTTAAACATTGGGACATACATTTAGCAAGAGCCACCTGGTTAGTCAACACTAGGGGATCTGTCACTCGAGCTGGCCCTGCCCAATCCAAACCCTTACGTACTGTAGAGGGGGATAAAGGCCCTGTCGTGCGAATAAAAAATATGCTGGGGAAGACAGTCTGGGTTACTCCTGCCTCTGGCAAGGGAAAACCCATCCGTGGGATTGCTTTTGCTCAAGGACCTGGGTGCACTTGGTGGGTAATGCGAAAGGATGGGGAAGTCCGGTGTGTACCTCAAGGGGATTTGATTTTGGGTGAAAATAGCCAATGAACTGAATTGGATTATGTTAATTGCTATATAATACTGTATGTCATCACTTCTATGGTTGCTATATGTTTTATCAATGGTATTGCAGTAAGAATCACCCAGATTAATGAAGAATGAACTCCGATGAAACCGAGCAAAGTGCAACAATGATAGAACCGGACAAGCGCAGTGATAATGGAACCAGAACTGGCTTCAGGATGCAACAGTCCAACACCACACACCATCTCCCCTGCCCTGAAAGACTGTTATGACAGATGGAGCCCAAAGTCATGGACTAAATGAACTCAATGGACATTTTAGAGGGATGGCCCATGGACTAAGGGAATGATATCTTTGTGTATATATAAAAAGGCAGGAAAAGTGGTGATAATGTATTGGAAGATGTGAGACCTGGGCATGACGTAGACGGTATAGAGTAAGAGGTGGATACTGTACTGGTTCCGGCTGGGATAGAGTTAACTTTCTTCCCATTAGCTGGAGATGGTGCTGTGTTTTGGGTTTGCTATCAGAGGAACGTTGATGGCCCATTGATGCTTTGGTTGTTGCTGGGTGGTGCTTGCACTGGGGACTTTTTGGCCTCCCATGCTCTGCCAAGTGCAGGGGAAGCTGGGCGGGGGGAGCATAGCCAGGGCGGTTGACCCAGCTGGCCAATGGGGTATTCTATACCATGTGACATCATGTTCAGTATAAAAATTAGGTGCGGGGGGGCTCTCCCCATTCGCGACACACGGTCGGCAGGTGGTGAGCAATTGCATTGTGCATCACCTGCTTTGTATATTCTGTCATTGTTCTTATCATTGTTATTATTACTGTTCTACTTTGTTTTATTTCAATTATTAAACTGGTTTTATCTCAACCTGCGAGTTTTCCTACTTGTGCCCTCCCGATTCTCTCCCCCATCCTACCGGAGGCGGTGGGGGTGAGCGAGCGGCTGCGTGGCGTTTAGTTGCTGGCTAGGATTAAACCACGACACAAATTAATGTTCTTTATAACAACTGTATAGGCACGTTGTTTGTCCAGGCAACAGACACTACTGGTTGTGCATAAACAGGAACATAAATTGCATTTGTTGCAGAATAATCAGATACCTAACATGATTAGGACATGTTTGAAAAGAGCAGGATCATTTCTACTGGCTATACGGAGGTCTTGTCCATGAATGATACACAATGATTCGGTTCATCTTCTTTTCCTCCAATAGGCCTCTGCACTGCATACTGTTAGTTTTTCTCCTCTCAACATCATTGACACTGATGGTGTTTCTGAAAGCATGGGAAGTATCCTCAGCAAACTGGACTGGAATGCAATTGAGGCTATGGTAGCAGATGTGGAAGACAAGTGAACAAAATTTCTCAGTTTCTGTGCACTTCCAAACAGTTGCTGGTGTTTGGTTTCATTTTTTTAAAATAATCATTATTCTACTTAAAATTTAACGAGGCTTGCATTGGTTGTCTTCTTAAGCAGCACAGAAACTCTCATTGCTTTCAGTCTTGCCTAGATGATATTCAATTCCTTAACATGTAGTTTGCTTTCCATATGTCTTCAAATCAACAAGAACTAAATATAGTTGGTCAATGAAGACCAATGGTCTTAAACAAGAGCTTCTGGGTCAGCTACTTTGCCCCTCTCAAATACATAAAAAGTTTTATTCTATTGTCGTGGTTTAATCTGGCAGGCAGCCAAATACCACGCAGCCGCTCACTCACTCCCCCCGCCCCCCCAGTGGGATGGGGAGAGAATCGGAAGGGTAAGAGTGAGAAAAACTCGTGGGTTGAGATAAAGACAGTTTAATAGAACAGAAAAGGGAAAATAATAATGATAAATAATGATAGAATATACAAAATGAGTGATGCACAATGCAATTGCTCACCACCCGCGCTGACCGATAACCAAGTAGCGATCGGTACTTCCTGGATCACGCCTACCATTCATATACTGAGCATGACGTCACATGGTATGGAATACCCCATTGGCCAGCTGGGCTGGCTGTCCTGATTATGTTCCCTCCCATCTTGTGTACCTAGCTCAGTCAGTAGGCACGGGAGCTGTCCTTGGACTAGGAGGGCACTTAGCAACAACTGAAAACATCAGTGTGTTATCAACATTCTCCTCATACTAAATCCAAAACACAGCACTAGGAAGAAATTTAACCCTATCCCAGCCGAAACCAGGACATCTATTTTAAGAGAACTGCACAACTGTTTTACCTTTGTATTTAATATTTAACATCATTACTGATGAAGTGATTTTTGTAACTTAACAATTGTGATAAACTGATTTAATAAAAGTGAGTTCATTAGTTTCTGCTGTATAATGATTTATACATGGAGCACTGTTAGTGCCTGTGTACCACTATGACTGTACATGTGCATGTGCACTACCCTAGTATTTTAAACCCAGCTTACTTGTATAATAGTTTAGAGAAATCTTAAAACAGTTTGAATGATAGAAAGAGGTACAAATAGTCAGGCAGCAATAAAGTAAATACAGACTTTTGTTAGGAAAATCAGACACCAGTATAAGACACTAAGGACAAGTACTTACTGAGGTAAAGAAAAATATCACTGTTCATCCATCTATATAATGCTGTCTTGTTAGAGCTCTTCTAGCAGCCCCCAGATGTTTGTAAAAAAATTTTCCATATGTTCAGTGGCCATAAACTATTTGTAGTAACCCGAACAGATGCAGCTGTGGTGACTCTTACCCAACAGCAGCAGTTTTTATTTTTGTAGTGAGGAAATTTGAATTTTTCATGGAATTCAAAAGTGTGTTAAGTTCCAGTGGTTAATTACTGTCAGCCAATACTGTAATAGTTTAAAAAAAAATTTTGTTTTGCATATTTTGGAGTGAAGCTGCATCTTGGTAAACATCAAGAAATATGTTTCAAAGAAAGCCTGTTACAGGATTACACACGTATCAGGATAGAATTGACATTTTCTGTAGGCTCAGAGATCAAAACTGGCTGTGTATTTTTAGCAGTCCTCAGAGTCTGCATCAGCTTGTCCCACAGGAATGGCCAGAGTGCAAGACTCAGTACTGGGAGTGATCATCTCCAAATGAAAAGGGCAAGTACCTTCAAAGAGCCAGACCAAAGCATGAAACTGTGACTTTACTCAAAGTCTCAAACTGTCTTTCTCCAGAGTGGCAGCAAAGAAATCATCAGTAAGTACCTTCTGTTCTTGGTGGAAAAAAATCTGAAACATCCTATTTTAGCCAAGTATGAAAGTCTCCTTATGATCACAGCCAGCTGTGAGAAGGAAGAGAAAGCAGTCAGAGACAAGACAGTCACTCATAAACCATGGCTTAAAAGGCTTGTAAAAACTGTATCAGACTCAGACTTTGTTTTTGATGATAGTTACAGCATTACAGTCATTAAATGTTAATGCATATGCTGTGATGCACAAACATATTAAAAATAATAATTTAAAAAACTCTCCAGACAAGATTGGAGATAACAAACATGGTAGTTTGCTAGCAGTTGAGTTATATGGGTTACTAGGACAGTGTACCTGCTCCCCTAAAGGGGCTTTACTTGTTTGTAAAAACTTGTTTGTAAAGAATGCAGACCTTGACAGTAGATCTCTGAAGATCAGAATGTTCAGATAAGTTTGGGGGGGAGGAAATGCAGAAACAAGGCGTAAGAATTCCATTTATAAAAAGGATGTTGAAGATGTTTGAAGGACCTTTACAGTCTTTCATCACATATCTTATTCCTTAACACACACTTTACTGTTTGTGGTGGTGCAGCACTTGCTTGTTCCTTTACTGAGGGGTTGCAGGAGTAAGACGGCTCGTCCACTTTCTTCAAGCAATGTACCTCCAGGTGCTAAAAGAAGAAAAAATGCAAATGAGCAGTTCATTTCATTTTAACAGTGGCAAAGGAAATCCTTTCTTTAACTACTTCCTGATCCATATCATCACAAATCACTAAAACAAGGGCAGAGACCTCCCAACCACGAGAACAACGCTAAACTACTGCTTTGCCTGAGATGTGATGGAAGCAGGTACCTGGGTAGAGCTGCACCTACAGAGTCACAGCAGTATGAAAAAGCACTCCTACACATGGGAATAGGATCATTAAGACCTTTCTTAACCCCCCTGCTCCCACAGACTCAAGAGAAGTTTTCTTGCACACACTTACTTTCTCCTCTTCTGTGATGCCTTTTTTCTTTTTTTTTTTTTTTTTTTTTAGGGCAAGAGATGAAACTTTTTAGTAGGTCTTTTTCTGAGAGGAGCAGATAGTCTTTTTTCTTCTACACTGCCACTCTCTAAATGAAATTTTAAAATATACATTAAGAAATACCTCCAGGAGGTGTCTGTTCTCATAGAAGCTATGAGGTTCAAACAAGTCAAAAAAACTTTAAACCATTTCCTAAAATCATTGCATCCTTTTAGAAACATATTTTTAAAAATATTTTTTCTCTGATGTCTCTGTAAAGAATTTTAGTTGAAACGCAACTGTAAATGTATTTACAAATCCCATATTACAATTTAGTTGCCTTATTATTGTCTTAACTTTTCGGGATCAAAGCTTTTTAAGTCTCTTTTGCAGAGTTGAAATAGAACTTAATGCTCATGCTGAAATGTGAAGGCTTAAGATTCTCAACAAACACCAAACTCCAGAAACTGAAACTTTGGAAAACAACAAGGAAGTTGGTAAATACCATTATCCTTCTTTATCCAGCTCAATTTCATTCTGCTAATTTTGTTTTGAAGTCCGCTTCACATTTGCCATCCCCCCCCCTTTTTTTTTTTCATAGCCTCTTACCTGTTTACATGTGTTCTCCCCTTCACTTGCAGTCTGATATTCCTTTGACAGGCTTCCTCTAGCCTCAGTTTTCTTCTATAATTCTCCCCTCTGCTACTGTCCTCCAATGAATTCTATAATTGCATATCCTGACTGACAAAATACCTCTCCCTTCTTCTGCCAGCCAAGAAAAACAACAATTTTCCTTCTTCATCAGATTCTCATGCAAATGTGACTTCCACTTGGTAGTTTTCCAATAATCTGATGATTCTTTGGGGCCAGTGATTCTCTAGACCCATAATGATATCAGCAAGACTAAGTTCTGAGGGCAGGAAATAAGAAAGAGCAAAAGTAGGAGATCAAAAACCAGTAAAATGTAATATATCAGAGGAAAAAAGAGCAAATGACAAGCAATTCCAATAAACCATATATTGTATTTATTCATGTAATGGTCATATTCTTCCCCACCTCCCTCCAGACTTTTACCAGAAACTTGGTAACAGCACTACATGCACCTATTATAAATTTTATAAGTTATCTGTTTCACGCTTTTGTTTACAGGTATGTCTCTGTTGCACATCAAATATAGAAATGCTCTTCAACACAGGAAGAACAGGCAGAGAATCAAAATATAAAGTAAGTTTCCTTGTAACAGCGATTTCCTCATTTACTAGTGCTCCTGGGAAGCAGAAAGTAAATATTTCTCACCTTCCTTACCTTGATCAGCAATGTCGTTACTTTGATCAGCAATAATTGGGCCTGCATTTGGAAATGCTTGCACAGAAATATTGCATTTAATAACCCATGTCTAATGAGCTTTACATAAACATCAATGAATCCAGTTAGGAGTGGGAGAAGCACAGCCTGACACATATGCTCTCTCTCATGTAATTTCTAAGCACTGCAAAACCAAAGTGGATGGAAGAAAGAAACCCAAATTAATCCATTATGCTAACATCTACCTTTCATAAGCAGATAGATAGCATTGCAATCTCTTCAAAAACATCACATCCCTCTTATCCAAGAGAAATCCCCAATATACCCCAGGTGAGCCCTGTGTTAAAATTTGCTGTTAAGTAATCAGGAAAGCAATACTTTAGAAATTGTATCATCATGTCATTGTATGTTGCACCAAATAAAAGTGATATTTGTTTGTTTGTTTTCAAAAGGGGGGGAAGCAGAGCTGTTCCTTCCAAGTAATGAAGGGTTCTGTCATATCAAGAAAATACACAACCCGTCTTTCCTTTCATCAGCTCCAACCTAAAGTAAAAAGTTTTGCTAATGCAACAGCTGATGATCACAACAATTTCAGGGCCACTTTGTTAGAATAAAAGGCTGCAAATGGAATGTCTTCCAGTTAAGTTGAAAGCAGTTTCAAACAAAGCCACCCTTGAACAAAGACTTCTCTACACATAGTGCTGTAACATGCCACAAGGTCTTTGACCAGACTTCTACTCACCAGGTAGACTCTGAGGTGAGGTGAGGTGAGTAGAAGTCTGGTATGGGTTGATAGCCCATACCTGAGAAAGCTGTAGATGAAAGACTATGATGATTTTTTTAGCCTCCCAGAGTTGTGTTCTTAACGGTAAACTGCCAGGATACTAGGAGCAAAGACCAGTTGACGGAAAAAACTGCCTGGTATTTTACTTTCTTCAGGAAGGACAGCAAAAAGACCTTTCGTGACTGGCATTTGATGAAAAAAGATGTACAAATTTATCTCTTGTGCCATGAGGCACATATCTCTCACAAAAGATCTTAAGAGCTTAGCCTTGTTTTTGTTTTGTTTTCATAGTAGTGACTTGTAATTTCTATTTTATTGAATGCAAAACAATCCAATGTTGTGATGCTGTGAACAGAAGCTCTTTTCTGCGAAATGCAGCTGAGACAATCATCTCCCCCAACCATGAGTTTCCATAGGTCATTGAGGAACTTAGAAGAAAAATATGTCCCAGAGATAAGTGGACAGAGAGGGATATAAATCACCATCTCTGTTATTCTCTAACTAGACTAGAGCAGGTTTCTGTAAAGTCAGAATCTTGAAAGGTGTGCATCAGCAGCAATTAAATGTGTGCAGGAGCTTGTGTGATGGAGATAGACAATTTTTACTTGGAAAAGCAAGATGCAGCCACCTCAGCAATGCTCTGCTAACAAAAAAGTTTAGAATTGCCTTAAAATCCTTAACTGAGGGTAGGTGGCTACACTGGTCTTCCTGATGATTGAGATAACCTCTGTCTATCATGAGAATAGATTTCAAGTCAACATGGACACAGCAGTGTGATGCAAGGTCAAGGCATCCTTTTGAAGCCAAAAGGAGCTGTTTTAACACATACAAACAGGTTGGATACTTTATCAGTTGGAGTACTTTGATATTCTGTTGATCATTCTCTTCTGAGAACTTAACAGTTGGGAGGCAACAGTAGGTGATGCTTTCATGTTTCCCCCTGCTATCCCATGAGCAAAGGGAGGTCCAGACTTAGTAGGAACATAGTGGGATGCTGAGGTGAATGTAAACACCTGTTCTTCTGACTCATAACAGGAAAACTAGCAAGTAAGTTTTGGAAGATCTCTAAAAGGCTTGGCAGAGGTTGTGTACTGGCTCTGGCTACAAGATGAAAGCAAAATAGGAACACTTCTGGCAAAGCCACCAACAGCATATGCAGACGCGGAAGTCTCGGACACAACACAGCGACCAATGTGATCAAGTTAATGCCGCTTTATTGCCCAAATAGCTCGGTTTATATACATTCTTCTACCTAGATACACATGCATCTAGTCCCCCTATTGGTCTACAGTCAGCAAGCACACGAATCTTAATATACACAGATTGGTCAAAAGCAGGTGTCCACGCGAACGCTTCCCCCGCCTGCATTCCATTACCTAATCTGCTGATAGTTACATTTCTCAGCCTGCTTCCCTATTCTGCTATCGCTTCAGAGACTCTAAAACCACAATTGCTCTTTAGCAACCCTTTGCCTTATACTGTTGTTAACAAATCCTCAGTGCTTGGAGTGTTCATAGGATGTCCGTTATTTAATAAAAATCCTTCCACAAGCATAATCCTCAGTGAGAGCAAATATCCCATTGGTCCTACTAGAAAAATTAACAGAGACATTATCTATGAAAAGAAGAGCAGAGAGCCACATGACAGCTTGCAGTTGGCTGAACCTTGGACTGGAAGGGCTAACTCCAAATTCAGTTTTACTGTACTCTTTGAAAGTGGTATCCATGGTAAGAGATCACCTCTTCCTTTTTCCAAGTGTCTGCTGGAGAGAGATGCAGAGGAAGGAAGGAAGGAAGAGCAAAAATTAATACTAGCACACAGTCCTGTTTTCATGAGAGAACTACTGATTTACCTGTCTGCTTGTTAACCAAAAGACTCTGCACATAAGCCAAATAGAGTATGTTATGAAACAGATCAGTTGCAGAAAGATGGAAGTATCAATTAGTTAAGAAAATACATATGGAAATACAGAGGAGGAAAATGTGGGAAATAGAATCTATATGATCTCATGTATACTTAGTTAGAATAACCTAATAGAAAAATGAGAAATGGAGAAAAAGTATTTTAAAAAGAAGGGTTTGAATTTTTAGAACGGCTCAAGTGGCACAAGCTACAGCAATTTTTATTTTCCTAAAGCACAGTAACACTTTTTTGGAGTCCCACCTGAAGAAACCTAAATTCCGTTTAGCAGTCTAGTAGTGAGACATTTCCACCTGACTCCAAAATACTGAAATTTCACAGCTTTAAGCATAAGATTATTTTATTGGGTTAAATCATATACATAGGCTTAGAAACTTGAATTTAGATATCCTTTTTATAAGAATGACTGTTTGAAACAATTTTTTCTATATTTTGTACTTAATTCCACACATTTGACATCTTAATATATGTTTTTGTCTTTGATTTCTTTGGTAGCTTCAGTCAGAAAGCTTAAAAAAAACCAAAACGAACTTCTTCCAGAAAAAAACTTTCTTCCAGGAAGTTAAAAAAAAAAAACAACAAAAAAACAATAACAAAAAGAGACACCAAAAAACCCACCCACCACCAACCAAAAAACCCCAAGGAAACAAAAGAATTAAAATAGAAAGAGGAAAAAGACAAAGCTAGAAAAGTAAGAAGATACTACTTCGACAATCTTTATTCTTTAATATGATATCTTGATTATTAAGGGACTCAGAGAGTAATAAAGAAAGTGGTACTTACTAGTCATTGGCTGTCTTTAGCTATACATCTTCAGAAGTCATCTGTCTCTTTGTCAGAGCTCTGGCTGAGATATTTAAACCAAGGGACTACTAAAGAGATGTCAAATTATGTGAAAAGACAGCTTAAGATACACAGGGCTGGCATCTATGTTTTATTTCCAAAAATACTGCCTCAGTAAAGAAAGAGAAATAGGTATCATTCACAGGGAACATACAAGGAAAGGTAGGTGCATTTTGGGCTTCCTAGCTCCTCAAAGTCACGCTCATACCTTCTGAAGATGGAAGAGAGTGTGTTTAGCTGTGGAACAAGCTACTTTAAAGATCCTACACAGGCTTCAAGAAACTGTACTTGGCATTGGAACATGTGCTGAAGTCTGCACTACAATTTGTAAAATTTTGTAAGAAAAAGGAACAAGTATTCATTAATAGCTACTACCCACAGAATAAATACGACCCTGAAACTTGCTTTTGAAATCACATTGCACAGCTTTATGTAAGGCAGAAGAGGTAAGGCATCAACAGACTACTCTGATCCTCAATTGGAATATTTTTAAATAAGCTAAAATAATGGAAGGGGTTTTTTCTCTTTCTGATGTATAAAGACACAAAAAATAGAAGGAAGGTAAGTTCAGAAAATACAAAGTTGAAAAGGACCTTCTGAGAGAAATACACGCCTTGTGATGACCAACTATGTGCACCCTCCTAAAAGTATTTAATAAGACATTTAAGGAAGTGGCCTGTTTGAGTGGGTTTCTCAGCCACCATTTAAAATTGAAGGTAGGAAAAAATTCCACTAACCATGGAGCATCCAGTACTAATCAGAGTTGCCCAAAGAGTAGGTGTGTAGAAGACTGTACATGGTTGGTCTGGAAAGTTTGGTCTGGATGACTTGAAGGCTGAACACAGACTTAGCGACAACTTCTGCCCTCAATTATCTCACATGGATTTCAATATGAAGGGAAGGAAAGGAATCCTCTCTCTCTCTCAAGTAGAGCAATACCTTCAAAAGAAATTTGCTTTCTAGTTCAGAACATAATCCTCCCCCTTCCTTGTGGTGCTTTGGTTTTAAAATACTACTGATACTTTGAGAACATAGCAGACAGACCTTTTGGAGGAATAAATTATTTGAGAAATAAATTATTTAAGGAATAAATTTCTGCCTTTCCAGAAATCTCTGACAACTGGGCACAAGTTTAATCAAATCATCACAGATGCTGATTTTGAAAAACTGAGTTCTAAAATAATTTTTTGTTAAAATTCTGAGTTTTCTGACTTGCTACTGAGCTGGTCAGAACTGAGAATTTTATAAAATGTGTAACAGCTGTTGGATTTTTAGAAAATCCCACTATGTGCATTATTATTTTTTTCCAACCAGTACTTTTGGACAGCAAATAAAAAGAATTGATGAGGAGTGATCCAATTCACAGAGAACTTAGTATTACATGAATCTGACCTGCAGATTTGTATGTGAAGATGAAGTGGTACTGTTCAGAACTGCATCAGACAGGAGATGTTCAAGGTTGACCTTGAATTTGAAAATCCATCTCCACACAGAACTCTTCAGAATCAAAAAATTCTCATGAATTTGAAACAAATGGATTTTCTCAAGGAATTATTACACTTCATTTGCCTGTGCTCACAGAGCACATTTAGTCTAAGCAGGAAGCACAAATCCATTGAATTTCTCCTCTACGCATGTATTTCTGGCTTATAGCAATTTAAGTGCAGTTCAGGTTCTGTATTATTTCTGTACAAGCATAAACCCTAACAAGAGAACTAAACAAGTAAAAGAGATAGAAAAGAAGGCTGTTGTCCAAAGAAAGCGTAAGTCTTCAGTCTCTGCTTGTGAAGTCAAAATGAGAAAGAAACAGATGATTCCCTGTACGGTTTCTCAAAACTAACTTAACTGTAGTGACAGACGGGTTGTTTCCAACAAATTTTGTAGTCCTCTATAATTGGGAAGAGTATTGCAAAATAAAGGATAGGTAAAACAAATTCAGAAGCTATTTTGGGGGAAGGGTAAGGAGGAAGTCCTTTGGAAATGAGCTGATTGACAAAAAAAATGGGGGGGGTGTGTTTACATCCAAACCTAGCAGTCAAAGAGGTGTCCCATGCAACATGGTTTAGTGCTCATAACTACAGCTTCCAAAAGACAGAGGCTACATTACAAACATAAACACCTGGGGAGGTGGGGGTGGAAATCAGCTAAATCACCATTCTAGCTTTTAGCAGCCAGGATACGTGTTTTCAAAACAAAAATATGAGCCTTTCAACACAGCTTCACTAAGTACAGTTACGGAGAAAAGCTCTTTTGAAGTCAAAACAAAAAAATTCTTTAAATAGTCACTGAAATACTGAGAAATACTTGCCACTCTGTGTCACAAACTGTAACTGGGACAGTCAGTTATTTGGTAACGTACTTTCACAACTCCAGTGTTGTAGACTCCCTTGCCTGGACAGATGATTGCTAAAATGCATGCCACACACTTGTACAACCACTACACTGGTGTTTGGTTGCCCGAGCTATTGCTGTTCCACACAGGATAAACTCACCCCTCCCACCCCCTCACTTCCCCCCAAACCAACCCTCACATTAAGGATTTTTTGAAGAGGATGTTTGGAGGAGACATTTAACGCAGTAGCTGCAAGTAGTGTATGCAGTTGCATGTATGCCAATGAAAATTATTCCTTCCTAACACAGAGAAGTCCAAAATTAGGTGGGAAACCGCATTTGAATCATGTAGAAACTAGAAACTACGTAGTTATGTCTGATGTGTTGAACATAGACTGGCAAGAATTCTCTCAGAATAATCCAAAAATGGATTCCCTGGATGCCTTATAGGTGCCCCAGGCATAATTTGAGCATTGTGAGCACAATGAGAAAGGGAACAACGAAGTGTATGCGCATTCTAGGATAAAAACTTGCAAGTTTCATTTTGGAAAGGTCCAAACTGAACTCTTAAAACATTTATTTTAAATAAATGAAATATGAAAATACTATGAATTTATTTGTATATAACAATAACACTTTAATATTTAGTCAAGGAACCATTAAATCTAAAAACTCACTACTTACATTAAGAACTCACCCATTACAACTCAGTACTTTAATGATAAGATGACAAATTCTCTGAGGGATATGGAAACTCTTGTATGATTACGATGTGGCTCTTTGGTGAGTGGAAGCAAACTTGTGCCTTGGGCTCTCGCTATTTCTAGCGCATAAGACTTAGGAGTGTCGGGCACATAACAAAAGCATTAGGTGTTTGAGTTCAACTCCATTAATATCTGTCTGGGGCTCAGAGTTAAAATGTGTTAGCTTTAGAGTAAGGATCAATTGAACTGATCCATTCATTACCCTGGAACATTATTAACACCTGCATTTAGGCAGAACATCCTGCTGCTTAACTAGCACCAGATGAGTCAGACACAATTACAAAATTTTTTTGTCATGAGCCACATAGACATTTAAGAACTATTTCAGTGCTACAAGGTATTTCATGTTAGAGCTAATGTTTAGCACAATCCAATTATTTCACAGTAACAATATTCTCACTAGTGACACCACAACAGCAAAACAAAGGCTAAAGTTTGACTTAAATTTTAAATAGCTTTTTAATGGCCACACCTCACTAAAATACTTATGCTGAATATTGCCCATGCCTACCTTTATACGTGTTAGAGTTGTTAATATAAGCAATAGAGAACTTCAAAAAAATACAAAAGGGCATTACTGAATCATTTAAAAAAATACTTATCTGTAATTAAAGTTTTGTCAAAAACTATTGTGATCTTTTATAGTTGCAGATAATGAAAATACTCAAGAATTATTCTGCAATTTTACAGTACTGAAGTGGAAGATTAAAAATAATAATTTAATTCTTATTTATTTAGATTGTGGAAGTGTCTGTGTTTTCTTAAAGAGTACAATATGGTTAGTGTTAATTCTAAAAGCTTGACAATATCCCTTTGTTAGGTAAGCTACTGCAACAAGTTTCCATGTACAGAACTTGTACTCAAAGGGAGAAAGCAGTAAGAATAAAAAAATTCAATAATCATTATAGTTATGTATGTAAAAATCTATAGCCATACAGTGAAAAAAATACTACAAAGCTATGTCAACACAAAGGAGTAAAATTCTGTTACTATATCAATTACTGCACTGCAGCACTTTTTTTTTAAAAAAACTTTTTTTTTTATGTAAAAAAAACCCCTTATCTTGGTAAGCGCTGTTGCCAATAACGTGGTTCATATTGGTAAACCCGCGACTGCTACTCAGAGACTGAGCACTGCACAGATTACAGCTGCAGCCTCGGGCTTTCTATTTCATATCTCTGAAAATCATCAGCCCATGTTATACACAGCTAACAGGAATTTGTTTCCCAAAAATGAACTCTGCTACCTTTTTCTTTCACAGCAAGTAATCTGAATGTTTGTGATAGGCAAAACAAAACTAGATATTACTCTGGGTAGTACAGAAGGGGAAAATTCAACTCTTAACTAGTGAGAATCTTATTCAATTTATTCAATAATCTATAATTAATTTTATAAGTCTATATTATAGCCAACAGATCCTATCAAGGAGCATGTATGCCCTTTGGCATATTACACAATATAGTAATGGTCCAAATCCTCTCAACTAAGACAACTTTAGACTTCAGGTTTCTATTGTTTAATTATAATTTCTTTCTGATAATTTTATTCTAATAAATACCAAACAAATTGAAATAAAAAAACCTCTTTGCTATTGGGAAAGCCACATGACCAGGAAACAATTTGTTTATGAAAAAGGAAACGTTTGTATTACCTATTAAAAATAAGATTCTTTAATATAAATAGCATCAGAAATGGCTAACAGACTAGTGACAACTTCATTTTAGACTGCATCTGTATGAAATTCTTGTTTTTATCATTCGGGAGTTTCTTTGTGAAGTATTTTCAACTCTTTCTGCTAGTAACATGTGACATGTCATACAATCCCTCTATTCTCAAAGTATGAAATTCCCACTATAAAAGCTGCTCCTGGCCCTGAGAAATACAGTATTTCATCGTTTGCTACAAAAATGTCCTGCTTCCAGAGCTGCAGGGGTGACTTCTGCTTTTTCTACTTCTCCCTACTTTAACAATACCTATCTTAGCACAAGATGTGGCTTTTTGTACAGTGATGAAAACACCATGAACAGTGAAAACAAAAAGGTGAGAAAATATTTCTGTTCAGAAAAATTCCAGTGGTGAAACAGCAAAAAGGCATTTCCCATAGGAACAATTACTAACTAGATTCTGAGGAGTTATTAATCAATTCAGTTTAATGTTTTTGCTGTACATGAGAATATTTTGGAATATTGTTACTATTCCTCACAAATCAAATAATGCGTTAGAATTCTGCAAGCTAGTTTCATAAAAACAGCCTCCTACCATAAATTAAATTCGTAAAAGAAAATAAACATAAGAGAAAGATTTACTTATTGAGGAACACCTGTTTTAGATAAAAACATTTGAAAACACAGCAGGGTTTAATACTCCCCTAAAAAAAGTTTAGTTGTTTTAGACTTTTTCTGTTTGCAAATCTGCTGCTTTTGTTACTCTCTAGAAAGGTGAACTGCTTATGAAAGGCTTGTGGCAACGTAGTCAAAACAAATGCTTCTGAAAGCTTTCAATAGCATTTTTTCAATTTACAAAATGTGAAAACATCTTTCAATTATTAAAAAAAATAGGCTAATATACAAATATTTTTTTTAAAAATTCATTTGTGAAGGAATGCAGCGTAATTACCCAGATTCATACCCATTCACTCCTCAGATACTGGTAGCTATCTCCTTTTCACACAAACCTCTCTATATTAACCCAGAGAAATGCATACATGGCCAGTTAGCCCAAGCAGAATAGTCATTCAGCTTTCCCCAAATTTAAACTATCATAAATTACCATTTGGACAGCATTAGAAAGAAATTGAAGCATACAAGGAATAAACTATAGTTTCTTTTTATATCAAAATGTACTCTTGAAAATGTGTTTGGCACAGTGCTAAATCATATAGTTAATACTAAATATTGCAGGATACAATAAAACCCTGGAGTTAACTTGTGTTCACACCCTTTAAGGGACAAAAATAAAAAGATACCAATTATTCAGAAGTCAGCCTATACAAACTGTATAAACAATATTTTATGTCGTTTTGAAAACCACTAATATAGTAAATTTTACATAAAAGACTGCAAAATAATATAAATGGATTTAAACAGATCTTTACAATAAGAAATTCAAATGGAAACAGACAAGTAACAAAGAGAAGTAAAAAAATTTATTGCAGTATTCGTTCCACCAGATTTGCTGGGGATCCCTTTTCTTGTATTATTTCAGGGTGACCTAATACATCAAAATCTACATTTACAAAAACTCCTCCTGAAGATAGGTCATAGATACTGCATGCTTTTTTTTCTTTTTTTTTTTTTTTGTTTTTTTTTCTTCAACAGAATAAATTATATATCCAGGAGATTCTGCCATTTTACAGCCTGGAGAAACAATACTTCCCTGGAAACTGGGCTAAGCTAAAGAAAGCCATCCGCTGCTAGGTTAAACTCCAAGAACACTTTATTAAGAACATTAACAGACTAATTTCCAACATTCACTTGTTTATTTTTTTAAACAGAAAGTTTTTTTCAAGATATAAACAATTTTTTGTTAAACTATAATACAGTGGGAGTAAAAATGAACTGAGAAGTTTCTGCTGCACAACAGCGAAGGATGCTCCCACATAAATGTTTACCAAACATTTCCTTCTTTTTTCCTGCGTCCCAGGTTCCATTCTTACTCTTCATTTAACTGATTTTTTTTTTGCCAGAAAGTTGATATTTCAAGTTTTTCTGTTATTTCAATTCCTGTAAATTTGGCTGCATGTACAAATTCATTAGCTGGAAGTTCCATCCTTGGCAGCATACAGCGATCGTAAAGTCTGAACAACTTTATTAGTCAGCTTATTAGCACTCGTTAGAGCAATTTTTTTGTAAATAATGTCTGACTCTTTAATAGTGTCTACCCAAGGCACCAGTTTGCGGCCATCACGGCGCTTAGCCTCAGTCCAGGAGCCACTGTAGGAGCCTGCCATCCACTGAACACTGAAGCCATTGCTGGTTTTCTGTACTACTCTTGCAATTTGTGGTCGGTCTTTGTACTTTGGACAGCAAATAGCGATGACATCCATGACATCAACACTTTCATTCATCTGTGCTGCCAACTCCGTAGAGTCTGAATTTCGTTTTGACCTTCTCAATGACTAAAACATTGGGGGGAAAAAAGACCAAGTGTTACAAAAGAACTTTAGTGAAATTATTGCTTTTATTGCTTTTAATCCCTTGACGCCGGGAGTTGGGATTTCCCGGCACACATTCCATTGCCGGCAATGAGACGCACCGCGACCGCCAGCGCCAAGGGGTTAACATATCCTTGTAAAACCACATACTCTTAATTTGTACCCGTGTCTTTATCTCTTATTGATATATAAAATTATATATACACACGAATCATAAAGCTACATAAAAACTTGGCAACAATAAAAAGGATAACACACAGTACATTCCAAAGGAAAATTAATAAATTTTTATACGGGATAAATCTCATTTTCTAGTTTGTTTTTTTTATTGTCTTTTCTGTTAAACTTTCTACAAAAGTTGTATAAACGGTTAAGTAGAGAATCTCTATCTACAAAATGCTTTCTTTCATGTGGATTACATTACTTGGTGTACATTTAATATAATAGACTGACATTTATAAGCACATAAAAATAATTTTACGTAATACGCTGCGAAATACGTTGACTCCTCCTCCGCCTCACCCCTGAAGTGCCTCCTCCTCTATCCTCCCCATCACTTTCATCGTCCTCTGTCTCAGCTGCATTGTTTTTAGGGCTGCCTCCTCCAAGCAGCGAGGTAATTGCTTTGTTCCGAGCATTTGTGCTAGCTGACACCTCTCCATCTTCTTCCTCTTCATCAGGATCCAAATGTTCCATAAGGAGCTTGAACTATTAAAAAAAACAGATCAGTCCACATTCTAAATTTAAAATTAGACATTCATATCACACTACATTAAATAAAAACCAAATGAAAAGAGAAAGAAACAGGGTAAAACAAATGTCAGACAACTTCAAACTTCAACAGCTTGTGTTTTGTTCTACAAACTTTTTACTTTCATTTTCTAGTAGATATGTAAAAGCTTTCTTCCTATGTTTCCAAAATTGCAAGTTTTCTCTAGTTAATATTTTAAAGAATTGGGAATAAAAAAAAAAAAAAAAGAAAAAAAAGGTAAACACACTAGATCTAGTCTCTGTTCCTATGATGGAAACAGGGATAAAGTGAACAAGTTATATGGTAGAGGTATACAAGACAGATACCAGAAATTAGAAAATACTCTGTACAGATGAATATCCTTTAGTTGAAATTAATTTTTATTGTGTTTAAATTTATTAGAAGACTTTGAAAGATAATCCTACTAAACTTCCTGAAAGGAAATAGTGAGTTATCAGTATATCGCATAAGATTACCAGGAACTTAACATTTTGAAATGTTCATCCAATACATCAGCATCTACTTTCAAGTTTATACTGTTACCTAGTTTGAAAGGATTTCAGATTTTCTGCAAAGCAACTTTACTCACATCTAAGTACTGTTTTACTATACTCCTCTTCACTTCTTCAGTGATCTTGGAATTAGCCATATCACTCCGCAGAAAATCCAGAGTTTGTTTTGGATGGAAATGAACTCCTGTCTTCCTGTTTATCGCTTTATCATAAACTTTTGCAGATTCAGATGGAGAATATTTCTGAATTTTACTGTTTAAAGAAAACAGAAGGGAAGAGCTTTTAAGGAAAGTCCAAAGCAATTTCAAGGAAAAGCTTTTAAAATCTTCAATATAAGTAGTTATATTTTAATCATTCCATATACAATAGACATCCTGGTAAGAAATTAAATCATTGCTTTTTCTAAGCCAAAGTTTCATTACATTCAACCTATTACATTTATGTTTTTTCTCTTATACAAATCTATTGCTTAAACAATTATTAACAATCAACTTTAAAAAAAAAAAACTTCCAAACTTAATCCTTACAAAGAACTCGCTAGATAACAAGATGGCCTATTATCTAAATATTCTTACCTATCAGAGAATCCACAGAGGTTCTTTAAATGCTGTTTCAGCATCAAAAGTAATAATATGCCTTGGGAGACATTTGCAAATTCAATTAAAGGAGCTGAATTTTCTGGTAAACATTTCATCACAGCATTTATATCATTTTCTTCATCAGAATCTGAATCAGATTCTACTCGTTTCCGTAACCTCCGAGGCTTAGAAGCTGCTTCTTCACTTTCGCTCTCACTACCACTGTTACTGTCACTCTCAGTCTCCTCGTCTGATGAAGGCTTTCTTTCCTTTTTTTTGTCTTTCACCATAGACTGCGAGACAGAGAAGTTAACACACATTCAAAATTAGGGTAAGTAGCATCATGTACGTTTCTAAAAAATCTTTGCAAAATCATTATTGGCTTAAATTAGGAAGAATTCCCTGAACAATGTTATTAATTCATAACTTGATATTAGAATCATAGAATCATAGAATCATTAAGGTTGGAAAAGACCTCTAAGATCATCATGTCCAACCGTCAACCCAACACACCATGCCCACTACACCATGTCCCTAAGCGCCTCATCTACACATCTTTTAAATACTTCCAGGGATGGTGACTCAACCACTTCCCTGGGCAGCCTGTTCCAAAGCCTGAGCACTCTTTCAGTAAAGAAATTTCTCCTGATGTCCAATCTAAACCTCCCTTGGCGCAACTTGAGGCCATTTCCTCTCGTCCTATCGCTAGTTACTTGGGAGAAGAGACCAACACCCACCTCGCTACAACCTCCTTTCAGGTAGTTGTAGAGGACGATGAGGTCTCCCCTCAGCCTCCTCTTCTCCAGGCTAAACAACCCCAGTTCCCTCAGCTGCTCCTCATAAGACTTGTGCTCCAGGCCCTTCACCAGCTTCGTTGCCCTCCTCTGGACACGCTCCAGCACCTCAATGTCCTTCTTGTAGTGAGGGGCCCAAAACGGAACACAGTATTCGAAGTGCGGCCTCACCAGTGCCGAGTACAGGGGCACAATCACCTCCCTAGTCCTGCTGGCCACACTATTTCTAATACAGGCCAGGATGCCGTTGGCCTTCTTGGCCACCTGAGCACACTGCTGGCTCATGTTCAGCCGGCTGTCAATCAGCACCCCCAGGTCCTTTTCCTCCGGGCAGCTTTATTATTTATATTCAAAGATTAAAATTATTTATGGCAAAAAGATGCTGAATTATAATCCAAGGCCCCTGAAAAATTGATCCAAAGTCCACATTTTTTTGCAAGGTGGTTACAGAAGGAACTGAAGCAATAAGTACTCCACTGGCATGTTATTCTTAAAAAGACTGCTCAAGTTTGTTAGCGGAGACAGTGAAATGCAGTAGAAGGCTAAATAAAATAAATCAGGAAGAAAATTCCATTTTTGTTTCACCTGAATATAATTTTTGCATGTTACATATATTTCCATATGTACTTTGGTACAGACTAGTCCAAGCTGGTTTTAATCCTTGTCTCTGTTAAAATTCTATGACACTAATTACACTGCTGACCAGAGAAACCCCCAAGTCATCATATATAGTATTACTAATAATCAGTTCTACTACTTGTAGAGCTACAGAATTTCACACTTGAATTATTACTGCACATAGTATGATTTTTCATAACACAGAACTTAAGATGTCCCAAGTAGGATCTCATCCTCTATGTGCTGGTGCTACACACTGGTCCCCCATCTAAAGAATGTACTGTCTCTTTCTAGCAGATTAAAAATCGACTTTGGTAGGGTGAGAATTCAAAGCAGTATACTTTCCAGGTATCAACTCTGACTTGTACTTACTAGTCGGATTGGAAATTCTAGAAATGGGTTTGTTTCCTGACAGTTTGGACCTTCTACTGTTAAAGTTGTCCAGGAAATGAAGACACTGAAGTCTTTAAGAAACAGAGGCCTTTTTCTTACAGGGTTGTGTACTGCCATAACAACAGATACTATACCATTATTGGGGTTCTTATATGCTACCTTAAGAAAAGACATATAGTGCACTCTTTTCTTGCAATAAACAATGTATTTAAAGTCTCCCAGGCGACACACATGCAACTGCCATCAGCTACTTGACAACAAAAGAAACAGCAAACTGGATTTTATTATTAAAATTATACAAACAACCACAAACCAATATTTCATGATGATTCTGGGTTCATGTACTTCCCAGATGCATGCAATTAATATTAATTCCAATTAATTCAGCAATATTAGGGAATGATATAGATTTAATATTAAGATCTCAAAATTTGTCATTCTTTTTCAATAACATAAGCAGCAACATAAGGCAAGTTTTTAACTAGCGTCTACCAGATGCAGGTCAGAACAGAAAGGGTTGCTTGTTTTTTAACTACCGGTTACAAAGTAACACTACTGGTCCATATCATAATAACGGTACTGTATTCACTGAAAAATTGACCAAATTATAGAGAAGCTTATGTTGCCACCATAATAAATATACCAAAATATAAATGCACATACCTCTTTAAATGACTGTAGAAGGTTGCTACCAGAAACTGATAGTGTAATGTCTATATGATGCATTATAAACAGTGGCTCTTCCTGTGTTTGATAAGGAAAACAGGCTAGATTGTCTGCTATGTACAAGAGCATATTCACCTCTGTTTTCTGGAAGTTAAAAAAAAAAGTACATATAAATATACATACAAATATCTTAGATTTATACACTTATCCTGTGTTCCTAACAGTCTAGAGCAAAAACATGATCACAAATTTTATTCTACATACCCCCCAATCCCACTCTAAACAACATGTAAAGATGCAAAATTTAGTCATACCTGAAGATACATTATTTCTGATCAATCCAAACTGAGTACAGAAAGGTACAGAATGATGCAAAAGTAACAAATGCATTCTATTATATAGGTAAATACCTTATATTACAAAGCAAAACAAAGTACCTTAGGGAAATAAAGTTATCAATAATTATGTCATAAAAATACATTGTAAAAGGAGAATTTAAGCTTGTAATGCTAGATTTTATTTTCTTTTTAAGTGAAGGAAATGTGATGCTTACTGCAGTATCGTCAAAGAGGTTGAGTAAAGAAATTAGAAATGCTCGTCTGTGTTGACGGTTCCCTCGGATCATGGAGTATAGGTGTGAACACAATGCATTGGATGATTCATCGTGTCTAAAACCTCTTACAGGATCCTTTGGGCAGGTATTGATTGCCTGTTGTACCTGGTAAGACATCTTCATACCAGCCACTGCTTTCATCTGAAATGGAAAAGTATTTATTTTTATTTAAACCATTGCTTTCAAGCAGTAAAACTGAAAGTGGAAAATTAAACAAACGCCTGTCAACAGAAACTGCTAGCTCATTTTTTAGCTTATTTCCTTTTAAGTGGATGCTCATCTGAAGTTTAACTTTCAAACATGCACTAAGGTGCACTTCAACCTTTTGAGTTGGCAAACAGGTTAAAACAGAATTTGTGGCAGAGATCAAAATGTCTTGTGAACTGCTTTCACCGTAAATTCTATGTTAGAAACATACAGCTAATCTGTTTACCCACTGCAGCCAGGTATTCCAATTTAAACAATTTTCAAGAATACCGAAATGTTTTCGTACATGAACAGAATATTTTACCAAATGTGTATGCTTGATGTCACTTGTAGTGAAACCAACAACTGAGTCCATATTACTACAATAGGACTGACAAACAGAAAATGAGTTTTTTTTGCATATATTCTGTAATTTCCAGATGATTTTACTTACTTCAAGGCTCCTGCTCTAGTTTCAGAACAGAAAATCTCTAGCTAGGCTGCATATCCCACTCTCCTCATACCACCTCTGCTTCTGTTCAACATAGTTGTCTCTTCATCTATACATTGTCTTAAATCCCAGCTGCCTACATAGCAAATTTCATCTGCTAGCCTTCACCTACTGGATTAGGTATCTGTTTGGATGCCATGAACAGTGCAATGCTCCAGTTGAATAGAATCAGATTTGGGAAGTCCCACAATGTAGTACACACACTGAACCAAGACTGGGGCCTTCTGAAATAAGGAGAGGGTGCTGCAGCTCAATTTCAGATCTTAAGCAGAACTAATGGCACTATGCCACAACTCCACAAGTCCTCACTTAGCCCTCAGATTTTCCTTTCAGCAAGGTCCCTCGGTTCTTAACACCTTCCCATGCTCCTTCTGCTTAGATTACAATTTATAAAGCCTTGATGCCTTAACGTTCTAATACATATACACTAAGGACCTCTACTTTTACAAGGTGTTCTCTTCCCTAGTCTACTGATACAGGAAAATCATTGCTAAACATTATGAAACAGCTGTCCTTACCTCTTATCAAATAAATGCTCTTATGTACTAATCAGTGAGGAAAGACCCGGGGAACTACAGGCCAGTCAGTCTCACCTCTGTGCCCAGCAAGATCACGGAGCAGATCCTCCTGGAAACTATGCTAAGGCACATGGAAAATAAGGAGGTGATTGGTGACAGCCAAAATGGCTTCACTAAGGGCAAATCGTGCCTGACAAATTTGGTGGCCTTCTACGATGGGGTTACAGCATTGGTGGATAAGGGAAGAGCAACTGACACCATCTACCTGGACTTGTGCAAAGCATTTGACACTGTCCCACACAACATCCTTGTCTCTAAAATGGAGAGACATGGATTTGATGGGTGGACCACTCGGTGGATAAGGAATTGGCTGGATGGTCGCACTCAAAGAGTTGTGGTCAACGGCTTGACGTCCAAGTGGAGACCAGTGACGAGTGGCGTTCCTCAGGGGTCCATATTGGGACCGGTGCTGTTTAACATCTTTGTCGGGGACATGGACAGTGGGATTGAGTGCACCCTCAGCAAGTTTGCAGACGACACCAAGCTGAGTGGTGCAGTCGACACGCTGGAGGGAAGGGATGCCATCCAGAGGGACCTTGACAGGCTAGAGAGGTGGGCCCATGCGAACCTCCTGAAGTTCAACAAGGCCAAGTACAAGGTCCTGCACCTGGGTCGGGGCAATCCCAAACATGGATACAGGCTGGGTGGAGAATGGATAGAGAGCAGCCCTGAGGAGAAGGACTTGGGGGTGTTGGTTGATGATAAGCTCAACCTGACCCAGCAATGTGCACTTGCAGCCCAGAAGGCCAACCGTATCCGGGGCTGCATCAAAAGAAGTGTGGCCAGCAGGTCAAGGGAGGTGATTCCGCCACTCTACGCTGCTCTGGTGAGACCCCACCTGGAGTACTGCGTCCAGCTCTGGAGCCCTCAGCACAAGAAAGACATGGACCTGTTGGAGCGAGTCCAGAGGAGGGCCACGAAGATGATCAGAGGGTTGGAGCACCTCCCCTATGAGGACAGGGGATCAGGCCCAGCCAGCAAGGGTTCATGGAAGGCAGGTCCTGCTTGACCAACCTGATCTCCTTCTATGAGCAGGTGACCCACCTAGTGGATGAGGGAAAGGCTGTGGATGTGGTCTACCTGGACTTCAGTAAAGCCTTTGACACTGTCTCCCACAGCATTCTCCTAGAGAAGCTGGCGGCTCATGGCCTAGACAGGTACACTCTTCGCTGGGTAAAAAACTGGCTGGACGGCCGAGCCCAGAGAGTTGTGGTGAACGGAGTTAAATCCAGTTGGCGGCCGGTCACGAGCGGTGTTCCCCAGGGCTCAGTTTTGGGGCCGGTCCTGTTCAATATCTTTATCAATGATCTGGATGAGGGGATCGAGTGCTCCCTCAGTAAGTTTGCAGACGACACCAAACTGGGTGGGAGTGTTGATCTGCTCGAGGGTAGGAAGGCTCTGCAGAGGGACCTGGACAGGCTGGATCGATGGGCTGAGGCCAACTGTATGAGGTTCAACAAGGCCAAGTGACGGGTCCTGCACTTGGGCCACAACAACCCCATGCAATGCTACAGGCTTGGGGAAGAGTGGCTGGAAAGCTGCCTGGAGGAAAAGGACCTGGGGGTGCTGGTCGACAGCCGGCTGAACATGAGCCGGCAGTGTGCCCAGGTGGCCAAGAAGGCCAATGGCATCCTGGCCTCTATCAGAAATAGTGTGGCCAGCAGGACTAGGGAGGTGATCGTGCCCCTGTACTCGGCACTGGTGAGGCCGCACCTCGAATACTGTGTTCAGTTTTGGGCCCCTCACTACAAGAAGGACATTGAGGTGCTGGAGTGTGTCCAGAGGAGGGCAATGAAGCTGGTGAAGGGCCTGGAGCACAAGTCTTATGAGGAGCGGCTGAGGGAACTGGGACTGTTTAGCCTGGAGAAGAGGAGGCTGAGGGGAGACCTCATCGTCCTCTACAACTACCTGAAAGGAGGTTGTAGCGAGGTGGGTGTTGGTCTCTTCTCCCAAGTAACTAGCGATAGGACGAGAGGAAATGGCCTCAAGTTGCACCAAGGGAGGTTTAGATTGGACATCAGGAGAAATTTCTTTACTGAAAGAGTGCTCAGGCCTTGGAACAGGCTGCCCAGGGAAGTGGTGGAGTCACCATCCCTGGAGGTATTTAAAAGACGTGTAGATGGGGCGCTTAGGGACATGGTTTAGTGGGCACGGTGGTGTTGGGTTGACGGTTGGACTCGACGATCTTAGAGGTCTTTTCCAACCTTAATGATTCTATGATTCTATGATTCTATGACAGGCTGAGAGAGTTGGGGTTGTTTAGCCTGGAGAAGAGAAGGCTTCGGGGAGACCTTATTGCAGCCTTTCAGTACTTAAAGGGGGCTTATAAGAAAGATGGGGACAGACTTTTTAGCAGGGCCTGTTGCGACAGGACGAGGGGTAATGGCTTTAAACTGAAAGAGGGTAGATTTAGCTTAGATATTAGGAAGAAATTCTTTACTGTGAGGGTCGTGAGACACTGTAACAGGTTGCCCAGAGAAGTTGTGGATGCCCCTGGAAGTGTTCAAGGCCAGGCTGGATGGGGCTTTGAGCAACCTGGTTTAGTGGAAGGTGTCCCTGCCCATGGCAGGGGGGTTGGAACTAGATGATCTTTAAGTTCCCTTCCAACCCAAACCATTCTATGATTCTATGAAAACACTACTATGAATTATAAATTAAAGGAAATTTTAGACTGGAAGAGATGCTTCAAATTATTATATCCTTTCTATTTCCAAGAACAGAAATCTCCAAACAGGGGAAAGAGTCAGGATCTTCTTTACAAATGCTTATAGTTATTGTTTATTTGTTACTTTATATTCTTTTTCTGCAGCTGAGGCCTATTCAAGTGTTAAGTCACCAGCGAACATAACAGTATTTTGTTAAATGATAAATTAGAATTACTTACGTGAATGAACCCAGCATATTTTTTGTCTATTTCCACCAACTGCTGGTCAGCTTTGTTTCGCATAGAGGGCTCTGGATCTGTGCCCATAGCAATTAAGTATGGCACACACTTGAAAAAGAAACGAAATGATTATTCAGAGTCATTGTACCTCCTCTTTCTCACTCTTTGTTCTTCTATTACACTGTTGTTCTTTTTATATTCTGACTACTGCAGAAACTAGAATAGGAAGCTCTATGCAACTTACTACCTGACTACTTTTTGCAAGCAAATAGTACAAAATACACAAGAGACCAGCATTATAAATGATAGAAGTTGTGTGAGGTTTCAGGTAGTATTTCCATTTCTCTCAAACTCTAAAGTCAATTTACACTACAAAAACAAGCCATTTAAAAAAAAAGAAAACACCACTTATGACTGAACATGCACAATGGCTGTGGTATAAAAAAAAATTACAAAAAATATTATGTAAGCAAAGAATAATGGAGATGATAACTGAAGTTCTGACATTTGACTCTGGAATTCCATAGTGTTTGGAGGACATGGGGATTGAGGTGGAGGCAAGCTGACACATTTTTCAGGATAAAGAATCAAATAAAGAAAACAGCTTGGCATACACCTGAAATTTCTAAGTATAACAGAAATATGCTCCAATGTACATTTGTAAGTGCTCTTTAGGCACTGGTTGGGCTTTTACATCTTGATCCAAAGACAAGACAACACAGCATTTGGAATCTCACTGGCTAAACAACATAAAACAGATTTCAAAATATGCTTTCTGTAAAGGTCCCTTGCTACAATAAGAAATTACTGTAACATAGCTGGAAGAGAAAAACTAGAAATGTATCTAGCAAGCATAAAACCCTCTGAAAACCTGAATAACAAAAACCAAAAAACCCCATCATAAAAGCCTACCATACCTGAACAGGATGGATGAGACCCTGGTTTAACGTCAGTGCAATGACATTTAGAGCAAAGTGGCGTACACTGGACTGGGTATGAAAGAAAGCCTCAAGGACCTGTTTGAGATATAGCTGCATGATGGAACTACTCATCCCTGAGGAAATATCACCCATTTCTTTCAGGTCTTCCTGCTTTGCTACTTTTTTCCCTGTAAAAAGGACAAAAGCAATAGCACACTCACCACAGTATAATCATTTACTTTGCCATTACTTGATGCATACTGATCTTTAAGCTTTACAATACATACACATTTCAGCTGTCTTAAAATGGGTTTATGATCTCATGAAACATAGAACAGTCTGATGGCAAATATACTTCAAAAAACCAAAGAGACAAGACTTTAAAGTCTTGTTCCTCAATAAAGGTTTTAATTTTTAAAATTTCTTATTTTGTATTTCTTATTTTGTATCTGCAAATTAACCTTAGAGAAGATTTTGATAAAAAGTATTACTACCATCATTACAGCAATTATGCATTCCTGATTGCTTTCAGGATTTATACATCTTGAAAGTAAATAATAAGCTACACTTCTCAATATACCCATGCACATAATGAATTTTTGAAAATTATTCTAAGATACTTTGTGTACAATATTATTGATTAGATAACAATCTTAAGTGACTCAGTTCACATATATAGTAATTGTATGCAAGAAAGTTAGGTTTTGCATGCCTCATTAGTACACAAGAACTCGACACTTACAGTCTCTGTCTGCCTGCTGCATACGTGTATCCTCCTCCTGCAAGTAGGTCTGGAGGTTTTTTAACACCTGGATTTTTAAGTTTACTGAACAGTTCTTATCTGAAAGAATGCTGTTGTACAGAGTCTTCACTTCCTGTTCAAACATTAAACTTGGGTGTTGTATAAATGCAAATCCTAAGGGTGGAAGAAAAGAGGAAATATTCCACGTTATTATCTAGAAATTGTATTTCTGCTATTTAAGTCTTTCTTCAAAACAGAGGTATGAAATTTATCTCCTCCCAACAGCATAGCTTTTTCTAGTACAAATAGTATTGCTTTTTCATATGGACAGCATTCAAGCTTATAAGAAGTTCTATTAGCCATGACAGTTCTATTAGCCATGACTCTGTCTGACAGATAAAGATAGGGTGCTGACCCAGGGCAGTTGCACTAAGAAGAGTTATACGGGTCTGGAAGCATGTCCAGTGTACTGGTCTGCATCTGAATGACTAGGAGCTCTCCCAAGAGCAAGGGAGGAACGTTGCTAAAAATTACCCATTGGTTTTCTAATGCATTTGGAGAAAAACATTCTGCTGAAACTGTGAAGAGTTATTCATATGGAGGCAGAGCAAATGTGGAAAAATTGATAAATAACACGAGTATTTTAAAAAAAATCTTAAAAGAAAAAACATGGTGAACACAGTAAAATAAAATTTATACCTCTCACTGTCATTATTCATATACCTATTAAGGTCTTCTCTTGAAAACTATCTGAAGCATTCCCAAGACTACATCTGTTGGAAGATACACACTATAGAACTGCTTTTAGCTGCAGCCTTACCCTTGACAAACAACTGGTTATTCTTATAGTCAGGGAAGTCTTTATTTCATAAAAACTTTGATCTAAATTAGTGACAGTATATATCATTTTAGATCATGTATGTAGATTTAGAAGTGCTGCCGACAAACTCTTACAGAGTATCATAAAAAAACAGTAATGGGAACATAACTTCCCAATTTAAACTGTTTAACTACTTAATTCATTTTTTTTAAGACTGTGAGAAAAGTAGACATTAAGTGTATTTTTCATGACCACAGGAAACTAAGATTCTGAATGAACACACAGAAAACATATAAACATAAAAGAAGAATGGGGGGAAAAAATGAAAGCAAATAAAATTATGCAAAAGCAATGTATAAAAGTGGCTGTAACAAAGGGAAGACTGAGTCAGGTTTTTAAAACTGGCTCTGTGCACACAGAAAAGAAAGTGCAGGTAAAGGCTAAGTCTAGGGCAAGACCGCAGTGTGATAAGATCTCATTTCAGTCTCAAAACAGGAAGAGGAGAGAAAGCAGGGGAGATGGAGGGGAAAGAGGGGAAAGAAAAAGGAATGATGCTCCTCTTTGGAGTATGTAGTATAATTGTGCACTCTATACAGGTGTATATTGATGTTTATAACTTGACCACCTCTGAGAAAGTCCAACCCATTTCTTAAGGTTAATTTTAAAAATGAAAAGCACTTGCATGTATGTGTAACAATCCATAACTCTTTCTTTCCTTCATTCACTTACTTAAAAGAGTCTAAAACCACCAGTATTCTCAGGGGAATTCTTATTTTTCCATCCCCTGTAAGCAGGGAAGAAATCTTACTTGGCATAAGAATTTGTCATAGGAGATGAAAAAAGGCATCTGCTGTGTTCTTTTAAGGACTGACTTTACATCTCGGGGCTGCTCTCACACCACTTCTCTTCATACCTTTGTTTTCACTCTGTTAAGAGTAAGCACTGAACTTGGCTGAGTAAGACATTACCTGTTAGATACTTACAGGTTTAGCTAAATTTACTAACAAAATTTTGTATCCTCAATCTGCCTTGCAAGCACACATCTGGAAGAGAAGCATAACCATAACCATTAAGCTTATGGTTAAGCTTAATCCCTCAACAGCAGTGACACATCCCAAAGCAAAGGCTAAAACTGTTGAGTGTCCTTACTGAAAGGACATACTAATAATTACCGATAGGAAAGCACACACTCTTCACATGATGCCTTCACTGTATATAAATGTTGAATTAGCTAGTCATTTTGACCTTATTGCTGCACACAAATGTTGAATGGATTTGACAACTTGGCTCAATTACCAGCCTGTAAGGTAGAACTTTGCACTGCCTACCACATCTCTGTACATCCAGCAGCTACCCTCAAAATGGCACCAGTACTTAGATGAGATTAATATATCACTGAAAACAGTTGTCTGAGGTTTAATTAAAATAAAGACTGACACGCTTACAGGCAGAGAAAAAAAATAAATCTGAAGAATGCCTACTGATAGCCACCCCTGTTTTCTCCTCTTCCCTGATCACAGTTCAGTCTGTAATTTAGAAATATTTTTGACAAATGCAACATTCTCAGCATCCATGAGTAAAGCAATCGTGTCTATGGTTAGGAAGACAGCCCCTATCCCACGTGCAATATTCTGTAGAGGACAATTAAATTAGAATGGACTACAGTAAGTGTTGTGCATCTTGATACAATGCCTAGAAAAACCTCCAGCTAGTCCAGAACACTGTAGCATTGCTCCTGCAACAGAGGCAACTCTAAAGCCATTAATCCCACTCAGCTGTCTGAAATGGTTTCCTCACAGAATATCAAATCAAGATTCGGTCTCAGTCCTTATCCTCAGAGTCCTCCCTAGCCTGAACTGAAGCAGGATATCTAAAAAGCCACCTAAACAGCAGCATAAGGAGGCAAATTCTTGTCCACAGTTAAACCATACAATGCAAGCTCACACGCATGGGAGACAACTTTCTTTAGACTAAGCCATAACCATGAACTGAACTCTTCCAGAAACCAAGGCTTATCTGCCCAAACAAGATTCTCTCACATGTACAGTTTTTGTCCTTGAGCAGAGGATGAACATGATACAAACCACTCAATGGAAGTTCATGTACTACTGCAAGTCATTGAGATACCATACTAATGCCTTCAGATAAAGAATCTATTTAAAATTGAAATACTGCCAAAATCCCAAAACAAACTGTAATATTTAGACTATGACATCATCTCAATGCATCATGAAATCTCACAGAGCATCCCCCAGTTGGTATAAACTGCCAGAGGTCCCTTGACTCCTGCGGAATATCTGCCCCTACACTTAAAATTCTCAGTTTTTTCAGCATTTTTTCTAGTTATTCTTTAACCATACCTTGTGGACTGAAAAACAAGATTTGGAGTTACAACGTACTTGCATGTGGGGAAAAAATAACATCTCCATTACTTTGGAAACCTGATGCTCTCTAAGACTTGGTCACACATCAAAAAGGCATTCACTGTCAAAAGCATCCACTCTGCTTCAGAAGTATGCAACTTCAAAGTATCCCTTTGACTACATTTCTATAGCCAGTTCTCAAATAAAACATGCAGTGAACTTTGATTTTAAACAAACTCCCCTGCCACTACACAAATAAATGAATTCCTACTGAAATGCATGGATTTTTACTATAGCAGAATAATAAAAACTATTAATATTTCTTACCAAGGCCAATAATGGCTTTTGTCTGTACTTCTTCATCTGAATGCTTTGTAAAATACATCAGCAGTTCAAGTACTTTATCCTTAATGTTAACCTGAGGAAATTAAAACAAAAATAATTGCTATTTGAAGATGAAACAGATGTTTTTAATCTCTTATAAAAAGCATAAATATTAAAAAGGAGAAACACAATCTTACTGCATGGCCTTTGCAAAACCATGTATTTACAAACCAAAAAGCTATATTGTATGCATTATGAAAAAATACATAGGTTTGAGGGACTAGGAATACTGTGCTTTCAAATTGAAGTGGAGCATTCAATATACATAAGACGTGGAGAGTAAATACAAGTTATTTTACCTTACTGTTGCCCTTAAAATCTTCCTGATCAAAATCAAAATGCCGACACAATGCTCCAACAGTGAAAAGTGATCTAAGGAGTGCTGGTTTATTGGCAGTAAGTATTGTACTGTTGGGGTCTTCTTGGTGTTGACTTTTTAATTTAGAAAGTGCACCTACAGTAAGATAAAAGTTTTGATCACAGTATTTAATCATGGTGTATCCCTAAGACAAGACTTGTAGCCAAAACTGAAAAGTGACAATTACATGTTGTGATTTTACTTACCATAGTATCTATTAAAACAGGCCCACACAAATTTATAGTTCTGGGTGACCTTGTTCACAACAGCTCCAAGACAGCTCACACAATGCTGAACAACCTAGGATCAAGAAAGAACAAATGAGTTATATATTTAGAAGTTAAAACTGAGATTTTTGTGAAGTTATGTACAAAAAAACTGTGTAGAACTAAAACTAACGATCTAACAGATGTAATGTCCATCTCCTAGACTGCTCTGAAAACCTGCCCAAACTTATAATTGTTAAAATATAGCAACAACACATACAAACACCAGCAAACAAAGAACATTAATTTTTCATGTCTCAAAAGTTATCTTCATAATGAAGACAGACTTTCTTTAAATCAAAACCATGTATTTCACAATGTGAAATGGAATCAACTGAATAGTAGCAATTAAAAGCTTACCGTCATGCCATATTTGATGATGAGTTTCATGAGGTCTTCCTCAATAGTGGCAAGAAAGGTCTCACTTGGGTGCTCCATTAGTGGCACTACAAGTTCTAAGATTTTTGCAACATTGCAGATCACCATGAAATCATTCTGGGTCTGAAACAACAGTATTTATAGCGTTTAACATTTCTGGCTGTGTTACCTATAAGCTAAGTATTATTAATATGTATTACGTAATATATATATATGTATTAATATTACATAATACATATTAATATAATACAATTACATACAAATACATATTAATATGAGACAATTGCATAATAGTATAATACAATTATGTATCTTATGTAAGATATTTGGTAAAGAATTAAAAGAATATTTATATAGTTTACATCTGCTTTTAAATTACATATTATTTTGAAAGCAAGTTTTTGTTTTCTACAGAACTTCTGGAAAAAAAAAATAATCTGTAGAAGCAGACCTTCACCCCTCATCAAGGCTGTGACAGACCTGAAAACTTTTGGTCCTGATAATTTTTTTGAGTCCTACAACAAATCTAGGAACTCTTCCTGACACATGCACACTAGAGAACACAAAACACCTGGCAATGGGTATTGGCAACAAATGAAGTTGTGCTATGGCTGAATGTGGCTTAAACAAAATAGATAATAATGCTCACAAATATAGAAATTACAATTAAAATGATTACTGGTTTACGTTATCATGACTGTATATGTATTGTAAGTGAGGAATCTATGGAAAACATTTATATATTAAATATACATCCTGCTAGAAACTGACTTTTTTGACAAATCAAGCTCACTAATCACGATAGGATAATTCCCAAATGCTACTATCAAGCTATTTAACATATTCGAGCTGACAGTGGTAATTCTACAATTCATCTCAACCTGTATAAGTACAAAACTTATGTAACGCACTAAAGAGATGTTGCAGCAAGCAAATAATCAGATAACCCTTTCCTATACTGTTTGATCAGAAGCAGCTCTAAAAGTCTGTTGTAGATGTGCCTAGAGAATGCTCCAGGGCTGAACCTGTAAAATGCTAGGCTATACCTACAAGCTAAGCCGATAACAAGTATTCTCAAGCCTGCCCTTCCCTGGGCAGCTGACCTAATGTAATGGATTGCTGCCACCCACCCAGCCAAGCTCTTCCTTGAGCCATGGCTGCATGAACCTGCCCTGCTCCTTCTGCCAGATCAGGGGTTCATCACAACCTTCACTGAGCCAACTGTGCTAATCAAAATGGCAGAAAGCGACGCAATGTTTCAGAGGAGGGGGGCCATTTTACCAGAACGGGGGGTTCAGCATTATAGCTCTCTACCATTTTTGTGAGCTAAACTGTCTTACAGGGTGTCCTGGTTTCGGCTGGGATAGAGTTAAATTTCTTCCTAGTGCTGTGTTTTGGATTTAGTATGAGAAGAATGTTGATAACACACTGATGTTTTTAGTTGTTGCTAAGTACCATGCTAGGCAAGGACATTGAGCTTCCATGCTCTGGAAGAGGCTGGGAGGGAGCGTAGCCGGGACAGCTGTCCCAGCTGGCCAACGGGGTATTCCATACCATGTGACATCATGCTCAGTATATGAATGGTAGGCGTGTTCCAGGAAGTAGCGATCGCTACTTGGTTATCGGTCAGCGGGTGGTGAGCAATTGCATTGTGCATCACTCATTTTGTATATTCTATTATTATTATTATTATTATTATTTTTATTATTTCTTTTTCTGTTCTATTAAACTTTCTTTATCTCAATCCATGAATTTTACTTTTTTTTTCCTCCTGATTCTCTTTCCCATCCCACTGTGGCAGGGGAGTGAGCGAGCGGCTGTGTGGTGTTTAGCTGCCTGCCGGGTTAAACCACAACACAGGGGAATACAAAAACACCAGAGCTAGGGAAGGGAGAGGTGAAGTGCTGAAGAGGATAGAGCAGGACATTTTCCTTCTGATATATTTGCTATATGTTAGATCACTCTATCTTATGGAACCATACCTTTAGTCTTAAGATTCATATGTTAAATCTTAACTACTTTTAAGACTGTGACTATAAAACAAAACAATTTTAAGAAATTATTTCATAACAGGTGAAAAACTAGGTTTTAGTCCTCAAAGGAAAGAGGCAGCACAGGTTTCAGTTTCATTTGGCTGTAATATGTGGAGGTAGAGGGTGAGGAACAGCATCTTAGAAGCTACAGAGATCATCAAAAGGACCTAATATCTTCAGAAGATATGATACTCATGAAATAGAAACACAATTTTTATTTCTCTTTTCCTACCTTCAATTTCATCAAGCATACAAGACAGCCATTAATTTCCATGCTTAATTATCTGGGAAAAAAAAAAAGACTGATTTTCTAATTTTCTCTACTTACACTACATTTAGTGGTCAGGTATGGCTGCATGGTCATGGCATGTTTGACCATTAGCTGGGGCCTGATTTTGCTGAATAAGAACAAAGTGGTTATGCAAGCAACCAAGCGACCAGAATTCACACCTTTGTTGTCAGAATCTGCAAAAAAAATAGAAAATACACAAAGTAATGTTTGAGCAATGAAAAACATATGGCCAAAACATCATATGAATATCTCTTTCATAACATATCTTTCAAGATCAATACAGAATATTCTTATTAGAGATGAGAACATAATGTGTTAACATTTGTATGTGATCACAAAATATGTGAAATAAGAAGCAAAGATGCTTCAAAGACATCACTAATTTTTAAACTACTTACTGTACACAGAACACTGGCCCAGCCAATGATTCCTATAACTGTATAACATATTAATGCAAATAAAGTTTGCCACATTTGTTTTGGTTTTAGTGATCTAAAAGTTTGAACAAGTTATTTTAAAAGTAGTTCTGTTATTGTGGTTAGCTAGAGAAAATTAGGGAAGCTTTATTATTATACAGTGCTCAAAAGTTCATAATGAACTTAAATGCAATAATTCATTACCATCGGTTTCGTAATAGGAATTTTGTAACAGTAACTTTTCGCGATAGTAATTTGAACAACCACTGTTACAGTATCATATAAAATTCAAAGGAGCTACTGGGTTGTAAACAATATTACCTGATAAGGATTCCTCATATTTAAGAATGTGCTCAACCAAATTGTCAACAAGTTGAGTACAGGCTTTCTTCACAGGTTTATATGAGGCATCCTCTTCTGACTTCAACAGCTATAGCAGATGAAACAGAAAATGATTTAGTATTAAGGGTGCATTCATTTACATTGGATACATGCTGGTTTTATAACAATTACTACAGATACACAAGGATTTTGCACTACAAAAGCATTTAACTTCTCCATAAAAGTTACATGGTGAAGAAAAAATTAAGGGAAGTAAAAAAAAATCAAACCAAAATGCAATAGAAGTAAAGAAAAATTAACTGCGACAAAAAGACAGAAGAGAACAGTTCTACTGATTTTTGCGTTGGGATGAAAGCTAACTTTGTGCTTAATGAAATAATGCAGAAAACAATAATGTAGTCATACTTGCCAGCAGTAACTAATAGGAGCTAGAAGGCTTTTTAAAACGCTTAGAAAAAAAAAAAGCAAATTCAAAAGGAACGTTGTTTTTGACACTAAGCAAAAATATCAAACTAAGATGAAACATAGTTCTATGAACATTTTAATCAGTTAATTTAATTGACCCCATACTATAGCTTTTTCTTCAGTGCAGACATTAAGAGGCACTTTGATTTACTTGGCTACCTATTTTCATGGCACTCCAGGCTAAAGTAAAATCTTTTGGAGACCTCTAATTCCCCATGCATGCTTTTGTTAATTTTGCTTGAAAATTAATGAGGACATACAAGTTGTAGAGGAGAAAGATAACACAGGCTAAGAGATATAAACAAAGCAAGCTAATTTCTTAGAAAAATCAGAGTAAAATATAATGTAGAAGTAAGCTATACTCTGAAGATTCACTGCTTCTATAAACTGTGTAACAAATATATTGGACATGAAAATACACTTATCTACCATTTTAAAAAATCTACATTACACTAGAGGCCTCATTTCAGAATTAAGTATCTTAGCTGTGGACTTCATGTTACATCACTCATTATTGAAGAGACCATGAAATTAAAAACAAACAAACACAAACCCTCCCCAAAACAAAAAGTGAAGTATTTTTAAAACAGATCATATGGAAAGAAAGAAACTACTGTTGGAGACAAAGAAAATTACACCAAAGAAGATTTAAAAAAAGGTCAGATGTTTAAAGGGCATGAATTGTATTTGTCTACTGTAAAGGACTGCTCTTGTAGTCTCCCTTCAATGCGTTTTAGTACCAAAAGAAATGTTAAAATTCTTACAATGATTGTGCCATACATTCAAAATTCATTACTTACATTTTGAAGAAGCTGTTCAAACCAATCATACCCTGTATCTCTACAAGCTGCAACCTAAAAGTAGTTTTGAGAATAAACTGGTTAAAAAAGGCATCTGAAGAAAAATTACTTCAATACAGATGTCATCTTAAAAGACCAGTAAACATGCATAGATATATTTTCGTATACATTCAGTACAATATCTTTGGAGATCAGAAACTGTCTTCTACATTTGAAAAATAGTTCTCACCATTTAAGTGATCCCAGAATTTGTATCCCATACAACACAAGGCCTACACATTTTACTGGAGAGTGCTGGCTCTAATGTAAACCAAATTTTGGTTTCGTAGAACAACATTTTGTACAGACTAAAGCACAAATACAAGCCTGACATATTAAAAATGAACATGTGTGTATATATATGCATATACATATTTTTATACAAACAAACTAAGCCTTCACTGGTATATGTCAGGAACAGCTCACAGGTGCTCCAAAATAGAATTGGCAAGAGAACTGAAAATTAAGCTGAAGTCAAATCGACTGAATTCTCAGTCTGGAAAAATGCACACTACACTACACTACCATTTAGTAAAAATATTGAAAAGCAGGATGGAGTTTAAACCCATAATTTTAAGTAGTAAAGCGAGTACTTTTATTTGATATTTACATCTTGGTATAATTGATATTAAAATACCTTCTCAGCACAGTGGTTTTACACAACACATTTTCACTACAAATGTATAAGCATTTTATTTGAAACAGATTTTTTTTTTGAGACGTGCTATTTAATTTGCTGCTCCTAAAAAGTAGATAAAATAATGCAGATACTAGTTTACCCTGGGTTAGAACATGACCCTGTATTTGTTAAAACAGCTTATTAACCTTTCAAAACAAATGCTATTAGTTGAGGAAATTTTTCTTTTAAGAGACAACTTCTTAGTTAGGCTTAACTATATGCTGCTACTAGCATTTCCTGGAAAATGTTAAATATAACAGAAATTTGTTGTGTTTTAACTGAACAAGTATTTTACACAACCTGAATATAATGTGGTCTCAGTTATCACTGCTAGCAGATTAGTGAGCATTTAAAGTTTCCTACAGCCTGTTCCATCAGATGAATAATTCTAGCATATATTCAATGTCAGGAGACATATAAAGAAAACCATCTGATAATTAAATTACTTGCATATTTTTTGTATTCTAAAAGACTACAGACAATTTTTCAAAGATACTAAAAACATAATCAAATTTTGCATGCAACTTAATTCAAATCTGTTTAACATACCACATCAGTGATGTTTAGTATTTTCCTGGTCATTGCTTCTTTGTCATGGTGTGGAGTTGGAGTAAACCAGAGCTTCTGGAATGTCTCGTTCACTAATTTCTGAAGGAAAAAAAATATATCAGCAGAAATAAATAAGCTTATCTTGGCACGAAGGTATTACTTCTAATACATCCATACAATAGATTTGTTGACGATACATGCCATTTCGTAAGGAATTATTCAACCTAAGTGAGACTGTTGTAGAAAATGTTATCTGAGACAGACCCAGATCTACTATTACAGCAGTTATACTGGACTCTAAGCAAGCTTCACTAACAAGATCACTGGGAACTGATGCTACAGAAAATGGAGTTACCACTTTCCCGCACTAATTTGCATTCCTCAGGAAAACATAGTACCCTGAGAAGCTGACAACCGAACACAAGATTACAATTTCTACAGCAGAATTAGCAGCAATTGTAGATTACTTTGGCATTTTCGGAACAGCTGTGACAAGGTGGGGAAGAAAGAGGCGCCAAGTCTCCCTACCCAAACATAGGAAGTCGGTTCCCTTCCAATGTTTTTGGATGGAGGAAAAGAAGGAATAGAATGAAAGTGAACTAATTATTCCCGAATTACTTATAAAGCATATGGTTGTAAGAAGTGTTCCTCATCCATGGAGACATAAAAAAAAAATACATTGCAGATACTGCCTCGTCTTTCTGAGGTTGTTGGAAAAGAGGAGAGAGAACAAGGTCATCCTCCTTTCCTAGCAGCACCTTGGATCCAGCTGTTCATCTACTTCTTGATTAACAGTCTTCTCTGAAAGCCACTTGGCATTAATGTATCTCAAGTGGTAAAAATATATGCTGCAGCTTTAAAGTTGCAGATTTCAAATCCCACTGAAAGTGTGATACAAAATTATTACAGGTGTATTCTTAATTACCCAGCAATTTAGAATCATAGAATCATAGAATCCTTAAGGTTGGAAAAGACCTCTAAGATCATCGTGTCCAACCGTCAACCCAACACCACCATGCCCACTACACCATGTCCCTAAGCACCTCATCTACACGTCTTTTAAATACTTCCAGGGATGGTGACTCAACCACTTCCCTGGGCAGCCTGTTCCAAGGCCTGACCACTCTTTCAGTAAAGAAATTTCTCCTAATGTCCAATCTAAACCTCCCTTGGTGCAACTTGAGGCCATTTCCTCTCGTCCTATCGCTAGTTACTTGGGAGAAGAGACCAACACCCACCTCGCTACAACCTCCTTTCAGGTAGTTGTAGAGGACGATGAGGTCTCCCCTCAGCCTCCTCTTCTCCAGGCTAAACAGTCCCAGTTCCCTCAGCCGCTCCTCATAAGACTTGTGCTCCAGACCCTTCACCAGCTTCGTTGCCCTTCTCTGGACACGCTCCAGGACCTCCATGTCCTTCTTGGAGTGAGGGGCCCAAAACTGAACACAGTATTCGAGGTGCGGCCTCACCAGTGCCGAGTACAGGGGCACGATCACCTCCCTAGTCCTGCTGGCCACACTATTTCTGATAGAGGCCAGGATGCCATTGGCCTTCTTGGCCACCTGGGCACACTGCCGGCTCATGTTCAGCCGGCTGTCGACCAGCACCCCCAGGTCCTTTTCCTCTGGGCAGCTTTCCAGCCACTCTTCCCCAAGCCTGTAGCGTTGCATGGGGTTGTTGTGGCCCAAGTGCAGGACCCAGCACTTGGCCTTGTTGAACCTCATACAGTTGGCCTCAGCCCATCGATCCAGCCTGTCCAGGTCCATCCGGCCCCATAGACTTGTGAGCATCCAGGTGGCGTAGCAGGTCGTTAACTGCTTCCTCTTGGATTATGGGGGGTTTATCCTGCTCGCCGTCCCTGTCTTCCAGCTCAGGGGGCTGAATACCCTGAGGATAACTGCTCTGACTATTAAAGACTGAGGCAAAGAAGGCGTTAAGTACCTCAGCCTTATCCTCGTCCTTGGTGGCAACGTTCCCCCCCGCATCCAATAAAGGATGGAGAGTCTCTTTGGCTCTCTTTTTGTCATTAATATACTTGTAAAAACATTTTTTGTTGTCTCTCACAACAGTGGCCAGGTTGAGTTCTAGCTGGGCTTTTGCCTTTCTAATTTCCACTCTGCACGACCTAACGAGATCCCTGTACTCTTCTTGAGTTGCCTACCTCTTCTTCCAAAGGTGGTAAACTCTCCTTTTTTTCCTGAGTCCCAGCAAAAGCTCCCCGTTCAGCCAGGCCGGTCATCTTCCCCGCCCGTTCTTCTTACGGCACATGGGGACAGCCTGCTCCTGCGCCTTTAAGACTTCCTTCTTGAAGAACGTCCAGCCTTCCTGGACCCCTTTGCCCTTCAGGACTGTCTCCCAAGGGACCCTCTTGACCAGTGTCCTGAGCAGGCCAAAGTCCGCCCTCCGGAAGTCCATGGTAGTGGTTTTGTTGGCCCCCCTCCTTACTTCACCAAGTATTGAGAATTCTATCATTTCATGGACGCTAAGCCCAAGACGGCCTCCGACCACCACATCTCCCACCAGTCCTTCTCTGTTTGTAAACAGCAGGTCAAGCGAGGCACCTCCCCTAGTGGGCTCGCTTACCAGCTGCGTCAGGAAGTTATCCTCCACACACTCCAGGAACCTCCTCGACTGTTTCCTCTCTGCCGTGTGGTATTTCCAGCAGACGTCCGGAAAGTTGAAGTCCCCCACGAGAACAAGGGCTAGCGACTGGGAGACTTCTGCCAGCCTCTGGTAGAATATTTCGTCTGCCTCCTCGTCCTGGTTAGGTGGTCTATAACAGACTCCCAGCAGGATATCTGCCTTGTTGGCCTTCCCCCTCATCCTTACCCACAAGCACTCGACCTCATCATCACTACCATTGAGCTCTAGACAATCGAAGCACTCCCTAACACACAGGGCTACCCCACCGCCTCTCCTTCCTCGCCTGTCCCTTCTGAAGAGCTTATAGCCACCCATTGCAGCACTCCAATCGTGAGACTCATCCCACCATGTTTCCGTGATGGCAACTAAGTCATAGCTATCCCGCTGCACAATGGCTTCCAGCTCCTCATGTTTGCCGCCCATGCTGCTTGCATTGGTGTAGATGCACTTGAGCTGGGCTACCGATTTCTCCCCCGACATTGGTGTGCTGCCCCTAGGCTCTTCTCTAGTGAGCCTGGTTTTATCCCCTTCCCCCTTCAAATCTAATTTAAAGCCCTCTCAATGAGCCCCGCCAACTCATACGCGAGAATACTTTTCCCCCTGTGAGACAGCTGAACGCCGTCCATCGCCAGCAGGCCCGGTGCCGTGTAAACCTCCCCATGATCAAAGAAGCCAAAATTTCGCTGATGGCACCAGCCCCTAAGCCATGTGTTGATCCGATGAGTTTTCCTGTTCCCTTCAGTATTCCTCCCTGCCACTAAAGGGATCGAGGAAAACACTACCTGTGCTCCCGATCCTTCCACCAGTCGCCCCAGTGCCCTGAAGTCCCTTTTGATCACTTCTGGACTTCTCTCTGCAACCTCCTCACTGCCAGCCTGTATAACCAATAGTGGGTAGTAATCGGAGGCCTGTACCAGACTAGGGAGTTTCCTAGTAATGTCCTTAACCCGGGCCTCAGGGAGGCAGCAGACTTCCCTGTGGGATGGGTCTGGCCAGCATACTGGGCCCTCCGTCCCCCTCAGAAGGGAATCACCTATGACAATTACCCTCCTTTTTTTCTAAGCGGAGGCAGTCGTAATGCGTGGGGCTGACTGACTCGCCTTGGGCAACCCCCTGGATGGACCTTCATCTACATCCTTCATCCTTCATCTACATAATTTAAAAATTATTTTTGCCAAATCAAACAAAAAACATCATTGTCAGGTTTATGATTCAACACATAATCTTAGTTTTATGCCCTTCTGCATATACATTGTAGAAAGATTAGAATATGATAACATAAGTAACATTTTAGGGGGAATAACTGATTCATTAAACATTCAGAATTAATGCAAAATTAGCACAGATGAATACTTTATAATTTTTATACGCAGAACTTGCAAATCTGGCATATACTAACATCAAGTACTTAATTTTGACTTAAAGTTTATTTTGTTTGCAGAAAGGAGTTTTATATGCCAATTTTACTTGTTAGAATAGAGAAGTACCAGAGACAACACTTGCAAGAAGAAAAAAAAAAACAAACTCTAGACAATAACTTTTTAAAATCTTTTGATTGTCAGCAAGAACTTGAAGAAAATAGAAGAAAAGAAAGAAAACCAAGTCAAACAGCAATGTAGAAAGCTAAGATATTTGCTCTCAAAAATTAAAAGTGAATAAAAACCATAAAAATTACAAAGGAGCAATGAAATACTTTTTTGATTTTTTTTTTTGGTCAAAATATAGAACACATTATGATAATTAAAATCCTGAAGGATATGTTTCATTCTACCTTAATGCCTTCTTCATCATTGACTCTCCGAATCATTTTCACACACATCTCCGTAATTTTGGGAAATGTTGGTTGTTCAATGCAGATATCCCTAAGTATCTTTATGACTCTCTTTCTGACACTGATACCAGTATCCTGTGAGAAGAAAGGCATTATGCTCTTGAAAACAAATCAGACATATTAATTAATTTATGTATTATATGAATTAATATTTGAAGATCACCCAATCTGACCTGCAAAACGTATTTAGAAAAGGCAGCTAAAATATTCTGGAGTGCATTTGTACAAAAGGTCAGCATAACTCGTACCACTTTATTTGCAACAATTCTAAAGGTTCTGGCTGAGTCCCCAGAACACTGAAACACTTCCTCCATTTATACCCTCCCATTTAAGAGCTCATGATGTTGCAAACGTATAATTCCACTTCTTAATTCAAGAGCTTACAAGCTAGATGTGATGATGCTTTAGCTACTTTGTTGGAACACAGAAGACCCTTTGTAGATCTGGACTGTAATACTTCAAAAGCCTTTGGATAAAGCTTATGGATAAGATACATGCAGCAAATCTTTTCCATTTTCCTAGGCTTCGTCTAAGGAGATGGATGAGGAGCTTCATTTCATATTACCTTATTCAAAACCTGTTTAATCTGAATGTCAGGATGAACGGCTTTATGCATGCTCATATGCACATCTCCAAAACCCTTCACAAACATGTTTTATCATGTAACTATAGCAAATGAGTAGTATTTGACTAAAAACCTGACATGGATGCTAAAAGCTAGTGTTATATTACAGTTAAATTAACATTGTATTTTATCTGAACATCCAGACAAAAAACACTTTTTATACAAAAACTCTAATAAGAAGCCTTTTAAACCACTAAAACATAGCATAGAAAAACAAAATAGTTTTATCTTTTTTTCTTTTGGATTACAAATGGCAACTTTAGATTACTGTGTTGTAGATCTTTCATCATCACCCACGCTACTGAACTGCCCTCAATGACCCATATCTCAGACTTCAGAGATGTGGCAAAATTCCTCATTTCACCTAATTTGTGCCTTAATAAAGGAAACAAAAGGAATATAATCCTGGTTCTGATGCGGTACATCTTTCTATGTATGTTTACCTTTTGATGTAACAAAGCCTCACTGGAAACAAGTGATGCATTTTACAAGGTTGGTCTTAAAAGCACGATGATCCCCATTAAAATAATAAGATATAACTTACTCTTGGGATCATCATTCCATATTATTAAAAATATAAACTCAGTTGAAAACAAATTTTCCAATTACACTTATTTTATCATAAATATCACAAGTCACCGTACCAATATTCTTTCGATCAGCATGTCATAATACTGCTCAGCAAGCTGAGGACGACAGAGCACAAATCGGCCAAGCAGCTCCACAGCTGCTTCTCGTACACTAGTGGAGTTATCCATTAACCGTCCATGAACACCTCGTTGCATATCCAGCTAAAAAGAACAAATAAAACACAGATCCAAAATAAGAAATAAAGATTTCTTTCAAGCGTGACAGAAGAACACATGTGCATGATGGATATTTCATTTTTTTTACCCTGGCTAGAATACTGGGGTCTACAGCAACAACCTCAGACAAACACTTCATGGCTTTTGTTCGAACAGCAATTGCATTTTCACCAAGTACACGCAGAATCTAATAAGAGAACAAAAACAAAGATTCAATTGCTTTGGGAAGGTAGCAAACAATGTTTAACAGGCAAAAATGCAGCAGATTAACATGGAAATGATTTAACTAAAATAAGAATATCTGTCTACTAAAAATTGTATATATCTTCTCAGACAGTAAAAAGGTGTATGCAAGTGATGTTCTGTGGCACTGATAACTGAGCATGGATATTTACTAGGATTTGCTACATCTCCAAGACTGGTCCAAACAGGATTTACACAGGGTCCATATGTTCACTTTAAGTCCCTTCATTTTAAACTCTACTTTTGCCATTTGGTTGTGGCTTTCACCATGGTTCTTTCAACAGGAGAGTTGCATTTGGGCACTATAATTTTAAGAATGGCTCTGTATGCAGATCAATATAAGTAACACAACCTAAACTAAACTAAACAACTAAACCAGTACTGGAGTTCAAACATGTCACCATGACAACATGTTAGAGCTCTTCTCCCAGAAAAAGGAAAGAAACCACACTGGTCAAACAACAGCTTCCAAAGTGACAGTAACATGCACTGCAAGCAACTGACCAAGTTGGCTTGTATTTTCAAATCAAATTAAGATCATTTTAATGAGTTAATATTACCAAATGAGCATGCATCTTACAGAAACTGTAAAAAAGATTTCAACATTTTGTAATTATCCTTTTACTGTGTACATCTAAGATAATGATTTTGCCATATACATACACAGACAAATAAAATAATGTATGTACAATATGACATATGAAATGCATGCAAGAAAAAGAAATATAAGCACTTATGTCATCAATACAGAATATGAAAACACATGGTGTTATCATGGCCTGTTAAATACCTGTGCTCAACAATGAACAGATATTGCACACTACCGCAAAAGTGTTTGGAATCAGAAATGAACTGTGTTTCACTGTACTAAGACTTCCAGCACAGTTTACCTGTGTCAAATAAATATCGAAGCTCTGGGCAAATGGCCTCATAGAGGCCAAGTAGCGAACAATCAAACATGCATCTTCATAGTCCACAGTATCAGAATTCATCCTGCAACAAATCCAATGTTTTAATTAGGACATGTTTATAAAAAATGATTAAAAATGTCAAATGCATGGTTAATAAAGAAATCAGTGGTGCTGAAACGTACTTTAATGTACTGAACTGAGATGGAGCGGTTTTAATGATGCTGCGAAGAAACGTTTTACGACTTTCCGCTCTATGCATGATTTGTCCTGTGGTCTCAACATCTTTTGCATGATGAGTTCCTTCAGATGAATCCTCATCCTTCTGAGATTTAATTGCTTTCTCTGTCTCCATAGTTGTATCACGGAACCACTGCGCTATATAAAACTTCCGAGAAAACTGGAGAAATACAGCAGGATACACAGAAAACAAAACCAACAGATATAGAAGAGTGAAATTAACAGATTTATAATGAGATTAAGTGAGTCTAATGCATCAACCATATTTTGGAAAACACAATCAACAGTATATGTTAGGGTGACAATTTAATTGAAGCACTAATATGCATGACCGAAAATAATTTTATTCAGTACGTGTTACTGAAATTATTTTTATATACACTTGACATCAGAAAGCTGAAATTTACCACTAATGATGCATCAGTTTCTGTGTTCTCATCCAGATAATCTAGCAAAGCCTTTTGCAGCTGTTGAATTTCATCTTCTCCTCCTGAAACCTATCAAAAATAGAAAGACATAAAATAGAATATTGCACAGTGGTAATTATCATCTGAAAATCTGCATGTCCACATATAAAATACACTGAAGTTAATATTCTGCAATTATCAATACAACTAACAATTTTTAAATCAATTACTTCTAAACTTTATACAGACTAAACCAAATTAGACTGTGGCTCCAAAGTCTAAAAAAATTCAAAACATGTCTACAGTGCACATAATACTAATATAGGTTTATTAATATATATTTGGCACCCTAATATATGTGCAAATTGTGATTTGAAAGTCTGGCCTTCAACCAATGTTAAATTCTGTGGATAAAAGGCTGAAAAAAAAAGTTGCTTGATGAACCTTAACTGCCTAACTATTTTCAAACAAGTAAAAAAAACCCAGAAAAAAACAAAAAGAAACTGTGAAGCCTGCAACAAATCATATTCAATATTGATAATAAAAGTAGAAGAATAATTTCTGGCTTAAACTTCAGCTACAAAACATTTTTCTTCTTCGGCAATAAACCTTGTAACTTATAACCATCTTAACTTCTGTATGAACAGCACAGATTGAGAATCTTGTCACAAATGAAGCACGTAATATAGCTTGCAAACATCAGCAAGTGGAAAAAGGTACAGTTACAAGTCCAGAAGATCAGCGTATCAAGAGATAAACTAATGAAAAGCATGCACAAGTGTTCAAATCAACTTGACAATCTATGACAGATTTCTATGAAAAAAAATCTACTGTTTAAAAATGTCAAAACAGAATAGATTTTCTCCTAAATCTAATTCTACGGTTCATGAGTCCAAACCACAGTAGACAGAGTTATAAGCATTCATCAATCATTGGGGAATATCCTGGTAATGATATCAGAGGGTAGAAGGAAATATCCAACAGAATCTAAGTATTCAATTCAGCAGGAAAGAAAAATCTGTAGAGGTATAAGTTAATTTCTGAATGAAAACAATAATTTAAGATCTTTCTGATGACTAAAGCTGAATATGTCTACCAATGGATCTTATTTCTTGCCATTTGAACAACAAAGTGAAGCTTAGCTGTCACGTACACATTTTCAAGTAGTTATTTGTTCTTATGTTACAAATCATTTATAAACAACACACTGTCTACTCTGACTGATGGTACTGTATAGTATACACCTTCCACAATGTACGGATGGTACTATCTACCATCATTGATGTTAAGTTTCCCGAGTAACTGAAAAAATGCTTTTAGCACTCAATTGCCCACAGCAATTTTATTTTCTGCAGATGCCAATGCCTAGTTGCTGCCTGATCCTGTAAAAAACCCAAAACAAATAGAAAAATCCAGGTCACCACTTGGGTATGTATCTTTTTAGAATATCTTTCAATACTATTATATAACTTCTGGAGATAAGGAAAGAGAAAAGGATTCTTCTAAAATATTTCCCTACGAAGTCTAATGTAGAATTGTCAAAATCACCGCCAGCGAAGAATTATAACCCCTTAGCACATAGAAGTATAAATTATATTAAGCCACGGACATAAAGATTTGACACTATACGTAGTACAATATTTTAATTGACAAAAGTTATGGGAAGTATCAGCCTCATAAAGGAGTAGATGAATTTTGATTCTTTATTTGAATGCCTGTAAATTGCACAAGTTTTTCCTTCAACATAAATCTGTAACAGTCATTATAAAATACATATAATGGATCTGGAGTCTTTTCAGGTAACTGAAAGGGAAATGAACCTGATATGACTACTCAACTTTAGATCTAATCATGCTGAGAACAATTAGTAGTTCAGAAAGAAATGTGTAGCATCCATAAGAAATGTGCAAGTCCACATTTTTAAAAGGACACATAAGACCTGAGATTTTCTCATCATACTATATGCTATAGAGAGCCCAAATGCATACGTTGCTTTGTTAATTGCTGCCACCCTTGCAGATTTGGAGACATTTTGATAAGCAGCATTAGCAGAAATGCAAATATGCATTCTCTAATGAATGATATATGTAAGTCCAGTAAAAAAAAAAAAAAAGACCAAGACCAATACCAGTTACATCACATAAAAACTAACCTTACAGGCCTAACAGTTTAACTCTCTAAAGCCTGTGTATGAGTGCCATAAGTCCAATTACCACTTCGCAATAGCAAATGCACATACATACACACACATATATTTTTAAGGCCTCTTAAGATAGAATCCAACTGTCACTCCATTATTTCCTCTATATTGTCACAAGAAAACTGGTTTTACCATTGTAATTAACCACTTAATATTATCACTAGGGAGATGGTGTGAGAAAGACATGAACTAACAAATGAGATACTTATAAATTGAGTATATTTGATTCAGAAATCTGAACAACAATGAAAACTCATTCTCCACAACGCCAGTTTTTCACACATCTTTAAGATGTTCAAATTTTTAAATGGATACATCTCAATCCAGCTGGCATGGGATCTCTCACACACCTGTTTGAGGATTCTGGCTATAGATCCTTGATCCATTTTGCTAGTGACTGCATCTTTCCTGAGTCTTGCAGCTACAGTTCCAAGATAGTCAAGTGATGCAACTCTTAATGCCATTTCTGTAGATTTGTTACTGAACTGGTGAACCTAAGAAAAGCAGAATAAACTTTTATAAAAAATTATTTATGTATGCAACTGAGATTCTTCTCACAAGACATTGCTTGACCTTATTAAAAATTCCACCTAACTTCCATGCTGCATAAAATTATTTAATTTACTATTACATCACAGATACACTCCTTACTTTACATTAATGTTTTTTCCTTTATTGGGTCTCTCTCTCTACAAATATGCCTGTTAGAGTTTTTTTAAAAAATATATTTTTTTAAAATAAACTGGACATCTAGTAGAGCAGATATCCTTTGCAATAGCATAGATCTTAAGCACCTTAATGCAAATTCCTCATTATTCACACAAGTATAAAGAAAGCTACATTTTACCTGGAACAGGACCATAAAATATTTTTCCAAGAAACAGCTCAAATTACTGTGTTAATTACATTGTAATACTGAAGAACAACTCTCAAAAAACACGTCAACGAAAAAATTCACATTCTGTAAAATGTCACATTCCATAAGTAAATGTACTATTATTGGTAAAAGACCAAACTACTTGATTGTTTTCAGGTTCTGTGCAAAAGGAATAGTCTAGAGAAGTATTTAACATGAATAATTACAGCTATTAGTCCGACTTTATTCCCAATTAATATCTACACTTATTAGATGCTATACAATGGCATTTTTTAATGTGGAAAATGTCATGGAATAGTAGAAGTGGACTTCCATGAGAAACTGTATACATATGACCTTACTAAGTTCCATATCAATGATCTTCTGACCTAAATTTTATTTTCTATGCATTACATAATAGTGATACATGTAAGAAAATCCTTAAATGCTGCATGTGTGTGTCAACAATCAGAAAGCATTCCTGTAATAGTTTGAGCTGAAATAAACAAGTTTCATTGTAATAAGAAATAAATTAATATAACAGTTAAAAACAAGAATCCCTTACCAATAGCCTTCCTAATAAGCTAAGTAGCAACTCTGCAGCTGGCCATTCCGGTTTATTGACTGTGGAAAGAAGATCTTGAATGAAGTTCTCAAACAGTGGTCTGTAATCTTCTTCCCCTTGTTTACTGCCACACCTGTTTAAAAGAAAATGCATTTTATAAGTGAATTTAAGAGCCATTTAAGCTTTTCTTCTGATGTAAACAGAAGTAATCCTATGTTTAACCAGAAAACCAATTTTATGCAATTCTAAAAAAAAAATCCGAAAGAAAAATTGTTTTTATCCATTTACGGACAAATAGTTTAAACAGTTATCACTCCAAGTTGCGCTGCAAGTAAAGCAGCTAATCCAGGATAGTAGAATTTTGTTCCTAAGATTTTTTTATTTATTGTTTTGAGTTAAAGTCTGCATTAACTTGGATGGACAAAGTAGGTAAAATTCTAAAGCTCAAGCTAGAGTGCGGTATTTAGGAGGTGTTGTGTCCTTAAACCTGGTCTGACATCTCACAGTGATAAGACATCTCAGTATTATGCTCCACAAAGGTTAAAATCAGAATGTAAAAAAATCAAAAGATAACATACCTGATAGTGTTTCACTTATATGTGGCATCCCTAACTTTAATGATACCAGAAGTATGCAGAGAGATGGCTAGATGGCTCGTAAATAGCCTTTCAGTTTAACAGTAGAAATTAACATGATAAAAACCTCACGACTTTTTGTTACAAATCCTTTGGTTATTCAGGTATATTTTTTTCTCCCTGTTGAGCTATTGACATTCCTAACTTTATCTAAATGAAAGTAATTTTAGGTTTTTTTATATCTTTGTCATTCTGATGACTGAAAGAATCTGGTTTCACCACTTAAATATTTACTCAGCCTTTTCTTCCATGCTTCAGATGAGTAAAAGACCCCTGATAAAAGGATCCTACATAAACTATCAGACAGATTCTTAAATGTGTAAAGAACTCCCTGCAGAATTTCTGTTCCATAAAAATTTTTGTCCAGACAGGTAGCTCTCTTAGGGATCTATAAAGTATATTGTTATAAGTAACTTTATTAGTAGGCATTTAGCATTGCAAAGTAGTTTGGCTTTTCTTAAGGTGTGACATTTTATTCGGAGTTGGTTTCATCAATACACTAAAGAATGCAACAGTACTTACTTCTTAAGGAAAATAGAAAGGAAGTTTTGTGCTGTTCTCATGGCTATTTCATACGAGTTAGTAATAAGCACATCTTGATCCACCTAAAAATAACAAGATTTATTTGTCTAATATTTTAGCATACACAGAAATATGATTTCCAGATCAGCATTTCTCATTCATCAAATAATTACAGCAGACATAAAATTACAATGCTTAATTACTAGAGCACCATCGTAAAATATTATACCTACAAAGTCATTCCTGCACAAAAAAAAAATTATGGCGCTCTAAAAAAATCTTACTTTTTTGTTTGATTCCTCCTCTGAATTAGAATCTTTTTCTGTTGATGGCAAATGCACCACACACTGAATAAGCTGCAGAACTAGTGCCGTTACCATCTGAATATACATAGGCTCTCCATCAGTGTCACTGCTGTTTAACCTGTTAATAAGAAAAGACAGCATTAACACTAAAACTAAACAAAAAAACCAAACCAAAACAAAAATTTTTGGTCCTAAATAACATCTTTCTAAAATTATTACTACAGCTAGAAATCTGTGTTCTAGACGTTTATCTAGTCATTTGCTTCTCTCTTGTGCAGTGAAAGATTTGGTCTAACAAAAACAGTAAGTATTATTCTCAGGCCGAAGAGATGAACTGAAACAGGTCACAGATGGGCTATCAGAGTATCTCTGAAGTTCAGCAGCTGAAAAATCTACAGAAATATTTAATAAATCAAACACCTACATGCTAAGGTACTTACTAATAGGCTTATTATGTATAATGCCATATCCATTTCCAACACAACATTAAAAAGTGACAAGTGGTGTCCCGCAGGGGTCTGTATTGGGACCAGTACTGTTTAATATCTTCATCAATGACATAGACAGTGGGATCGAGTGCACCCTCAGCAAGTTTGCAGACGACACCAAGCTGAGTGGTGCAGTCGACACGCCTGAGGGACGGGATGCCATCCAGAGGGACCTGGACAAGCTCGAGAAGTGGGCCCGTGTGAACCTCATGAGGTTCAACAAGGCCAAGTGCAAGGTCCTGCACCTGGGTCGGGGCAACCCTCAGTATCAATACAGGCTGGGGGATGAAGGGATTGAGAGCAGCCCTGCCGAGAAGGACTTGGGGGTACTGGTGGACAAAAAGCTGGACATGAGCCAGCAATATGCGCTGGCAGCCCAGAAGGCCAACCGTATCCTGGGCTGCATCAAAAGAAGCATGGCCAGCAGGTCGAGGGAGGTGATTCCGCCACTCTACTCTGCTCTGGTGAGACCCCACCTGGAGTACTGCATCCAGCTCTGGAGTCCTCAGCACAAGAAAGACATGGACCTGTTGGAGCGGGTCCAGAGGAGGGCCACAAAAATGATCAGAGGGCTGGAACGCCTCTCCTATGAAGAAAGGCTGAGAGAGTTGGGGTTGTTTAGCCTGGAGAAGAGAAGGCTTTGGGGAGACCTTATTGCAGCCTTTCAGTACTTAAAGGGGGCTTATAAGAAAGATGGGGACAGACTTTTTAGCAGGGCCTGTTGCAACAGGACAAGGGGGAATGGTTTTAAACTAAAAGAGGGTGGATTCAGACTAGGTATAAGGAAGAAATTTTTTACGATGAGGGTGGTGAAACACTGGAACAGGTTGCCCAGATTGGTGGTAGATGCCCCATCCCTGGAAACATTCAAGGTCAGGTTGGATGGGGCTCTGAGCAACCTGATCTAGTTGAAGATGTCCCTGCCCACGGCAGGGGGGTTGGACTAGATGACCTTTAAAGGTCCCTTCCAATCCAAACTATTCTATGATTCTATAATTCTATGAAAAAAAATACACCAAACTTGTCCTAATAATTTATTACTTATATATTATTTAATGTATGTGAAATGTGCAGGACTTTTAAACAAGAGAAAATAGTGACCATGACCTGGATTGACTTCTACAAGAGTTACACCTATGGTAATCTCAGGTAGCATAAGAGCCTATAAACTTCAGCATGCAAGAGTGTCTTTAAGTTGGTATGACCAGTACAAATACACTCTACCTCACATTTCTCCCCTTCCAAGTGATTTAACCTGACAAATAGTACGGTGTTTACTACCCATACATACATCAACACCACTTAATGCTACCCTTAACAATATGAAAAGGTGATAATCTCTGACATAATTCTCCCCAAATTATCAAAATAATAACTGGGCACAAAACAGATTGCAATTATTATCTTTATGAAGTTATCTTTGACTACTTGTACAGAGAAAATCTTTTCATATCAAATTTTAGGTAAGCTGTACCATTCATGACTGTAGCCACAGACAGGGAATGTCCTTCAACACATAAGAGCTAGGACTCTAGAGATAAACAGTGCAGTCGTAGCCTTGAGATAGTGACTTCCTTCTAGTGAAGGTCCTAATCCAAAGAGGGTATCTACCATTTATGCTCCTATGCCTACCACCTTCCTATTTGCTAGATCTCTCTGATATCTATAACCAAAACAATAGGAAATACTAGGAACAAGCACTCATGTTAACATTAAGGTTGCTGAATTCAACTTCAAAGTTTCAGTGAATTTCTTTTCCTGGATATTTCCTGTTCATCCACCCTGGATCGGACAACCTATTTCATTGACAATTTGTCTGTCTCCAGGGAAAAGATGTATGCAAGCAAGGAACAAAATCAACGCCAACAACAAATGTTTTAGAATAATTTAGTGTCCAACCTCAATTTTAACTGAAATCCAGTTCAGGTCAGATTCTTTCTCAAATGGAACCTGAACCTATACTGTTATTCAGAAGATGCACTGAAATCCAGCTGAAGTGCTTAAAAGACAGTTAAAGTGAACTGAGTAGTTCCTAAACGAAACTCATTCAAAGTATTAGACTGATTTCCTGGAAAGAGTGCTCTGAGTGTGTCCTCAAAGAAATTCAGCCAGAATTTTCCTATTAAGCTTTAGCAATGAAGAAATTAAATAAAATCCATACAAACAGAACCAAAGAATTTTCCAACAAAAAACCTTTGAATGCACACTAACATTACACTCATTTACATCCTTAGCGAGACAAATAATAAGATATTTCAATTATTTTTGTAAGCAGGCATAAATATGATGGCATAAGAAACAGTGATTATTACAAAATACATTTGTCAGGCAATTCTGCTCTCACTGTAGAGGTTTTGAAATATCAACCTCTAACAAAGCGCAGCTTGTGGAGTCACAGATTTTTAAAGAAGTTGTTAATACTGAAGCCTAAAATCCTACATCTACAAAACTGTAAATGCTACTGTCTACAAATTATCAATCTATATCAGAAATTACCTGAAGTTTCTCAAACTCCTCTTGCTAGTTGGTAGTCTCGCAAGGGAAGTGAAAATTTCTTCTAGTATTAACTGTCTATGTTTTTCATACCTGGAGAACACCTATTTAACAATTACAGGATTGTTAAAAAATTATTTATCGTTACATAAAATATCGCTCGTTAAATAGATTGTTAAAAATTTTATATAGAAACATACACTTTACATGACATTTAAATAAATTATATTTAATGCATACCTTGTTTTTAATGCATTGCTTTGTTTTTTCAAAGCAAGCATTTCTTTATAAAATACATAAAATCTTTTTCAAATATAGATTTTTAAAAATCTTCAGATAGCATAAATGTGTAATAGCTCTTAAAAATACCGTATGTTTTAAAAATTTCTGCCAATGGTACAATACACTGTATAAGAAAGTCAAACAGTGTAATGCTGAGCTTTCAGACTCCGGTATAGAGCAAAACTCTATGGTAACATAAATTAACATGAACACATGTATGGTTTTAGAGCACATTTGAGAAACCAGTTTTACTTCATATCCTAAGCTTTAATGTTTGCCTGACATTAAATATTCTTTCAATTTACGGGGTCAGGATTGTAGAGTTTGCCTCTCCTTTTGTTTAGGCAGAATTACTTTTATAAATACTGGAGTACATCATCCTTACAAAGATGGAAAACTTCCACTTGAACAAACACATCTGTGTTGCACTGCAGTTTTCCTGAAATAATATTTTATCTGCCCCGTGAATTTTTCACATAGCCACCTCTTCTGAGGAAAAGGACTTATTCTATTATATAGAAGTACCTTACTAGTGCTATAGCTTATTCCATTGCATAAATTCAAATCTTAACAAAGGAAATAAGGAAAAACACATTGTTAAGATTTCTTAAGACAAGAAAGGACAGGTAAGAGGAAGGGTTTAAGTGTTTACACTTTAAACAACATAATCAAAAATAAGTAAATTCCTTGGCTTAAGTAGGCTATTTCTTCCTATAGAGTACTCTGCAAATAGGAGCAGCTCAGGTAGATTTAATACTGTTCCTAGATTATGATACCAAACTGTAAAAACATGCAAGAAAAAAATTAGTTCTAAACTCCAATTCTCTACCAGCAAAAATACAGCCTATGTAAATTCCCTAATAACTCTCAGAAGTACAGGAACATGAAACTGCAAATTAAAAATTACTTACTGCAGTCACTAATTTGATGGCACATAACTGTAGTTCACTGACATTTTCTACAAAGAAAGGTGTTATTCCCATAGATGATACCTATCAATGGAAAGAAGTTATCGTAAATATATTTGACTAACAAACTGATATTTAGGCAGTTTCACAAGTAGGTTATTCATTCAGCAGGTAAGGTATTCAACAACATGTATTACTTCATATTATTTGCAAATAAAGTTATTAAAGGATATTTGAATACAATCAGGTTAAACTCTTCTTAAGTGTACAATAAAAGCCATTAAAGATTTGAACATTAAATGCTCTTCTGCAGATTACATACTACACAACAAACTAATCACTGATATTAATAATTCAAGAGTTTGTACTGATTTCATACTTCATGTCATTGAGACAATCACACTTTACAGTCTCTCTGGGAAAAGAAAAAAAAACATTCTCAGACAGAAATTCTTCTGATAAAACTTACCTGAAGAATAGTTGTATCAGTAAGAAGCTGTATCTCTAGCAACTCTGACAAACTGCTGACAATGTCACAAACTTTGTTATACAACATCACTATAACTCTTTGCTTGTGGGTGGAACACTTGGCACGTTTTGCTTTTGAACTTAAAACACCACCTAGAAAATAAAAAATATCTTTATTAATTTTTTCAATGTTTCACTTACATCAAATATTAGAAAGATGATCATCTCCCTCAAAAAATGTCCCCAAAACAACTCCATGGCTACAGATTTGTAAATGCAATTGTTTACAGAAGAAAAACTATTTAGTAGAATCAGCTGGAAAGCAAAAATTTCATATTTTCATAATTGCTCTGAATTCTGGATCCAAGATTTTTAAAACAGTTCTTGAAGTTGGACACCCACATCTGAAGGTATGTATATGACAACAAACACTAAATGCAAAACATTTAGCATACTAACCACCATGAGGATCCACTCTATACACAGGATCATATTGAGGATAGAGAGTGTTCTGCAAATGAAATTTTGTGTATTGAATAACTCTTTCTATTACATCCTCAATATATACAGCTTTAGGCATATTTGGTGATGTCATAATATTGATAGCAGTAAGACAAGCATCAGCAGATTTTGTCACTCTCTCCATAATAAGATCTCTCCATAATCTCTCCTCGTCTTCAGTGTCATTGTTCTGTAACAGGCAAGAAAAAACAAGATAGTGTGAACAAGAAGTCAAATTTTTATCCTTACCAAGTAAAAGATAACATTATTTTAATATACTTACATACACACACATACAAAATGTTGTATTTCCTTTATGATACAAAAATAGTTTGTTTTAGAAATCAACTAATGTTTGTTTTACTAGCAACAGGTTTTTAACCCTAAGTTACAAGTCTTCAATATCTCACTGTATTCTTCTGATAAAACACAAAGAAGCTTTCTGTGTATCATCGGGAAGCGCTATGAAGGAAGATTGCCACATTCTCTACTTAAGAATGATGTACCTTAATCAAAATCTAAACTCATTCATCTAGTGTTTTCTTCAGCAGCCTATGCACACCAGTTGCTGCTTTGATCAGTCTAATTTTTGCTGCTAGAAGGAATTCTTACACAAAAAGACTGTTAAGTCACACAAAACTCATGAGAATACAACTTTTTCCACTTCACAGACCAACTCATCTATTATCAATGGGTTTAAAACATCTCTTATCAAATATGACCATTTAGATTTAGTACAGGGTATAGAATCTCTGTATTTCTGTGTTTGTACAAGTTCTAAAAACAAACATACATGAGGTTAATTATGACCACCCAGCACTACTGAAATATTGTAATAATGTTATTAATAGCAAAACCAGGTGGAATTTTTAAAAACTTCTCTGGTACAGATATAGCCTACAGAGAAAAAGACTCTTTCCTGCCTGTATAACAGCACAGTTCAACACTGTTGGCTTTCCTTGTAAAAATAAGGGGTTGGTGAAACCATATCAACTTTTTCCCGTTGGGGTAAGAGAATCTAAAAATATCACAGTGCGTTATATATATGAGAGAGATATATATATTTGAAAAATCAACAGAAATCTGCAAATCAGGAGATCCCTGTAAATTTCTTGCATAGAATGGCTTTAAATCATTTGTTCCTTACACAAAGGAAGCTTAAAAAAAACAAAACCAAAACCAAACAAAAAACCCCACAAAACAAAAACCCAAGTAGTTTTAAATCTTTTCTGGGTTTTTTTGCTCATTAAACGTAGAAATGAAAAGAATCTGCAAGTGCAATCTACCTCTGAAAAATATCCTGACATGGAGGTAGGATATTTTCACTGCACTGTAAAAGAAGTAAGCTTACTCCTTAGCAGAGGCTTTCTTTGCCATAATGACCTGAATCATGTTTAATGGGTTTTAAGAAAAATCTAAAACTTGTTTGGCTAAAGATTGCTTCTTTTTTTAATCAAAGCTTTGTCTCTGAATTGCAAGGATTGGACAATTTCATTAACTGCTTAATAATCTTGAGTTTTACTACAAAAAGCTAAAAGAAAAATATCACTTGAAAGGCATTGGCATAAAGACTCAATCATACTGAATTAGAGCAGGTAAACCAGCACCTTCTTTTCACTTATTTTTCATACTGCTAAAGACATTCAGAACCATATCCTGAAACTTTGAAAACCCAACAAACTATCTAGATGAAAATATTTAGGTACAAATAATGTGTCTCAGGTTTTTATTTTCAAGTTCAAATTCTTCCTTTCCAGCTGTCCTGCTTTTGGCTGGGACAGAGTTAATTTTCTTCCTAGTAGCTGGTATAGTGCTATGTTTTGGATTTAGGATGAGAATAATGTTGATAACACACTGATGTTTGAGTTGTTGCTAAGTAGTGCTTAGGCTAGTCAAGGCCTTTTCAGCTTCCCATGCTCTGCCAGGTGCACAAGAAGCTGGGAGGGAGCATAGCCAGGACAGCTAACCCAACTGGCCAACGGGGTATTCCATACCAAATGACGTCATGCTCAGCCTATAAGGCTGGGCGAAGAAGAAGGAGGGGGGCACGTTCGGAGTGATGGCGTTTGTCTTCCCAAGTAACCGCTACGCGTGATGGAGCCCCGTTTTCCTGGAGATGGCTAAACACCTGCCTGCCAATGGGAAGTAGTGAATGAATTCCTTGTTTTGCTTTGCTTGCACGTGCGGCTTTTGCTTTCCCTATTAAACTGTCTTTATCTCAACCCACAAGTTTTCTCACTTTTACCCTTCTGATTCTCTCCCCCAAACCATTGTGGGGCGAGTGAGCGAGCAGCTGTGTGGTGCTTAGTTGCCAGCTGGGGTTAAACCACGACAGTCCTTTTTGGCGCCCAACGTGAGGCTCAAAGGGTTCGAGATAACGACAGGTATGATTGGAATGTGCTCGATCAAATTTATAGCTGTTATTGCCGTTTAGCTATTAATTGGCAGGCTCCTGTGCTTGCCATGGGACTTGCTTGCCTTACTGTATATTTGAGTCTAGTGCTCGTTAGTGGCTGCTTTTTGGTTTTGCTGCTTGCTGTACTGCTGGACTGCTGATCATCTTACTATGCTGTGCATGGGAACATTTTGATAACAGCAATGGCCATGCGCCTGCGCTGGCAGATGGTGTCCTGGTTTCGGCTGGGATAGGGTTAAATTTCTTCCTAGTGCTGTGTTTTGGATTTAGTATGAGAAGAATGTTGATAACACACTGATGTTTTCAGTTGTTGCTAAGTGCCCTCCTAGTCCAAGGACAGCTCCCATGCTTACTGACTGAGCTAGGTACACAAGATGGGAGGGAACATAATCAGGACAGCCAGCCCAGCTGGCTAATGGGGTATTCCATACCATGTGACGTCATGCTCAGTATATGAAGGGTAGGCGTGATCCAGGAAGTACTGATTGCTACTTGGTTATCGGTCAGCGCGGGTGGTGAGCAATTGCATTGTGCATCACTCATTTTGTATATTCTATCATTATTTATTATCATTATTCTCCCTTCTCTGTTCTATTAAGCTGTCTTTATCTCAACCCACGAGTCTTTCTCACTCTTACCCTTCCGATTCTCTCCCCGTCCCACTGGGGGGGTGGGGGGAGTGAGTGAGCGGCTGCCTGGTATTTGGCTGCCTGCCAGATTAAACCACAACAGATGGCCAGGGCATCGCTGCTGTTTCTGTGCTGCTGTACTGGACAGGCTGGAACTCCAGTGTGAACTCGAGTCGAAGGGACTGTGACCTGTGGATGAGTCCACGTGGGAGCAGGACACCCTGAGGCGTCTGTGGCCGTGGATAAGCCCATGCCCAAGCAGGTACATCTCGAAGCGTCTGTGGCCGTGATTATGTCTGTGCCGCAGCAGGTATACCTCTGAAGGTATTGTGGCCCAAGGATAAGTCCACGCTGGAGAAGGTACACCTTGAAGCATCTGTGGCTGCGTATAAGTCCATGCTGCAGCAGGTACACCTTGAAGCATCAGTGGCTGTGCATGAGGTCATGCTGGAGCACCTCAAAGCATGTGGCTGTGGATAAGCCCATGACAGGGGAGGTACACCCCTGGAGGGACTGCAGCCATGGGTAAGGCCATGTTGGAGCAGGTTTACTTCTGAAGGGACTGTGGCTGTAGGTAAGGCCACACTGGAGCCGGTGGACCTCAAAGTGACCGTGGCTGTGGATAAGTCTATGCCGCAGCAGGTATACCCCTGGAGAGACTGTGGCTCATAGGTAAGGCTCCACTTGGGGCAGGTACTCCCCTAAGGGACTGCAGTCTGTGGATAAGGCCAAGCCGGAGCAGGGGCAAGGGGAGGAGTTCATCGCAATGTTAAACCCTATGGTCTGGTCCAGAGGGACCAGGGGTGGAGATTGTAATGGATATACCTTTAAATGGTTGTAACCCATGATTTGAGTTGCATGTTATAGGAATTACTATAGCAGGAACCACCTGAACCAATGGAGGACAAGCCTTACAAGAAGCAGTGCAAGCGCAGCAGTGACCCGACCTGAGCTGGCTTTGGTGCCCAATAACTCCATGCAACACACCACCTCTCCCGTCCTGAGTGACCACCATAACAGATGGAACCCAAAGGCATGGGCTAAATGAACTCAATGGACATTTTCTGGACATTTTACAGACATTTCACAGGGGTGGTCCATAGACTAAGGGAATGATGTCCGTGTATTATATCAAAGGATGGGAAGGAGGGTGGTGGTTAATGAGAATGTATTGCATAGTGTGGGACCTGAGCATGACGTAAATGGTATGGAATAAGGGGTGGAGAATGTGCTGGTTTCGGCTGGGATAGAGTTAATTTTCTTCCTAGTAGTTCGTATAGTGCTGTGTTTTGGATGTAGTATGAGAAGAATGTTGATAACACACTGATGTTTGAGTTGTTGCTAAGTAGTGCTTAGGCTAGTCAAGGACTTTTCAGCTTCCCATGCTCTGCCAGGTGCACAAGAAGCTGGGAGGGAGCATAGCCAGGACAGCTAACCCAACTGGCCAACGGAGTATCCCATACCATATGACGTCATGCTCAGCATATAAAGCTGGGGGAAGAAGAAGGAAGGGGGGGACGTTCGGAGTGATGGCGTTTGTCTTCCCAAGTAACCGCTATGCGTGATGGAGCCCCGCTTTCCTGGAGATGGCTGAACACCTGCCTGCCACTGGGAAGTAGTGAATGAATTCCTTGTTTCGCTTTGCTTGCGCTCACGGCTTTTGCTTTACCTATTAAACTGTCTTTATCTCAACCCAAGAGTTTTCTCACTTTTACCCTTCTGATTCTCTCCCCCATCCCACCAGGGGGGAGTGAACGAGCGGCTGTGTGGTGCTTAGTTGCTGGCTGGCGTTAAACCACGACACCAATATACACAATTACTCTCTATTTCTGCAGATCAAGGATTTTTTCCATAAAATTCAAGAACTCTATTCTTGCTAGAATATTGTTTTGACTAGAAAGTGTAGAAATAAATAAATAAATAAATAAAATGTGTAATATCACATTTCAGCCTCGTAAAAAACTCCAGATCCCCATGTAGTTTTAGGTATATCAGAAAAAAACCCTAATATCTTAAACTTCCTGTTAATTTTGTTTACATTGATAACTTCAACTTTGCAGCATAAGAGCAGACCTAAATAAAGCACTTCCTCAGTTCTTAATGCTCGGGAGAAGAATATGCTCTACGTGAAAGCTGTAATACTTCTTCCATTGTGTAAGGGATGTTTTATGGACATGTAAAAAAGTAGCAAAGAAATGTCCGATGGTGCAAGTTACACCAGTTACCATGAATATTTCAGGATGAAAGTATAATATTTAAAATTAAGTCAAAAGACAACTCAATTGCTCCCAATACATCGGTTAGTTATCAGTACTATAGTAAAACATTTTTAGTACTGAAAGAATATAATCAATTGAATTTTACTTCAAAACTTAAAATTTGGCAATCTCTTAATCATATACATATTAAATCAGAAATTCCTTTCACACACAGAGTATTTGAAACTATCACTATATGGGACTCAAGTGAAGAAAACCCTATTCTACACAATGGTGTGAAACGATGTAATTTGAAACTCACGTGGTTAAGTAATGTAGAAAGCTTTGATCCATCTTGAATATTCTTCTCCAAAATATTCAGGACTTTTACTGTTTTATCTGTTGAGAGCTAAAACAAGAAACAAAACACATCAAAGAACTGTAGGAACATAAAGGCTTCCAAATTGCTGAAAAAAATGTCCATGGATGAAGGATAGAACATGTTATGTAATCTGACAAACTTAAATTGTAAGTAATCTGAGATAAGGATTGGATCTTGACTTGTCTGGTTTCTGACACAGCATGACTGAGAATGCTGATAATAGAATTAAACTAGTGAAATATGTTCTAAGGCTGCAGTCAAACTGCATTTTCAACCAGCAAAATCCATAGAAATGTATTTAAAACTGCACATCTGTAATTAATGTTGTATAGTTATACACTTTTGCTTCTAAAACAGAAATTTACCAAATCCAAGTATCAGTCATAAATTCTAACTGACCATATAGAGCTTTATTAAGAGAAAATCCAAATTCTATGGACAAGCAGAAATAAAATTCCCTGATACTTGAGTGCTAATAAAAAGGAAACGTATTCTTAATAACTGTATTAACTTTGAAAAACTAGCATGTTGAAAAAAAGTAACTCAAACTCACTTACTGATGTTGTACAGAATTATGATTAAATAATCTGTAGAATATGCTAAACTCCAGGAGAGTCAGTTTCATTCATCCAGATACTATTGGTGCTCGCCTTTAGAAGCAACAAAATTCTGATTTTATGTATACATGTATGTATGTACGTGAAAAAAACAGGGAACAGAGGTTAAGGGTGAGAACTATCAGGAAAGAGAAACACTCAGGCTGATAACACGCTACAAAGGAAGGTAGGGAGATCGAAGAAAAGACCAGGAAGAATATCTAAATCTTGGATTAAAGAAAACCCTTCAGAGTGACTTGTATAATAAGTGGCTTCACAGACACTTCATAAGCATAGTAAGTGGTCATGAGCAGGCAGAGTAAGAATTTAACACAAGACTGCCCAAAACCAAGAGTTCTAGGAAGATAAGGAAAGCAAGAACATTGTTTCTAGAGGTGTGATACCAACAGAAAGTTCCCTTGAACTGAAGTTGGGAAGAGTATGGCCAAGAAACCACAATATGCAGTCTACAGAAAATTAATCTTCTTATCACCTGGGGCATTAAATCTTCTAAGTTTGAAAGGGCTCTTTGGAGAGAGGAAGGAAGTAGGCAATTCAGTGTGATGCTGGGTAGACATCATACATTTACATTGCACTAACAGCATATATCAGAAAAGGTGGATTTTTTGACTTTGCCAGCAGGTTCTGTTTTACTGTGGTTGCTCAACACTAGCTGTAAGGAACAAAGCCTATAGGTTGATGTGCTTTTGTGAAAGTAGATTAATTATTTTAGATTTTACTGCTCAGGCATGTGTTACCTATTGGCATATAGTGCTCTGAGTCAGCACTAACACAGAGAAGGACCATTCAACAAAAATGTGTCAGCTTCAGAGACAGTAACAGTTAAGATGTGGTAACTTTTTAAGCACTTCAGCTAAGTCAGCAGAAGCACAACTGTTCACAGTATCTGTCACATGCACACCTGAAGAGGGTGGAATATTACAGGGGACACAAGTTTTTGTATGTTTAACAAAATTAAATGTTCAAAAAGAGTTAAATACTATGAAGATGTACCTTGTCCATAATGCCCATTGCCTTGATTTTTGCAGATTCACTACCCAACTCACTAAGCTGATGCTTGCCCAGTAGCAATTCCTGTGGAATCTCATCATCATCGCCTTAAAAAAAAAAAAAAAAAAAAAAAAACAAAAAACCTAACAATCATATTTCTAATAAGACTTCAAGGAAACCAATATTTTACAGCCAATATGAAAAAGCCAACTGAAGAAAAAGAACTGATTTTCCAAATAGCTAGCATCTAATAGTTCCATCTAATGAAGACTGATGATGACAACTTTTGGTTGTGTTAAAACGACTACTTGTTAAATATGACTGAAAGTCATAAATTAAAAATATTTTTATTATAACAAAATCCATTTATTGCAGCTCTTGTGCCATCACCCTCATTTCAGTAAAACAAATCTTAAATGATTGTAGTCCTAATTCTAAAGTTCAAATCTGGGGAAGGGCAATAGATGAAAAACACATAGGAAATTAAGTACCTTGGGATACACTGCGTCTTAATCACATTTACCCTTACAAAAAAACCCATGATGTTACAAGACATATAGAAAGAACCAATTACTTCACTTTTTAATCCAAGGTTGTAGACATCATTGCTGTAGTGATTTGTTTACTATGTTCCTCCCCTTTTTCTAATCTTGTGACAAAGATGGTAGGAAAAAAATTAACGAATGCTCCATTATCCATTTCAATAGAAAGTCATCTTGGTCAACCTGAACTACTTTGTCAGACACTTATGCTAAGCTGGCTTATTTTCCACTGAAATGGATAAGGAGCATACAATGATTCAGTGCCTCACCCATAAGTGCATAAGCACTCTGCTGCTGAATTGAAAAATCAAGCTCTGTTGGGCCAAAGGCCACAACAGATGCAAAATTATGTGCCTCAGACATTACTGGCAAGAGAACCATCTTGCATTAGTGTTTTTTACAAAGATACTTTTGACAGAAGATAACACCCTAATGACATCCCAAAGAGGTATCCTTTCCACTCCAGGGGACTATTATTTGTCTCGTGATTTATGTCCCTTTTGGATTCTGCAGGGAGGAAGAAGGAGGATCTTCTTCCTGCAGCAGCAAGTGAAATTGGAAAGTTAAAGGCCTCCACTCAAGGTAGAAGCCATATAAATACAGTATAACGTAGCATGTATCACAGGCAATTAAATCACAAAGAAGGAACTTTGAAAATACTGAGATGCAAATTTTTTTGTTTCTTGTGTTTCTAATTGGGGGAAGCATTTTGAAAATTTCTGACATATTACCAAAAGCTGTAAAATCCATGTCTTCTAAATTTTCCAAAATATTCTCTATTGAAGCAGTAAATCTTTTGAAAGTCGAAGAATCCATCATTTCTGGCGAAAAAAGAAATGTATATATAATTATTTTATATACAAAACAGAAAATACAAACTGTAGAAAATAAATCTTCTAAAATTACCTTCAGGTGTTAGTTTAGGTTCATAAGCTTTCCTCTTCTTTTGTTTTTCTTTTTTCTTCATTTTTCTAGCCACTAATTAAGAGAATAAAGGATTGTTTACATTTCTTACACTTATATTCAATACTGCATGTAAAGATGTTTATTTTAAAATGTTTAACATATCCTTTAAAAATGCACTAGTATTATGGAAGAAAATAAAATTTTTAAAATCAGTTACCCTCACTGAGGCTAGGAGGAGGAGAATAATCATCCATATCAGAGTCATCGGGACTGCGATTACGGTAACGGCCACTACCAGAAGTCCTCCTTCCTTCATGATAATAACCACTTCTCCTATGGTCACCTGAACTTCTTCTGTCATGTTCTTCATACTCCCAAGCTTCATCTCTATCCTTTTTATGTCTTTTACGAGAAGCTAGAAATGAAATGCATTTTCATTATAAGTACAAAAATTCTACTTTTAATAGCTCAAAATTATACATTTACAAGTTACACACTACCATATAGATGTTCTGTAAAACAAGTGAACACTCTAAAACTATCATATAAAATTCTCTTATGGCATTATTCTAACAATTTCTTTTGAATTACATGAAAACTGTGCCTGAAACTGGCAAAGACCAGCAAACATTTAAAAATACAAATTTATAGGGCATTTGTCCTTTTAAACAAAGTAAGGAAAGTAGAACAAATCAAAATAAGTTTCATCCTTTCATAAGAGAACATTGAGATAATTTCTTCAGTTATCTAAATTGTGACTATTACTGGGTGTCCATGTTCCAATTCAGTGATTGCTTTGCCCATCTAACACAGCAAGTTCCAATGAGACTTGGCAACCTAGATGCTTAAAGATATTCTGTTTTGCCAAGACAACTAAAATTTTGTCTTTATATATATCACAGGAAATTCAGTGTAAAGGAGAAAGCTGGAGTCACAATTCTGGGCCAGGCAGCAAGTATATACCACAGAAGGTTATTATAACCAGTTTTCAGTCAGGACCAAAAAGCCCCGCAGAACTGAACGTTGAAAAACGGATAAATGTTCTATACAGAAACAGAGACTTGGTGGAAATAAAGGGGGGGGGGGAATGGAGAGTTCTCTGTTGTTTTCAAAGGCAGTCTTGAAGGGGAGAGGGTGCTAAGATGTAATAGAAAAAGGATATGGAGGAGGAAGTAATTTCATCCATGAAATCAGCCAACTCTCCATTATCTAAGGTAACAGGATAACTGGGCTAGCAAAGAGATTTCTAACACAGACTGTGCTGTGAAGATCAAAACGGCTCCAAAACATTACATTCTAGACTGACAGAGTTTATTATTCTTGTGAACTTGCATATAACACCCCTGACATCTGTGTGTCTCTACCAAAGTCTCCTGAAGTTTAGAGAGGTATGACTGTATATAGGGTTGTTTCTGAGCAAAATGGCTCCAAGCATTCATACAGAACTGGAACAGAACTGACAAGTTCTTTCTACAACCCCAGTTTATTGAGAAGCATAGGAAACATACCAGGATATAGTCACACCTGGTATAGTACCAGGATATAGTCAATAGGCAGCCCAGGCTCAGAACTAATAAAAACAACAACATTGAACCTGTGGTGATGCTAATGCTCTGCACTGCACCCTAGAGGGCTCCCACTTCTGAAAACAGTACAAAACTTCTACACAGAGGTGGTCCAAGTGTTTAAGGTAATAACTTAGTTCATGCTTTGAGCTGTTCTGCTTATGGATCAGACATGCTTCTGGAGGCAGTACAGTCACGTTCACAAGGCCTGAGCTACTAACACTGTCAGTTCTAAAATGGTTGAGAGTTAACTGCGATTGAAGAAATGGAGAGCTGTCTGGGATACCTGAAGTGAGCATATTGGAGAAGAAAGTAGGGGGTTTATCGGAAAAGACTTTACACATCTTAACTGATTCTTTTCCCCCCATGAGACAGTATTTTGTGGAGGTAGATGAAATCTGCCTCCACAGTTTACAAATCATCAGTATCAATTTAAGCTCTGTAGGACAAATTCTGACCCCAGCTACATCTCCATGAGAAAAGTAACTTCCAATATTGCTTTCCAGCAGAAATTTAAATTGACCAGTTTATTAATGCTGCATGACAAACCAGAATGTGTTACAGTTGTGCTGGCTCTGCAAGGCAAATAAGATGAACATGGGAACAGCTATTCACAATCAGTCACTGCTCTACAAAGTTTATTTTGAAGTAGATAAAATTGACTAAAAATGTAAGTATTAATAATATTTCAAGAGTTATTATTAATTTTATACATAAATAAAGACTATCCGGAATATAAACACCCAATTTCCTTCTGAATTCTGCCAAACATTTATGCAATAACACATTTAGCCAAACATTTATGCAATAACACATTTAGCACTTATTGTATGAGAATGATTTAATCAATTTTTAATTTCTCATCATTTAATTTAACGGAATGCCCCTTCTTCATGAGATACTCAAACAAATTTCTCTTCTTCTATAACAATCACTATTTCATATTTTTTAAAGTTCAATTTTAGACAACTAAAAGAATTCTGAAATACATATGTGTAACAGTACAAATCTATTCAGTGTACTTGTCACAAATCTTTAATTCTCTTGATCATTTTGTCTCTTGTTTTAACTCAGTTCAGTTCTACAGTATCCTTTGAGAAATATTATAATTTATTTTTAAACCAGATGTTCTCAATGAATTGTTTAGAATGATGGCCCGATCTCAAGTGGATATAGTGAACCTAGAATCCCTTAAAGCATATGATTACTGTGAAAGTTTTCCTTAATTTGCTTTACTTTGCATTTAAGAATTTCAACAGCCACTGTGGCTAATAGGTAGATTAAGATCTCTCTGAAATTCCTGACAATCCTCTCCATTCCCAACCAACTTAAATAATTTTGCTTTACTTATTCTTTTTTTAATTCACTGTTCCAGATTATTAACATCATAAACAGGTGAAATGATACGGTAAACAGAGAATATAGAATCCTGAATGAAGCAAATCATCTGATTACAAGTTACCTCAAGATCTCATACTCACGGTCAAAGCAGCATTATTCAGTTATATTTTAAAAGAAAAAAAAAACAAACAAAAGGACATTCTTTTCTGCTTCCTTGATAAAGATCAGAGGTATCGCTATTATATATAAAAATAAAGTATATCTTTTTGTAAAAGCAAAATATTAGCCTTCTTTAGGAGTAGGAACAGAACAATGTACTACTTACATTCAAAAGCTTCTTCACTGTCATTGTCTTCATCAGAACTGATTTCAGCATATTTTGGTTTCTCATTAACTGTGCTACGTTTGCGCTTGTTCATTTTCACACGTTCACAAAGCGGCATGGTGGATTCAATTTCTGCCAGGATCTCAGGAGGCAACTCCTTTAACACTGACTGATCTATGCTACCTATTAATGGAGAGCAAGAAGAGTAAATGTGAACCTGAAGATAATAATGAGGGCCCAACACTACAGTCCTTTCTCAGGAACTGCTTACAGTATATCCACTAATAAATAATACCACAGTTAGATATACTTGGATGTATTTGACAGCCCTTTCTAAAGTTGCATTTATTGTTCACACTGCAATTAGAAATTAACATCATAAATTGCATACACATCTCCTTCAATAAAATATTTTGCCAGGCATATAAACAAATTCAAATTGGTGAATTTCCTTTGTAAAAAGAAATCCTTGCTCTACTTCCACAAAATTTAGTCTTATTTCGGTTCATCCTCTGAATTCAACAAGTTTTCTAACAGTGTAGGTAAATTAAGGATTCATTATGCCTCATATAAACAGTTCTGTTTATTTTCATTCATATTATTTAGTGTACACAAGACAGTAATCTTCCCTTTTCCAGTAGGTAGAGACAATCTGTGGCAGAATCTCTGGGGTCTTATCCCTAAATACAGACCAAATCATTGACATCCCAACCTCTGCCGCAGATTTTTTTTCCTACCTCCTACTAGTAGTTTTATAATGCAACCCAAATTTTTCCTTGATTTTGTTACAAAGCATAGTTGAAAGATTTTTATTTAATATAGACAAACAGCAAGCTGGACAACATCAGGTTTCTTTTCCACAGAGGTAAATAGTTAGACATCATCACACAATTCTCATCACATTTTGAAACTACGATTGGGCCCATATGCAGTCAGTATGAAGGAAATTTACAGTCAAAATATTTTACAAGTGACACAAGGAAACCAAATTAATTCAAAAGTATTTCTTGGGGTTTTGTTTATTTGATGTCTTATCTTTATTTATCAAAGAACCTATTGCACAGCTTTTAAGATTATCGGACTAAACTGTTAACCTTTTTCCAACAACAGAACAAATGCCTTTGTCATAAGTGCCTCTCTCTCCTTCCCAAGGCATACTATATTATTTAGATAGAGAGGAAATCACCTGCCAATTGCTATACACACACAAAAAAATCCTCCAAGAAATCATCTTCTGGATGATAATTCACTTTTTAATTGCATTCACTATATCACTAACATAACTTTCTAAAATTTATTTCCATTTTTACACTAATATCCTGTCTTCTAATCCAAGGTTAGTCTTCCCCCCCCCCCAACAACTTTAACTGGAATTAGAAAGAGCCTTAATATGAGAAAATAGTTTCCAGCAACAAAATTTTTTAAAAAGTCTCATATATTACTGGTTTCACATATCTCTACATCCATAAAATCTGCCTATAAGCAATGAAACTAATGATCAGAAAATTATTTTTCTATAATTCTCAGGTATGTTCAGCAAGTCATCCCATTTAAGTGCATTTTTAAAAAAGATTTAACTTAAAATATTGGGGTTTTCAAACTGAGGTAGGGAAATATCTATAAAGTAAAACTGACAGCAAAAGTTGTCCCTGCTTCCCCCATTCTATGGTCACTCTTATTTATTTGCTTTAAGTTGCCATCCTTTGATAATCACCACCTGCCAAAGTTACCTAAATTCTCAATATTGCTTTCAAAAATGCTAGAAAACATTTCACAGTGTGGTTTACCATGGCACTGTGAAATGGTTATTCTTCGTGGGCTGGGCACTTGATTGAAGATAGGAAGAAGTATGACAGCACGGACAGATCAGTTCCTCTGTGGGTACCACCAGCTGACTGGATGCCAGTCAGGTCTAATCTGGGCGCTGCATAGCCATGTCTGAGCAGTGGTGTCCCCATACTAATACTTCATGTCTCTTTGCACACCTATACAGTGTCTGAAGAGAGTTAGCTTACATTCAGCCCTAGACTAGAGGAAAATTTGCACATACGTGTTTTAAGACAATTTCCACAGGTGAAATCGCTAAAGGGCCTCAGATCCTGTTTTTTTAACACATATTCTCAATTTCATGCACTGTTGGTAATTTCATTGGAATCAGTGGGACAACACACAGAGCATAAAGCCTACAGCAAATCTGGCCAAAGACATTGCAAAAAACAGCTGCAAGTAAAGGAACAAAAGTTGCATTAAGATTCATACAGATGCTTAAAAGCTAGATGGGCTACATGCGCTTACACTAACAGGAGTATTTTCTACAAATATATCTTTAAGCCTCTACTAGTCTACAATGAAAAGTAAATTTAAAAACAGAATAACTAGTAAGACAGATTGCTTGGAGAGGAAATCAGAAAAGAAAACAAATCAGTAATGGCAAGAGTTCCATGACCAAATTCTAATTCAATTCAATTTCAAACTCAATTTCAGAACTATGCCTGAATGTTTCATGAAGTAATTTTAAGATTGCGATCATTGCTTTGAGGAACTGTTAGAACAGAATTTGTTCTTTATTTTCCTTATACTGTGCACAAAGAACATCTCAGTAAGATGAAAGGTGATATATTTTAAGTAAGAAAACCCTTAAAAAAACCAAAAAAACACGAAACAAGAAACAAAAATCACAGGCTACTACTCTCCTACCTCCTAGGAATATCTATTCTTGCTTTCCTTATTGATTTTGTTCATGGGGTAGAACACTACTCAATCTTTAAAAATAAGTCAATTACCACAGTGTTAATTAGACATCAACGAAAAAATAAAAATGCAAGTACTTTAAATATTTGGAAAAATAACTTTATTTCCTTCTCAAAAGTTCCAAGTTTTTTATGTTCTCCAATGCTAAATTCAACTAATGCTTGAACTGCACTATCTCCTGTTAGAGATATTTCAGATGACAGTATAAGCTTCCCCCTTTTTCTTTTATTAGGGAATATGAAAAGCTTTCTTTATTCAAGAAGGGAATAGCAGAAAAGAGAACAAATAGAATTATTGTAAAGTGCTCTATAAGCCATCTATAAAGTTTTTGTTTCTGTCACAATGTTCCCTGGAACAAGTCTGCTGCATGCCCAGTTTCCTTAGCTGCTGAGGATTGTAAATAACCAAATCTAAAAAGAGTTTTACTCATGCAGTACAAAGGAGTTAAGTATGACTGCACATGTATGAACAATTCTGATATACATGGAAAAGGACTCCCCATCCTTTCCGAAGAAATTCAGAGATATTATATACTGTGGGACTCCATTCAAGAGCTTGTTAATATTTATTTTACTTTATTACTTACATTATGTTGAGTCAGGGCAACCCAATCTTCACTAGAAACATCTTACTAAATTCCTTTTTTTATAGCTCCATATTTTATAATAAATGTAGTATTTATTTGTTCAGGGTAGTAAAGAAATACTTAAGAGAATCCAGTTCACCATAAGAATCCAGTCACATGGCAACAAACATTAGGTTATAAAACCCATACTAATGCCTTTTCAGTTTACAGGATACTTTTCAAAAATGATTAAAAGAATATAGAACACAAAACCATTTGAAAGCATCTACAAAAACATGTATGATCACCTTCAGTTTTTCAATTTGTTTGATAAGTTTGCTAAGACCTGGTACCTACTTTCCTGCTTCCACTTTATTCAGTTACATTCGACTCTAGCTTGCATGGCTTTTTAAATAGCAAAGGAGAAAGTAACTTTACTAAAAAGTTACTCCACAAGTTAATAAGATTGCTCCAGTAAACCGAGCTTTCTGAAAATCTGTCCTCGTCAACAGAATAACTCAATTTTTTGCAATGCGTGTGATCAGCATATACAGTATGCCTGAAATGGACTATAGGCATCAGTGTTCTTCAGACATCATTTACACATACTCTCAAAGCTGCTGCAACTATTAAAACAAACAAAAAAAACCCACAAGAAAAGTGCCATCCTAACCAAATCTTTGTTCCACTGTAAGGAATCACAATGCTGATAAACTCCACATTAGTGAAACTGAAGGGCAAGTCACAGACTAGCTGTAAGAAAAATTCATCAACAATTCATCTTGAAGAACTGCATACATGAACAACCACTTCTTCAGTGCTTTTCCAAACCTATGCAATGCTGTTCATGACTTACTAGTTGCTTGCTGAAGGAAGAACATATGCTTGTTTTTGTTTGATTGCCATTATCAAAAGGTTTCTTACAGAAGATATTCAAGAATCTTCAGCTGTTACTGAATATCCACTGACCGTCAAGATACTTGTTTCTCACCAAGCAATTATTGACAAAATATAAAACAGTTAAAAACCAGCCAGAAAATCTTAGCTAAAAATGAATTAGTCTGTAAACCTCCTCCCATATTCTATTTTAATCTGGGAAGCTTTTCAAAAGGTTTTGCCACGTATAGTAGAAAGAGTTCTACAAATGTCTAGTGGATATAGTATTTCCCTTCTTCACGTATGGCTTAAAAAAAAGAATGGCAAGGCACAGATCTGATTCAAAGTTCAGCATTGCTTTTTGTTCATAACTTGATGGGTGGTTTCAAGTTTGTAGAACAGCCTTTAAATTTAGCTAATATTTACGCAAATCTAATCTTTAGAAGGATCCAAAATCACTTTGCCTTGAATTTGCAAGTCAAATAGATCTCCCTGATTCAGGCAGATGCATCCATCACCAGAATGCCTTCAAGAGAGGTTGAACATAAAAAAACCCACCCAAAAACGTAACATCATTATGGACTTTTATTAGATCCATTCAATATGGACAGCACAACTATATTTTGACACAACAATCAGTGTGTTCAGATTAGTTTCACCTGGCTTGATATGGTAACTTCAAACAAGTAGCTATGGAAAAGGGGATGATGCTTGCTGACACTTAGGTCAGCTTTCCAGGATCAGAGAGTCTGTTCCTGCCATAAAATCAAAACCAACACTAATAAACTCTGTTATCTTCTCAGTAATGATTTATCTTTGCTTTCCAAACTATGGAAAACAGATGTATGGTTTACATTTTGGTGTAATTTCCTACTAACTAACAAGCCATCAAGATTCAAAAACATTTAGAAACCTAAACTCCGAACTGCTACTTCCATAACTATAAGAGACAGTTAATACAGTTGGAAACAATCCATATCAGTTTGCTTATATGATTACTTTAAAATACTCGTGACATCAAAATGGCCTGTTTGCACATGCACATACATCTATTGCAACAAATGAACAAGTGCTTGAAGAAAAACTGCCCCTGAAGTTCATTTCAAAACTAAGGTTTATGTTAATGAAGTCTTTTGCATATGTTAGACTCCCATAAATATTGTCTTTTCCATTTCTGTGTGGTAATACTTTGCAAAGTATAAGCAAAACTGCTGTTAATGCAACTTCATATTTGTAATCTCTATACCTTGTATTTTAAAATGCAACTTTTTCCAAATATCAAGACATTATAGAAAAGAACACACAAGGGTCTAAGAGGGAACAGTGCCACTTGTTTGGGGTGGGGATATGAATCTTAACTTTGCATTTCTCAGTGTTTAGAAATTTAAGTTTAGCCACTCCCCACATTCTGGAACTTCTACACTAATGAATTGCCACACATCTTCATTTTGACATTAAAAATAAAAACTTACAGATTACAGCTCAATTTTGCCCTCCCCTCACTCCTTTTTAGCCACAGAAGACATTAACTGCCTACTGGACTCTTCTTATTTTGCTAATGACTAGTATATCCAGTCTTGCTGTTATTCCACAGAGGCCAAGCTCACCTTCCTTACATGTCCTCTCTGAACATTTGATAGAGGATGTGGTTTAACCCAGTTTAACCCAGTGGTTTTGGGTCTACCTCCCTTATGTATCACCAGCTTACTGTCTAACTTTCTCAAGTCATTTTGGGTCACCACTATAAATACACTGATAAAACCTCCTGTGTCAGACATATATACAGGAAGGAAAGCAGTTTCTTTCTGGATTAGCTCAAACAACCTTCAAACTCTGTGCTAAATCAAATAAAATACACTCTTACTCCGTAACAAGAGTGCCTTCTTTCTTGTTGGATAGCCATGTCATTGTAACTACAACAGCACAGACTCACAGCTTAATTCTACTATAACCACTCATGCAGATAAGGTTCTATTTTAGATTAAGAACTAAAAGAAAAAAGAGGGGATAAAAGTACTTCCCTACTTTATAAAGATGCTTGGAAAATAAACACACTTTTAAAATAGTTAAGTACTGTTACAGTATAGCACTCAGGCACTACAGTGCAAAGGGCCACATGACTACCTGTGATTGATGAACAGCTTACTGGTTAAAGCCGAAAATTTTCAGCTATCCCTTAGTGTGCAAATTTAATTATATCCTTTCCACTGTGCTCTCCCTTAAAATGCTCCAGTATGTTCTTTATATCCGAGTCCTTGGTGATCAGAGTCCCTTGCCCACCAGCATCACACTCCTCCAAATAATTCTGTGCCCTGGAGAGTTTTAAGAACAGAAGGGGAAACACAGGGAAATTGCAATCCTTTTCTCAAAGAGCAATTTTAAGGTATGAGGAAAGTACATCTGCTCATAAGACAGAAGTTCCACTTTTATCTCAATACCATATCATCAGCTGAAAAACACACCATCAAGATGAATACTGATGACAATCTGAGTAGTCGTCCATTTATTTCAGTGGCTTTCCTCTTTCCTCTCCCATTCTCTTAAAGTTTGTGGAAGGATATACAGCTACATCCTATAAACAGGATATAACCCTCTATTGAGCCCCTTACCCTCACCTTTTGACTACATCCATGAAGGGATAACTCTTGAGCTCAGCTCACACACACACACGCCTGAAAGAGGGTGGGAGACTGAGATCCCCTCACCACCGCCCAAGGGACTGTGCCCACAGGATTCTCTGCTGCAATGGATTTGGCGGGAGGGAGAGAGAAGTAGTGTTAGGAAGAAGTATGTCCTATATCATTCCATAGAACCTGCTTGAACACATCTTTCAAAATCATTTTTCCTCATCTACCCCAATACTGGCATAAAGGGAAGGCGCTCAGCCTCAGGCTAAACAAAAGGAGAGGTTCAGGCTTCCCTGTTTATATTCCAGTCCTTCGCTCTGGCCTTGAGAAATGGGACCCAGCCAGGTTGGTAGGTCAGAGAAGAATCCGGACACAGGAACTGAATAATTCCAAGATGTAGTAGAGGTCATCATTGCCCACAGCTAAGCAGCACAGATTCAAAAAGGATTTTACAATAGCACAAAATACTCTTAGAAGCAAGAAACATTTTTTGACAGAGGGAAGAGATTTCCAAAGAGCACCCTGAAGGATCCAGACAGAGAGCAAGGAATATACCCAACGCACACTCTCCAAAGATGCCAAGAAGCATGAGAACTCACATTACATTGGTATCAATGATTTCCTCAAGCTATCCGATTGCTGCAGCAACTATAGCCACAAGTTATTTTATTCCTTATTGCTATTCACTGACTTCTTGTCTTTATAAAAATCGATAAAAGAAGGCTAGAGAAGTCTAGTTTTGTAAGATACTTCACAAAAAATATAGCAGCACTCAGAGTAAAATGGAGCAAGATCGGCAATTGAAATAAATGCAGTGCTGCACAAAACCTCACTTTTATGAATCAGAGTGTCAGGGGATTGCTTTTGGATTTTGCTGTCATTGCTTTTGAACATATGCATTGAAATTTAAGCCAACTCAATTTATTGTATTAAAAAGTTAAGATGTTTTGTACAGTTGCAAAACACAGCATGTAATTTTCTGTTACCATTAATGTTTGGAATCTGAAATTTATGATTGATGATTTCTATCACTTACACGTGCCAAAGTAATTTTTCAAAAGTGAACTAATTAAACAATGCACTCCTAAATCTGCAAACAGACAAAGCATCATATTTCGGATGAACCAAAGTACAATGAAACTAGTAGATTTGGTCAAGTTTATTATTGCTGCTAAGACCTAGATGTGCAACATGCAAAGTTCACTCTTATTATCCAGAGAAGACTTAAGAACAACTGTGAGAACAAGAATCAAAATATTTACCTTAGTGGCAAAGAAATAACTCAAGCAGCCTCCAGGCAAAGCAGTGTGCTAAAAATGTCTCCTATTGTACTGGTAACAGATCAACACAAGAAAGGACTCCAGTGTGCAACTGCTGAATTCCTGCTGTCTACCGATATAATTTTATCCAACATCTACTTCTGAAAAACTAACACCAAAAACGAAGGCCCCAGAGAGTACGTACAATGCCCACATACATCCCAACATATCTTTTGGGATAGGACAAACACACCATGCCTAAAAAAATCCCTGCAAATAGGAACAATCCATGCTAGAGAACTGAGATCTTCCTAGACTATTGGATTTAACTGGTTATATATAGCTTGGTTTTGGCTTTTGACTAAACAATGCCTGGAATATTTTTCAAACTATGAACCTGCTCAGTCCAGAAAGGAGAAAAAAAAATTAATTAGGGCTAAATGGACAAAGTGTATATTAAAATGGATCCTCTGCAAACTCAACATATCTTTAAATACTTCTAATGCCATGAGGGACAGCCAGCTCCTCTTCTAGACTAGTTAAGTTGAAAAGAAGTAGTCACTAATATCTCAGAAAAGAGGAAAACCAGGAAGATTGTAGAATTCTTATGGAAGTGATGGTTTTTTCTACAAATTCAGTTAAATTTAGAGTTTAAGAGAAGCTTTAAAGACTTCAGCTGAGAAGAATCATGATAAACTCCTTGCTGTAAACCATGAAATATATCCTTTACTTCTCTGAAATGTGGCATAATTTACTAGAGAACTTCAGAGAAAGTTATGACATGCTTGATCCACCTGGCAGTGCACACACATGCAAGATGCTTAATGGGTTATTACTCTGGCCTTCCCACATGCAAATGCAGTTGCTACCAGGAACTCTAAAACAGTGATTCCAAATTTCAGATTTGTGGAATTACGGACTTTCACAATGGTTATCTTTACAAAAGCACAATCTGTAGTAAGCAAGCTGAGTTGCAGCCTTTTCCTTTCCAAAGGAAATATGCTTTTACTCCAGTTATTTCCTTGCAGCACAGCTGCTTGCCCCACTGATTTCAGTGAGTACAACAGTATGTCTGTTTCAGCATCAAGAGATTGTTATTTTGGAAATAAATTTGAGTTGAACTCTAAAGTTTTCTTGATGAGTTAATATCCATAAGCTGTTTTTCTCAAAGGTTTGCCAATTTTGTCTTTGTAGAAGTCCTATACATGAAGGATTTAAACAAATGTTTAAAATTGATACTCCCTTTTTGTCTACAGTTTTCAGCTGTACCAAAAAGTATTGGTGAGTAGCTCTGCTGTGCTGCCCAGAAGACTGTGAGAAGCATCAGAAGTTGGCTCACTGAGCCAACACAATCTGGATACAGCTTTTCATCCTTTAATTCTCCCTTTTTCCCTGTCACTCTTACCTAGAAGATGAGTGCCTAATTGATTACTCTGCTTCACAAGTGAGACTGTTTCCAGCAGTGCTAGAACTCAAAGATGTACCATCATGTTACACAAATACCATGGAATTTTACGCTGCTACAGCCTACCACTGACTACAAATTATAGTTATTATAGGCTCTGAAAAAGTCATCTGGAATTTAAAAAAAAAAAAACACACAAACATAGAACACAGAAAAATCTAGAAGCATTGTTTTAACTCTACGACATAAAGATGATTAAGCAGCAGTAAATTTTTTAGTTGCACCTGTAAAAATATGAAGAGGACCTTTAAAGAAATGGCAAATCTTCACTCAAATTTCAGATCATAACAGCAGAGAACACAGTATATTTAAGGAAGACTTGTAGTGAGCAATGAAAACCTGTGTTTAAAGTTCTGTGTTGTACAGATAATGAAATCCTATAATAACAATCTACACAATGAAGGAGTAGCATTCAGCATTAGATTCTTCAGTGAAATTATCACTTCTTTTTTTTTTAAACAACAAAGTCTCTTTAGGTGATATTTGAAGACCCAAAAGGTGTTTCTGCACAAGTCTTAAAAAACATGCATTCATTTGTCCTAGAACTAAAACTTGCATTACATATGTGGTGCTTATTTTGGAAAGCCAATCCTTCAAATATATTATAAACCAACTCAGACATCTTAACACAGTTACAGTTTCTCTCATTACTCATATCTGTTTCATACTTTAACAAAGTAAAATTTGTCTTGTTCAGAATGCAGTAACTGTAAAACTGGTAACAACTCCCATCTCAACATAGCTGATCAGTATAGCTATAAGAAGCAGCAGAGAAGGTATTCACTGAAGCTCTGAAAAGAAAGGATAGCAAACATGACCTCCTCATTGCAGGCACAAACTCGAAGGGAAAAGTTTCATGGATTCCCCAACAACATACATTTGCATTAAAACCAGGATAAAAGGCATTCACAGATGTTAAAACCAGAAGAAAAAAAGTGTTACAATTCATTCTGACCTGGACAAAACAGGCCACAAAATTTCACCGTAAGACCCCTTAACAAAAATACTATGAAAAAAAACTTCCATAACTTTCCTCTTGAGCTAGAGTGCATCTTTCAGAAAATTGCTCAAAGATCAGGAGAGAGAAAAAAATGTTGTTTCTTCCTTATAAATGCCAAAAGGGACTGTTGGGATGGTTCAATCTTAACAATCGTGTACTACGGCTATCCTATTCATATAATAACAAAATTTCAAACCTGTCTATAAAATTTGATTAAAATGTTACTTTGTTTTTTTACAGTACAATGCAAGGTATGATTTTCAAATTTAAAGTTTACTGAAACAATGTAAAAAGTTGTATAGACTTTCAGTATACATAGCATTAATTTTAGCTTAAAACAAGTCAATTTTACTGAGTTTTATAATGAATGGGCATTAGTCCCCTAAGACAGAATGACTATCTAAATGGTGTTTTGAACTAGCTGAACTAATCCTATTTTAAACTGGATTTCAGATAAATCACAGCAATGATGTTGTACGTGACAAAGCCAGGAGAAGACATTTTCTTGGGGGAGGGATGGATGAGAAAGGAAAAACAAAGGACAAGAAATACAAGGGGGTAAAAGAAGGAAAGATAAAGCAAAATATACTAAGCTACATGGAATAAGAGGGATGCGAGAAGAAGTGGAATAATGATGCTAAAAGGCAACACTAGAAAAGATTTGCTACAATCTGTTAAGAAATATAGGATGAACTAAATAAAGAATGTTTATGAAAATTACATCTCCTAGTATATTAAAATGTTTATAACTAAAAATGGCATGGAGTAAAACAGTGAATGCTATTTCTCTCAATTGTAGTGAGGACATTGTGGAAATGACATGAATATTTTCTATATCAGTCAGTTGTTGACAAATAGACTTTGGCTTATGAAGAGATATCTTTATGAATTATGAACCTTTTAAAACACTGGAGTTCACCTAATTATTTAGCATAATATATCCTAGGAAGCAGGTTACCAGGAAATTGGGCAAAAAAATGTAAAACTAAAAATACACATGAAAAATCTGAAGTTCAAAGACACTTTCTCCAAAATCTGCCTGGCTGAACACTCAAAACTTGATTTGTAAGAGAAACATAGTTACAACATTATTCTTTCCATGAAACTTATTTCTAGTACCATTGTAAGAATCTTATTCTAGATACAATAGCAGAGACTGATATCAGATTCAAACTTTTTTTTTTTCCCCTGGAAAATATGTCCCAAGTTATTTCAGAATATGTAAGAAATATATGACTTCAGAAAACATAAAATACACAAAAACATTGCAGAAAAGTTATAAACCTGACTTTAAAATGAATGCATTGCTCATGTGTGACACAGCTACTAGAGTCATGCCAATTGGATGAGTCATTAAAACCTTTACACATTACTAAAATATACTATATAAATAACCACATACAATACAGACTACAAAAAAGTCTACTTCAGAAACATTTTAGAAAGCATACATGCACTGTATATGGCACCAAGGGCTCTAAAAATTACTGATTTTCTGCACATAGAATTGTGTGAATTCAAAGTCTATCCTTTTGAGACTAGAGCTGAATTCCATCAGAAAGTTTTCAGTATTCCCTATCAAGAACACAAAAGTTTCATCTGAAATCTTTAGACTAAGCTGACAGCAAAGATGTCATATTTTTATGTCCGACTCTAGATACCTATTATTATTAGAAATGGAATTTTTGCCTGTTTTGAACCTCAAAAAGGGAGAGGGGAAATGTTCATAATTCCAGGATAAAGAGAAAATATTTAACAAGGAGGCTAATATTTTACAAATAAGTAATACTCATCCTGAATTATTAAGTGTTTAAGAGTCAATACAATCAGGTTAGTAGATAGAGAACAGATGTAGCACAATAAATTCATTATACAGATATCAACTCTGTACACATGGACATAAACATAGTTATACATTCACAAAGATGATTTCTACATCATTTCTTATCAGATCAACTTTGTAAGAAAACATTTTAATCTTGAATTCATGAGCAATGATATACCTGGAACTGCATTCATAAATAATCCTGTATACAGCTGAAATCCTCTCCCCTGCCACTTTATTTGTCTATTTTTGAGACATGACAGCTCTATAAACATAAATATGTAAGAAATTTAAATGCTTTAAATGCTAAACATTAAAAAAGGAACCCTGACCAGTTAGTAACATTGATTTCACAATGTGAAATGATCCACTTCAGTCTGAAACCAAAGAAGCCAAAATTATAGCACCAAGAAGAAAAGCAATCTTATAAAAAAAGTGTTAAATCTGCAGAAGAGACAATCAATCAAATATCAAACCTACAAACTATTCTGAATAATTTCCTGTTCATATTACTAATTTGAAAATGCCAGCCCACTCTTTACCAGTTCCTTTCCTCTTTCCACATACACTGGACCCTAGAGACAACAATATCTGAATTCTCCTAAAGACAGAACCTTTTTGTAAGCTTATTGTCACACAGCCTAAAGTGTGGAGGCTTCCCAACAGAGTTGTATTTATAGTGTAAAAGAGGCAGATGGGACTTTGTAACTGCCTTCTTATTTCATCATGTCAAAACATCCCTTGGAAAAACACATTTCATTTCCAATTAAAAATATAAAAGAATCTTAGGGCTTGTATACATAGTATTTCCCACCACTCCAGCTACACTGATTTAGTTACAGTAGTACCAGTCCCTTATACAGACACACTTAAACCAGTTTAAAACATTCATATAGCAGTTATGTTTAACTAGATAAATTGCCAGATTAAACTAATGTATCTGAAGTACAGCTTAAGACTATTTAAGTGTTCCCACATTAGGAACTTGCATTGGAGTAAACAAATAATTTCAGTTACACTGTAGCAAGATTTCCAGTAATGACAATCCCGTAGACAAGTTTCACTTTGTTCCCCAAAATCACCATATAAGCAAGCATATAAACTATCAAACGTTTGCATTTAATTTCTAACCACAGGAGCAGCAAATCTAAAAGAACAGGAGTGTACAAGATATAATGCAATTAACATTAAAAAAATCTTACCTTTATTAGATTTGGATGACTTGTTCTTGTTAGGTTTAAAACAAGAGCCCCTTGATTTATCTTCTCTATCCTTAATAAATTTCTGCACATCATCCAATGAAAGCTTTTGAAGGACAACTACAGGCTTAGCTCCTTTATTTAGATCTTCAACTAGCCCAATCTTCTCTACTTTGTCCTTCTGTTCACCTTTAAATTCAGTTTTCCTTGACTCCTGAGTGACATTGCCATCTTTATCACGCTTGATTTTTGGAATGACAAAATGTTTCAATGCGCCAGATCTTGCCCCCAACAAATAACTGGGAAACTCTGCTTTATTGTCAGCATGTGCTTTATTACTATCTACTTTACTCTTATTACCATCTGTCCTTCGTTCATCCTTGCTGTTGGGTGATTTAAAACCAGGTTTATCAGATCTTGACTTACTAGAATCTCCTTTATCTTCCTGTTTAATGCGAGGGCTGTCAGGTCTTGATTTCTGATCCCCAGAAGAAAACCTTTCCCTTGATTCACCAGACTCATGTCTATGTTTCCTTTCAAATTTCTCAATTTTTGAACCATCAGATTTAATACCATGCTTAGAATCATGTTCATTTTTGTTTGAGGATCTCAAATATTCAGGCCTTCTAATCTTGGATGGATCTCCTCTGTATCTCTCTGACTCCTCCCTGTCCTCAGATCTTTGTTTAAGGCTATCATGGTCACGCCTCGGTGTATCAGAAACTGAACGCCCATCAGGCCTTTGTTTTGTTGGATCAGATCTACTTTCAGATTTTATCCTTGAAGGATCAGATTTCACATCTAGTTTATGCCTAGATATTTCAATTTTCTTATCTGACAATGGTTTACTCAAGTCCCTCCTGTTATCATGTCTATGTTTTGGCGTTTCGGGCCTGCCTTCACTCTTCTGTTTTGGCGTTTCAGGCCTCTGCCTTATTTCCTGCTTGCCATTATTTTGTTTCCCCTCATTTTGTTTCATCTCCATTTGCCTGCTCTCATTTTGTTTTGATTCTGTCTGTCTGTTCTCATTGTGTTTCACTTCCATTTGTCTCCTTTCATGCTTGCTTTCATGTTTAGCTTCTACCTGTTTGTTCTCATTGTGTTTACTTTCCAACCGCCTGCTCACATTTTGCTGAAATTCCATTTGTCTGTTTTCATTTTGCTGGATATCTGTCTTTTGACCCTCAAAGTCTGACTTTTTCCTAAAAATCTCGGGATGGTTTTCAGGTTTAAATTTAAGAACTCCAGCAGCGTCTTCTTGGGGAACACACGCAAACCCATCATTATACTGCTTAATTTCTTCAGGTTTTTTGATGGTGTCCAAATCCTGAGTTACTGTTGCCTGAGAGTCCGCTCTTCCTGCTTGCTGCAGATCAATACTAACCATCAACGCTGGCCTCGCCCCATTTCCTGCAGAACCTGTCTCCTGAGAAGCTGCTCTATTTCCCCCAGTAGCACCTCCAGCCTCCTGTGGTTTGTTTTCTTGTTTTCGCTTTTTCAGAGGCTTATCTGCAAATTAAAAGAGAAAAATCACAAATGCTATAGATAGAAACAGGTAAATATCCAAGCAAAAATGTCCATTCGCCTCCATCCTCACCAATTAATCCTCCTCAGCATGTATGTGCACACACAACAAAACCCATTGAATTTAAAAGCAAGATAGAACTTCTCTAACTAATACTTTTTAATGTATTCAGACTATCATTCGTTGTCAGTCTACCACGTGCCAATTAATCATTAAAAAACCACCCTCAAAACATATGAAATCAGTCCCTGTAAAATTCCCAAGAGAACCATCTAATAAAGCAGCTGCAATACATAACGACCAAAAAAAAAAAAATATTAATTTACACTTGAAGCAAGTTTTGAGGAATATTACTATAAAAGATTCTCTTCTACAGATTCAGTCTGCTTCATTATACATGAACTAAGCAAGGATCTGCAATGATTAAGACAGAGGTTCTCCCTACTTGGTTCAGTGCATCAGTTGGACTTCACACATATTGTAGCCAAGGAACACACGAAAAATGAACAAAAATGATTAAAATAACTCCAACACTCCATGCTTCTCTTTGAAACAAGGAGTATATCAAGAGTTGGAGTCTATACCATAACACATATATATTAGGTGGGGGGCCACTACACACTTAAAAGCTTGATTATTTTCCCTTTGCAACCATAATGCTTTTCATGGATGAAATAAAAAGTTCAGTGATAATTTTATGTAGTGTCAAGAGCTTGACTCTGCAATAATCCTTTCAGTTTACACTAAAAAAAATCATTAAGAGTAGAATACAGAAAAATAAAAAGTGAGCCAACCACACACCCTGTAATTTGGTAGAATTCATAGAAATGAGAAGCACATGGAAATATCAAAAAGAGTATGTTCTATTCATTTAAAATACAACCTATTTATATTACCAACATGGTACTCTAAAATTAATTTCTGCCATGAAACTCAAAAGTCCTACCTGCACTAAGGCTTATATTCTCATATCTCAACTATCACTTTGTAATTTGTCAAAAAAAGCAATGATTTTCTCTGTAATCAGGGAATATGATTTTAAGTCTAAGTAATGACCAAACATAGGTTGGAAATTCTGTTGTAGATCTATTGTCAAAACATCTAGACCACAAATGCAATATAAGAAAAATAACTTATTTTGCGCCTAGATTTGTGGTGCCTTATCACCAGATGCAATGAGCCAGCTCTCTTTTTGGGAGCAGGGGAAGGGTAAGGAGGATGCAATCAAGGAAAAGGGAATTAAACTCTAAGGAAAAAAAAACCCAACCTCTCAAGTTGTAAACCAGAATTATAACATATGACTTCTAATTTCTTCTATACTTGTAGAAGATTCTTATTCAGAAGAATTAAAACTTTGAAGGATCATCTCCAAAATTAACATTAGAACACAGTAACAAGTAGTAACATGGTCAATTCCAGTGATGTGAACAGATTTGCGTTTTTTTTCCATCATTTTCATTCTCAAATCTATTTGTGCAACTCTAACTTCCTAAAACTCCAAAATTATGTACAACATTTAATGGCTGGAAGACAGTAAAGACAGATACAATAAACTCCATGCAGAAACTGGTCAAGTGCAAATAAGGAACTTTTCAAAGTTCAACAAAAACCTGTAGGAATGCCTGCCAACTTTATGGTAGACATGCAAAGCAAAATAAATTTGCCGAATCGAAGGTGCAGCTTTTTAGCATGGCGATTTTTGCTTTTTCTGTACAACAACAACAACTGTTGGATTCATATGAGAGGTTATATAGATTAACTTCCCTACACTACTTATAAAAACAAATGTATTTTTTGAAACCTTCACACAGTGACAAAAATTATTTTTCTCCCTGTGACTAAGAGGGCTTTGACCTCACTGAGCTTCATGGTAGGTCTTAGGAATGGCCATGAAGTAGAAGCTTCCAGATTGATAGATTTCAAATTTGTTTTTGTTTTTTTTTTTTAAACATATACATTAATATACATACATACACACACATATCACTACCTTATTTCTCAATTAAAACTCTCTAAATTTTGAAACACAAATTGAGAAACTTGTGTTCTTAGGAAAAAGTCAGTCAGCTTTTTCATTTTAACCCAAAAATGTCAGCCACACTGAATAACTCCTGTAAATCTCTGATGGTGGATCTAACAGTAGCCTTTAAGACATTACTGTTATCAGTTATCCGCCCCATGCCTTTAACTGAGGTTATCACCTGTAGCAGAAGGGAAGACACATTCACATTTCCAAAAGAGAATCATAGAATCATAGAATCATTAAGGTTGGAAAAGACCTCTAAGATCATCGAGTCCAACCGTCAACGCAACACCACCATAGCCACTACACCATGTCCCTAAGCGCCTCATCTACACGTCTTTTAAATACTTCCAGGGATGGTGACTCAACCACTTCCCTGGGCAGCCTGTTCCAAGGCCTGATCACTCTTTCAGTAAAGAAATTTTTCCTGATGTCCAATCTAAACCTCCCTTGGCGCAACTTGAGGCCATTTCCTCTTGTCCTATTGCTAGTTACTTGGGAGAAGAGACCAACACCCACCTCGCTACAACCTCCTTTCAGGTAGTTGTAGAGCGCGATGAGGTCTCCCCTCAGCCTCCTCTTCTCCAGGCTAAACAGTCCCAGTTCCCTCAGCCGCTCCTCATAAGACTTGTGCTCCAGACCCTTCACCAGCTTCGTTGCCCTTCTCTGGACACGCTCCAGCACCTCAATGTCCTTCTTGTAGTGAGGGGCCCAAAACTGAACACAGTATTAGAGGTGCGGCCTCACCAGTGCCGAGTACAGGGGCACGATCACCTCCCTAGTCCTGCTGGCCACACTATTCCTAATACAGGCCAGGATGCCGTTGGCCTTCTTGGCCACCTGGGCACACTGCCGGCTCATGTTCAGCCGGCTGTCAATCAGCACCCCCAGGTCCTTTTCCTCCAGGCAGCTTTCCAGCCACTCTTCCCCAAGCCTGTAGCGTTGCCTGGGGTTGTTGTGGCCCAAGTGCAGGACCCAGCACTTGGCCTTGTTAAACCTCATACAATTGGCCTCGGCCCATCGATCCAGCCTGTCCAGGTCCCTCTGCAGAGCCTTCCTACCCTCGAGCAGATCAACACTCCCGCCCAACTTGGTGTCGTCTGCAAACTTACTGAGGGAGCACTCGATCCCCTCATCCAGATCATTGATAAAGATATTGAACAGGACCGGCCCCAAAACTGAGCCTTGGGGAACACCGCTCATGACTGGCTGCCATCTGGATTTAACTCCGTTCACCACAACTCTCTGGGCTCGGCCGTCCAGCCAGTTTTTTACCCAGCGAAGAGTGTACCTGTCTAAGCCGTGAGCCGCCAGCTTCTCTAGGAGAATGCTGTGGGAGACAGTGTCAAAGGCTTTACTGAAGTCCAGGTAGACCACATCCACAGCCTTTCCCTCATCCACTAGGCGGGTCACCTGGTCATAGAAGGAGATCAGGTTGGTCAAGCAGGACCTGCCTTCCATGAACCCGTGCTGGCTGGGCCTGATCCCCTGGTTGTCCCGGACATGGCTCGTGAGAGCCCTCAAAACGAACCGCTCCATAATCTTCCCCGGCACCGAGGTCAGGCTGACTGGCCTGTAGTTCCCCGGATCCTCCTTCCAGCCCTTCTTGTAGATGGGCGTCACATTGGCAAGCTTCCAGTCGTCCGGGACCTCCCCTGTTAACCAGGACTGCTGATAAATGATGGAGAGTGGCTTGGCAAGCTCCTCTGCCAGCTCCCTCAGTACCCTCGGGTGGATCCCATTCGACTAACCAGGTGGCCTTTGATAAATGTGTGTCCCAATGTTTGAATGTCCCACCACCCATTGCTCTCAGCGTAGTCTTTAGCAGCCCATTGTATCGTTTGATTTTCCCAGAGGCTGGTGCATGGTAGGGGATGTGATAGACCCACTCAATGCCATGCTCTTTGGCCCAGGTGTCTATGAGGGTGTTTCGGAAATGAGTCCCGTTGTCTGACTCAATTCTTTCTGGGGTGCCATGTCGCCATAGGACTTGCTTTTCAAGGCCCAGGATGGTGTTCCGGGCAGTGGCATGGGGCACAGGATATGTTTCCAGCCATCCGGTGGTTGCTTCCACCATGGTGAGCACATAGCGCTTGCCGTGTCGGGTTTGTGGGAGTGTGATATAATCAATCTGCCAGGCCTCCCCATATTTATACTTCAACCATCGTCCTCCATACCAAAGAGGCTTTACTCGCTTGGCTTGTTTGATTGCAGCGCACGTTTCACATTCGTGAATAACCTGTGCAATAGCGTCCATGGTTAAGTCCACCCCTCGATCACGAGCCCATCTATATGTTGCATCTCTTCCTTGATGGCCTGACGCGTCATGGGCCCACCGAGCTATAAATAGTTCACCCTTATGTTGCCAGTCCAAATCCACCTGAGCCACTTCAATCTTAGCAGCCTGGTCCACCTGCTCGTTATTTTGATGTTCCTCAGTAGCCCGACTCTTGGGTACGTGAGCATCTATGTGACGTACTTTTACAGTCAGGTTCTCTACCCAGGCAGCAATATCTTGCCACAACGCGGCAGCCCAGATGGGTTTACCTCTGCACTGCCAGTTGTTCTGCTTCCACTGCTGCAACCACCCCCACAGGGCATTTGCCACCATCCATGAGTCAGTATAGAGATAAAGTACTGGCCATTTTTCTCGTTCAGCGATGTCCAAGGCCAGCTGGATGGCTTTTACCTCTGCAAACTGGCTCGATTCACCTTCTCCTTCAGCAGTTTCTGCAACTTGGCATATAGGACTCCATACAGCAGCTTTCCATCTCCGATGTTTTCCCACAAGGCGACAGGACCCATCAGTGAACAGGGCATATTGCTTCTCATTTTCTGGTAGTTTATTATACAGTGTGGCTTCTTCAGCACGTGTCACCTCCTCCTCTGGGGATATGCCAAAATCTTTGCCTTCTGGCCAGTTCGTGATCACCTCCAAGATTCCTGGGCGACTGGGGTTTCCTATTCGGGCCCGTTGTGTGATCAGCGCGACCCACTTACTCCACGTAGCATCGGTTGCATGATGTGTAGAGGGGACCCTCCCTTTGAACATCCAGCCCAGCACCGGCAGTCGGGGTGCCAGGAGGAGCTGTGCTTCAGTACCAACCACTTCCGAAGCAGCTTGAACCCCTTCATATGCTGCCAATATCTCCTTCTCAGTTGGAGTGTAGCGGGCCTCGGATCCTCTGTATCCCCGACTCCAGAACCCTAAGGGTCGACCTCGAGTCTCCCCTGGTGCTTTCTGCCAGAGGGTCCAGGTAGGACCATTCTCCCTGGCTGCGGTGTAGAGCACATTCTTCACATCTTGTCCTGCCCGGACTGGCCCAAGGGCTACTGCATGAACTATCTCCTGTTTAATTTGTTCAAAGGCTTGTCGTTGCTCAGGGCCCCATTTGAAGTCGTTCTTCTTCCTGGTCACGTGATAGAGAGGGCTTACGATCTGACTGTAATTTGGAATATGCATTCTCCAAAAACCCACAACGCCTAAGAAAGCTTGCGTTTCCTTTTTGTTAGTTGGTGGAGACATGGCTGTTATTTTATTGATCACATCTGTTGGGATCTGAAGACGTCCATCTTGCCATTTTATTCCTAAAAACTGGATCTCCTGTGCAGGTCCCTTGACCTTACTTTGTTTTATGGCAAAACCAGATTTCAGAAGGATTTGAATTATTTTCTTCCCTTTCTCAAAAACTTCTTCTGCTGTGTTGCCCCATACGATGATGTCGTCAATGTACTGCAGGTGTTCTGGAGCCTCACCCTGTTCCAGTGCAGTGTGGATCAGTCCATGGCAAATGGTAGGGCTGTGTTTCCAGCCTTGGGGCAGTCGGTTCCAGGTGTACTGGACGCCCCTCCAAGTGAAAGCAAACTGTGGCCTGCACTCTGCCGCCAAAGGGATGGAGAAGGCGGCATTAGCAATGTCAATTGTGGCGTACCACTTGGCTGCCTTCGACTCCAGTTCGTATTGAAGTTCCAGCATGTCCGGCAGGGCAGCACTCAGTGGCGGCGTGACTTCGTTCAGGCCACGGTAGTCTACTGTTAGTCTCCACTCTCCATTAGACTTTCGCACTGGCCATATGGGACTGTTGAAGGGTGAGCGAGTCTTGCTGATCACTCCTTGGCTCTCCAGTCGACGAATCAGCTCATGGATGGGGATCAGAGAGTCTCGGTTGGTGCAGTATTGCCGCCAGTGCACTGTTGTGGTAGCGATTGGTACCTGTTGTTCTTCAACCCTCAGCAACCCCACAACAGAAGGATCCTGTGAGAGACCGGGCAAGGTGGACAGCTGTTTAATTTCCTCCGTCTCCAGGGCAGCTATACCAAAAGCCCACCGGTACCCTTTTGGGTCCTTGAAATACCATCTCCTGAGGTAGTCTATGCCAAGGATGCACGGAGCCTCTGGGCCAGTCACAATGAGGTGCTTCTGCCACTCATTCCCAGTCAGGCTCACTTCGGCCTCCAATACAGTTAACTCTTGGGATCCCCCTGTCACTCCAGAAATACAAATGGGTTCTGCCCCTTTATAGCTTGATGGCATCAGGGTACACTGTGCACCGGTGCCTACGAGAGCCTTATACTCCTGTGGGTCTGATGTGCCAGGCCATCGAATCCACACAGTCCAGTAAACCCGGTTGTCCCTTTCCTCCACCTGGCTGGAGGCAGGGCCCCTCTAGTTCTGGTCATAGTATCCATCTCTCACTTCTTGCAAACGCGAGTCAAGAATTTCTTCATCGCAATTACAATCCAAAGTAAGATCAGCCCTTCTACTCTGTCTGGGGAACTGTTCACTGGAAACTGGACCGTCGTGAGACAGGTTTTTCCTGACAACTGGAGCAGCATTTTTCCTGGGAGAACCCCCTTGTGTGATTGTTTTTCCTTGCAACTCACGTACACGTGCCTCTAGGATGAAGGTAGGTTTTCCATCCCACTGCCTCATGTCCTCTCCGTGGTCACGCAGGTAAAACCACAGGGTGTCCCGTGGTGTGTACTTTCTATATCCTCTCTCTTGAGGAGAAAAACGCTGACTCCTAATGGCTGAGATACTGGTCCGTACAGGTGGAGAATAAGACATATCCTCTTTGAGTTGCTGGACCTCCCGGGACAGTTTCTCCACAGCCGAGACAAGGGAGGAGGAGATAGTTTCTTCAAAGTCCCGAAGTCTGCTAACCACCTCATCCACCGTTGGTGCTTCTTCCTCTTTCCAGCACAGTACTGCCAACGAACTGGCGTACGATGCTGGTGCGCTCCGTACCAACTTCCGCCACATGGGTCGGGTGCACTGGACGTCATCTGGATCTTTGGGTGTTCGGGCGTCATCCAGGTCACTATAAACCACCTCCAGCACGCCTAGTTCTCTCAGGTACTGGATACCTCTCTCCATAGTGGTCCATTTGCCTGGGCGATATATAACATCTTCCTTGAAGGGATACCTTTCCTTTACGCCTGACAGCAGTCGCCTCTAGAGGCTGAGGACCTGTGTCCCTTTTCCAATTGCTTTGTCAATACCTGCTTCCCTAGCAAGGGATCCCAGCTGTTTGGCCTCCTTCCCCTCTAATTCCAGGCTACTGGCCCCATTATCCCAGCATCGGAGCAGCCAGGTAACAATATGCTCGCCTGGACGATGGCCGAAATCTTTCCGCATATCTCGCAACTCATTCAGGGATAAGGATCGGGTGGTTTCCGTCTCGTTTATGAGTTCTTCCTCTTCCTCCTCCCCTCCTCGTGATGGCCCTGGTTTTCCATCATCCTTTTCTACACGACCTGACTTCCGCTTCAAAGATTTCTTCTTCTGTACAGGGGCGACGGATACCAGCGACGGTTGGTCCTCTGGTTCAGCTGTAGTACCCGTCGCGAGGGTTTGGGTAGCTGCAGTGCCTGTCGCGGGGGTTGGAGTATTTGTAGTGACTGTTGCCGGGGTTTGAGTGGCTGCAGTGCCTGTCGCGGGGGTTGGAGTAACTGTAGTGACTGTTGCCGGGGTCTGAGTAGCCATAGTGGTTGTTGTGGGGGTTGAAGTAGCCACGGTGCCTGTCGCAGGGGTTTGAGTAGCCACAGTGGTTGCCGTGCGGGTTGAAGGAGCTACAGTGCCTGTCGTGGGGGTTTGAGTAGTCACTGTATCTGTTGCTGGGGTTGATCTCTGGACAGTATTCCTGAATAGTTGTTTAACTCTAAACAAGGCCTGAACCACATTCAGGAGACATAGCAATATGATCATGCTTGTTTGAACATCCCAAGGATATTCAAAATTCTCAGGGAATATTGTGGACGTCTTCATGAAGAGGATAGAAGAAAAAGGAGTTTCTGAAGATATGGAAGGGAAGGTGAACAAGTGGGAGAAAGTGTCCCATCCTGTCTCCCCCCTAAATTCATCCTCTGAGGTGAAGACGTAAGAAGTGTAATTATTAATAGTTTCCAAAAGATAGCTCCCAAAGAACAGGAATGATGGCAGTGCTGAGTACAGGCTCGTGACCAATAATTTTATCATAACATAAAGCCAGGTCACACAGTATAGCAAAGCAATGACCTTAATCCATTTCCCAGAGATGACCAACCCCACATAAAAACTGATAATCAGCAGTATAGACAGCCAGTAAGGTGCTATATACCACAACTGCAAGAACAGATCCAAAAACTCTGAGAGCAAATAAATCAACATTGTGAACATCGAGTACTAAACTGATATAATGAATGCTTATAACAAATTTGTTTTAACCCGTTCAGGTCAGATGTGTCGTTATCTCAACCCTTCGAGCCCCACGTTGGGCGCCAAAAAGGACTGTCGTGGTTTAACCTGGCAGGCAGCCAAATACCACACAGCCGCTCACTCACTCCCCCCACCCCCAGCGGGACGGGGAGAGAATCGGAAGGGTAAGAGTGAGAAAAACTCGTGGGTTGAGATAAAGAGAGTTTAATAGAACAGGGAAAAAAAAAAGGGAAAATAATAATGATAATGATAATGATAGAATATACAAAATGAGTGATGCACAGTGCAATTGCTCACCACCCGCGCTGACCGATAACCAAGTAGCGATCGGTACTTCCTGGATCACGCCTACCCTTCATATACTGAGCATGACGTCACATGGTATGGAATACCCCATTGGCCAGCTGGGCTGGCTGTCCTGATTATGTTCCCTCCCATCTTGTGTACCTAGCTCAGTCAGTAGGCACGGGAGCTGTCCTTGGACTAGGAGGGCACTTAGCAACAACTGAAAACATCAGTGTGTTATCAACATTCTCCTCCTACTAAATCCAAAACACAGCACTAGGAAGAAATTTAACCCTATCCCAGCCGAAACCAGGACAGCCCCATAGACTTGTGAATGTCCAGGAGGCATAGCAGGTCGTTAACTTCTTCCTCATGGATTATGGGGGGTGTATCCTGCTCACCATCCCTGTCTTCCAGCTCAGGGGGCTGAGTACCCTGAGGGTAACTGCTGTGACTATTAAAGACTGAGGCAAAGAAGGCGTTAAGTACCTCAGCCTTATCCTCATACTTGGTGGCAATGTTCCCCCCCCCCCCGCATCCAATAAAGGATGGAGAGTCTCCTTGGCTCTCTTTTTGTCATTAATATATTTGTAAAAACATTTTTTGTTGTCTCTCACGACAGTGGCCAGGTTGAGTTCTAGCTGGTCTTTTGCCTTTCTAATTTCCACCCTGCACGACCTAACGAGATCCCTGTACTCTTCCTGAGTTGCCTGCCCCTTCTTCCAAAGGTGATAAACTCTCCTTTTTTTCCTGAGTCCCAGCCAGAGCTCCCCATTCAGCCAGGCCGGTCGTCTTCCCCGCTTGTTCTTCTTAAGGCACATGGGGACAGCCTGCTCCTGCGCCTTTAAGACTTCCTTCTTGAAGAACGTCCAGCCTTCCTGGACCCCTTTGCCCTTCAGGACTGTCTCCCAAGGGACCCTCTCGACCAGTGTCCTGAGCAGGCCAAAGTCCACCCTCCGGAAGTCCATGGTAGCAGTTTTGCTGGCCCCCCTCCTTACTTCACCAAGTATTGAGAATTCTATCATTTCATGGTCACTAAGCCCAACACGGCCTCCGACCACCACATCTCCCACCAGTCCTTCTCTGTTTGTGAACAGCAGCCAAGCGAGGCACCTCCCCTGGTAGGCTCCCTTACCAGCTGCGTCAGGAAGTTATCTTCCACACACTCCAGGAACCTCCTCGACTGTTTCCTCTCTGCCGTGTGGTATTTCCAGCAGACGTCTGGAAAGTTGAAGTCCCCCACGAGAACAAGGGCTAGCGACTGTGAGACTTCTGCCAGCCTCTGGTAGAATATTTCGTCTGCCTCCTCGTCCTGGCTAGGTGGTCTATAACAGACTCCCAGCAGGATATCTGCCTTGTTGGCCTTCCCCCTCATCCTTACCCACAAGCACTCGACCTTGTCATCACTACCATTGAGCTCTAGACAGTCAAAGTACTCCCTAACACACAGGGCTACCCCACCGCCTCTCCTTCCTCGCCTGTCCCTTCTGAAGAGCTTATAGCCACCCATTGCAGCACTCCAGTCGTGAGACTTATCCCACCACGTTTCCATGATGGCGACTAAGTCATAGCTATTCCACTGCACAATGGCTTCCAGCTCCTCCTGTTTGCCGCCCATGCTGCGTGCATTGGTGTAGATGCACTTGAGCTGGGCTATCGATTTCACCCCCGACATTGGCGTGCCGCCCCTAGGCTCTTCTCTAGTGAGCCTGGTTTTATCCCCTTCCCCCTTTGAACCTAGTTTAAATCCCTCTCGATGAGCCCCGCCAACTCATACGCGAGAATCCTTTTCCCCCTGTGAGACAGCTGAACTCCATCCGTGGCCAGCAGGCCCGGTGCCGTGTAAACCTCCCCATGATCAAAGAAGCCAAAATTCTGCCGATGGCACCAGCCCCTGAGCCACGTGTTGATCCGATGAGTTTTCCTGTTCCCTTCAGTATTCCTCCCTGCCACTGAAGGGATCGAGGAAAACACTACCTGTGCTCCCGATCCTTCCACCAGTCGCCCCAGTGCCCTGAAGTCCCTTTTGATCACTTCGGGACTTCTCTCTGCAACCTCCTCACTGCCAGCCTGTATAACCAATAGCAGGTAGCAATCGGAGGGCTGTACCAGACCGGGGAGCTTCCTAGTAATGTTCTAGGGAGGCAGCAGACTTCCCTGTGGGATGGGACTGGCCGGCAAATTGGGCCCTCCGTCCCCCTCAGAAGGGAATCACCTATGACAATTACCCTCCTTTTTTTCTTAGCAGAGGCAGTCGTAATGCATGGAGCTGACTGACTCGGCTCGGGCAACCCCCTGGATGGGCCTTCATCTACATCCTCATTTGTCTGGCCCTCAAGTTCCAGGGCCCCATATCTGTTGTGTAAGGGCAACTGGGAAGGTTGAGGTGAGGGAGGCCGGGCGGGGATTCGCCTGGCGTGCCGAGAAGGGACCTTTGTCCATTCCCCTCTGTTGCCTGGGTCCCCTCCTTCTGCCTGGTGGCAAGAGGGCAGGGGATCCTCCGCTTCTTGTGGAGCCTCCATGTGCTGCCCTTGCCTCAGGGACGGTAGGGTGCGGCTCCACCAATCTATCTCCCTCTCGCACTCCCTGATACTCCTTAACCTCTCCACTTCCTCCTTCAGCTCTGCCACCAGGCTGAGCAGATCATCCACGTGGTCATACCACACACAGGCGTTGTCTCTGCTGCCCTCCTGTACAAGTGACAGGCTCAGGCACTCCCTGCAGCCGGAGACCTGGACAGATGTAGAGAGCGTTTCATTGTCCATTGCATCAGCTTAAGGCACTAGTGAAGATGGTTTGCATTAATCTACCAGACTGAACAAGTCAGCTAAGAGCTAAGCAAATGTTTCCTTCTGCTACCCCTACTATAGGAGCAAGGCAAATGGCCAGGAGCTGTGATGCCTTAAACTGCTGTAGCTGGATCAACCAAAACTCACCTTTCAGAGCCCTCATGCTGAGGGCTCCAAGATTAAACAACCAAAACAATTCAGGTAGGACCAATTTTCTCTCTTGAACTTCCATAACTGACCAGGTTCAAAATGCTGCTCTTCATCATCATCCAAAACGTCAAATTGTAAGTTGAGAACATATAAATAGATGATCACATCACAACTTGGCATATTCCCTCTAAATACAGAGCTCTTCTGATGCATCTTCTTGATTTCTCTTGACAACCGAGTACTGATGTTTTAGTAAGTTATAACCACAACCTGTTGACATCTTATCTGAGAAGAAAGGGATGCCTTCAAAGTTTTCTTTTCCTAAACGACAAGGTGATTGCAGACAGAGTTACAGATTACTCACAGATTTCTTCATATTTCCAGTGCATCCTGATGGCGATCCTCAGAACTAGACTTGATCATTACTGTTTTGCCTCTATGAGATTTCTGGATCTAGGATAAAAAAGCTGGCCCAAGTATATAAAATATCAGGTTGAACTAGGGCATTAAAGGTAGGATGAGTACATAGTACCACTATCTTCATTGAGCATAATGGAAAAACTCCACTGAATGAGCACAAAAACTTTTTAGGTTGCCATCATAGCTGCAGAAATATGAAAGGTGAAAAACACCATTGGGCTTCGAGGGCTTTATCAAATCTTGAACTCACTTTGAACTCTATATCAAGAAAGTATCAGAGAAGTGAGGAGAGTAATTAACCTCTGAAAACAGATGTCTTCAGGTCTTCTCTTTTACAATCAAATATATGCAAGTTTGCATAAATCTGCCTTGTTAAGGCATGAGTCCCAAGACCCCTTATAGGGTCTTAACGAACAGATGAACTTAGGAACTTTTACAATATCCATTCAAATATACTTCATATCCTTCAAGGCATCAGTATCCAAGCTTCGTCCACTTCATTCCTTAGATAGTAGAATTTCTTTTTATTATTAGGATCTAGGACTTTGCCAAAATATCAGACTAATATTTTTCTTTCAAATCCTGCAGACCTAGGTTCAAAGCTTGCCACAGTTCTGAACAGGTAGGCTCACAAGCTCTTGAGACCAATAAAGTGTGATCAGGATCTTTTTGCTTCACTCTTTTTAACAGTTTTCGTAATAAAAGGAATATGTAGTAAGCCACAGAAGAGCTTTCTGACTTTATTAGAGATCAGGTATCCAAGTTTGTTGTTTTCAGATTATTTTCTTTTTAGAAACATTATTCATTCCTCCCTCCCCCCCCCCCAAGAATGTAGATACATCCAAAACGTATCTACATTTTCTTCAATTCCTTGAACAAATTTATGACAGTTCAGAGTACAGTCTGATCCCAGTTATTCTCCTATGTATGCATTCTTTTGGCTTGGCAAATCTGCATGGATGTTCTCTTTACATTGCAACATTCTCACCAAAAGGCAGTAACTTGGTACTCAAAGCAAGATCATAAACTACCTTATTCTAAAAAAATAGCAGAGATGTTCTGTCAAATTAAATGGGTCACTGTGGTGCAAGAAACAAAATATTACAGGAACCACAAGTTTGAAATGGAAAAAAAGGTTAGCTGGATTTCCAAGTAGTTATGTCTCACCTGTCCTGTTATGAACAGTATTCCTGGAGACAGGTTGTGGCCTTCATCTTTGGAAATATCTGCGTGTCAAAACAATGAGTACTTTCAGATTTAGAAATTAATTAATTACTGCAGAACCTTTGTGCAAAAACACATTGCACTGGAATAACCACAGATACCTTTGAATACATTTCTGCTGAAACTGCAAGTCAATCGTGATTTGAAGAATATCCATCCTGAAAACGGATATACTCGGAAGCTGAGCAAGCGTTAGGGACAGCAGCTGGATGAGGGGAGCTGTATTAAAGAAGTATCTCCATTCTTCCATTTAATCTGAAAACTTTCCAAAGCAGTGGCCAGAACACCACTAGTGCTGAAGTCTCCGATGTTACTGCTTTCTTGCAAACCCGATGATTGTCTTAAGTCCCAGATTAAACTCTTTCAACAAATGAGTATAATAGGATGATAGCCTAAAAACTTCTAGAACTGCTTGTCCTAGCAAACTGAAATGGGCCTTTTGTAAATACCTGTGAAAAGGTAATAAGTCTAAATAAGAACCACATGCATGGTTGCTGAGCTTTGTTTTAGCAGAATGGTAACACTCCACTCTATTAATACTGTTTGGTAGACTTTAAAATCCAGAGATTTCTGAATGATCTTGAATGATCTTGAAGACACAACAGATAAATTACCACTTCCCCATTTACACCTTGTGAGGAATTCAGTTGGAGACTTCATATCCAAGATGGTTAAATGTGAATGTACTCCTCTTCAGAACCACAAAGAAGATTGATCCTCTAATGCTGAATTCTGGATGAACCATTTTGATGACTCCAGTACAAACTTTCTTTTTTTAAAGCATAACAATTAAGAGTTTAATATTTTAAAGCTCTAACACTCTTCAAAGATTATTGGGATATGCCTCCACTCATTTGAAATACCACTTATTTGCATTATTTAAATCAGCAATGAATAAATTTATACCAAATATACCAGTCCTAAGCAGTTATTACTTATTGTCAAACCTTCCATTTTTGAACAACATCAAAGACAAGTCAGCCAGAGGCCAATTACAAGCTTATCTTATTTAAGCTAACAGTCAAGACTAGGAATTTTCGACAAATAACACATAACCATACACCTAAATAACAAATCTATGTTTACTGACAACTGTTTTCTTTTCCTAGTTATTTTTCACAGATCTCTTCGAAGCTGTCCAAGCGCCGTCCCCCCCAACCAACAGTGTTGTGTAGACCACAAGAATCTAAATCAATCAATATAATCCAGATACAAGGAAGATTTAAAATTACTTTAATGGTACTGATGGATGACCTATCAATGGAGTAAGGGCAAATATCCATTCTTATCTTTCTACTCTTCCATGAACGTTCAGCATTACTGGCCATGAGAATTTGCACTCACCTGACCTCCCCCCAAAACCATATTCCAATAAGCAAAGAATTAAACAACCCAAGAGACCCCTTCCTATCAGTAGAAGAGATTCCCACAGCACTAGCTCCTCCCCTTGAAGGAGAGACTCAGCAAACATAGGTCAAAAATTTTAGTCTCACTGCTTGCTCCCTTACAGAAGAAACTAAGAAAGTACAGTCATTATCCTGGTATAGGAAGCTTTATAGAACAGAACATAATTTCAAAGTCTCCAAAGTAGAGACCAGAGGGCTTCCAGCTGCTGCAGTTCAGGGGAAGGGATTTCTGAGAATCTGAACAGAAACAGCTGCTAATTTTTAGCAATCTGTTGAGAGACTTTATCAAACTTCTGGTCACTATGCAAAAAAGAAAGCCCATCAGGAGGGATGTCCAAACTCATTCAGAAAAAAAAAAACAACAAAAAAACCCAAACAACAACCCCCCCCCAAAAAAACCAAACAACCAAAAACCCCCAAAGACTATAGGAGTCTCTGACATGCCTTAGGGTGTAGCAGAATTCAGAATCTTCATTTTGGTAAAGTTCTGCTTGTTTTCTTAAATATGACAATAACGTAATCAGCATAACTGGAGAATGAAATATGATCTTATGAATTTTTCTACTTAAGGATGTTTGGTAACTCATTATTCCCTGTCAACTATAGTAATACAAAAGAAATATTACACTAGAAAATAACAAGAACTGAACTACAGCAAATTATAATCAAGCATCTCCACTTGTTTAGAGACTGGAAGCTGTAATTTAACCTCCCTGAATTTAGTAATAAGCAAATGACTTTGAAATTTATTGGTGAACACTTTTAATCTCCCTTCCAGATGTTGATTCCATTTTGACATCATACCTTGCATTCAAAAATATCTTCAATTAACTAGATCCAGTAACATTTATATGGGATGATAATGAAAAAAAGTCTGTGTCATCTTAGGTTGATGTTGGAGTGAACTTAGTGACTATGAACTATAGAAATGCTGGGCTTAAACTGTTAATAAGCTTTATTAATTATACATGCCGTTTCTTCATCAAGATTTAAATCCATTATAGAGAAGTGACTGTCCCAGAACAAAATAAAGTCATTACTGGGTAAGTAATATTATAAATCCTCCCATCCATTTATCAGGTACAATCAAGGGCATATGCCACATGCAAATTATATTTAATTTTCTAATCTTAGTTTATGCTACAGATAAAAATAAAATACACTTCTTACCAAACTTCCGGGTTTTATTTATTTTCTACACCTGCTTACAAGAGCAGGTTTCTGCACTACCCTACATAAAGCACAACCTGGGATAAACATGGGAATTTGCTTTCATGTTACACAAAAGCACCAAAAGAAAGTAAACACCATTAAAAAATGCCTCTACTTTTTTTTTTAAACATGTTTTTCACTCAATCAGTATTTCTTTCTTTAAAAAAATATAAAAGAAAGTAATTTTTCCTAGATAGATGGAAACATTACAACACTTCATTGCAATTTCTCTAGATAGAAGAGGAATTTCTTCCCCTTACTTTTCTTAAAACATGTCTGAACACAAAACAAGAAAAGTCTCTCATCTATAGGAACCGGACGTTGCAAACCTGCTTTTTCTTGGGAAAGCTACATGAGGTGCCAGTTTCATCCATTACATAACACTACAAAATGCAGACCTAATGAAAGTTTGTATACACAAAATACATGATACCCGATTCTCACATTGTCCTACTACATAGAGACACAATCATAGAATCATAGAATCATACAGGTTGGAAAAGACCTCTAAGATCATCGTGTCCAACCGTCAACCCAACACACCATGTCCACTAAACCATGTCCCTAAGGGCCTCATCTACACGTCTTTTAAATACCTCCAGGGATGGTGACTCCACCACTTCCCTGGGCAGCCTGTTCCAAGGCCTGACCACTCTTTCAGTAAAGAAATTTCTCCTAATGTCCAATCTAAACCTCCCTTGGTGCAACTTGAGGCCATTTCCTCTTGTCCTATCGCTAGTTACTTGGCAGAAGAGACCAACACCCACCTCGCTACAACCTCCTTTCAGGTAGTTGTAGAGCGCGATGAGGTCTCCCCTCAGCCTCCTCTTCTCCAGGCTAAACAACCCCAGTTCCCTCAGCCGCTCCTCATAAGGCTTGTGCTCCAGGCCCTTCACCAGCTTCGTTGCCCTCCTCTGGACACACTCCAGCACCTCCATGTCCTTCTTGTAGTGAGGGGCCCAAAACGGAACACAGTATTCGAGGTGCGGCCTCACCAGTGCCGAGTACAGGGGCACGATCACCTCCCTACTCCTGCTGGCCACACTATTCCTAATACAGGCCAGGATGCCGTTGGCCTTCTTGGCCACCTGAGCACACTGCCGGCTCATGTTCAGCCGACTATCAATCAGCACCCCCAGGTCCTTTTCCTCTGGGAAATATTATACATATAAAATATTATATTTTACACTGTCTCATTTCATCTTCTGGTATTAGTGACTGTAATCTTCTGCAAGATTACTATACAAATGACTACACTCGTATCTCCATTTTTAAGTAAATAAAACCCCTATAACATATTTTTGGAAATGAATGGTAATATACTGGTTATAATTACACGTTCTGTCATTTCATTCATCGGCTACATAAAATTAGATGTAAACAAACTATTAATTCTTAATAGAGTTCTGTTAGTCTCCTCTTTGGGGGACTTTTGGGGGAAGATGGGTAATAGGGAGAAAGGGAAAGGAGCTGGATAAGAACTTAAAAGGTAAGAGAAAAAGTTTACTTACCTATAACTGTAGTTTTGAGTTTTGCTCCGGCAGATTCACACTCTTGGGATGTGTGTGTCTGCTGCTATGGGCTTGGAATGAACTAAAAAAAGAAGGGCCCACAGCAGGCATCCAAATGCCCCCTAAGTGATCCAATTATTGGAAATAAAGTTATTAAAGCTCCCCTTCTTCCTAATTCAAAGTATCTACAGTAAGATTCCAAAATGGGTAAAATGGATCCTCAGAGGTAAAATATATAGGGGAAAAAAACCCACAGAAACTAGTAGGTTTGTCTCATTTAAAAAATGCTTCTAATGCTTTTAAGTTTAAAAAAAAATATTTATTAGCCTCCCAATGAAATGGTTAGTGATTAATGATTTCATGAATCTTCTCACAAACTCCAGAGAACAGTGCCTTTTACAAGTAAAAGTAGAACTCCTTAATCTGTTAAGACAGCTGCATTATATAAAAGTATCTTTGAAGTAGCCTAAAATCTAACAGTGAACACACAATACTATATATGGAAGAGCTCAAATTAAAATTTAGCAAATCTGAATAAAATAAAAAACTAAAGCAATTTGAAAAAGAGTCTCTGAAAAAAGATGGGTTGCTTTCTGTTTTTTCAAGTAATTTTCAAGGTTATCTTCCCTTTTCCCCTTTCTAGAAGACTCAGAGCTCCTTTTAACATTAATATCTTAAATATTTTTGATTCACAGTATTTGGGGTCTTTAGAAAAGCATGAAAAATCTTGAGATAGAAACCTTGACCCTGAAAATTAATTCAGTAGCAGGTCTAAATCTTGAAGAACAAGAAGAACTTAATGTAATGTTCTGGGAAAGGTTTAGACTGAAAGTGACTGACTAGCTTTGAACTACTTGACTATAAACAAAAATAACCCACTTGTATAAGAACAGTGGCAAAGCACGAGTTAATGCAAAGAACTGAGGTTACCAAAATGAAATTTCTCCCTTAACAACCCCCCTCAAGGAAAAAAAGATTCCTGAGAAGAACAGAAATTCCTGGGACATAATTTTCTAAAACTCCACAGGATTTCCTGTACTTTCTTGGAGTAGTCAACTTCAGAATGTGAACTAAGCACAGCTCCAGTTAAGTGAACAAAATAGGTTCAGAATATGGACCTCTACTTGTTTTGAAAGCATTCAAGAGCACCGAGTAGTACAGGAAATGTGACTACTGACAGTGATTAGAAGAAAGCATGCGTGAAGCTTCATTATTTCTAATTTCTTTAGAAAGGTATCCTGATGTACCTAAGCAGAGGATGGTTCACTTGTTGACGACTGTTGTGGAAAAAGATAATCCCTTTCTGTATTAACCCTTCCGAATCACTTTTTTTCAACTCAAATAATCTGAGTCTTGATAAACAATAGCTGGATCTCTCTGTGATATTACACATCCTTTCAAAAGAGAAGATATGATCTAGTATTGATTGACAACTTGTATCTGATGAGGGTATAGAGGCCATTGTGAGGGAGGCAATGGGGACTGAAAACCTGAGGCTTGTCATGTTCCATGGACTTGTTTGTTTGTTCTGAGGCTATTAAACATAATAGATGTATTAGAATGTAACTTTCAGTGCTGAGTGCCTTAATCTCCAAATTCTCCAATTATTCCTTTCATTAACAGATACAGACAAATTACTTGCAAAATTAATCAATACAGAGAGACTTCCTTGATGGAAAAAGTAGGAAGAGGAGATGGACTCTTGTCCTTCCACACAGAGGACAAGGACGAAACCAACTTTTTCAAATTTTGCACCTCTCTATCATGATGAAAAGACCATATAATCCACTTAATCCAAATAGACCAAAAGGATAGAATTATAAAAACAGAGCTCTGAAAAGCACTCAGATATGGAGGCAAAAGGTCTATATTATAAAAACTCTTCTTATGCATATCTGGATAGACATTAGGTCAAATCTGCTAGATTTTGCATCAGTGATTTTTGCACTAAGAATTCCTTTTTCAGAAAGCAAAAGCATGACAATCAGGTTCCAGAAAGATACACTGCTTTTCAAAGAAGGCGGCACTTCTGCAAAACCCTGTGTTAGTTCCACCTCTGGAATGGAGACTGCCTCCTACTTTGAGAGACTTTGTTTGGTGGAAGCTAAATATTTTAACAGTTTTGTTAGAATTAGGAATTTATTACAGAAAGTACTATAATTTCTAAAGGACTCCAATCTCCATTTCCCACCTGTACCAAACATTATAAAAGGACCTCAGCGTTAAAAAAAAAAAGACCTTAGTATTGCCTTAGGCAAGTGTAGTAGTTGTATAATTTTTAGCAAGAACCCCCCCAAAAAACATCTCTGCCTCTCCTCTGGAATAAACAGTTCCACCGCACTACTGGTTCCCAACCTCAGAAAGAACATGTCATATCCATCCAAAGCCTTACTGTTAAAAAAGAAGCATCTGAAAACCTTTGATGAAGCATAGTACTGTAGAGATTTCATGTCTAAAAAAAGGACAGAAGAGACTGCTAATCTTATATCGAAACTTGTGAGTACAATTCTATTCAAAGTAATTTATGGAAGACAACAACGCGTGCCTACACAGAAAGTGTAGTATGACTGTAATATGTATTCCCATGCCTCAATTACAAAAGCAGCAAAGATGCTTTCATGCAGATTTTATCATGTGCTAGCATCTAGAGTAAGATCTCTAGAGGGACACTTGCTATGTACAGCATCAGCTAGCATTATTTTCTAATTAGACCAAGTACATGCTACAGTCACACTATTTTCTTGACATAATGTGATCTGAAGTTACAGTATATGTACTAAAATGCACAAATGCCAGGCTTTTGCATAAATACAGTAAGCAACTTCACAAAAATGAATGACATATTTAGGAGTTACTGGATATATTTCTAACAGACGTATTCCCATAGGAACAATAGAGGAAGCTTCCTCCTGCAGTCACACCAAACCAAACGGCTATAACTAGAACAATCCCAGAGTGTATAAATTTGCAGACATAGTACAAACTTACAAGCAATGGCAAAAGCATTACCAAAAAATAAGAATCAAATTTCTCCAAGGTAACAGCTTTTCAGGAAATCTGTCCCAAGACTGCTAAAAATCCTTCTACTCAATACTATTCATTCATGGCTGAAACCTCAGCAGCTAAAGTGAAAAGAGCTGCTGTCTAGCATAGGGGCAACTTACCACCAGTGAATAAATGGTGATCATTTGTCCCAATATAAGGCAGCAACTCTTGCACCTGATCCATAGCAATTGCAGGAACTCAGGAAGAACTGAGACCTGTCAGAGGATGCAGGTAGAAGGGAAGCATAAGGTTGGAATCCTTATTTGGTAAGACGGTTATTGAGCAGTGGTGAAAGGGAGAGATCACATTCTATAAAAATCACTCCTTTCCCCAAAAGAAACAAATCGGAGTCTGCCCATGGCTATGAAATTATGGTAAACAAACTTCACAACTAATGTTCAACATCTCCTGAAAGCCAGAACAAAAGAGAAAGAGTGTTTTAGTCTTGCTCTAAGTGTTTGAAGGCTGCTGTGCACCATCAAAAATACACTGCATTTTTTGAGATGCTTCTCAGCTAAAATGTGCTGGAGAATCTACTCGAAGTGTGGGGATATAAAAGTAGCTTTTTAAGTAGTAGAAGACAAACCACAAGCTCTCCATAAATAAATTTAAAATTAGTAGAAGAGATGTAAGCAAAGTAAATTCCGCCATTTCATTAAATCAAAATTAAAGGCAGTAGAGATCTCTTTTGAGGTGAACACCCATTTTCTCCGTATATTCACAAACAATGTTTTCTAACAAGACTTGATTTAGTTACCAAATAAGAAATACCTAAAAAGTTAATCCTTTTAGTAATTGCAACAAGAACATTTACACACACACCCACCCCCCCACACCCCAAACTCACACTCTCTCTCTCTCCAGGCATCTTTAAAACCAGAAAAAAAAAATCTTTGAACAGGGAGAAAACTCGTGCTCTCTCTGCTGGTTAAAGACCCAAACCATATGTAAATTTAGTTGCCTCCACACAAGTATGTCCACAATCGACCATTTTCACCTATGAACTTCCAAAATCAGAATCTGCACCGTTTTCCACTCTGCAAGATTTTTTTTGGGAGTATCTAATAAATTAGCATTATACTATAAAAGATTTTTTTCTCAGAAGTTAAACACAGTGCAGAGGAAGCTTCTGAAAAATACTTATGCTAACCTATCACTATCTACTTTATAAACCACATCTTATCTTCAAGATTTACATGTGGGTTTTGCATCCACTTTTGATATTTCTGAAGCCTAAGACCGTCAAACCAGTTAACAACAGGAAAAAAAAAAAGAAAAAAGAAAAAGAAAAAAAAATCAAAGAGGATATATTCAATGAAATCAGTTAAGACAACCTGTACAGCTACTGAAGTGAAGATCAAACATTTCAGAGGCTCATCTGGTTCTGTGATAGAGACCATATAGATATATGGTAGTTCTCTAAAACTTATAATGCCTACATAATAATTAATATCCAGTTGAACAAACATTGGAGACAATATAGTAGTATATATTACCCAATCATTACAGTGCCTTTAAAAGAATAGATGTGATTTTAATCTAACACCTCCTTCACATTAGGTTCAAACTGGGATATGAATAGAAATGGCATAAAAGAGTTTTCCTGTATTTTCTTAAATTAGGCAACATAGATAGTTAATTAATAATTCAACTACCAAAACTTATTACAAATTTTTACTTATGGTACTGCTGGGATTTTAGAAACTATAAACAACGTCAATTGTACTTCATTCAGTCTCATGGTTCAATATAAGAGTAGCTTAAAAAGAATTTTGAAACATAAGAACTTCACTTTCCATCCATTAAGATCCCAAATAAAGAATACCAGATATTAAAAATATGCATATATGAGAGATTACAGTTCATTGTTGGAGGGGAATGGAGATGAATGTCATAGAACCACCTACACTGAGTAAACAGAATTGAACTATATGACAATGACAGGAAGGTTTTTATATATATATATATATATATATATATATGGGGTTTACATGCATATATATATTTATATAATATATATAGTATATACACACACACAATCCTTTTACCTTTATCTTGCACTTCTTTTGAAAATCGCTCCCTTTCAATAGCTGATTCACGTTCTATCCGCTCAATTTCAGCCAATGCATCCAATTCTACTTCATCATATGACGTTATAGTTCCTTGTTGCGAAACCTGTTGCTGTGTCTGTACCACAGGAGTTTGAGGTTGTTTTGCAGCAACTGAAGTGTTCTGTTGTAAAACAGGCACTTGTTGTGCCTGAAGGAAAGCTGTCTGTTCGTGCTGCGGCAAACACTGAGCAGCGTTTAATGGGCGGTTAACATCCTGTGGAGTAACGGGTGTTTTAGAAGTCTGTCCTGGGTACTGCACATTAAAAGGAATATCACCCTCTGACATACTGCTGTTTTCCAAACCAGAAAGCATATCATCCTGCTGGTCCATATCCGAAGATCTTACACGAGAGAGTCTTAATGTAAGCTTAGTGGAGTCCTTGGAAGGAGAACTAATGATATCATACATTGCAGCTTTTTCAGTCTGGTCTTTTTCATCCTTGCCTAACTTCATTTTCTTTTGTTTCTTTTGCTTTCTTTCTGGAGAATCTAACAATATGTCTGGGGGAACATCTCTAGGTGATGAATAAGGTGGAGGCTGAGATTGTTGGATTAAAGGTTGTCTTGATCCTAGAATAATAATTCAGAAAAACTGAACAGTTATGTTGTTCCATGTTTATATAAAAACACACTAAATATAACCTACATAATTTTAATATGTATTTGTACATATATCCGTGTTCACAAAAGGTCTAAATAAGATTGGTAGGAACCACATCATTCCTAGATCAAGATGTAATCCAGATAGTTGCAGTGTATTTCCTAGGAATTTTAGCCGTCCACTGCAGGTAGAGAAGGGATCATTTCAGAGAAGATGGAACAAAAAACCCACCACCAAAAAAGAATAAATAAAAATAGTACCTGCAGGTTCAGAATATCAACTATTAGAAAATAGTCAGTGAAAGCAAGTTGACTACAGAAAAAGGAAATATCAAAAAGATTCTTAATAAGGTCCAGTGATGAAGACTTAATGATCAGTGTATAGGCATTAGCCATTTCAGCCACACATTTTAAAGTAATTTAAAAAATATATATATTAAAAAATCAAAACATACACAACCTCCTTAACTTTGATTCTGACAGTTCCTTTTCAACCATTTTGTTTGTTTTTTTTTTTAAATTTAGGTAAACTCATTCCAACCTCCCCCACTCATTACTATCTAGAAAAAAATAATTGTCTTAGAGCATTTTTCTATCATTCCCTGCCTTATCTCCCCTCTTTTTTTTCTTTTTTTTTTAAATGTATGAATTTTTATTTCTACATGCACCCATTTCAGGCTTTGAGTATATCTAGAGAAATTTTTAAGAGAGAACATTTTTTATTAAAAACATTCTCCAATTAATCACATTAAATTTTTTGTTCCTCAAATTAAACCAGCTCCCCATAACTGTTACCCAGAAAAAGCTTTGAAAAACAGAGAAGCTTTTCAACCCGTCCCAATTATAATTCTGAGCTATAATTTTTGGCTTAAAAAGGAATACTGGTGTGGGGGAAAAAAAAAAAGAAAAGCCTATTGGCTGGACCAATAGGGCCAGCCTCCTCTTGTTAAACAAAGCAAACATTTATCTGATCCCATTCATCCACTGGGGAATACTGATCTTCAAAAAGCAGTAACTGAGATTATTATTAGTCGTTATGTTTTAGGTCATCATAGGTCAATACTTCTAACAACACTCAAAAACTAATTGGAATACAAGTCCCCATGTACTTCATTCAAGATACACCACTAAACAAGAAAGCAGCTTTATTCTGAAGCTTAAATTTCTATCAGATATTTTAAGAAATATTAAGAATCATTAAGCAATGTACTGACCTGTAGATGAAAAAAAGAATGGATACCTCTAGCAAAGCTTCAATTCAAATGAAAGGTGTGCCTTTACTGATGACTTCTTTGCACAGACTACTATATTTATTTTCTCTCCCTAGTACATTCTGTGAGAAGTCCTATAACCTCTGTATGTAGAGCAGGGTATAAAATGGGTTTATCTTACCTTTCTTGACCATCAGCAACAACTCCATATTCTGCCAATAAAATCCACAATGTTGGGAAGCCCTGTTTTGACTCATCCTGATTCTCAAGATCTTTTCACTACTCCATTTCCCCTCCTCAAATTAGACACCACACTCAATCACTAGTACTGAAGACCTGGCTACACCCTATGAAGATCTCACACTTGCCTTCCACCAGAGATTCCTATTCTTGTGATGGCCCCTCCACACATACACACACACTACTCCTAATTACTGTCTCTTTAGACAATAATTTACAAGATTGTCTCAGTGTAATGTATAGCAGAAACCATTAGCTACTAATTTCTTTTAAGGCAATGACTGCCACTCACTGGAAATACAGGCTGCATTTTTATTTCTACAAATATTAGAGGCAGCTCAAAACTTTTCAAAGAGATCTTACTGACATCTTACTCTTGAATTATCTCTTAAATGAATACTTCTGAAGTTGCAACAATGGAACATTTACCGTTTTTCACAGTTACACTTCAAATAGAGGACACGGATTTGACTCTCCCTTATCCTAAACTTTGACTTATCCTAAAATTTGACAAAATTGTTCTGATTTGTATTCATTTGGTATTTCTCATGCTGAAAAATAACACTGCAGCAACAGATAAGGTGGTTCTTTTTATCTTTGGGTAGACCTGAGGAAGTCAGAAGGATTTCAGCGCATTCCATTGAACGTACTTAGAATCCAGTAAATGAAAAAACAAAAGTAAAGTTTTCCCTCTCCTAGGCAGCACTACAAATAGCTATTTGAAAGTATCTTCCTCCTGAAGGAAATTCCTGAAAGGTGTTGACAGTAAGACCTATAAGCGGCATTTTAAGAGTACATGTTCTGGCAATAACTTCACATATTTCCAAAATGTCTAATGATGGCTAAGCCTCTGGCAACAAAGCAGCTTAGAAGCTACAATACCTATGTACTGAGGTGAAAAGAAATTGAAAAAGATGAAGCATTCTGTAACAGTTTCATTCTACCACAGACATTAACAGTTTTGAACAGGTATCACACATTGAACATGTACCACATTCTGCTGGATGCTTAGAATTCAGACAAAACATCACCCATTAGAGAGAGAGTTGTGCATATTACTGTTGAAGTCAGTCTGGAATATTTCCTATAGGGGAAGGCTTGAGCCATTATATGTCTGAGAACAAAGCTCTTAAAAGACTTGCTGATAACAGAAGAAATGTTTTTATGGAAAGAATACACAGACAGACAGGTATGATCTTATTTGCTGAACCAGTCGAGATTCGAAGGTTGAGAAGATCTGTTCTACAAAATGCTGTCAATGTAGTAAATCATACAATGATCTTCGGAAATTATCTTTGGGAATTAACCAAATTTCAGAATATTCTTTTAGAATAGAGAAATATGCAGGCAGATTTTGAGTCTAAATCTAGGGCTGTGCGGTAATTCAGGAAAAAATAACTGACTTTCTGTCATTGATATTCCATAGTATCAGTAAAAAAACGTTGTACAAACTCTTTTTGTATGGCAGGAATATGTAAAACTTGTGAGATAAAAAGAGATTCTCCACTGATTTGGGAAGGTCATTGTATCATTACTGAACAGCTGTCCTGGTTTCGGCTGGGATAGGGTTAAATTTCTTCCTAGTGCTGTGTTTTGGATTTAGTATGAGGAGAATGTTGATAACACACTGATGTTTTCAGTTGTTGCTAAGTGCCCTCCTAGTCCAAGGACAGCTCCCATGCTTACTGACTGAGCTAGGTACACAAGATGGGAGGGAACATAATCAGGACAGCCAGCCCAGCTGGCTAATGGGGTATTCCATACCATGTGACATCATGCTCAGTATATGAAGGGTAGGCGTGATCCAGGAAGTACTGATTGCTACTTGGTTATCGGTCAGCGCGGGTGGTGAGCAATTGCATTGTGCATCACTCATTTTGTATATTTTATCATTATCATTATTATTTTCCCTTTTTTTCCCTGTTTTATTAAACTGTCTTTATCTCAACCCACGAGTTTTTCTCACTCTTACCCTTCCGATTCTCTCCCCGTCCCGCTGGGGGTGGGGGGAGTGAGTGAGCGGCTGCGTGGTATTTGGCTGCCTGCCAGGTTAAACCACGACAGTCCCTTTTGGCGCCCAACGTGGGGCACGAAGGGTTGAGATAACGACACATCTGACCCGAACGGGTTAAAACAAATTTGTTATAAGCATTCATTATATCAGTTTAGTACTCGATGTTCACAATGTTGATTTATTTGCTCTCAGAGTTTTTGGATCTGTTCTTGCAGTTTTGGTATGTAGCACCTTACTGGCTGTCTATACTGCTGATTATCAGTTTTTATGTGGGGTTGGTCATCTCTGGGAAATGGATTAAGGTCATTGCTTTGCTATACTGTGTGACCTGGCTTTATGTTATGATAAAATTATTGGTCACGAGCCTGTACTCAGCACTGCCATCATTCCTGTTCTTCGGGAGCTATCTTTTGGAAACTATTAATAATTACACTTCTTACGTCTTCACCTCAGAGGATGAATTTAGGGGGGAGACAGGATGGGACACTTTCTCCCACTTGTTCACCTTCCCCTCCATATCGTCAGAAACTCCTTTTTCTTCTATCCTCTTCACAAAGATGTCCACAATATTCCCTGAGAATTTTGAATATCCTTGGGATGTTCAAACAAGCATGATCATATTGCTATGTCTCCTGAATGTGGTTCAGGCCTTGTTTAGAGTTAAACAACTATTCAGGAATACTGTCCAGAGATCAACCCCAGCAACAGATACAGTGACTACTCAAACCCCCACGACAGGCACTGTAGCTACTTAAACCCGCACGACAACCACCGTGGCTACTTCAACCCCCACAACAACCACTATGGCTACTCAGACCCCGGCAACAGTCACTACAGTTACTTTAACCCCCGCAACAGGCACTGCAGCTACTCAAACTCCGCCAACAGTCACTGCAGTTACTCCAACCAGTGCGACAAGCACTGCAGCCACTCAAACCCTGGCAACAGTCACTACAAATACTCCAACCCCCGCGACAGGCACTGCAGCTACCCAAACCCTCGCGACGGGTACTACAGCTGAACCAGAGGACCAACCGTCGCTGGTATCCGTCGCCCCTGTACAGAAGAAGAAATCTTTGAAGCGGAAGTCAGGTCGTGTAGAAAAGGATGATGGAAAAGCAGGGACATCACGAGGAGGGGAGGAGGAAGAGGAAGAACTCATAAACGAGACGGAAACCACCCGATCCCTATCCCTGAGCGAGTTGCGAGATATGCGGAAAAATTTCGGCCGTCGTCCAGGCGAGCATATTGTTACCTGGCTGCTCCGATGCTGGGATAATGGGGCCAGTAGCCTGGAATTAGAGGGGAAGGAGGCCAAACAGCTGGGATCCCTTGCTAGGGAAGCGGGTATTGACAAAGCAATCGGAAAAGGGACACAGGTCCTCAGCCTTTGGAGGCGACTGCTGTCAGGCATGAAGGAAAGGTATCCCTTCAAGGAAGATGTTATATATCGTCCAGGCAAATGGACCACTATGGAGAGAGGCATCCAGTACCTGAGAGAACTAGGCATGCTGGAGGTGGTTTATAGTGACCTGGATGACGCCCGAACACCCAAAGATCCAGATGACGTCCAGTGCACCCGACCCATGTGGCGGAAGTTGGTACGGAGCGCACCAGCATCGTATGCCAGTTCGTTGGCAGTACTGTGCTGGAAAGAGGAAGAAGCACCAACGGTGGATGAGGTGGTTAGCAGACTTCGGGACTTTGAAGAAACTATCCCTTGTCTCGGCTGTGGAGAAACTGTCCCGGGAGGTCCAGCAACTCAAAGAGGATATGTCCTATTCTCCACCTGTACGGATCAGTATCTCAGCCATTAGGAGTCAGCGTTCTTCTGCTCAAGAGAGAGGATATAGAAAGTACACACCACGGGACACCCTGTGGTTTTACCTGCGTGACCACGGAGAGGACATGAGGCAGTGGGATGGAAAACCTACCTTGACCCTAGAGGCAGGGGTACGTGAGTTGCAAGGAAAAACAATCACACAAGGGGGTTCTCCCAGGAAAAATGCTGCTCCAGTTGTCAGGAAAAACCTGTCTCACGACGGTCCAGTTTCCAGTGAACAGTTCCCCAGACAGAGTAGAAGGGCTGATCTTACTTTGGTTTGTAATTGCAATGAAGAAATTCATGACTCACGTTTGCAAGAAGTGAGAGATGGATACTATGACCAGAACTAGAGGGGCCCTGCCTCCAGCCAGGTGGAGGAAAGGGACAACCGGGTTTACTGGACTGTGTGGATTCAATGGCCTGGCACATCAGACCCACAGGAGTATAAGGCTCTCGTAGACACCGGTGCACAGTGTACCCTGATGCCATCAAACTATAAAGGGGCAGAACCCATTTGTATTTCTGGAGTGACAGGGGGATCCCAAGAGTTAACTGTATTGGAGGCCGAAGTGAGCCTGACCGGGAATGAGTGGCAGAAGCACCCCATTGTGACTGCCCAGAGGCTCCGTGCATCCTTGGCATAGACTACCTCAGGAGAGGGTATTTCAAGGACCCAAAAGGGTACCGGTGGGCTTTTGGTATAGCTGCCCTGGAGGCGGAGGGAATTAAACAGCTGTCCACCTTGCCTGGTCTCTCGGAGGACCCTTCTGTTGTGGGGTTGCTGAGGGTTGAAGAACAACAAGTACCAATCGCTACCACAACAGTGCACCGGCGACAATATCGCACCAACCGAGACTCTCTGATCCCCATCCATGAGCTGATTCGTCGACTGGAGAGCCAAGGAGTGATCAGCAAGACTCGCTCACCCTTTAACAGTCCCATATGGCCAGTGCGAAAGTCTAATGGAGACTTAAGACTAACAGTAGACTATCGTGGCCTGAACGAAGTCCCGCCGCCACTGAGTGCTGCCCTGCCGGACATGCTAGAACTTCAATACGAACTGGAGTCGAAGGCAGCCAAGTGGTACGCCACAACTAACATTGCTAATGCCTTCTTCTCCATCCCTTTGGCGGCAGAGTGCAGGCCACAGTTTGCTTTCACTTGGAGGGGCGTCCAGTACACCTGGAACCGACTGCCCCAGGGGTGGAAACACAGCCCTACCATTTGCCATGGACTGATCCACACTGCACTGGAACAGGGTGAGGCCCCAGAACACCTGCAATACATTGATGACATCATCGTGTGGGGCAACACAGCAGAAGAATTTTTTGAGAAAGGGAAGAAAATAATTCAAATCCTTTTGAAATCTGGTTTTGCCATAAAACAAAGTAAGGTCAAGGGACCTGCACAGGACATCCAGTTTTTAGGAATAAAATGGCAAGATGGACGTCGTCAGATCCCAACAGATGTGATCAACAAAATAACAGCCATGTCCCCACCAACTAGCAAAAAGGAAACACAAGCTTTCTTAGGCGTTGTGGGCTTTTGGAGAATGCATATTCCAGATTACAGTCAGATCATAAGCCCTCTCTATCAAGTGACCAGGAAGAAGAACGACTTCAAATGGGGCCCTGAGCAGCGACAAGCCTTTGAACAAATTAAACAGGAGATAGTTCATGCAGTAGCCCTTGGGCCAGTCCGTGCAGGACAAGATGTAAAGAATGTGCTCTACACCGCAGCCGGGGAGAATGGCCCTACCTGGAGCCTCTGGCAGAAAGCACCAGGGGAGACTCGAGGTCGACCCTTAGGGTTCTGGAGTCGGAGATACAGAGGATCCGAGGCCCGCTACACTCCAACTGAGAAGGAGATATTGGCAGCATATGAAGGGATTCGAGCTGCTTCGGAAGTGGTTGGTACTGAAGCACAGCTCCTCCTGGCACCCCGACTACCCGTGCTGGGCTGGATGTTCAAAGGGAGCGTCCCCTCTACACATCATGCAACTGATGCTACGTGGAGTAAGTGGGTCGCACTGATCACACAACGGGCCCGAATAGGAAACCCCAGTCGCCCAGGAATCTTGGAGGTGATCACGAACTGGCCAGAAGGCAAAGATTTTGGCATATCCACAGAGAAGGAGGTGACACGTGCTGAAGAAGCCCCACTGTATAACAAACTACCAGAAAACGAGAAGAAATATGCCCTGTTCACTGATGGGTCCTGTCGCCTTGTGGGAAAACATCGGAGATGGAAAGCTGCTGTATGGAGTCCTATACGCCAAGTTGCAGAAACTGCTGAAGGAGAAGGTGAATCGAGCCAGTTTGCAGAGGTGAAAGCCATCCAGCTGGCCTTGGACATTGCTGAACGAGAAAAATGGCCAGTACTTCATCTCTATACTGACTCATGGATGGTGGCAAATGCCCTGTGGGGGTGGTTGCAGCAGTGGAAGCAGAACAACTGGCAGCGCAGAGGGAAACCCATCTGGGCTGCCGCATTGTGGCAAGATATTGCTGCCCGGGTAGAGAACCTGACTGTAAAAGTACGTCACGTAGATGCTCACGTGCCCAAGAGTCGGGCCACTGAGGAACATCAAAACAACCAGCAGGTGGACCAGGCTGCTAAGATTGAAGTGGCCCAGGTGGATTTGGACTGGCAACATAAGGGTGAATTATTTATAGCTCGGTGGGCCCATGACGCGTCAGGCCATCAAGGAAGAGATGCAACATACAGATGGGCTTGTGATCGAGGGGTGGACTTGACCATGGACGCTATTGCACAGGTTATCCATGAATGTGAAACGTGCGCTGCAATTAAACAAGCCAAGCGAGTAAAGCCTCTTTGGTATGGAGAACGATGGTTGAAATATAAATATGGGGAGACCTGGCAGATTGATTATATCACACTCCCACAAACGCCCCACGGCAAGCGCTATGTGCTCACCATGGTGGAAGCAACCACCGGCTGGCTGGAAACATACCCTGTGCCCCATGCCACCACCAGGAACACCATCCTGGGCCTTGAAAAGCAAGTCCTATGGCGACATGGCACCCCAGAAAGAATTGAGTCAGACAACGGGACTCCTTTCCGAAACACCCTCATGGACACCTGGGCCAAAGAGCATGGCATTGAGTGGGTCTATCACATCCCCTACCATGCACCAGCCTCTGGGAAAATCGAACGATACAATGGGCTGCTAAAGACTACGCTGAGAGCAATGGGTGGTGGGACATTCAAACATTGGGACACACATTTAGCAAAGGCCACCTGGTTAGTCAATACCAGGGGATCTGCCAATCGAGCTGGCCCTGCCCAATCAAGACTCTTACGTACTATAGATGGAGATAAAGTCCCTGTCGTGCACATAAGGAATATGCTGGGGAAGACAGTCTGGGTTACTCCTGCCTCTGGCAAGGGAAAACCCATCCGTGGGATTGCTTTTGCTCAAGGACCTGGGTACACTTGGTGGGTGATGCGAAAGGATGGGGAGGTCCGGTGTGTACCTCAAGGGGATTTGATTTTGGGTGAAAATAGCCAATGAACTGAATTTTGATGTCAACTGTTACATGATATTGTATATCATTATTTCTATGATATAGCAGTGGTATAGCAGTGAAAATCACCCAGATTAGTGAAGAATGAACTAACTCCGATGAAACCGAGCAAAGTGCAACGATGATAGAACTGGACGAGCGCAGCAGTACCGAAATGAGAACTGGCTTCAGGATGCAACGGCCCAACACCGCACACCATCTCTTCGGCCCTGAAAGACTGTTATGACAGATGGAGCCCAAAGTCATGGACTAAATGAACTCAATGGACATTTTAGAGGGATGGCCCATAGACCGAGGGAATGATATCTGTGCGTGCATATATATATATGTGTGTATATATAAAGAAAGATAGTGGTGGTTAATTGAAATGTATTAAAAAAAGATGTGAGACCTAAGCACGACGTAAATGGTATGGAATAAGGGGTGGATACTGTCCTGGTTTCGGCTGGGATAGGGTTAAATTTCTTCCTAGTGCTGTGTTTTGGATTTAGTATGAGGAGAATGTTGATAACACACTGATGTTTTCAGTTGTTGCTAAGTGCCCTCCTAGTCCAAGGACAGCTCCCGTGCCTACTGACTGAGCTAGGTACACAAGATGGGAGGGAACATAATCAGGACAGCCAGCCCAGCTGGCTAATGGGGTATTCCATACCATGTGACGTCATGCTCAGTATATGAAGGGTAGGCGTGATCCAGGAAGTACCGATCGCTACTTGGTTATTGGTCAGCGCGGGTGGTGAGCAATTGCATTGTGCATCACTCATTTTGTGTATTTTATCATTATCATTATTATTTTCCCTTATTTTCCCTGTTCTATTAAACTGTCTTTATCTCAACCCACGAGTTTTTCTCACTCTTACCCTTCCGATTCTCTCCCCGTCCCGCTGGGGGTGGGGGGAGTGAGTGAGCGGCTGCGTGGTATTTGGCTGCCTGCCAGGTTAAACCACGACAACAGCAAATACTGATGGTCATCCAGATAATGCCAAATGTAGCTGCGAAGCAGGTAACATCATAGGAAATAAGGCCTCTACAGAGAACAAATACACCCATCAACAATACCTCCACAGTCTTTCAGTAACAGTCATCCTGACCACCCATGATAATCCTGGGACTGGTTCTCTGTACTAATTAGTTTTCCTACTGATTCCTAGTGGTAGATGGCACTGAGTATGGAAGAAGTTTTATCAACTACTGCAGCAATTTGTAAACACTTTTTTTTCTGTGACTCTTGACTGATTTCTTATCATCTCCTTTATAATGCAACCAACTATAACATGCATTGCATTGACAGTAACTTAGTCGTCTTAAAAACATAAAGTTTCAAAAACACTACTTGTTTGTTTAGCATGGAATAGCTTCACTTGCTCATTGTACATCAGTAACTTGGGTAGCAAACAAATAAGCTTCTGTCCAGGAGATAGCACACATCACTGACATCTAAATCTTACAGTTTCTGTCTGCACACTTTCTAATTATGCCACAGTACTCTGCACAGAGCTGTAAAAGAAACTCCTCCTTACCTTCTAACATACCCTTACAGAATAGGTACGAGGCCCTGGGTATGGTAGACAAAGCGCATCGTGAGATAGAAGAGGAGGAACCTATGCAAGCAGTCTTGCCAAGGTCAGAGAGACCAACCCCTTGCAACAAGACCTGCATTAAGACCAGCGCCAAGAAGAAACAACGGTGAGTTATGGTCATTGGTGACTCCCTCCTGTGCAGAACAGAAGCACCCGTTTGCACACCAGTCCCTCTTTTCAAGGAAGTTTGCTCCCTCCCTGGGGCCCAAATCAGAGATGTCACCAGACGACTGAAAAGCTTAGTACAGCCTTCGGACTATTACCCACTCCTGCTCTTTCATGTGTTTACTAATGATATTGCAACAAAAAGTCTAAGGTCAATCAAAAGAGATTTCAGGGCCCTGGGAAGAATGCTAAAATTTTCAGGAGCACAAGTAGTGTTTTCCTCAATCCTCCCAGTAATGGGGAGAGACTTTGGAAGAAACAGACGAGCCCAAGACATCAATACCTGGCTCCAGGACTGGTGCCTCCACCAAAACTTTGGGTTTTTAAACCACAGAAGAGTCTTCGAGGTACAAGGTATGCTGGGGCCTGACGGGATCCACCTGTCCCGATGGGGAAAACACATCTTTGGGTGTAAGCTAGTGGGACTGACTGAGAGGGCTTTAAACTAGAATCCATGGGGGAAGGGGATACCAACAGGATTGCAGTAGGTTGGCATGGCATCGCCTGAGGGTGGCAATGCTAGTGGGAATGTTTACACTGCTCCTGGGAGCACGGAAGTTTCAGGAGTATATCTGAAACGCTTCTACATCAACGCACGCAGTATGAGAAACAAACAGGATGAACTGGAAGCCTTGGTCCATTCCCAGAGCTATGATATCATTGGTATTAGTGAGACTTGGTGGAATGAGTCCCACGATTGGAGTGCTGGGATGGAAGGCTACAGGCTGTTCAGGAGGGATAGGCAGGGCAGGCGAGGTGGAGGTGTCGCACTATATGTAAGGGAGAGGTTTGATTGTACAGCCCTTACAGTTAGGTATGATGTGGTCAAGAGCCTCTGGGTGAGGATTAGGGGGATGGAAAACAAGGGAGATGTCATAGTGGGTGTCTACTATCGATCGCCCAGCCAGGATGACAGCACTGATGAGTTATTCTACAGGCAATTAGGAGAAATCTCTGGATCGGTAGCCCTTGTCCCTATGGGAGATTTCAACTTCCCAGACATCAGCTGGAAATACCATACTGCTGTGACGAGCAAGTCTGAGAAATTCCTGAAGTTTGTGGGAGATAATTTCTTGTCACAAGTACTCAGGGAGCTAACTAGGAAAGATGCCCTCCTAGACTTGTTGTTTGTGAATAGACAAGGACTCATGGGAGATGTCATGGTAGGTGGCTGTCTTGGCCACAGTGATCACGAAATGGCTGAGTTTAAAATTTTTGGTGTAATGAGAAAAAAGGTCAGAAGAGTTGCTACTCTGTATTTCAAGTGAGCAAACTTTAAGCTACTCAGGGAGCTGCTTAGCAGTGTCCCCTCGGAATCTGCTTTTGAGGGCTTAGGGGTCCATGAGTGCTGGTCATTTTTTAAGAACCACCTTTTAGAAGCACAGGAGCAGGCAATCCCATTGTGTCGAAAGTCAAGCAAGCAGGGCAGAAGACCGGCTTGGCTGAACAGGGAACTCCTCTTGGAACTCAGGAGGAAAAAGAAATGGTATGATTTCTGGAAGCAAGGTCAGGCTTTGCAGGAAGATTACAGAGCCGTGGTTCGTATATGCAGGGAGAAGACACGAAAGGCCAAAGCTCAACTAGAGTTGAAACTGGCCAGTGTTGTGTCAGACAACAAGAAAGGCTGTTCTAAGTACGTTAATAGCAAGAGGAGGTCTAGAGAAAACATTGGACCGGTATTTGTTGAAGATGGTCACCTGACAAACAGGGATGAAGAAAAAGCGGAGGCATTCAATGCTTTTTTTGCCTCAGTCTTCAATAATACTTATAGACCTTGGGCTGCCCAGTCCTCTGAGTTGGAGGACCATGACTGCGGGAACGTAATTTCCACTTGTGGACACTGAAATTGTAAGGGACCAGCTGTATCAGCTGAATGTTCACAAGTCCATTGGGGCTGATGGGATTCATCCCAGAGTACTGAAGGAGCTAGTGGATGTTATGGCAGGACCCCTCTCGGTCATCTGCCAAAGGTCTTGGGAGTCTGGGGAGGTCCCCGATGACTGGAACCTAGCCGACGTTGTTCCAATTTACAAGAAGGGCGTGAGGGAAGACCCAGGAAACTACAGACCTGTTAGTCTAACCTCAGGACCTGGAAAAATTATGGAGAAGATCATACTGGGTGCTATTGAAAGGCATTTAAAGGACAATGCAATCATCAGGCACAGTCAACATGGGTTCACAAAGGGAAAGTCCTGTTTAACTCATTTGATATCCTTCTATGATAAGGTCACCTGCCTAGCGGATGAAGGGAAAGCGGTGGATGTAGTTTTTCCTGGATTTTAGTAAGGCTTTTGATACTGTCCCTCACAGCATCCTTCTGGACAAGTTGTCCAACTGTGAGATGAGCAGGTGCACGGTGCGCTGGGTGAAGAACTGGCTGAATAGCAGGGCTCAAAGGGTTGTTGTGAATGGGCTACATCTGGCTAGCAACCGGTCACCAGTAGTGTTCCTCAGGGCTCAATCCTAGGGCCAGTTCTCTTCAATATTTTTATCAACGATCTGGATGCAGGAGTTGAACGCACCATTAGCAAGTTTGCTGATGATACCAAACTGGGAGGCGCTTTTGACTCTCTCAAGGGATAAGAAGCCTTGCAGAGGGATCTAGATAGATCAGAGCATTGGGCAATCAATTAATGGCATGAAATTTAACAAGCCCCAGTGCCGGATCCTGCACCTGGGACAGAGTAACGCCAGGCACAAGTATAAATTGGGAGAAGAATGGCTGGAGAGCAGCCCTGCAGAAAGGGATCTGGGGGTGCTGGTTGACAGCAGGCTCAATATGAGTCAGCCGCGTGCCCTGGCAGCCAAGAGGGCAAAACCACATTCTGGAGTGCATCAAACACAGTATAACCAGCTGGTCAAAAGAGGCGATTATCCTGCTGTATTTAGTGTTGGTGCAGCCTCACCTTGAGTACTGTGTGCAGTTCTGGGCCCCACAATTTAGGAAGGATGTGAAGGTCCTTGAATGTGTCCAGAGGAGGGCAACAAAGTTGGTGAAAGGCCTGGAAGGCATGTCCTGTGAGGAGCGGCTAAGGACTCTGGGGTTGTCTAGTTTGGAGAAAAGGAGACTGAGGGGCGACCTCATTGCTCTCTACAGCTTCCTGAGGAGGGGAAGTGGAGAGGGAGGTGCTGATCTCTTCTCCCTGGTACCCAGTGATAGGATGCATGGGAATGGCTCAAAGCTGCGTCAGGGGAGGTTTAGACTGGACATTAGGAAGCATTTCTTTACTGAGAGGGTGGTCAGGCTTCCTAGAGAGGTGGTCAATGCCCCAAGCCTGTCAGTGTTTGAGAGGCATTTGGACAATGCCCTTAATAACATGCTTTAACTTTTGGTCAGCCCTGAATTGGTCAGGCAGTTGGACTAGATGATCATTGTCGGTCCCTTCCAACTGAAATATTCTATTCCATTCTACTCGCATCTTATTTAAACATTCATGATACTTTCTGTGATCATCTCTGAGCCTCTTCAGAGCAAAGACCACTCGCCTTTTAAAGCTGATGCACCAAAGTCCCACCACTGGTCACATTCTTTGTTGTGATCCACATGGTTAAAAAACAACTATTAAGGTTACCAGGAACTTAGGATTCACATATTTTAAAGAATTTTAAAGAATTATTAGCTTTCCACTTGCACAACAACAACTTCAAAAGGGTCAATCGAAATAGTATCTCCATATTCCTTTAAATCCCTTGCAGGTAAAGGTTCCCAGATGTTGAAAGAAAGCGTTTCACCCATCCTACATGCTCTTTTGCCAGAAGTATTGTTCCCTATGCATGGAAAGCCAGAAAAAAACTACTAGTGAACAAATGAAGACTGATGGCTAATACTTGGTTCATAGCACACTGGAAAGAAACATCAGGAACATTCAAGTGCTACGCCTTTTTAAATCCATAGCAAAGTGATCCTCGAGACTCCAGGAACATTATTTAAGTGGGTACCAAATTGTTGTTTGTCAAACCTGGACACAGCATTCCAGACTTTTTACTGAAAAGTCTTTTGAAAGAGAGGCTTTAATGAATGCATATTTTCTACATGTGGATTATTAGACTTCACATCTGAGTAATTATTCTGTAAATAAGTTCTTGAAGGCAGAAGCTGGAGAAGGAGAAGACTAGAGTATCCATATTGCACTCATACTGATGTTTGTCTGTTGGAAAAAGCTGAGAACCTGGTGATGACAGATCCTGAGGAACATTCACACACTACTGCCAAATATTTTAAGAGACTGCAGTTACAATGTGTAAATGGAAAAGTCTCATTTTTTTTAATTTAATATGATCCTATTTACCACCTTGACATAAATTGAGTGTTTTCATGAAAATGGGATCAGACAAATTCACCCTGGAACCCTGGCTAAACCAATCTCAGAATTGGTAATAATCATCCTGAGAATTTGTGCCTCCAGCAGATTCAAAAGGGAAAAACAGTCCCCTCAAAAGGATGGTAAAGGACTGCCCAGAGTATTATACATAGTCTGTATGATTTAAGTACATACTAGAAGAACAATTTCTCTATAAGGATTGAGATAATAACAAAGAGGTAGTATTCCAAAGTGAATTTGTTAAGAATAAGTATCATCAAATCAAAATAATTTTATTCTGTAAAGCAATAGGTCTTGTGGATTAAGGAGAACCGAGTGTCATGCCTGGACTTTAGCATGGCTTTCTATATAGCTTCTCATAACAATTTCACTAAGAAGCTGAGGAAGTATGGTCTAGACAAAAATACTGCAAGATTGCAGTATACCCTATTGCAAAACTGTGTTCAGAGTATCAGTTGTTCTTGGTAAAAATGGATGAACGGAGTATAGGTGAACAAGTGCAGCTTTCCAGAGCACTTCTTAAGAATAGTAGTATAAAATATTTGTCATTAATAACTTTTCGTGTATCAGAATTAAAGAGTATTTTATTAATCTAAAGATCATAACGAGCTTTTGGTGTCAAGCGTTTGAGAGAGAGGCCCACAACTGCTTTTAAAAACAGAATCAAAATTTACAGTTTTCTTGACTAATTGCAATAACCTTTTGAAACAAAAGAAATTCAGTAAGAAGCAGCACAAACTTTTTATTCATCCTGAGAAAGAGCAATTGTAACAACATGAGAGGAAGATAGATAAGCTCTACAGAAAGACAGCAATATAACAATAACAGCTTGCAACATGAATCTAAGTTATCACCAAAGAGCAGCTATATTCATATATAACAGTAGTATCATATAAGGTCTTCTACAGTACTTTTCTGACTACTCATCCTTCTAAGTCTTCAAATAGAGTTTTATCTATGACTTAGGGCAGTACAACATCAAGACAAATGCAGACCAATTAGAATTCAGATAAAAACATCAAAGAATTAAAAGCTCAGAAATTATTACTTATGTAAAGATGATAGAAAGAAACTGCACTGTTCAGTCTGTAGAAGATTAGATTAGTGCAAGGCACGATAACATTCTTTGATATGTAAATGATTGCTATTAAAAAAAAAAAGACGTGAATTGTTTTTCCTTGCCCACTGGAAAGAACTCAAGAAGCGTCATGCCTAACTGCAACAAAAATGATTCAGGCAAAGCATTAGGAGAAAAGCTTTCTAGCACTAAGAATTTGAACAGGTTGCATGGCAAGAGTAAGGAAACTCCATTACTGACATTTTAACAAAAAAAATAGATTGAAGTTATTGGGAGTGATACTGGTACAGCTCATCCAACATGAAGGTATGAATATGGAAAGCCCCCAAGCCCTTTCCTGCTGTATTTTCTAAAAAACTGGAAATCTTCCCAAGTTTTGTACTAGATATAAATAAATTATTACTTATTTTGATTAACAGACTATATTGACATTCATTTTCAAAGAGCATAACTTAATTTAAAATTCAAACTTAAAAGGGATAGCATATGAGACAGACAAAGAACAACATACATTTGGGAGGTTTTTCAGGACAAATTATATTCACTTTCCACATACTCTTTCAATAATTTTCAGGGAAGAGTCCCACCACTTTCTCCAGAGCTTCAAATGCCTCATGAAAAACCTCAGCTTTGGCTGTTCTAGCTTAGAACTGCTGTATTCAGAAGCACCCTTGAGTAAAAAGTTAAGACTTGAAGAAAGAAACAAGAATGAATGTTTATTTTGGCCCTGTCAGAAAATATCTTTGAATAAATTTCTTCCACCTTTCTTTTGAAGGAGAGAGGGTGAGATGATAATTTTTCTTAACAAGTACCTTTGAGAGCACTGAAGTCTGTACTATAGACTTGAGAAGATTCCTAATTCTTCTTGCCACCCACTATACATTCAAAGACCAAGTGTAGAGGAATCTCTCTGGAGAAGTCCTATAAATCCCTAAGAAAATAAAAGTAATCTTTCCAAATTATTCAGAAAATAATCAAGTACCCATTAACAATTTCTGGAGGGAATACAACTTATTTCTGGAAAAGAGTGCAAAATTATATAGTTTCATAAGGGTTGTTGCTATTCCTTACAGATGTTTTCCCAGGAGTTTAGGAAACTGTATGGAAAGGGGACTGTAAATATATGAACTCTTCTCTTTGGAGAGCAATGGATTAAAACCATTGTGGAAGGCTTTTCTTTATACAGATCTTTAGAAGTTGTCTTAATTAAAAAAAAAAAAAAAATCTTTTCTGAGATTCCAGAGTAGTGGAAAAGTAGAACAAATGGATAAAGGATTTTGATGAGTAATCGATCTTGGGTAATGGATACCACAGAATATTTTGTGAGCTCAACAGAGGGAAAATATCTCATGTTACTTCTTCATAGATGAATTCATAGAAATTAATTTTCTATGAAAGCAGATGTGGTAACAGATGATAGCATGAAAGCAGAGCCACTATTCTGTTTGCATAGCTAAAAATATAAAATTTACATTAAAAAGAAAGGATAAAGACCAGCCTAGAACTTCTGGATAAAACTTCAGCTGCTCTGGTACCTTTACTGGAGCAGAAGTGAGGCAAAAATTTCTGTAACAGAGAAATTTTACTCCATTGAATAAATGAATAACCAACCAAAAGAACAAATGTAACTTCTGCCATCTCTCAAATATTTGCCTGAGTTGCAAACAAAACTTCTTCCTCATTCAGATTCTGTCAGTCAGACAGCTATTGTTCAGTCTTAAAGTAATTCAAGGCTGTACAATCACATTCTCCAAGTCTCCAGAAGTCCTTGCTACTTCCATGTCAGAAGTACAGAAATGCAGTCTGTACCCGTACCTTCAGTAATTGCCTCACATTTCTATGTTATATAAGAAAGCTTAGATATTATAACATCCTTCCTGTGATCTTTCTCTGGACTGATGATGTCTAGTGCCATTCTTTTTGTCCTCCCAAACAAACAATTAAATATTTTGTTAATTTTCTTTATCAAAGTTTGCGACTTGTCAACCAAACTTTCAAGGACTAATGAGAGTAGCAACAAAAACAGCGTAGATACTTGCCTGTTTGTTCATCACTGGAAAATTTATCAACATAACCAATCGCTTTCACTCCAAATCATAGGCCAAAAACTCACTATCAGGGATCACATATTCTAAGTAACACTGTAATTATCCACACCTCTTCAATACATTTCTAAAATGCAAGATTAGAGGTAGTAAATGTCTGGCAAGATTCCTGCAGCATCAAGAACTGGTTCTCTCGGTCAGGGTTCATTAATCTCTTTAAGAAGGCAAAATGGCAGCACCATTAGTAACAGTATTTCAGTTGTGTGCTTTATCAATGAGAAAAGTAAAGCTAACGTACAGGTAAATAAATCAAAAAGCTCCTCTTGCACTTTTTCAGCCCCTCTAATGGTGAAACATTACAATCTGAATTGTACAATCAGATTGTTTTCAGAAATAACCTGAAAAGGTATCCCTTCAAAATGGGTTCCGAGACAACCAATTGAAACAGCAGCGACTTTAACCAAAAAAAAAATCAAATATTCTTCTGGCTGAGTGGTAATCATATATTTGAGTGGAAGTAGCTTAGATTCACAATATTGTTAAACTGATAGGCTCAAACAAACATGGATTTTGTGTACTGAATTAAAGAAAAACAACTACATTTAGTCTTTGCCATTCACACAAGTCTTACAAGTCCTTTAGCACAAGACCTCCTAAAATACTGATGCTGCTGGCATGCTATACAAGTACTTCTCACTTGCATTTGAGCCACATTTCTTCTATCACTGTTTAACACAGTATATGCCCACAGAAGATGAACCACAGAGATCATTTAGCAGTCACAGGATCATAGGATAATTCAGTTAAGAAGGGACCTCAGGAGGTCTTTAGTCTATCCTCGTGCTCAAAGCAGGGTGAGCAAGGCCACATTATGCAGGGCTTAATCCAGCCTGGTCTTGAAAACCTCCAAGGATGGAAAATGCACAGATTCTCTGGGCTTTTCCAATGCTCGACTGTCCTGATAGTGAAAAAGTTTTTCCTTATACCTAGTCAGAACCTCCCATTTCAATTTAAGTCCATTGTCTCTCATCCTTCCTCCACAACACCGTGAAAAGCCTGACTCAAGTCTTCCTGATAATCTCCTCACAGGTATGAGAAGACTGCTCTAAGGTCATGTCCGTCCATTGTGTGTCATCCCGTCCGTCCCCCCCTCCCATCCCCCCCACAAAGACTTCTCTTATCCAGGCTGCACAAGCCCAATACCCTCACCTTCTCTGGAATCTCCCCCATCTCCTGTTCTCCCTCTCCACCTAACCTGACCATCCAGAAAGACTTAATTTTGTTTCAGGGCTAAAGAGAAGAAAGCACTGTTGCATCTTTTTACTACTGCCATGTAAATGCATAAGCACTGAAAACCTAAATTACCAAGAATACACCCAAACCCCTACCTTGCTAAGTCTCATGTATCTCAGTCATTGCTTCTTAGGGATACTACTAAAAACAGCAGTATGCATTCCAGATTTTAGCATAAAGAATTATTTTCTCAGCTGACTGACAGTTCACCCTATTCCTTCTCCACAGCTAAGGTTTTCAGGCTTCATTTATGCTATATATATTGTGTTCATTGAACTACTTTTAATTTCACGTTCTTAAAATTTGATGATTGCAATCAAGACAAGCATTGCATGTTAAAACACTTTTGAGCTGATTAAGAGTTCAATACTCATAATGCTGCCTTTAAATCAGAGCAACTGAAACCATTCTTATAAAGAATTTAATTCTCATATTGGAAAGGATTTAAAATTCTTCTGTCCTCCATGAATTTGAGCTTTGTTTTAAAGTATGATTAGTCAATTTTTGGACCTTCAGAAATTTCTTCTGGATCAGGGCTCAAAATAATTTTGTATCCAAAACTTAATGACATACTCTTTAGTACTATTTGAATACAGAAGTCAGGAGAACTAACTAAATACCTCTTTAAACTCTCTGTTCTTTAAAATTGGGAAAAAAATACATTGATATATATGACTGCTAGACTACCTTTAAGGGTTCCATCACTTCCAGCTGGAGAGCAGACTGACTGTGGTGACCTCAAGGAAAAAGATGCAGCATTCCTTATTGAAGGATCACCATCCTAAAGTGACAACGATAAAAAATTAACATTATGAACATGAACACTTGATAAAATAAAGACTGAAATTAATACATATACTGATAAAATGGATTGGATGAAAAAGCATACAACAAATATTAGAAAAATATTTATTTATATAAAAATCTTTGTAATTTAGACTGCTATTAGACTACTATATAGGCAACATTCCAGGGCACAATCAGCCTTAAGAATCCAGAACTAGAACATGCACACAAAAAAAAATCTATGTATATGTCTTATAGCTAAATAAGCACTTTTGGTTGACATTAAGATTCCATTTAGAAGTTTTTTGTTACATGCACTCATAGTAAAGAGCTGAAAAGCAGAAAGATGAACTCTATACAATACCAACTGAAAGAAATTGAGCATAAAAAGTAGATTTTTTTTTTAAAACAAACTCACCATTTTTTCACTTAACCTACCCTTAAAGCTTATTAGAATTCCATCTAACTTTTACAGTTAAGCAAACTAACACTTTGTATTTATACCCTCCAGCATAGACACATCAGGACTGAACAAAATCTGTAGCACTCCCATTGCAGCAGCTGAGATAGATGGATGGCAACTACATGCTCCCTCTGACAATGGCCAAACAGCCAATTTCTACATGCATAGCAGTAGACTAGCCACCGTACATGTTACGCCTTGTGAAGGCATAGTTCACACTGCTTAGGGAAAAGGAAAAAAAGTTTGATATTTATGGACTGAAGGTGCTTACAAGGCAAAGAATATAAATCAGTAAGAAACCAGATTTCATCAGTTTCACCATCCATGGGCACTTAGAAAACAATTCTATTCGATTTTTTTTTTCCCCTCCCACAGCAAAATGAATCTAAAACTCATGCTGTGCTATTAATTACACTTATTTTTGCAACAGTGCTTGCAAAAAGACTTGTTGCCTCACGTGAGGAAAGCCTCATGTGCAAAGAAATCTAATATTCAGATTCAATGCAATAAAAAGAACTATACCTTAAACTTACATGTGTTTTATTGCAAGTCAAAATGAATTAATTTCCTGATGTACAAGTTACTCGTTTATTTAATACATTGAAATTACGAAGCTGATTTTTTTCAAACCTGACTTATCTTTGAATTGTAATAAATCTCAAAAACCCCAAAATATTGGAAAAAAAAAAAAAAGCAGCTTAGTAACTTTTTAGCATATATGTTTTCTTAGGACAGGAGAGGTCCTCTACCCATGATTGCCAAGGACACAGGCAAAGGCGCCTTTTATTAAATTAACTAAACAGACTAACTAGGTAGATGACCTTTCAGGTACACATGCCATTCCTACCATAGCTGACAAATTTTCAGAAGTGTTTATTTACTGTTTCCTAGTTCAGAACTTCATCAAATGGTGAAATGTAAGCACAAACTTATATTCGAGGAATGTTCTCAAGTTTATCCAAAAATGGTCCTTAAATTGAGTATATGCACAGTGAGCCTTCAAGGGTATACTTGCTGATTTTGTAAAAATCATATATTGCAAATACACAATATCCTGTAACTATTCATAATTTTTAAACCAACAAAACCCTAAAACTAAGAAAAAGACTAAACAATAATTAAAGTTTTTAAGTTTTATGATTTAATAATCCTCATTCATAAATATCTGTGCCAAAGGTCACACTGCTTCTGAAAAGGCTGCAACATTATGATTAAGCTTATTATTCATACATAGATGCAAAAATTTAATTAATCCAAATTATTCAAACTGTTTTCTGCATGATAGCTACTAAAATGAGCTTTTAAAGGTATAATTACTTTTTACCTTTAGTATTTCTCCAATTAAACTGAACAATGAGGGTATGTTTTATGTTTTCATAGTCTGTCAGTTTTGAATGAGTTTCATTTCTAAGTTCCATGAACTAGGATACAGTTGCATTGCTTGGATCACAAAAATAGGTGTGAATATTTTTAAATACTTCCTCTTTAAACATTGTGAAATAAATTATCCTAATATTAAAGTTTTCCAAAAATCTTGTCTTAAAAAAACCAAGATTCTCTTGAAAGCGTACCTTTAACATAGTTGGGGGATATACGTACACTTAATGCCAAGAACAGCTTCTTATTTTGAAGAATTTACATTGCTGAAGCAGAGACTGAGAAAAACATCTGATGATTGTGTATTATGATATATTCCTTCATTAAAAAACTCTCTTGTTTAAGATACTACTTCTTAGCTAATATTTTTAATCAGCATAATTCTTGCATTTTAAGAAAAGACGACTAATAAAACTAATAACTCTCTTGGAGTTCTAGTGTATTAATCCTGGTAAGGGATTTAGGGAGCCTGGTGTTAATAGTTCACTTGCTGAATACAACACTTTTTTTTGCTTCCACAAGCTAATTTAGGAAGACAAGAGTTGCCCACAGTTTTTGTAAGCTAAATAAAACACACACACAAAAAAAAAAAAAAGAGAAAAAAAAAGGCCTGCTTGCCACCAAGTTTTGAAGAAGTTTTGTAACTACTGTTATGCCTACTGTTGTAGGCATCACTATGACCACACTATTCAAAGAGCTAAAGTCAAAAAATAAAAATGAAACTTCAGTGCTCTCCCCTTAAGAGCTGTTAAGAGACTGTGTGCCAAACTTGTAAAGAAGAATCCCAACATGCTTCATCCACAGGATGAGATGCTCATTAAGAAGAAAATTAAGAAGTTCAAAACACTGTGGGAGAAAGTTGCTGGTTTTTTTCCCTTTAGATTCAAGATTTCAGAAAGAATTTCCCCTACGTGAACTAAAGTCACTAAGGGAAAACTTCTTATAAAGAAACCAGGCCATAAAAGCACATAATAGACCAGTAAGAAAAAGTGTCCAAAGGAATTTTTGCCTTTGACAACACTACTATATTACCCAATAGGTTATTCAAATATGTTAAGGCTAATTGACAGTTATGGGGATCTTCAGAAAGACAAGTTAACTATACACCTATTTAGAATCTAGTATTGTTTGCATCAACATATTGCTACAATAATTGCAGAGACACTACTATTTCTTTAAAATAAAATCACATATGAATAAGATTTTTTACTTTTCATAATTTTATCGAAATCAATGTTACAAACTGTTCCAAAGGAAAGAGAGATCTAGAAAAAATTAAATCTCACACATTAAAGTTGCACAGTTGAGTATACACATCTGAAACTGAAATATATTTTCAGTGGTTTTATACATCAACAACAACATAGTAAAATATCTGACTTCTAAGGCAGCTAAACACATACTTGCTATATCATAGTAAATATTTGCTTTATCATAATAAACTGATCTAGGTAACATACATCACTACTTAGCCTGTGCACCATCTGTAGGTAGTCTTCATTTGAGCCATGTCTAGAATTATCAGCATGATGATTAGCTGAATTTCCAGACAATTGACTTGAAACTTTATTTTCATGGAGATTCCTCATCCCAGCTGTGACAATGGGACTGGACACTGAAGCTGAAATACAAAAAAATATAAATAACTATACTGATATACTCACATGGTCATTAACTCTAAAAAATTTCACAGAAAACACCATAATAGTGGATATTAATGAGTTGGATGCAAGAGGTCTGGAATCTGAACAAGAATCCAACTTTCTTGATTGAATCCTTTTGCCACAAATACCTTGAATAAAATTAGATATCTAAGATTTGAATTTTCGAGAGGATTTAAAACCTAAATTCCATGTACAGATTAGCCAAGCTTCTCTCCACATATATCCTAATTACAGTCAGTATCATATTCTTATAGGTTATAGAAAACTTTATTTTCCTCTATATAATTTGTATTCACTACCTTTAGTAACTTCCAAGGTATTCAAGAGACACACATTACATACAGAACAGCTATATAAATTCTAAGCACATTGCTAAACTTTAAGAACAGATGATTTAAAAGAATCCAACGAGAATTCTACTTACCAAAAAAAAAAAAAGCCTAGATACTTAACAGTGTTCATGTTGTTCAAGATTGTTTTTAGAAAAGGGAAGAACAAAGAAATCCATTCATTCTGAAGGTCATCTTTGCCAGTTACTGCATACCTTGAGCATAATTCTAGCCAACTTAGTCTAGTCTACACTACAAAGGTTTGGTAAGGCTAAATAAGCTGGCAGCAAAACTTACATTATACTGGCAAAAATTAGGTTTTCGCTAGTACAGATAAATGATTGCCATAGCTAACAAATAAAAGTTTTTGATTTGTTTTGATTTTTCTATTGTCATGTATACGTGACAACTATGCAAAATGGGTGTACATAGGGGAGGAGCAGTGTAACATGAACATGTGTTTTACTTTTTCTTCTTCCTTTTTTTTTCTACCACTCTGTACAGTCAAGAAAGCAATGCTTAAACATACCCAAAAAATTCCCTATCAACTCAAAGATTTGCATTAAGCATGCGACTCCTTCAAAGAAATTAGAGAGCCATGAAACATGCACATGAAGGTAAAGCTGACATGAGATAGGAGAATAAAACAAACATCAAAGACTTACCTTGCTGCATCTGAGGATGTGGTGTATAACTTGGAGGATGTGAATATGGCATGTATCCTGTAGGACTTTGAGGAGCATATGGACTAGGCACTGGACTGTTCTGTTGTGCCAAAAATCTGTTACCAGAGCTTGTCTGTGGTGGCACAAACCGGCTAAAAATAAAATAAAAAAAGTTTTAAAAAGTTGGAAAAGCAAATTTAGACACATTTATTATTTCTTTTGGAATATTATACCTTTGGAACATTATAACTTCTGTAAGAGACAAAATTCCAACACAATCAAGAAAACCCTTCAAAAGCAGTATTTTAAGCTATCGATACCTTCCCAACTTCAATTATTACTTAAGAGCCACAGCTTGGGTACTGCATTAGTAAAAGTAAAGAATAGAATAAAAAGCATTCATAAGACCTCCACCTAGGGAAAGGAAACAATGACACAAATATTTATTAAAATAAGATCTGCAGATTTACTAAAACAAGATATGCAATTTCCAAAAGTTAGTCCTAGAAGTTTGAATGAAAGTGACAGCTAAGGTTTAATTATCATATAACAACTAGCTTGCTAGGTTTAACAAGGAGCCATCTATTCTAAATAGGATTTTTCCAGTAAGATTTCAAAGAACTTCATCTAACAGAACTATACTGACAAGATATAGGAATGTGATAGGCAGTTAGGTAGGACCTGACCCAAAGTCCACTGAATACAACTTATTCTTTCACTGGCTTTATCTTAGACTCATCCTAAAGATAGGAAGCCATAAAAATAAAATAGGCTTGTGACAATAATACATGTAACGTTATAACTTATATTCTTATATGAGCTTTTCAAAATCAAAATAAACCAAATAAATACTTCAGAAAGTACAATACATGCTTTCACAACCCTCAGTTCTAGATAGCAACTCTACAAAGGTAAGCTTCCATAGAAAGAAATAGCAAAGTATATAACACAAGGATTTTGCAAGGATTTCGAGAAGACTTAGCATATTGTAATATTCACAATTCAAAAAAACTTCTTCAATATCACTTTTAGATATAAAAATAAAAAAGTGTACTGGTTTTTGTGCAGATACAGAGCATTTCATTTGCCAAAACAATTACACTAACTTGAAATGAAATAAGTTTATTTACGTTGCCACCAAGGATGAGGAAAAGGCTGAGGTACTCAATGCCTTCTTTGTCTCAGTCTTTAGTAGTCAGAGTGGTTATCCTCAGGGTACTCAGCCCCCTGAGCTGGAAGACAGGGACGGTGAGCAGGATAAACCCCCCATAATTCATGAGGAAGAAGTTAATGACCTGCTACGCTACCTGGATGTTCACAAGTCTATGGGGCCGGATGGGATCCACCCGAGGGTACTGAGGGAGCTGGCGGAGGAGCTTGCCGAGCCGCTCTCCATCATTTACCAGCAGTCCTGGTTAACAGGGGAGGTCCCGGACGACTGGAGGCTCGCCAATGTGACGCCCATCTACAAGAAGGGCCGGAAGGAGGATCCGGGGAACTACAGGCCGGTCAGCCTGACCTCGGTGCCGGGGAAGATCATGGAGCGGTTGGTTTTGAGGGTGCTCACGAGCCATGTCCGGGACAACCAGGGGATCAGGCCCAGCCAGCACAGGTTCATGGAAGGCAGGTCCTGCTTGACCAACCTGATCTCCTTCTATGACCAGGTGACCCGCCTAGTGGATGAGGGAAAGGCTGTGGATGTGGTCTACCTGGACTTCAGTAAAGCCTTTGACACTGTCTCCCACAGCATTCTCCTAGAGAAGCTGGCGGCTCACGGCTTAGACAGGTACACTCTTCGCTGGGTAAAAAACTGGCTGGACGGCCGAGCCCAGAGAGTTGTGGTCAACGGAGTTAAATCCAGTTGGCGGCCAGTCACGAGCGGTGTTCCCCAGGGCTCAGTACTGGGGCCGGTCTTGTTCAATATCTTTATCAATGATCTGGACGAGGGGATCGAGTGCTCCCTCAGTAAGTTTGCAGACGACACCAAGTTGGGTGGGAGTGTTGATCTGCTCGAGGGTAGGAAGGCTCTGCAGAGGGACCTGGACAGGCTGGATCGATGGGCCGAGGCCAACTGTATGAGGTTCAACAAGGCCAAGTGCCGGGTCCTGCACTTGGGCCACAACAACCCCATGCAACGCTACAGGCTTGGGGAAGAATGGCTGGAAAGCTGCCCAGAGGAAAAGGACCTGGGGGTGCTGATTGACAGCCGGCTGAACATGAGCCGGCAGTGTGCCCAGGTGGCCAAGAAGGCCAACGGCATCCTGGCCTGTATTAGGAATAGTGTGGCCAGCAGGACTAGGGAGGTGATCGTGCCCCTGTACTCGGCACTGGTGAGGCCGCACCTCGAATACTGTGTTCCGTTTTGGGCCCCTCACTACAAGAAGGACATGGAGGTGCTGGAGCGTGTCCAGAGGAGGGCAACGAAGCTGGTGAAGGGCCTGGAGCACAAGTCTTATGAGGAGCGGCTGAGGGAACTGGGGTTGTTTAGTCTGGAGAAGAGGAGGCTGAGGGGAGACCTCATCGCGCTCTACAACTACCTGAAAGGAGGTTGTAGCGAGGTGGGTGTTGGTCTCTTCTGCCAAGTAACTAGCGATAGGACGAGAGGAAATGGCCTCAAGTTGCGCCAAGGGAGGTTTAGGCTGGACATTAGGAGAAATTTCTTTACTGAAAGAGTGATCAGGCCTTGGAACAGGCTGCCCAGGGAAGTGGTGGAGTCACCATCCCTGGAAGTATTTAAAAGACGTGTAGATGAGGCGCTTAGGGACATGGTTTAGTGGACATGGTGTGTTGGGTTGACGGTTGGACACGATGATCTTAGAGGTCTTTTCCAACCTGTATGATTCTATGATTCTATGATTCTATGATTCTATTTTAATAATGATATCTAATAACTGGAGATGAAATCTGTTAAAGCCCAGTAACTGGGTTGAAACTACATTCAGAACTCTTTCCTCTAGTCCAGAGTACTTTATCATATTAACAAAGGCCTGGATTATAGGTACATGCTACTTGCCGACACTCAAAGTCTGAAAAAGAACCAGAAAGTTGATGAGGAAGCTGCTGGAAGACTGGCCAAACTACTGGGCCTATCCTCCTCTGAACAGCCTTTTGTATAACTGTTACAGCAGTACTCCATGCTTTTACAAGCCTTATTTCCCACCCTCCTGTCACATTGGTACTGTTATACATGCCGGAACACATAGCCTCTTCTCTCCTATCTTCCTGCCACCAGACTCAGCTTCTGCCACAGGTAGAGAACAGCTGGAGGGGTGACAGGAGGCAGGGGGATTCCTTAAGCAGGAAAGAAAGTTTGCCAAAATTATGGGAGGGAGAGAGAGCAGGGAAGCATGACTAGTCCTTAGAATACAAAGATTAATTTACTAACAAAAATATGTTTCTTTGCCAGCTGAAGAAACTCACCCTGCTGTCAGACAAATGCAAAATTTGTCTTGACACTGATCATCTTCCATTCACATACTTGCAACAAGAATTGACTGTCACTGTAGGAAGAATTTGCAGTTCACTGCCCATCCCACCCCATTTAGAAGAAAGCGTTACCTGGAAGGGCTATGTGAGATAGTGGTTTGTTGATAATTGGAAGATGCAGGACTACCTCGCATGGAATTCTGAGAAATATTAAACTGCGACATCATCATCCCTATTAAGAAGAAGATAGCAGCATTACTTTACATGCATTTCCTTTTTAATCAATGAAGTGTCTCATTTCAGAAATTATTATATACGAAGAGATTATAAACTTTACAGACATTAACATCTTCTACCTACAACTGTTAGAAAACATTAAAAAAAGATTGATTCCATGTAAGATGTCCATTTTACACTATGACATAAAAAGAGCGTTCCCTAAAGCAGTATTAATTCAATCATAAATATCAACGGTAGTTCCTTCCTCTGTTCCTTAGCCAAAAACCTGCTAGCAAATAGAAACATTTTATAACAGGACATATACTTCACACCCCAGACTGGTGTGTACAGTACTCATTGTGCCGATAAGTAAAAGATTTGGAAACTTCACAACAAGTCAGAAGAACACAGAAAACTTATCTCCCATTTTTAGAACAAGTACAGCAAACAATCATCTCGGGCTGAGTGGTGCAAGATATTCTCCCTGCTCCCATAATGCCTTAGTGGTTCCTTTCTACCCAGGGACAAAAGCTTTCTATTCCACCTCCACCACCACGCTTATAAACAATGTTATCAAAGAAGGTGCTGAAATATTTTCAATTGCAAAGAACCACCAATATCCCACCTGTAGACTCCCACAGCCTGTAGATTCCCACAGTCATGCTTTGGAAATTCAGGAGTTGTACTAGATGGCAAGCCACAAGTACCAATGTGCTTGAAACTAACTCGCATCTTTATTAGGGAGAATTTAAAGGAAACTTTTTTTTCCTCTCTTCAATACAGGTATAAAGAATTTCCTAACCACTGCATGACACTGGAAGTTGAAGTGGTGCAGGTACACAAAAACTTATATGACTTTTAACCAGGTGATTTTAATGACAGAATTGAATGTCTTGCAGCTAAAACAGCGTCAGAATTCATGTGCATGCTGCAGCTTGGGAAGCTACAGCAAGTGATCCACAGCTGTGGGTAAAAGCACATCAGTAATGCAAATATTTTAAACCAAAGGTTAGATAAAAGGCTGACAGTAGTCCCCAATCCAGAGTGTTTGGGAGCCATCAATCCTTGAATTACTATCACCAATTTCAATTACTGCAATATTCACACAAGCAAAACTAGTTTCAGAAATCCTCCCTGTCACCCTCTTTTCTCTTCCCCTCTCCCCAGCAGAGAAGAGATGTGATAATCCCCCAGGTATGCAGCCGTTACTACCTCCGGGTAGGTATGAAGTGCTACATTCCAAGTACATTAGCACACGCAAACTAGCCCAGAGCAGGAGTGAAAGTCCCATGTTGTGCTGAAAAAAAAAAATCAGAGACCTCCATACTTCAGTACAGAGAACATTTAATTGTCCCGAGTAACAGAAGGGGACTCCTCAACTCCTGCAAAATTTGTTTAAATGGACACTGGTTGCCTCGCACAGAGGCAAGTGAGGAAGAAACTCGAGGGGTTTTGTGTTGGAGGCAGCACTTGGCATGCCCACTGCCCGTTCACCTCTCACAGCCACTCTCACCACAGCTAGGTAGTAGTTAGTCAAACTACTAACCCTTAACATTCATGTACAGAAAGCTGACAGAATGTGCCCATATGAGTATGAACTATACAGACAAAGTTTCATTTTATGCTCAAAGCAAAGACTGCACTTTTAAAATACTTTAAAAACATATCTATTTGTTTTCTCCTCCCTAAATTTAAAACACGTTTTGAACCACAGATGCAGTAGTTTTTAGTTTAAAAGAATGACAGAAAATATATAAATGGATCCATTTTTAATGCCATTTAAAAAACCCTAAAACTTATTCTGTGACAAACAGTTCTCACCTCTCTATCTCGGGGGGGGGGGTGGGGCACGTGCGACACAGGGGACACAATCTAGATAACTTAAACAAACAAACAAACAAACAAAAACCCCACAACCCCTCCTCCCCCCACCCAAAAAAAAAAAAAAACCCAAACCAAAAAATCAACCCAACCAACCAACAACAACAACAAAAAAAACCACCACAACAGTGTCTCCAAAGTTTCCAGACAGATAAGTCGTCTGCTTAGTAATGATGTAATGAGGAAGGAGTAAAAATAAGCCCCAAACATTTAGTCTAAAAAAGAGTTGAAATTAGTCTGTGGCCATTAACACTAAAATATCTTCTTGTACATTTTTTACATTGTTGTCATATCACTAAGCAGCAGATTTATGGCTCCACTGTGCATGTCCATACCTTAAAATACTTAAGAATTTATTTTAAATGCAACTTTTGAGAAAACATCATCCTAGTAATAACATTTCTAGAATGAGTTTCCTTAACACATACTCCCAGTCTTGACTATAATTTTTTTTGCTTGGAAAAAAGTGATACGCATAAATCCACTTTAGCATTCCTACTAAATGCCAAAGAACGTACTACGTAAAAACACAGCTCAAGATCACAGAAAAAGTCTTTTATGATTAAACTGTATTACAGCATCATGCATGCTTAAGCTAGGACTGCTCACCAACAGGTGATTTTTCAGTTAAATATACACTCTTATTGAAAGCGTACATCTACAAAGTTTTTCCCTTTTACAGGCACGTGCACTTGAATTCTTGTATAAATGAAAAAAATTATCTAAGTAATTGACGTTTATGGAAAGATGCATAAGATTTTAATCCTCAAAAATGCACAAGTTGTGGTAAATAGTTTAAAGTGAATTTTAAGTCCTTTCTGCACCCTAACTATGCTATGAATACTAACCTATTGCAATACATTATTTTAGCTGATCTTCCAACACATATCTGCTGAAAGACAAAGCCAAAGTGTTGAGAGGGAAAAGAGAAAAAATTATTATGAAAACTGAAACTAAATAATATCTTAATTTTAAATAAAGAAATCCACTTCACTCATACACTATAAGATGCAAGACAGATGTAGTTGAAAGATGGCACCCAGAACTTTCTCCATCATCTGATGAAAAAGGTCTAAAATAAAATTAACATGCTGCCCTTGTACAAAGTTAGGCCTGATGCTGCATGGTTATGTGACTCAGTCTGTTCAGACAACCTAGTAACAGAAAACAGTCTGAAAAATCTAACTAAAAATCTAATCTGTGTGAAGACTGTTTCAACAATGGGACTGTTATCAAAAGACAGGGAATAAGAGTTTGAACGCTGCTGCTGCTACATTACCTGAAATGAAATATGCCAGCAATTTTTTGGGGGTGGAGGTGGGGGGGGGGGGGGGTGGGGCGGGGCGGGGCGGGGCGGGGCGGGGTGCGCCCAGGACACAAAGCAAAAAAAGTGTCCACATAATACATCTTTCTTGCACTATTTGTTCATCATAACTAAAAACAATTCTTGGTCTAAACTTAGTGTTGAGCTACAAATCAATATGACTTTGGAAAAAAACATCAGCACAGAATTCTGCTTGTGCTTTACCTTATATTCACAAGTATTCAAAACATAATATTTAGCTTTCTGAAGATGCCTTTATTTCCTGACAAATTGTACTGAACCAAGAATTTTATTCCACATTTAATGTAATTCTTTAGCCAGGTGGTCTTTCTGTTCTTGCGTTAGAAAAGAAGGCTGGGAGAAATGAATTTGAGTTCAGTTTGTCCATACTAATGCTGGAACTGACACTCAAGGGATCATGGTGCAGAGGCCCACCCCAGGCTGAGTAAATAGACAGGGAGTCCTGCTGCCTTCGTTCCTTCTCAATTCTGGGCATTACAAATACTGGGTCACAGTACCCAGCGCTGACTTCACCGCATGCTGGACTCAACAGAAGGCAGAAGGACAATATTCAGAAGGAAGACAGTAAGGAAAGCAGAAGAGATGAATTTGAAATACTAGAAAAGAGCCTAAATTTCATTCTTCTAGCTGGCAAATGCATTACATAAGATCTCTACCAAACCCCCAATTGTTCTACAAATCATGACTCTACAGGGATTACAAAATCTGTTCAGAAAGCAGAAGAAAACCCAACCTTTGCTGCCAGAACACATCAGTATATCCTCCTTTGGCCTTGGAGATCTGAATGGGATGTATTAACAGCTAATAAGGCTACCACAATTTGCCAGCATCTAGCTTAAAGATCCCCCTATTTCCAGGTAAGAGTGTGGCCTTTTTCCATAGAAAATAAAGTCACACTTTGCCTAGCTTTTCCAAACATTCATTCCAGGGCCACCGCCTTCTCAAAATACTTGGTCTACAGCTATGCTTTTCCCCTCTTCCCCCTTTCTTTCAATTTTTCCAATTTCACACTTACATTGCAATGTTTGCACTGGTACAAGTATACAGAATTATGTAAAATAAAATTAAATATTCAAGGAAGTTTTAAAGCCTGGTCTCTTCTGGTTCTCTGAAACCACTTTAACTTTATTAAAATAACATCAACTATTCTTTTAAGTTTCATGTTGAATTATTTTTAATTCTGTACTAGTACCTTCCTTCAAGCATAGGCCAAAGCACATTTACTAAAGATAGAGGTGGATTAAGGATTATTCTTAACCTATTGAGTCAAGCTGCAAAAGTGTTTCCCCCTCTGAGGCACAGAATTAGCAAAAATTAGAAAGAAAATAACTCACTTTATCATCTTTCTTTCAAAAGCCTCTGCTGGAACAAATAATTTCAGAAACAATGTCTCCCTTTTGCACTGGCAAAAAATTATTTTACTCTACAAAACCGGTGGAAAACTCTGATTCAAGCGTATGTTCTTTGTGGAACCACTCTGCAAACTGGCAGGACAGTCACAACTCTTCCCACAGCTGGAAAAATCATACTCTGCCACGGCTACCACCAAACCCAGAATCTGGAGACTGTTTTTAGAGCTTAAATTTCAGGATATATGTATCAATGAGCTACTAAATATTTAGCACTGCCTTTCACATTTTCATTCCAGGAAATTTCTGCATTCTTTCAAGGAACATTATGTGTTCTGTCCTTAGCAAGTTCTTTTCAAATATTGTATGGCTTTTTACTCACTAGCCTAAGTGAACAAACTTAATAATCTCATTTTTTTTCCCCTCCAAAAACACCCTACACTTTCTATCCCCTGTGGACTCCAGTAACACTTCTATCTATATCTCTACAATGCTAGCAAAGCTTTATTCTCACACTGCAAAAACTCTGGAAATTCTCCTACTCATTTCATAGTTTAGTATTTAAAGAAAAGATTTCAGGTGCAAATAAAGAAGTCTCCAGATCTACAAGTAGAATCTGTCTGATTAATCTTTTACTTGGTTTCTCCCCTTCTCCATCTTTGCTATCCAGCAGTATATCTCACTAAACCTCAGAAAAGAATTAGCTGTTGAAACAGTAAAATCTGTAGGGCATCACAAATTGCTGAGAAGAGGAATGGCAGGGAGGAGCTGTTAAGTATGGTTCATTCAACCTTATTCCTTACCCCAGAACTATTAAGAACTACCACTACAATGATACACTATAATCGTATAGATTCTCAGTAAGATCAAGGCATATTTTCCCAACTTCAATTATTTACTAAGACAAATATATGAACCTAGCCATAAAGAAATTCAAATAAAATTACTTTAAAATAAAATCCAATCACTCATCCCAGAAATTAAACTTTGTAGTGAAATTAAACATTATTTTTTACAAAAATACCCGGTAGAGTTTATTTCCATGCTTATTCTAATATAATTGCTTTATATCACTATCAAATACAAGGTAAGGCATAAATATCACAGTTGTGCTCCATATATATTTGTGGTTAGTATCAGTCCCCTAAACTTACAGAACAACATAAAACACAATCAATAAATAATCAAAAATCCTTACCGCTTTGTACCCCATATCTGTTTTGCATGCTTTTCTCCCTGAAAACATTAGGATTTCTTGCCAGGATAGCCTGCAGCAAGACTGGTATATCTCCCTCTGGATCATCACTGCCAAGGTTATCTTTCAATTCTCTGGAATTGTGGAAGTAAGCAAATAAAGAGGCAAATGCATTTTCAAATTATAAGAAACCATGAGTCAAGTAAACAACAACAAAAAAAAAAAACAAAAAAACACCCCAACCAAAAATAACACCCCAACCAAAACCAAACCAAACCAAAAGACGACAATTTACTGTTAAAATATAGAAAAAAAACAAGTCTGCAAGGCACTGTTCCCTGCCTCTATTTTTTTTTTTCCTCTCTTGTTTAAGGAATGGAAGAAGAGGTATTCCTACTAGCCTTCAAAATTATTTTCTGTTAATAAACACACATATATATACATGGCTGTCAGTTTCAGACTATTATAAAAAGTTTCTTATGCCCACTTTTGTATCATGATCTTCTCCATAAAAGAAGAATGCTTTGGCATAACATCAAGAAAGTATTATTGTAGGAGTGAAAATAAGATATGCGTGAATGTATAACATTCAGGTTGCAGCCCAAAGCTTTGAGAATCTTTTATTTTAAAAAGGAAAACTGGCATATCTTTGACATCACAGGATTCTCTTTGAACCATCAAAAATGTAATGGATTTTCTATAAATGCATCCATGCTTTCACTTATTGTTTGCTTTGAGGACTTTTAAAAGCTACTTCCATTTGATCAAAACAATTGATTGGAACATGTAGGAAAAAGACAGGGCTGTCAACATAAGACAATTCAAAGGACACCAGGGAAAAATGAAAAAAAAACAAAACATATATTAACAAAATGAGAATACGTTAGCATACTTGCTGGTTCAATTCTTAAAATATTTAAGTTCAATATCTAATCAGAACTGACATGGGTCTTACATGGGTGTCTCAAAAAAGTATCTTTTTGTGTACTACTGGGTATATAATTTGTCTATGTGCATTATTAACCAAAGTGGAACACAAATGACTATTACACAATCAATACCACAAAGTTTGCACTCCTAACTAGCAAGAATGGAACAAGCAGCAGATCTATTAAAAAAAAATTAGTTATGCATAAGGGCTGTTGAACAATTACTAACATTCTGATTGACTGAAACAATTGACTCTTATACAGTGGTAATCTGCTAAACAAGCCTAATAAAAAACCTGCACATTCTAATTTTCAGATTCTCACAAACACCCTTCTCAATTCAGTTCATTTTAATTTCAAGGAATAAGGATGGTGATCTGATATAGTTGAAGTTCAAAATACATACATGTGATCTGTTGAAACCTGATTGAGACTGTGGATGAGCTGTGAAACCAGATTTTCATCCCTGCAAGCCAGAAGGCAGTTCACCTCTTCAGCTATCCGTCCATTGAAAAGCAGGCTTTTTGTTGTTGTAGCAGGTAAAGGTGATGGAAGAGGCAGCTGGTTCAAAACTGTTATCAGAAAATAGAAAGTAGTTCAGAATCATTTCATGAAACACAAGCATACAAAGATGGACACCTTATTACTCCCTCATGTGATTAAGAAAGAAAACCTGACAACTACATTTGAAATATAGGGAAGATTTCTGGATTTTTTTTTTTAATCATGAACACACACACACACACAAAGGCTGGACTCTGTTTTAAACAAACTAATGCAGTCAAGTCCATAAGTTATATTACTATATTATTGTAAATATTTAACTGTGCTAAGGCAAGTATTATGAATAAAAACATACTTTTAAACATTCCAGAATATAAATTTATTTAATGTTATGGCAGTTTTCTCTTGGAGCTGAAAGCATGGATAAAGGGAAGGAAGGAAATACAGAATCCTTGTTGTTGCATGCAGTACTGTAAGTGCATTGATAATATACTTTAAGTTTTCTACTCTGACCTTCATATTTAATTAGTGTTTCCACTTTGTATGGTGAGGGTAGATTTAAAAAAAAAAACCAAACCAAAACAAAAAAAAACACCACCAAAAAAACTAAACAACCCAACCACCAATTTAAGCCACTAATTAAATTCTCAGTTTATTCTTCTCCTGTTGTACTCATTTCTATGTAAGCAATCTTCTCAAGAAAAGGCTATTATCGTTGGTTGGAATGATCACTAAAATGTCAATTCAGTCAATATACCTATTCACAAATCTTGGTAAAAAGATTTGTTTAATGAAAACACCTATCACAATACTTCAATCAGATTATAAACGAGCATACTATACTTTCAGAGAGCATTCTTAGGTCTACAGGCATAACAAGGAAGTGTACCAAATAAGAAGCCTTGACCAGATGATTTGGCAGGGCTACAGAGACGAGGGTAAGCCAGAAGAGGCCAAAAAGCCTGCTACATAGGAAAGTCACTTTCATGGGTCCACAAAAACAAGCTGACTCTGACTTCAAGTTCCCAGGCTGATTACATTAGAAATAGCTTGAGAAAAAAACAACTGTGAAATATACTCTTTTGGCTCTTTTATATTTTGAAATTCTTTTAAAAAAAGGGGGGGGGCAGAATTCCAGTATTTTTTCCCCCTATACAATGTATATCATTACTGTATTTAGAAATAAACTGCAATTCAAATAAAAGCGTATAATATATTAAAATAGCTAGCTTTCATTACTTGCATTAGATTACCTTGAATGTGCCTTGAAACTTGGAAAAATTAGCAAGATCAGCAAAACATATTTATTAAAACAGTATAAATTCAGATAGTAAACTAAGCCTACTCTACTGCCTCTAGTCATCATGTCCTCCATGTTTTTAGGGCAACAGGACTTGTCCATTCCAGTTCCTTCTTTTCACATAGAGAGAAATAAGGTAAAGCAGTGACAAGCCTTTCTCTTTCACCTACTCCTGAGTTTCTAATCATCAGATAAATATGACAGATAAAGAAGCAAATGCACCTAACACAAGGGCTAATCCCACCAAAGGTAGTTCAGTGTTTCAAGAAACTCTTGCACTAGGAGTCTGACCAGTGACTTCTACCAGTTAAGTATTTTGACTTCTTTAGAACCTTACCCGTAAATACTTAGTGCTGGAAAACTGCCCATAGCCCAGAAATATGATTTGCACCCTGATGGCCCATTATTAGACACACATAATGATACATATATACACATATAAATACATAAGCAGCATCTTCCAATTTGATATTTCAGAATATCAGAAAGACATGAAGAAGTGTTTTTTTCCTCTCAAATACATCTGCTTTTTTCACTGTAGGCAATTAAATTCAATTGCTGGGTATATACTTTCAGTGTCTCTTGGAAAGTCTCCAAATTTCAACAGTATAATAATAAAAGCAAGAGCTCAGAAGAAGCACTCGGGTCACTGAGTCCAATTATCCTCAGACAGACAACCGAGGTATAAAATCTTGCTTACACTTTATAAACAAGATGCATCTTTGTCCCAACTTCTCTTATTGAAATGGTTGTTCTAGGACCTCATTATAGTAATGATAAATCTCCTCTTAGTTTCCACTAGAAATTTATTTCTAGTCAGATTATAACCATTTGGTTTTGCACCAGTATCAACTTTTAATGTAAATAGTTCTTTTCCTTTCCTTGCATTTTGTCTTCCTGACTTATTTAAAGACAGCACACACACCTCATCTGCTCCTTTGGCAGGCTGAACAGCCAAGAAAGAAGCCTCATAGGTTCAGCTGCTTATTTCCATTCTAGCAGCCATTCTTTGCACCTGCTAATTAGAGCAACTTTTTCGTACTTTGTCCAAAACTAAGGAACTAGGTTTCAAGTATATTCAGCATATTCCACAACTCTCTCTAGCTGAACATCAGTCTAATCTTCTCTCTCTCTTCAGTGAAGATGATGAGATGTATGTTTTAGAAGTATTTTATCATTTATATGTTTTTCTTTATTTGTGAGGTACCCAGATATGTTACTGAATAATATTCCAAACAAACAATGAATTCCTATATTTTATTTTTCAGGTTTACTTAAGGGGTTTTTTTAACCTACATTTCATTTCATTTCATGTTTAAATTAGCATATTTTGTTTGAATATATTTTTAAAATTCAAGCAATGACAAAATTAACATTTTTAACACCAAATCTCATTTTGAACAGATTTACTTTTAAGAACTTTAAAAATAAAACTATTTTTAGTATTTTGAAAATGCAGGTATTTACTGAAGATGTAGAAGAGAACATAGCAAAGATGAAAAAAAGAAGAGTACTTACGGTCTGTAAGACTAGCAATCCCTGCAAGAGTAGTGATGGGAACATGAGGCATATCCCCATTCATCCTGAAGTTCTGGGATGGTAGCGCCTACACAGATATTTTAGTTCAGGTGCCAGCTATCATTACTTCCCATCTCCCAAGCACTAAAAAAAAAACAAAAACAAAAAACACAACAAAAAAAAAACACAAAACCAAATTAAAATTCTCAGTTTACTTAAAAGAATTTTAAATTCAATAACATAAATGAAACACAGACCATAACCTCAGCTGCATACTAAGTAAATTTTGTCAAAAGTGGATAGAACAATGTAGAATTTAAATATCAAATGGCATTAAGCAATCAAAAGGCAAGCTTTTGGTCTCAGAAGCAGAGCCCTTCACCAAAAACAATGAAAGATAAGGCAATCAAAAGAAAATTTGCTCAGGTTATACAGTACCAACTCAAAAATTGGTAACAACACTTCTGTTGGTTCATACTGCAGTGGACAGCACTTAATCCATAACCAGTTTAAGTAATTAGCTGCTATATTCACTTCCCAGTTTTGGAGAAGGAGATATTTTTCATATAAGAAGCTAGCAAAAACAAAAGGAATAATTTACAGATGCAAAAGTCAAGTAGTAAACAAAGTGACAAATACAAAATCTTAGTCACCACTGAACTAGCTCATTTATTTCCTGTAAAACAGCACAGTTTATATTCAACTACTGAAAAGGAATTTGTTCATCCAGTTTTCACTAACTATAAAGATCCCAATTGTAAGGAAGTCCACACTATTAAAAAAAAAACCAACAAACAACCAAACCCAACAAACAAACAAACAAAAAACAAACAAAAAAAAAACCAAAAAAGAGATCATCACAATAATTTCAACTGCAGTTCCAAAACAACAAAAATTTACAAAGATCACACATTACAATCCACTATTGTTATACTAATGAAATGACAAAAATTGAGCATGATATTTTCTGAAGAAAAACAAAATAAATTAAAGGAAAGAAACTTGATATATATACATTTACCTATTATAGACAGGCTCCTGTGTTAACAGTTTGTGAAATAGTAAAAAGACGACTTCTGTCAGCATTTATGTTGTCTACTGAGGATGCTGAAATCGTGATTTGCTTACACTTACTTTACAAGCCAACATTTTTGCAAATTACATATACAGTACATATAAACCAAAAGATCACTGTCATTTCCTTAGTAATTTTATCTCATTCTTTCTTATGCCACACCAATGACAATATATAGGACACCACTGCTAATACATATGTACAGATTCCAAGCAAGACAAGGAAACTGAATGTTATAAGTCTTTTTCCTGCTGAAAGTTTTCATGAACCACTGAAGTTAACTTTTCAAAGTTTCCCTATCTACACACAACTGAATTTTTTTTTTTTTGGGGGGGGGGGGGGCGGACACGACACAACCAACACACAAAAAAACCCCACCCAACACTGAGGTTAAACAGAACTGACAATGAGTTGACTTCCTTTGCTGCACTTGCCACAGGCTCATTCCCACCACTAAATTACATTTGTTTATTAAAAATATAGTACATTACAGGTGCAGAAAACTAGTTAAGGAAACTGCTGCAGATAGATATGCTGTGTGGGTGGTTGTGTTTGGGTTTTTTTTAATCCAGGAGAAAAAAGCCTTCAAACACCCAGAGCAGTTTCAAATACTACTCGATACTGGAGTTTCTTTACCCGAAATGAATACCAATATACACAGAATTTCAGTGGTTTCTTTAGTTCCATAAATAAGCAATTCTTAAAGAAAAAAAAGACTTAACTTTTCCCACAATGAGTCTGCAACAGCAAACCCACAAGAGCTAACAACACTTTTAAAATTTAAATTTTCATTGAAAGGTAAGTAGTTAAAGAGCACCCTTCACACATAAGTTGTATATACAAGAAAAAGGTCATGTCTGATGATCTCTCCCCTCCTGACTGAAACTGCATCAAAGCTGACTAAGGCCACGTCACTAGTCAGTATTATTGGAAATCCTGTATGTAACACAGAAACAAGGGGGGGGAAATCTGTTCACTTTCCCTTCCTGATTGCCTGGGAAAGCTGTAAACATCAGAGGCAGTCACTACTAATGCAAATTCTTTCCTGGTATTACTGCCACAATAATTAAATTATATAGATATTCAATGGGAAAAATTCCTCCAAAACTAGACACTTAAATTAGAAACCTTCTCCACAGATACATGATAAGAAACCTGAACTGGCAAGATCCAGATCTGAGAGTGGAACAAGTGTAGAGAGCTAGGATGGTCAGGGGAAGAGTAAGCTTTCTAAGAGGAGAGTAGAAGGGGTTGGTTTGCTTAGCTAACAAAACAAAGGTCAAGAGGGGATGCGGTTGCTCTCTCTAAGGCAGTCAAAGAAGGTTACAAAGGAAGAATGCTACAGGGCAACGTTAACACAACAATAAATGGGGGCCATGAATGCAAGCAAGAAGAAAATCAGAACGGAGCTTCTCACCATCAGAGCTGCCATCTTCTGGAACAGCCTTCCATTAGGAGTAGTAGCATAGATAAGCAACACCATTACTTTAAAGATGGATCATACAGATGTTACAGAAGGGACAGGATGTGGTTGCCTGCACCAGCTGGGAACTAAGCACGTCGATTCAAGAAGTCTGTCTTTACACTATGAAGTTTCCGTAAGTATGATGATGTGGGTAAACAGATGAGAGTAAACAAAAGACAAAGACAGACTGGTGGGATTAAGTGATGGGATTAGTTTATACAACAAACACAATATGAAGAAACCACATGGGAATATTTGGGTCCAAATATTACATCTGTTGTGTTGAGAGCAAAACTGCATCTGTTATACAACTGGCAAACAAGGTGGGATTCAATTCCAGAACCAGAGACTGAGGTCCAGTGAAACTAGAACTCGAATTTGATGTCACTGGGAACATTACTAAACTCACTCTTTAAGGGAATTCAAAATATCAAGCAGTTAGGGAAAAAAAATTGACAGCTCAAGATAAGATACATTCTTTCATACAAAACATCAGAACAGCATGCAACAATTAATGGTTTGACTGACAGACAAGTTTTGTTGTGTTTTGGTTTTGGTTTTGTTTTTTCATTCCCCAACTGTAACAAGAGTTAAAAGTAATACATTGTAGCAGCTCGCAATTAGTCAAGAAGAATCAACATTTATCAATATTTAGAAAATTTTACATTATCAGCTTTGTACAGTAGCTATTACCCGTATTACAGCATTTCTACCTCTAGATTGAAAAAAATGAAAATGTTAGTCAATATTAGCTGAATTAAGGAAATCAAAGAACTGCTGCATTGGGAAGCTTTTAAACAATGCATCAGAGTGTAGCAGTTCAAACAGAGAAGTAGAAACCCAATTTACATATATGCAAAGGAGGTCTTGCATATACAGTATATACGCATTTAGACTCCTGCTGCTTTATAAGAAACAACGGATATTATAGAAGACATTCCAGGGAGGAAGAAACTACAGTGCAAAAAGGAAGTGATACAAAGAACCCCTTAGTGAAAGGAAAACAGTGAAAGGGCAGCATATATTGAGAATAATATATGAAAAGCTATCATCATAATAAACAATAAAAAAAGTGAAGCCAAGCCAAGATAGCAAGGAAAGTAATATTAAAAAAGTTTATGCTATGGATAATAACTACACATTTAAAGTGCTACTTCTGTATGTTATCTTCTTCCCTTTTTTTTGTCAATTATGTATATTCTCCTTTACTGCAAATTAACATTCCAAAGAAAATTCCTATCAAAATGTTAAATTTAAAATGTTGTGGGTTGTTTTATGTTTTGTTTTGTTTTCTTTTTTAAAGTAGAAAGTAAATATGTGGTTGGTAAAACAATCTATAACATGGACATGGAAAATACTGACTGCCTTCAGTGGCACAAGGTTTAGGCCATGTCATGCGGATCCTCTCAACAACTCATCTCTCTCTATATAGAATCATTAAGGTTGGAAAAGACCTCTAAGATCAACGAGTCCAACCATCAACCCAACACCACCATACCCACTACACCATGTCCCTAAGCGCCTCATCTACACGTCTTTTAAATACTTCCAGGGATGGTGACTCAACCACTTCCCTGGGCAGCCTGTTCCAGTGTTTAACCACTCTTTCAGTAAAGAAAATTTTCCTAATGTCCAATCTAAACCTCCCTTGGCACAACTTGAGGCCATTTCCTCTCGTCCTGTCGCTAGTTACTTGGGAGAAGAGACCAACACCCACCTCGCTACAACCTCCTTTCAGGTAGTTGTAGAGCGCGATAAGGTCTCCCCTGAGCCTCCTCTTCTCCAGACTGCATTTCTCACCATAGTACTGGGTTAATGGCAGAGTGGAAAACTAACAGGGGAAAAAAAAATCTCTTTAGAGAGAATGGACAGGCATGGGTAAAATTAAGGGAGGAAAAGAAGATGAAAGTAAGTTGTGAACAATTTAGGTAAAGAATCAGTGATCGCTCAGCAAAAAGACAGACTACAACCAGGGAAGAAAAACAAGCAAACAAAAAAAACCCCACACCAAACAAACAAACAAAAAACCAAACCACCACCAAACAAAAACAAACAAACAAAAAAACACCCACAAAAAGCCAAGAAAAAAGAAACAAACTGCAATTTTTTTTCAGATATTGCAGCATCTGACTATCAATGAAACGACCAGAGGACTCTGACCACTAGTTACCATACAAAGGTTCAAGCTCTGCATTTATGAAACATTCCTCTTGGTTGAAATACATTCTTGTCTCCTTAACAAAAATAACAGTTCTTCCATGGCTTAGCTATGTACATGCATGAGAACAGTGGAAAACAAAATAAAGGGAAAAATCTGTTTATGTGCAGTAATACACAGGCTCAGTAGTAATGCAAAGATAAGTAACACACCACAGGATTCAGAAATCTAGCATGTATGTTTAAATGTTTCATTTCACATACTCCAGGGTATTCTTTAACTTATTATATCTTTAGATTTAAAAAATAACTTATATATGACTAACCTAATATATTTCTGAGAAGATTAGAGATAAAATTAGGTGGATTAAATTAAATTTTAAAGAAGGGCTAGGGTATTAGGTCTCTATAGTTTTCTTTTTTAAAAGCATTCTATTAAATAGAATACTTTAAATACAGTTATGTTTTATTTAGTTTAGATTATGAAATCTTTAGTTAGAATGAAAATACTTTAAAAAGTGGTTCTCATTTCTTATATGTTGAGTAGCATTGTATTGATGTAACTGCAGCACCATGATCAAAGTTGATTTCTGCAGCTGCACAAAGTAAACCAGTACAACTCATTTATTAGCTACTTTATATTTTAGGTGAGCAGTGGACTTTTCTTTTAAAACAGCAAACATGCTATTATAAATTTAAGAAGCCTTGCCTCATAGCCAGTTTTAAGCTTCTACATTTTGCAATAAACTACTTTTCTTGTTAGACACTACATGAAGCTCTACTAGTTATCAGTCCATAAACTGTCCTAAAAAAAAAAAAAAAATTCTTAAAAATTGAGGGAGAGATGCAGAAAGAAAATGAATTAATATCCTCTAGTTCTCATTCAAATAAGATACCGTGACTGAGTACATCATACAGATTTACCCACAAGAGGGCAGATTTCTGGTTTCCATACCAGAGCTACAGTTTGATTCAATGACAGTACTTCTGTTACAAGTTTCCAGAACGAAATGCTTTTAAAAATACTTTAAAAAAATACTAAGGAAAGAGATATGGTTGCCAAAACACAGTCTAACACTTAAGTTACACGGAAAAAAGAAGCATACACATTCACAACATAAAGCATCTTAACACTAATTCAATCTCAGAAAAAGTCAGTACTGGAAATGAACAGCAATTAATCACTGATGCAGCTGTCTAAGGTTAAAATAGCAACGCAAGAAACCTGATATGAACCTAACTTGAACAACCAAGGGGCGGGGGGGGGCAGCATGTGGGGAGAGGCAAAGAGAAAGGGGGGGTCAGAAATCCAGAAGACTCATTATTAACGATAAAAGCCCATGAAAACACATCAGCGTTTATAAAACCAGGAAGTTCACAGCATATACAGAATAGTTTCACCTTCTACAATACTGGCTACAAAAAATTAAGTTTGAAAATAGAAATACAGAAATCCCAGAAGCACCAAACCAGATGAAATTCAGTATACTAAGTGAAATCCGTATGTTTGGTTCATAAAGTGATCAGCCAGCAGAATCTGAGTGATGCTGACAAAGCAAGTGAAAAATTAAAAAGTTTGAGATAAAAATTATTTAGTATAATTTCTAAACCAGTATTAGCATAATGTGTTTTCCTAAAACTATTCCAATAATAGCTGCTCAAATCACTACAAACTACAACTACTATAAGAAAAGAAATCTTAGTGAAAAGTACTGTACTGGGCCAAGTGTAAGTTGCTTCTGAATATAAAGCAACCTTTAGAAAAAAACTTTAGAGTAACCAGCTTCTTCCTCTGTGGCTACTGCCACATTCCTTTGGTCTCTGCTGTTTATTCGATAACAATGACACTGATGCCTCTGCTGCCCATGTGATAGTAGTGGCAGTGACACCACAGTAAATGGCAAGAGAAACCCCAGTAAAGGGGGTGGAAGCATACACAGCATGAGAGGTCTGTGGATTCAAGGAAAGATGCCCCCTAACGCAGGAGCGCACACACAGTTTCTACTAGGGTAAACGAACGTAAAGCATAATTGTGCTTTGCACCTGTAATAACTCTTCCTGGGGGAGGAGAGGAATTGACACAACCGGACCACCACAAACACAAAAAAAAAAAAAAAAAGAGAAAAAAACCCCCAACAACAACAAACCCACAAACAACAACAAGAAAAAAAAAAAACTAAGCATGTGCAGAGAGCAGATACCTATGGGTAGTATGCAGCTTCCCTGATCTACACTACATGAATGTCTAGCAGGAAATGTTTACCTTTCTTGCTACGTTGCAATCACAAAGGGTGAAAATTCATTAGAACACAGTTTCCTGAAAAGAAGGAATAGGTCCCTGTCCTGGTTTCGGCTGGGATAGAGTTAATTTTCTTCCTAGTAGCTGGTATAGTGCTGTGTTTTGGATTTAGGATGAGAAGGAGAAGAATGTTGATAACACACTGACGTTTGAGTTGTTGCTAAGTAGTGCTTACACAGAGTCAAGGACCTTTCAGCTTCCCATGCTCTGCCAGGTGCACAAGAAGCTGGGAGGGAGCATAGCCAGGACAGCTAACCCAACTGGCCAACGGGGTATTCCATACCATATGACATCATGCTCAGTATATAAACTGGGGGAGTCGGCTGGGGGGAGCGATCGCTGTTCAGGGACTGGCTCAGTATACATGCTCAGTATATAAATAGGAGGCGTGGTCCAGGAAGTAGCGATCGCTGCTTGGGTATCGGTCGGCAGGTGGTGAGCAATTGCATTGTGCATCATTCATTTTGTATATTCTATCATCATAATTAGTATTATTATTACTTTCCCTTCCTTTTCTGTTTTATTAAACTGTCTTTATCTCAATCCATGAATTTTACTTTTTTTTTTTCGATTCTCTCCCCCATCCCACTGGGGGCAGGGGTGAGTGAGCAAGCGGCTGTGTGGTGTTTGGCTGCCTGCCGGGTTAAACCACAACAGTCCCCAACAGCATCAGTACCTTTTTCTGTTAAAGCCATTTTCTTCTCGTAAGCACAGGAAGCTTTTCCTTTTTATTCATTTTCTTTTATATAAAAATTTAAAAGCACTTATAAACAGTGTTCTCCACTTAAAAATAACATCTCAAATATTTAATTCAGGTGCCTTAGCACTTAGAACTCTTTAAAATGAGCCCATATCAAGTCCTTCATACACAAATAAGACATTTAAGCATCAAGTAAAAGCCCATTCATTAGGGCAACACAACCTGTCCCAAAAATTTGCAGAAAACCAAATTATATTTACAAGTGTTGTGATGATCAACAAGTGTAGATTATTTCAGCCAAAGAGGAAAATGCAAATCTCAGAATTATTGATTTTCAAGGAAAACGCCCAATGCATCGATGGAGCTATGCAATTAACCAAGAATACTGTTCCACAGGAAAGTGTATTTCCTGCTATTTCATTAGAGAACTAACGCAAAACAGAATCTGTTTAAAGAGCCTTACTGTTAGGCAGCTCAGTTGTCTTCTTAAAACATGGCGATTAAATTTAAGTGAATGGAACAAAAATCTTGCACCTGGTTCCAAAATAAGATACTACTGGCTCCTTCTCATTAGAAAAGTGATACAAGATCAAGTCCTACTGATAAGGTAGCAAAACCTAAACCAAAGAACTGGTATGTTTCAAAAAGTTAAGCTATATAAAATACACATTATTTTTGCAGGCACAATAACATTAATAGCTATTAGACATGAAATACCTTAGTAGGGTAGTTATGTTCACCAGTTCTGCAAAATAAAGCAGCTAAAACTTCTGTCAGGGAGAATCCAGTTATTCAGGGAGTTTATTACTGCTCCTTTTACATCTTTTTAAACAATAAATATCCTCTTTATGAGCCTCTCCATGTCAAAGATTCTGACACTACTGAGAGCTACTGAATTCTTTTTGTTCTGCAGAAGCGAACATAGAATTAAACTGTAAAAAGCTAATTTTGCTTGGAAGCAATCATGATATTAAGCATAGCTGAGAAATTCAAACATAAAGGGAAAACCCCGAGCTACTTCAGTAGTTCATACATTTATTTCTCATCTGCACTACATATTCCACATGCAACTTTTATTGCAACAAAGAAAGTACATCTGTAATCGTGCTCTTTTTGGTGAGCACAGCCTTTTTGCTTGCTCAGGCACACGAGCAGCAGCTGATATTAGATACAGTTCATTTTATTGAAAGAAAATAGCCAAGAGATGTGTAGAAGAGCAAGAGCAATTAAAAGGGTTCGGTAGGTCAGCTCTGTCAAATGGAGAGCGTTTCAGGTTGCAACACACATCTTTGTTAACAAAATAGTTGTGACAGGTATGAGAGAGGAAGTAGTAACTTGGTTTTTTTCAACTTTTTCTCGAATGTCTCATTTATGTTAGCTGGTAGTAGCGTTACCCTTTTCTAAAAAAAATGTGTACTTATATTACTTATATTTTAAAGACACTTCTTTCTTTAATTAGGTTGGATCTTAACCAGGTTGAAAACCTAGTGACTAAACACTGGACCAAAACCTATTTAATTCAGGAGTCTCTTCCAACTTTTAATCTTGCACTTCTGTCCTTGAACTCTCTCAGATGATTCATAACCTTTATAAAACAAAACTGGGAAGAAATATACCTGTTGAGGCAGTAGCTGATTTTGCACAAGTTTTGCATTCACACCATTTTTGCCTCTTTTTTGGCTTTGAAAAACAATTAAAATACCTCTAAGCTTCTTTAATACACACTAAGAAAACAGATGCACAACTATAACATTTCTTTAGAGATCCACAATAAATGCCAATGGAAAATTCTATATAAACAGATTTAGTGTGTTGCATTTCAAAAGCGGCTCACTGTCCTTTTATATAGGAATTAATACTGACCTGTGATATGTTATTCACTTTTGTCCTAATCTTGTTGCCTGTTTTTCAACTTAAGCTCCATGCACATCTAAGAGAGATGCTGTACAGCACTGTAGGTGGTTAAGATGCTTTTCTTCTGGATTGGTGTATTATTCCCCCTCATCCCCTCACCACAACGATGCAATTCCTCCATCCAAAGGCTCTACAACAGCCCTCTGTAACACACCCAGTTTCCTCCCCTCACATCAAATCAACTCCCACACCTCTGAGCTGCTAGATGGAAGAGAGACGGCATATGCTGCAGCCTCTTCCTCAATGGGGACATGAGTATCTCCTCTATCCAACAACCAATTTTCACAAACTAAACTGTCCTGAGACTTTCACCCCCTGTAAAATATAACTGAAATTAGCTGATGCTTTCCAAAATTATTAGACGGAGGGACTTGCAGATAAACAAGTGCCATGATCATTAGGCAGAAAATTATTAAATAAATCAGTGTTTTGACCGACTATGTGCAGAACCACATAAAGAGGTTTGGTTGTATTGCCCTATTGTATACATTTGCACAATTACTGGTAATGCAATTATTTTTGTAATTTTATAGCATTCACTATCCAAAATTTGTTCCGTTTGGTTCATTTTACAAGAGATAGTTTATATTGCTCATGCAACATACAGATAAGATATACTCTCTCTAAAGGAAAGTATGCTAACATTATAAAAAAAAAATCCCAAAATAATCAATGGAATTTAACATTTTAATTAACATTACTAACATCTTGCAAAAACACATTGCTTAGAAAGATTAAACACAAGAGCAAAAGTAACTTTGAAAAAAATAAATGCAGTGTTAGTGTCTAATAAATAAAATAATTGTGTAAGATACTTCAAACATGAAAAATTTCATCTCTTGATAACTGATTTTAGTTAGCGTTTATATTCTAAAATTCAGGATTACATAAACTTTTTGGCATACACTATCCTATTTAGCAATCCTAAAAATGTAGAGCTTCATGATTTTGTGACTACAAAAGTATGATTAGTGTCAGGAATCCCTGACTCTCTACTTTATGGCATTTTATTTTTTTTATTATCTTCCAGGTAGTCATTCCTATGAACATTATAAATAAAGAGATTATCAACAAGCATGTAAAACAATATCACTAGTCAGTCAAGATATTCCTTTTTCCCAACTGCACACACAGTCTGTTGACTAAAGGCTTTTCTTCATATGAACATTATAGTCAGCTAAACTTTTGGAGCACAATGAACTCAAAGACATAGCATAGGAAACAAATGGAGACTACAGCTGGGAAAGCACACATATTCAAAGTTATTAATAAGCCCTGAAGCATACAGCACACAACATCTAGAGGTATTGTGTTGGAATTACTGTTAATCAACTAAGTTCAAATGATGAACAGCTCACCATGAGCAACTGGGGCTAGATTGTAAGAATCGGGTATCTCTCAATAGCTAGGAAAATTATTATATTGGGGTATGGCCTTCGTAGGTCTGGGGAAGGATTCATACAGTTACTTAGGAAAGTGTCCTATGTCATCCTGAACTTCTGCTGCTATTGCTGGTTCTCCTATGTCTGCAGCACAAACGTGATAGAAGTTTCTTAAGCTCGCAAATCATGCTGAAAAAAGGGACGCAGTTCCAAGAAAAGCATTTCTCTAAAGCAGTGTCTCTTTCACCTTACTGATCATCTTCCATATCCTACTCTTGATAGGCTGCAGATGTCACAAATCTAAACCAAAGCTACCTGGCAATTGCAGCAATTGGTTTGCAAAGCTGCTCACAGGCTATGATCGCTTCAGTCAAGCTTAAACTTCCCAACTTTCAAATTTTCCAAAATTACCAATGTCACAGCATAAACAAATGTTCCATCAATAACAATCAGGTGGAATCTCAAAATTATGTTGGCCATGCACAAAAAGGCTTGGGGATTTTTAATGTTTGACCTGTCCGTGTTAAACACTCAGCTCACCTCCACTGGGTACTGCAGGAATAATTCTACAAGGCATCAAGCCCAGCAGCAATACAAAGGAATATGGAATAGCTGTTAACAGTGAAAGCATTCTTGTAGAAGTAATAATTTGGAGCAAAACAACAGCTAAATATTTGTGTGGAAAGGACTACCACAAACCAGTTACTATAAAACAAGTACAATGAAGAACACTACTTTGAAGAAAACATCCTTATGCGTAGAAATTCCCAAAAACACTAATCTGATTTTTTTTCTTTAACAGATTTAACCACCTCAAACCAGGTGGAAATTTTCTTCAAATTAAAGAGAGTTCATTCAACACAACTTAATTTTACAGTAAAATAAAAACAACTGAATTCAAGCTACTAATTCTGAATGAGAATATCAACTCAAATGTTTAATGTAGCTCAAATAAACCACTTAAAATTAATTTCTCCTGTTAATTTACATTAAAAGCCTTAAGTGCCTTTATGTAGACAAGGTTTGAGTAATTCCTTTATTTCTAATTACTTGGACAAAGTCAGTCACACATCTTGAAATAGTTCAGCTGAACACAAATAATATGTCTGTGATCTAGCTTCAATTTTGGTTTTCCAAGAAATAGGGAAAATTCAAAGTATCACATTGGAAATTTCTGTCATAACTTCTGGTATAAACTTATCAATCAGAATAAAAGTGGGTAGAACAAATAAAAGAAAACAGAAGATTCATTATGACATTTCAAGATTGATCAACTGTCAATCTAGAGGGAGAACAATGTCAAAACCAAGGCATATCACAGGAGACCAAGTAAAAACACTGCAGGTCATATAAAGAGATTAGACTGTGGGCGATCAATACTGGATTTTATTTTCACTGAAAAGAGAAAAGCAAGACCATAATCCATGACACAAAAAGCCGAGAAATTTTCCCACTGAAGAACTGTGATAAAAATTTTCACTTCATTTGCAGACTATTTTGAAAAACACAGAACACGGCACTTCTATAATGGCTACCTCCTCCTTCCACAGCAATTCCAGAAGGCACAAGGAGGAGACAAAGAAGGCCAAAGAGCTTACAAAACTGTCTATGAAACTTACTGTGATTACCAACCAAACAAGTTATCCTTCACTGCCCTTTTTCCCATCCAAGATTATTTTTTTTTTTAATTGTATGTCTTTTTATTCTAGTCTGGTTTTGTTCTGCTCCTTTAGGTCTATGTTTCGCCAGCTGTCTTTCACAATTCCCAATTATGAGGCTGAGTCACAGAGTTAGAAAGCAGCAGCTCAGTTCCTCAGACAGGTGTGCATGCATACATGCATGCGCACGTATAGAGACTGCGAAAGAAGATGGAAGAATGATGTTAAATACATGCAATCAGTAACTACAACCGGGATTCCCGTCCTCTTACAGAATAGGGCTTCTGCTGACTCAGAGGACAGCACAAAGACAAATGAGTCAAAAGGAAGACAGTTACACTTCCCAAAACTTTTACGAACACAGCTTTTAGGTGACTGAAGGCACAACACACAATCTTACTTTTTCCTGACCTGCCTTTCTCCTGCCCCAACTACTTATCATTTTCCTCATGTCCATGATTTATGTATTAATCCCATTCCTCCATAAAACATGGTCTGCCCATGAAGATATTTCTGTAGAGCTCTCCTTTTCAGTATGCAACACAAGGAACAGCAGAAAACAAGTAACTTAAAATTTGACAGGACTAAAAAGTACCATCAAGCTAACACTGCAACTACTCTCCACCGCACTGAACAAAGCCTTTTAGTACCAATAAGGTAGATAGTCCATGGCAACAAATACCAAAGATATTGCCTATACTTGTTTTCCCTTCTTTCTTCCCTCCCCCGCCCCCCTTTGAGGGGGAAGGAAGGAATAGAAAACTACTAATGTGTGCATGCATCCATGATTTTGCGTATCTCACTGCTTTTCTCCCAAAATCACAGAATGGTTGAGGTGGGAAGTGACCTCTGGGCGTCATCTTGTCCAACCTCCTGCTCAAGCAGGGACACCAAGATCAGACTGCCCAGAAACTGGGAAAAAAATAAAAATAAAAAGTAATATTTTTTTTAAATATATCTGTGTACTCAAACTGACTACATATTTTCTTTAGCAGTAATCTTTATTATACATGGCATATAACTACCTGACTTGCTCTACAACAAAATTAATCCAAAACCAATTCAGAATTCAGCCATTTAGACAACATATTTTATTAAACTGAGGAAGAAAGTATTTCCCAAAAACTGAGGCTCCCTATTCCAAAGATAAAAGTGTAAACAAGCCATTGAGCAATGTTATATTAACAAAATTAATATTTTCAACAATTGCAGAATACTTTATTTTTTTCAACTCTTCCTCTAAAAGTAGGCATTTTATCCATTTCAATTTTAAAGAAAAATAGTGAGACTTTTACATTCCAAAGGCCCCAAGGAAAGGTGCATCTAACATTTCTAATCTTGACACTGACAGTAACAAAGCAAAAACTTTCCCTGAAGTTAACCACACTAACCTCTTTAGACCGAGTAAGTTACAATTAACATATAATCACACGCCAAGAGTACATACACCTATAAAAGTCATCACAAGGTAAAAGAGCATCAGTAATCCAGAAATTGCACTAAATTCTGCAAAGAATTAAGTCTACACTTAAGTTTACTCGTTTCCCAAAGCTATTCCATGCTGTATTTTTTATTTTTGGCTTTTATACCTATTTGTGTATTAGTTTGATGGAAGACAGAAACTAAGTTACTTGCTTGAAGAGAATTGACATGTACACAGAATAGTCATATTTCAAAAAAAATCCCTTTTACTGTAAGAAAGAACAATAACAAAAACAAACAAACAAAAAAACCAACACAAACCACCAGAGGCTTTTTAAATGCATCTTGCAAAAAGAAACGGGTAACTCAACATCTCCAACTGGAACGGTCTTTTTAAAGAAAATTAGAAGTATCCATAATGACAGAGGCATTTATTCCTACGTGGTCAGTGGAAGCAACAAAGTCATCATTATTCTATTCACAGGAAAAGATTCAGCTTCCAGCTTTAAGTGCCAGTACTCAGTATGAGCCACGGGCTTCCTATTCTTGCTTTGACAAATATGCAGACTTTTGGTTAAATAAGCTCTCTGCAACCAGCTGAAGTGGATGAACTGGAAACACTGGATCCAAGGATCCAACTTTTCTACTTCCCAAATTAGACTGTACCTATAGTTTAGAACAACCACTACAGTTATTCAACCAGGATGAAAAACAGGTATGTTGATCCCCAAAGAATACATCTCCAACCAGCAAAACCATGCCATTTCTAATTGGAGAAAAAAAAAAGGCAGTAAAATAGTTGTGTACTATACTAAACTGTCAGTCTGCATTACAATAGTTTAAATATAAAACTTCTATTTAGTTAAACTTTCATTTAATACACCTGCAGAGTTTTACTGATGATAAACTCCCCCAAATACTACGTGATCCACTACAAAGCTGAGCCTTAAACTTAAACATAACATGATATTACCATTACAAGATGTTATCAATCACTATCTAATTAAAGCTAAATACTTCATCTGCTATTTCTGTGTGCTTATTTTGGCTGGGAGAGAGTTAATTTTCTTCATAGTACCTAGTATGGGGCTATGTTTTGGATTTGGGCTGGAAACAGTGTTGATAATACAGGGATGTTTTCATTATTGCTGAGCAGTGCTTACACAGAGTCAAGGCCTTTTCTGCTCCTCACACCACCCCACCAGCGAGTAGGCTGGGGGTGCACAAGAAGGTGGGAGGGGACACAGGTGGGACAGCTGACCCCAACTGACCAAAGGGATATCCCGTACCATATGACGTCATGCTCAGCATATAAAGCTGGGGGAAGAAGAAGGAAGGGGGGGACGTTCGGAGTGATGGCGCTTGTCTTCCCAAGTAACCGTTACGCATGATGGAGCCCCGCTTTCCTGGAGATGGCTGAACACCTGCCTGCCACTGGGAAGTAGTGAATGAATTCCTTGTTTTGCTTTGCTTGCGTGCGCGGCTTTTGCTTTACCTATTAAACTGTCTTTATCTCAACCCGCGAGTTTTCTCACTTTTGCTCTTCCGATTCTCTCCCCCATCCCACCATGGGGGAGTGAGCAAGCGGCTGTGTGGTGCTTAGTTGCCGGCTGGGGTTAAACCACGACACTATCACACAAAGCTTGACAGTACATCATCCAAAGCTTGAATGATGATGAAAACTGCATCCTAGGTGTTGGTTTTTTTTTTTTTAAAAAAAAAGGCACAACAAAAAACCACATACACAGAAACAACTCCTTAAGATATTGGTTCTTAGAAATGTCTTTACTATACCTCAGGTTCCTCTTGGAAGAAAATCCTTCAGAATCACTCCTCACCACAGATTTTGAAACTAGATGGAAAAAGCACTGGGACTTGCTATAGCTCTTGAGCTGATTCCAAGTTCTTAGTTCAGAAGGCAATTTTGGTATCTAGCCTTCACAAAGCATGCAAAACCTCTTATACAAGTGCTGTTTCAGTGTCCAGGATATTATGTGAGACAGGCAATCTTGGAAAGCTGTAAGCAGTCAATCACTCCCATAAAATTTCCATTATGTTTTTCTACCTCTTTTGAAGTTAATTTAGTAACAAAGACCTCACCACTTATTAATACATAATGGACAAAAAGGGTTTCTATTATTAAAGGAAAGTTGAATTCCATTGCATATCATACAGGAATAAGCTCTAGCTGGAAATCTATTTGAGATAATAATTTGAGGAAACTGGAAAGGTTCACACTACGAGTCTCCAAAGTGACAATTCCCTCTGATACTTACTATATCAGTAAGTACAAAAATTAGAGAGTATAGCCACTTATAAAGCAGAAATTTCATCAAATGTTAAGCTCCAATGAAATATAACAAAACCCAAGGTAAGTTTCAACAGTTCAATAGCAATGTTTTTTTCAGCATTGTTCATGAGAAACACTTTGCAACTTTTCTCAGTTTTCATGAGTACCATCTTTTATAACTGTGTTTTCCTTTTAGAATTAATACATCTTCTGCTACAGTGAAATTAGACATAAGTCTAAATCCAGTTTCTTGTTATCATGTTTATTCCTTAGAATGAAGTATCAATGCAGACTGCATACATAAGGATGGTAGGATGTGGCCCTTAAGCTCAAAGCACTGTTTTATCTCTGTGGCAGAAAGTGGTCATCACAATTTCCACTAACACACCTAAAAACTTTAAAGCTGATGCTTTAAATCAAAATCCCATTAAAGAAACTTGTGATAGATGCTATTGACTCAGAAGGATCCAATGGAAACAGATGGTCAGCAGCAATTTTGTTATGATGGTAAGAATATTCTTTGTAATAAAGTGGTTTATATGCTCACACTGCACAAGCAGCTCTAAAGCATAAACACAGACAAAACCAAGCCCCCAGTAACTTCTTGAATACTTAATGGCTTTCCAAGGAAAAATAAGAGGAGTGAAAAAGATATTTTTAATTAGTAAAATTAGCACATGTGAAAGGACATATTTTTAAAAAACACCACATCCCATAAAGCTTCCTATATATGCTAATGCAAGAGCCTTAAAAGTAAAGGAGTGATAAAGTATCTAGGAAATAAATTGCCATTTCTGAAATATACGTGGGACAAGAAGCAGATTTTGCATTTCCTGGCAGTAAAATATGTGTGAAAGATAAGTTACTGAAATCAGGAAGTAATGCTATAAAAGAATTCTGTAATAGATAGCTGGCGCTTACCAGCTGTGATGATATGCACAACGTGAGTACGTTTTTCTGTCTTAAGGGAGTTATGTGTGAAGAAAAAATCATAGAATGGTCAAGGTTGGAAGAGACCTCTGGAGGCCATCAAGTCCAATCCCCCTGTGCTCAGAGCAGGGTCAGCTACAGCAGGTTGCTCAGGGCTGTGTCCTGTCAGATTTTTAATAACTCCAAGGATGGAAACTCCATAACCCCCCCATATTCCAATGTTTGACCACCCTTAGAGCCAAACAGTTTCTCGTCTAAATGGACTTTCTTATATTTCAGTTTGTGCCCATTGTCTCTTGTCCTGCCACTGGACACCACTGAGAAGAGTCTGGCTCCATCTTCTTTACTGCCTTCCCATCAGGTATCTTATCAACACATTGATAACATCTCCCTGAACCCTCTCTGCCCCAGGCTGAACAGTCCCAGCTCTCTCAGCCTCTCCTCAAATACCAGATGCTCCAATCCCTTAACAATCTTCATGGTCCTTTGCTGGACTCACTTCAGTATGCCCATGTTTGTCTTGTGCTGGGGAGCCCAGAACTGAACCCAGCACTCCAGATGTGTATCACCACTCATGAGTAGAGCGGAAGAATCACCTCCCTTGACCTCGTGGCAACACTCTTCTTAATGAGGCACAGGATGCCGTTTGCCCTTCTTTGCCACAGGGAACATTGCTGGCTCATGTTCAACCCTGTATCCACCAGGACCCCCAGGTCCTTTTCTGCCAACCTGCTTCTCAGCTGGTTGTCCCCCAGCCTGTACTGTTGCATGGGGTTATCCACCCCCCAGGTGCAGAACTTGGCATCTTCCTTTGTTGAACTGACAGATGTTTCTGTCTGCCCAGTTCTCCAGCATGTTGAGGTCTCTCTGAATAGCAGCACACTGATCTGGTGTATCAACCACTCCTCCCCATTTTGTCTGCAAACTTGCTGAGAGTGCACTCTGTCCCATCATCCAGGTCATTAATGAAGATGCTAAACAGTACTGGTCCCAGTATCAACCCCTGGGGTACACCACTGATGACTGGCTTCCAGCTGCACTTCATGCCACTGTTCACAATGCTTTGAGCCCAGCAGTTCAGCCAGTTTTTGATCCACCTCACTGTCTGCTTATCTAGTCTGTACTTCATTGATTTGTCTACGAGGATGTTATGGAACACTGTGTTGAAAGCCTTATTAAAGTAAAAAATCAACATGCCCTCATCCACGCTGCTAGTCATCTCATCATAGAAGGTTATCAGGCTTATTAAACATGATCTCCCCTCCATAAATCTATGCTGACTACTCCTGATCACCTTCCTGTGCTTCATGTGTTTGGAAGTAGTCTGCAGGATTAGTTGTTGCATCAACTTCCCAGGGATCGAGGTGAGGTTGACTGGCCTTTAATTTTCCAGATCCTCCCTCTTGCCCTTCTTGAAGATATGGGTGACATTTGCTTTCTTTCAGTTCTCTGGTGCCTCCCTCGATCACCTTGATCTTTCAAAGATTATTGAGAGTAGTCTCACAATGACATTGGCCAGTTCCCTCAGCACTCATGGATGCATCTCACCAGGTCCCGTGGACTTGTGCATGTTCAGTTTGTTTAAATGTTCCCTAGCACGATCCTCCTCCACCAAGGGTAAGCCTTCATTGCTTCAGACTTTCCCACTGGCCTCAGGTGCCTGGGATTCCTGCAGACCAGTCTTAACTGGTAAGACCAAGGCGAAGAAAACATTGAGTACTTCATCCTTTTTCATGCTCTTTGTCACTAGGTCCCTATTCCCATTCAGAAGTGGGTCCTCATTTTCCCCAGTCTTCCTTTTGCTGCTGATGTACCTGTAGAAACCCTTCTTGTTGCCCTTCACATTTTCACAATACAGCTCCAGATAGGATGTGGCTTCTCTAACCCCATCCCTGCATGCTCAGACATCCCTGCATGCTCTTGGGTCACCTGATCCTGCTTACACTTCTATATTTCCTTTTTACATTTGAGTTTTGTCAGGTCTCCATGCAGACTTCCTGCTACCTTTGCTTGACTTCCTGCACGTCAGGATGGACCATTTTTGAGCTGGGAGAAGGTGATCCTTGAAAAATCAACCACCTTTCCTGGATCTCTCTTCTCTCCAGGGCTGTATCCCGAGAGATACTTCCAAGCAGACCCCTGAACAGGTCAAAGCCTTAAGTCCATGGTTATGATCCTGCTATTTGCCTTGCTCCCTCCTCTCGGGATCCTGAACTCCACCATCTCATATTGCTGCAGCCAAGGCTGCCCTAACCTATATCCCCAACCAGTTCTTCCTTGTTTGTAAGGACAGCATATCACTCATCAGCCAGTCACCTGTGTCAGGAAATTGTCAATTAACTCTAAAAACCTCCTGAATTACTTGTGCCCTACTATGGTGTCCCTCCAGCAGATACCAGGGTGGTTAAAGTCCTCCATGAGGACCAGGGCCTGGGAATGTGAGGATTCTTCTAGTTGTCTAAAGAAGGCCTCAGCTGGTACTTCTTCCTGACTTTTTAAATCCAAGAATTACATAAATATGAAAAGTGTTACTACAGATGGTGCTTTTGAGTGTATAGCTTACATACAATTTGAAATCTGTTGTATCTAGAATGACCCATAAGAGACTTTATAATAGAAACTGGTGATGAAGAAGAGGGAGGCAGTTATGTTATTCATAGAATCGAGGATTTAATTTAAAACATCTAAATACATTTATAGCCTTTAGATAACAGCAGCACTGATGAGTCCTGTACAGAAATATCAGGAAATCAAAAACATCTCCAGGTACAGAAGAATTTAGATTACTCTCTTAATTTCACACCATTATTAGAGTCTTGACAAGAACTGTAAGACAGTTTCCCTCTTCTTAGCACATTTTATCATCAAATACAGGAGTCCATCCAAAATACAGGAGCTGCTTCAAGCAGTGTGATTAAAGAAAAGGATTTGGTGGCATTCATCTGACAGTTTTGAAATGACTGAAGATCAAAGAACAAACTGAAAAATGCAAATGATCAAGAACAGGTCTCTCAAGGGATGCAGTGGTCAAAACTGGATAGCTCTTTCAAAAAGGCACTACATGACCTTCTGATTTTTATACTACCAAGTCCTACTTTCAGTATCTGAAAAAGTAGTTTAAATGCCCATTAAAACATAAAACTAATAAACATGCAACTATGATACTAAGAAACCAAACTCCACAACTCATGAAGATTCCAGGTCATGGCATTTTAACTGCAAGAATTATGTAAGCATGAGAAGTATGACTACAGATGGTGCTTGTGAAAATATAATTTACATACAACTGATGTCAAATGGTTTCTAGAACAACCTGTAAGAGACTTTGTAATAGAAACTGGTGACCAAGCAGAGGGAGACAAATAAATTAAAAGCTGATTAAGGCACAAAAACTGAAGAAAGAGTAAATGATCAGAGCTTAGCATAGACCTTTATCAGGAACTCAGCAATACTTTCAAAGGCATTATCAAAATCTGCCACACATTGCTTCCTTATCTTGCTTTAACTACATCATTCAATATTAAATGTCTTTCCAAAACTAGAAAACTAGCAGAATGAGAGATGGAGATCAATACAAAATAATAATAATAATAATAATCAGGACTCCAAGTTATTTCTATAAACTAATGATTAGGGGGTTAAAGTGAGGAGGAAATGGCCTATCCTTCACTGCTAAAATCTGACATTTCCTTCTTTCACAGTCCACTGCTGAAGAGTGCAGAACTTCCCGGTCTGTCTTTAACTAGTACAAATAAATACAAACTAGGGAAGAGAGATATATCATTACAAAATGTTCAAAAAAAAGAGCAGGCAGTCAGAAAGTAATCAGTTTTCCTCTGATTACTGCTTCAGTCAGCATTTAAGCTTTTAGCTATAAAAAAAAGCACAATTCCCTAGTTCGACAACTTCTGTTAAGAGCATATTTTTATATATTTTATATCAATTCACTGACAGAAATTACTCATCAGCAAAATCTGCACCTTTACTAGGACCACCAAGAAAACATCACACATATATAAATTCATAACAAATGTGTCTGCAAAAGTTTCTAGTGCATACTCCATCTTAGTAAACTATATGACAAATTAATAGTCTCCTTATCTGAAATACTGCTTTCCATTTGGAAATCTAATTTTACAAAGCAGAGAAAGAAAAAGGCCAAAATAAACAAAGTTATAACCATGAGGAGAAATTTAGTATATACAGAGAGTGTCTCTCTAGATAAGCCTTTGCAGAGGTAACCACTTAGGTAAAAAGTGAAATGCAGCTGGTAATTGCAATATGCTTATTCCATAACAAGAAAGATGATTAACTGAAAGGGTTAAAAGCTAATAGCGTTGCTTTAATTCGTTATTAAGCTAGAAAAGCAAATGTTACACATTACTGAAGTAAAGGAGCTAAGAATGAAAAGGTCATATAGTTGCATTTAAATCTGTAATTTTTTTGTGTTATTTCACATAATTTAATTTCAAGAATTACCAGATCATAAATTCATTATTAAATGACTGTTAGGGTACAGCAATGAACTACAATAGATTTTTAAAACTTGAAGGATAAATACATACTGAAATATTCCACCCCCAAAATAGAAACTTCCACCCCCCCTGAAAATTAGTAAAGAAAATGTCTCTTGAACAATCAGCTGCAATAAGAACAAATTTACTGGTCCACAGAACAGTTTTAGTATAGCTACTGGAACTACTAACCACCAGTCAGGACCTTTCATAGCTGTGTAACACAAAATTCAGCAGCAAAGAAGTAGCAAGGGCAATGCTCTTACAGAGAACAACTGGAAAATAAGTTAAAAAACTGCAAAAAAACCCTACAAGAATACCCTGCCATCCATCACCTCTCTATCCACTGTTTTATACTTGCATCCCCAATTGTTTAATATCTTGCTCTACTAATAATTCTCTGTTTCTACAGGTAATACTGTCTGTATGGTAATGCTGTCAGAATGAAATTATGAGACGAATTAAAACGGTACATGGAGTGAATTTTACGTGGCTTCTTCTGAGGTAGACAATCATTGTATCATTATAGCTATTGCAGGAGCTAAACTTGATGACCTGGGTAGCCCCCACCAATCCTACGTCACCCTAATTTCTTGGAAAAATTACAGGGAGCAAAAGATATTTTTCCTTGACTATCAAACCGAAACACACTGTCATTATACAAATGAACATTTTAAAGGTAACTTTAAGAATGTCTTCTCTGTCCTCCACCTCTGCTTCAAGCATGAAATTTGTGTACCGTATAATAAGGATTTTCCAAACATTCATGAGGGATAGGGAAAGGATTGTGAATGATGACAGCAGCCTGGCAGGACTATGTAATGCAAAAGGTTATAGGGAACACTGCTGTACCGGGATAGGGGTATATTTGGAAAAGCACAAGATGCTGTGGGGCTCTGTTGGGTGCACACTACAGGACAACAGTAATAAATTCAGCATTTCCATGTTGTATGCTAAAGATGCATGAAAATCATATTCACACTTCCCCCTCCCCTCCCCCCCCAAATAAAAGGTTTTCAACCTCGCATTTAAATGGACTGAATTACAAAACTAAACAAATATAGCTGGAATAAATTAAATCACTAACATCTATTTGCAGGTGTAGATGTCAAGAGCTTTAGACGTTCTATCCCTTCCAGCACAGAATGATTTTTGATGGAGAGGTGAAAGGCTTTACCCATACATGAACACTCTAGAGCAGCATTTAAACTGGAGTATGTCGCCCATTGTATCTGTGTACTGACTATTGGAGAATACATGCTTATACCACCAGCTTGAGGTTTTATTTGCACATATTTTCCACAATTCAAAGGGTTTAATTTTGCAGGAAGAGAAATTAAAAAAAAAAAAAAAAGACTCAGTTCCTTCCTAGTGAGGAGTCATAGCACTTTCAGGTCACACTAAGCAATTCACCCAGTATCACCTGAATAGAGGTTTACACATCTAATCTCCAACCAGAGGGTTAGGTATCTCATTTAAATTGCTAAAGAAGTTTTGTTTCTTCTGTGGATTTAAAAAAAAAATTTAAAAATCTAAACTAAAACTAAAAATCTAAACTCTTAGAATAGGTACTATTTTAAACAGTCAAAACAAATCCGTAGCAGAAAAAGTGTGTGAACAGCATCTGGAATAAAGAACCTCTCTGCAACTAAATGACTGTTACTTAAGAAATGCTTCAAAGACAGTTTCAAACATTGTTATGAGGCGAAGGGCTCCGGAGCGGAGGATCGCGCCGGGGGACCCTTCCCGAAGCGGCAAAACCACGGCAAAAACCGCGAAGGCAAAAGCGCAGGGAGCGAGAGGGTGCCCCAGCCCCCCTGCCCCGAGCCGGAGGAGTGAGCTCCTGACGAGCGGCAGCTCTGACTCAGAGTGGGCGGGGACAGGAGGGACGGCGGCCAAACCCCCTCAGATACAAGAGCAGCCCCCAGGGCGGGCAAACAGGGCGTGGCGCGTCAGAAGTCCGTGGCGCGGCAGTTCGCGCCGGCAGGGCGTGCGAGCAGGGCGCAGCTCCGCTCCAGGCTCCAGAGGCTAGCTCAACTCGTGGTCATCGCCCTCCCAGAAGAGGATCTGGCCATGGTATCCACTCGGCCGAAAGCCATCGCCAGGAGAAACGTGGCGACCCAGACGGAGCCCCTACGCAAACATACATCTGTCCAGGTCTCCGGCTGCAGGGAGTGCCTGAGGCTGTCCCTTGTACAAGAGGGCAGCAGAGACGACGCCTGTGTGCGCTGCGACCACGTGGATGATCTGCTCAGCTTGGTGGCAGAGCTGAAGGAGGAAGTGGAGAGGCTAAGGAGTATCAGGGAGTGCGAGAGGGAGATAGATTGGTGGAGCCGCACCCTACCGTCCCTGAGGCAAGGGCAGCAAGTGGAGGCTCCACAAGAAGCGGAGGATCCCCTGCCCTCTTGCCACCAGGCAGAAGGAGGGGACCCAGGAGACGGAGGGGAATGGACAGAGCTCCCTGCTCGGGGTGCCAGGCGAATCCCCGCCCGGCCTCCCTCACCTCAACCTTCCCAGTTGCCCTTACACAACAGATTTGGGGCCCTGGAACTTGAGGGCCAGACAAACGAGGACGCAGATGAGGACGCAGATGAAGGCCCATCCAGGGGGTTGCCCGAGGCCAGTCAGTCAGCCCCATGCATTACGACTGCCTCTGCTAAGAAAAAAAGGAGGGTAATTGTCATAGGTGATTCCCTTCTGAGGGGGACGGAGGGCCCAATTTGCCGGCCAGTCCCATCCCACAGGGAAGTCTGCTGCCTCCCTGGGGCCCGGGTGAAGGACATTACTAGGAAACTCCCTAGTCTGGTACAGCCCTCCGATTAAAACCCGCTATTGGTTATACAGGCTGGCAGTGAGGAGGTTGCAGAGAGAAGTCCCAAAGCGATCAAAAGGGACTTCAGGGCACTGGGGCGACTGGTGGGAGGATCGGGAGCACAGGTAGTGTTTTCCTTGATCCCTTCAGTGGCAGGGAAGAATACTGAAGGGAACAGGAAAACTCATCGGATCAACACATGGCTTAGGGGCTGGTGCCATCAGCGAAATTTTGGCTTCTTTGACCACGGGGAGGTTTACACAGCACCGGGCCTGCTGGGGACAGATGGAGTTCAGCTGTCTCACAGGGGGAAAAGGATTCTCGCGTATGAGTTGGCGGGGCTCATCAAGAGGGCTTTAAACTAGATTCGAAGGGGGAAGGGGATAAAACCAGGCTCACTAGAGAAGAGCCTAGGGGCGGAACGCCAATGTCGGGGGAGAAATCGGCAGCCCAGCTCAAGTGCCTCTACACCAATGCAAGCAGCATGAGCGGCAAACAGGAGGAGCTGGAAGCCATTGTGCAGCGGGGTAGCTATGACTTAGTCGCCATCACGGAAACATGGTGGGATAAGTCTCACGACTGGAGTGCTGCAGTGGATGGCTATAAGCTCTTCAGAAGGGACAGGCGAGGAAGGAGAGGCGGTGGGGTAGCCCTGTATGTTAGGGAGTGCTTCGACTGTCTAGAGCTCAACGGTAGTGATGACGAGGTCGAGTGCTTGTGGGTAAGGATGAGGGGGAAGGCCAACAAGGCAGATATCCTGCTGGGGGTCTGTTATAGACCACCTAGCCAGGATGAGGAGGCAGACGAAATATTCTACCAGAGGCTGGCAGAAGTCTCACAGTCGCTAGCCCTTGTTCTCGTGGGGGACTTCAACTTTCCGGATGTCTGCTGGAAATACCACACGGCAGAGAGGAAACAGTCGAGGAGGTTCCTGGAGTGTGTGGAAGATAACTTCCTGACGCAGCTGGTAAGCGAGCCCACTAGGGGAGGTGCCTCGCTTGACCTGCTGTTCACAAACAGAGAAGGACTGGTGGGAGATGTGGTGGTCGGAGGCCGTGTTGGGCTTAGTGACCATGAAATGGTAGAATTCTCGATACTTGGTGAAGTAAGGAGGGGGGCCAGCAAAACCGCTACCATGGACTTCCGGAGGGTGGACTTTGGCCTGCTCAGGACACTGGTCGAGAGGGTCCCTTGGGAGACAGTCCTGAAGGGCAAAGGGGTCCAGGAAGGCTGGACGTTCTTCAAGAAGGAAGTCTTAAAGGCGCAGGAGCAGGCTGTCCCCATGTGCCTTAAGAAGAACGGGCGGGGAAGATGACCGGCCTGGCTGAACGGGGAGCTCTGGCTGGGACTCAGGAAAAAAAAAGGAGAGTTTATCACCTTTGGAAGAAGGGGCAGGCAACTCAAGAAGAGTACAGGGATCTCGTTAGGTCGTGCAGAGAGGAAATTAGAAAGGCAGAAGCCCAGCTAGAACTCAACCTGGCCACTGTTGTGAGAGACAACAAAAAATGTTTTTACAAGTATATTAATGACAAAAGGAGAGCCAAGGAGAATCTCCATCCTCTGTTGGATGCGGGGGGGAACGTCGCCACCGAGGACGAGGATAAGGCTGAGGTACTCAACGCCTTCTTTGCCTCAGTCTTTAATAGTCACAGCAGTTACCCTCAGGGTACTCAGCCCCCTGAGCTGGAAGATAGGGATGGCGAGCAGGATAAACCCCCCATAATCCAAGAGGAAGCAGTTAACGACCTGCTACGCCACCTGGACGCTCACAAGTCTATGGGACCGGATGGGATCCACCTGAGGGTACTGAGGGAGCTGGCAGAGGAGCTTGCCAAGCCACTCTCCATCATTTACCAGCAGTCCTGGTTAACAGGGGAGGTCCTGGATGACTGGAGGCTTGCCAGTGTGACGCCCATCTACAAGAAAGGCCGGAAGGAGAATCCGGGGAACTACAGGCCTGTCAGCCTGACCTCGGTGCCGGGGAAGATCATGGAGCGGTTGGTTTTGAGGGTGCTCACGAGCCATGTCCGGGACAACCAGGGGATCAGGCCCAGCCAGCACGAGTTCATGGAATGCAGGTCCTACTTGACCAACCTGATTTCCTTCTATGACCAGGTGACCCGCCTAGTGGATGAGGGAAAGGCAGTGGATGTGGTCTACCTGGACTTCAGTAAAGCCTTTGACACTGTCTCCCATAGCATTCTCCTAGAGAAGCTGGCGGCTCATGGCCTAGACAGGTACACTCTTCGCTGGGTAAAAAACTGGCTGGATGGCCGAGCCCAGAGAGTTGTGGTGAATGGAGTTAAATCCAGTTGGTGGCCGGTCACGAGCAGTGTTCCCCAGGGCTCAGTTTTGGGGCCGGTCCTGTTCAATATCTTTATCAACGGTCTGGATGAGGGGATCGAGTGCTCCCTCAGTAAGTTTGCAGACGACACCAAGTTGGGTGGGAGTGTTTATCTGCTCGAGGGTAGGAAGGCTCTGCAGAGGGACCTGGACAGGCTGGATCGATGGGCCGAGGCCAACTTTATGAGGTTTAACAAGGCCAAGTGCCGGGTCCTGCACTTGGGCCACAACAACCCCAGGCAACGCTACAGGCTTGGGGAAGAGTGGCTGGAAAGCTGCCTGGAGGAAAAGGACCTGGGGGTGCTGGTTGACAGCCGGCTGAACATGAGCCGGCAGTGTGCTCAGGTGGCCAAGAAGGCCAATGGCATCCTGGCCTCTATCAGAAATAGTGTGGCCAGCAGGAGTAGGGAGGTGATCGTGCCCCTGTACTCGGCACTGGTGAGGCTGCACCTCTAATACTGTGTTCAGTTTTGGGCCCCTCACTACAAGAAGGACATTGAGGTGCTGGAGCATGTCCAGAGAAGGGCAACGAAGCTGGTGAAGGGCCTGGAGCACAAGTCTTATGAGGAGCGGCTGAGGGAACTGGGGTTGTTTAGTCTGGAGAAGAGGAGGCTGAGGGGAGACCTCATCGCGCTCTACAACTACCTGAAAGGAGGTTGTAGCGAGGTGGGTGTTGGTCTCTTCTCCCAAGTAACTAGCGATAGGACGAGAGGAAATGGCCTCAAGTTGCGCCAAGGGAGGTTTAGGCTGGACATTAGGAGAAATTTCTTTACTGAAAGAGCGGTCAGGCCTTGGAACAGGCTGCCCAGGGAAGTGGTTGAGTCACCATCCCTGGAAGTATTTAAAAGACGTGTAGATGAGGCGCTTAGGGACATGGTGTAGTGGCTATGGTGGTGTTGCGTTGACGGTTGGACTCGATGATCTTAGAGGTCTTTTCCAACCTTAATGATTCTATGATTGTATCATTCTATCATTCTAAACCAGCATCTAATGAAGAGCCTCAAACTGCCTCATCTTTACTGCCAAAGAAAATGGGTTTGGGGGCTTCTGGCATTGATTTCAAAAATGGAAATGTGTATATGACAAGGGGTAATGGTTTTAAACTAAAAGAGGGTAGATTTAGACTAGATATAAGGAAGAAATTTTTTTACAATGAGGGTGGTGAAACACTGGAACAGGTTGCCCAGAGAGGTGGTAGATGCCCCATCCCTGGAAACATTCAAGGTCAGGTTGGACGGGGCTCTGAGCAACCTGATCTAGTTGAAGATGCCCCTGCTCATTGCAGAGGGCGTTGGACTAGATGACCTTTAAAGGTCCCTTCCAACCCAAACTATTCTATTATTCTATTATTATTATATGGAGATAGTGATGGAAGATGTGCATCCACTATCAGTTTTTCATTTTAATTATTTTTTATTTAGCTTCAGAAGATAATTGAAATCGTGCTAATTCCTTCCTATGTTCTTCTCTCAAAGGTGTTGCAACCCTGTATTAGATAAAACTGCATGAGAATAAACTGTAAGTGTAGGCCACGACAAAACACATATTACCTAAACTATATTCAACTGAAGTTTTTTCTGGCCAACAAATACAGAGAAAAAACAAGGAGCTCCTTTCCAGAAGCCACTACCATGTCACCACAAACACAGTTGCATAGGTCCATATAAGCCTATTAAAAACATCTCTACACATGTACAGTATAACATCTTCCAGCAGCAATCTTTCCTTCCTTGTGCGTGTACTGCACATCACAGCTTTTCAAAACATCAGCATGAGAATGAGTGAAAATATTCACATACACCTTGTACAGTGCTGATTCAGAAAACTTGCTGACTGCAAATGATTTTTTTAAAGAAAGACTTTACGCAAAGAGACAAGCAAAAAAACTGCAGTAGGTATCATGCAGGAAAGAAATTGGTCTCCTAAATACAATCTAAGGTGTCTTCAAATGCACATGGCAAGTCTTCTAAAAGAAGAGAATCCATCATAAAGTATAGTCTTCTACTTCTCCTGTCAGTTCATGAAGTTCTACTTGACTTGAAAGTTCTCAGAATTTCCTTTTTTGTTAAAGAATGACATCACAATTACTGGCCATAATCCAGAGGCACCCAGGCTCAGTATGTATGCTTCCTTTGCTCTACGCAGGGAAGCAACAATGCAAACTTCATCAAGACACCAAAGCCACGTATAAAAAGAACATACAGCGAGCAGAAAAACTATCTACAAAGGCTTGCCATAAGGAGGATAGGGGGAGAATGTGTAAAGCAAAAAATGAATCAAAGCCACTTTTTTAAGTTTTAACATCCCTACTTACTCCATCTAAAACAGGGACTTAAATAGAGCTGATATTTAGTTGGTGAACTACTTCAGTTTCTTAATTGTTTAACAAAATTTAACGGGTAATCTGAAAGGAAAGACGTAACAGTAACCTTTTAAAGATCATTTGAAAAAAAAACAACTCAGAAACCCACTAAAATATTTTCCCACAATAAAATGTAACTTGATGAAAACACTGATCACCAATGGTTTAGAAAATAAAATTGCTCACTTTAACAGAGCATTGGTTACATTGGCAAATAACAAAATCAAAGATCAAAAACACTGTAGAAAAAGGCAAAGACTTCTGCAACGTCCATGAGATCTCAGGCTTGAATACAACAAAGATCAAACAAAAACAGAAAGCACTGTGGAAGAAATGCAAAATTCTAATCTCACTGAAGTGTTTGACTAATGATATTGACTCATTTATAATAATGTGCCTTTCAAAAAAGAAGGATCTCTCAGAACTTATTTCATTTTACAAATTACAATACAAAATTATTTTGTCCCATGCTTCATGTCAGCTGTTATATAATAGATACACAATTTTTAATTGCAGATAAATGCAACTTCTCCAGTAATTCTGGTTGGACATACAAGGCATTTAAAAGTTTCAAGTTAATGTTACTATCTTTCTGAACACTGAAACAGAATTAGTAACAATCATGAACAGCCAGGATCTCAGTGTAAGATTTCTTCTGAGATGCTGAACCTCTTATCATAGCTTTTCCGTGCAACTGAAATCTTGTCTTTGAAATGGATAATAGATCCTTTAATTTTTTATTATCTACTTAAGTTCAATTTCCCACCAAAGCACCAATTGATTCTGTATCTCATCTGATAAAGAATGTCTTATAAGAGAGAAATTAAGTGTCTCTTCAGGTTTGACGCTGATCAACTTATAGTAAGCTTCATTCTACATCTTTCAGGTATCAATTATCTATGGATTAACAAAATGTTAAATCCTTCCATCTTCTGAAGAGATAATCCCCAGGAATCTTGTTTTAATAAATGCCTATCCTAAAAATCACAACACTGGCTCCTTCTCTGGGTATGGGTAAAGCCATCAGATATAGTTTAAATGGGTTTAAAAAAAAAAAGAAATGTCTGTATGTATTAAGTAGTCAAGATAAAAAACTACGCATGATTCTCTGACACTTATTTTACACACTTCCTACTGGTTTCAGTTGGAATTCTGCCTCAGAAAGCTAAACAAATACTGGCCCATGCAAAACTGAAGCATACAATAGTTCTGTGGTTGTACAGTTTGGTTTTGGTTTTGTTTGGGGTTTTTTTAAGCTAACTACTCAGTAATCTAAGATTCAATTTTAAATGACAGCTACAGAGCTACTGGATGCAAAGAATTACACTGTCAGCTGCTGGACTGCTGCTTTGTACTACCTGTACAGATACTGAGATATATTAACATTTTCTTTTACCTGTGGACACAACTGAATGTTTTACAAATTATTCTGTGTTTCTGACATTGTTCAGCAATATTTGCACAATTTGTAAGAAACTACAGAACTGACCAATAACCAGCACAGACTGATAATTTTGTTTTTCCTCTTTACCAGATTACTGAGGACTAAACAAAAAAGCAGTCGAACTTTTAGACCCTATAACACTGGTTCTCATTTGTCCCTCTTAGTTCCTGTAATTTTTGCAGCAACTTCTAAAGGTCTGTCCCCTCATCTCAATCTGTGTAGACTGAATTTTCTTTCCATGTAGAATCTCCCTCAAGAAATTACTGTCATTACCTTGAGAATGTTCAGTTTAGTTTTGCAAACACTTCTTTAATTTTAAAACATTTTAGTAACTTTACATAAATTTTAAGTAAACCAGTAACATAACATTTAAAAACAGTAACTAATATAACATTTAAAAAAAAATAATCAAGTAAACTAGATTTAATCCTCTCACCATCCAAACTTATACATACTACATGCAAAAGGTATACCATCATGGATGATGACAGTCTATATTTTTCATTCTGATAATTTTAAAGATAAAACATTCATTTTGCTTGTTTACTATTTTAAGACCATAATGCATAGGCTACATATTTTACATATCATGAAGTTTACACTAATGATAACTCACACAGTTCTAGCTGCCTGATCACAAGTCAAAACCGAGGAAACTAATGCAACTCAAGATTTTAGAAGCTGGGAGGAATTTACGGTGGAAAAAAATAAAGACTAAACTTGCATACTTTGACTATAGAATTGAAAGTCATTGGCAATAGAAATTTTCAATGGGTATCCCAGACAGAGTAAAAACTAATGGAAGTTATACATATGATCAAAGCAGTTTAGAGTATCAGTAAAACATAGAACTTACACAAATTCATGCTATCCAGATTTTTTTAAAATATAAGATGATAACGTTGAATTGAAGAATAGGATGATAAAAGTTAACACGACCTATTTGTAGCTTAGAAACTTAGATAAGATAGATGCTGTTGTAAACACACTGAAGAATAAGGCAAGACGCTGCAACCTGGGTGCAAGCAAGAATTGCATAGATAACAGGAACTCCATTGTCTACAAGAAGCAGTCATCTGGCTGAGACCGGGTTTTGCGATTTGGAACTCAGCCAACTCAGCATTCTGGGCCAAAGGTGAAAATACATGGTGAAGAAGACTGTGAGCCTTCATCCAAAAGACCCCAACAGACGACCACCCGATGGCAGTGCGCAAGCGCCAGAAGGAGGAGATTTATGATACTGAGTACCTGAGGATGACATCATAGTTACGCCTATTAATTGTAATAACCCAACCTACCGTAATGAATATGCATGTTTTGTGTAATAAATGGATGCTTGTTTCATGATCCGGTGTGCAAGTTAGGAGGAGCGATCCCCCTTGCACCCGGCGCCATAATAAACATACCTGCTTTATAACTCTTTGTGAGTTGTAGAGTTTGTTTCCGCGCGTCCATTTGGCACCCCAGATGGGACCTTCTCTGTCTGGCTGCAAGGCCTGCTGAGGACGGGACTCCTCTGGGTGCCCCCGAGATTTCTCGGGAGGACTCCCCACTCACCCAGATCATCGCAGGGACAGACAAGGACCATTCTTAGCGGACCAGGTATGTTATAATGGAATAAGGGGATACCTGTAAGTTGTGAGGAGACGTCCTACGCGAGGTAAAGAGCATTGGTGCTCGCCCCTGGGGTTTGGGGTTTGAGTCCCCATAAGGTGGTATCCTCAAGTGCCTTGGGGTCTCCTAACTGTAGTGTTAGGAGTTGTAGGGGGCATTGCCATAATTATAGTCATCTGTTGTAAAATCCGGTACCGTGTATTATGGTTTAAACTGATCTGTGTGGACTTGTGGCAAACGGTTTACAGTTAACGATTTATGCTATATGTGAGCTGGATTATTATTCTAATTGATACAGTTTGTGGTGTGAGTGAGAAGCGTAACGGGCCCTGTTGTGTGACTGAGTGTCTGCATTGTATGTGTGAGACGCAGCGCAGCTGCGAAGCGAGTGCGGAGTTCTGATCCGCGGTTCCGTGTTTTCCGCGAGGAGAGCGGCCGGAGACGAATGAAGTGAATGAGGTAACATATGTATGAGTTTTGGTTATGAGAAAGATATCTTCAACATACCGACATATTGAAAATAGTTGTACCTTTAAAATTTATATTGAAGTATATTTGTTGTAATCAGGCAAGCAGGATGGGGGTCAACAGAGTGGAGGTATTGTGAAAAAGAGCCCCTTAGGCTGTATTTTAGCACATTGGAAGGATATAGGGGGACCCCCAGGTGGGAACATGAGTAGGAAAACTTTGATAAAATACTGTAATCAATGGTGGCCCTTATATAAGTTGGAGGATGAAGAAAAATGGCCCTTTAATGGAACCTTGAACTATAATACTTTGTTACAATTAATGTTGTTTCTAAGAAGGGAAGGAAAATGGGATGAGGTTGTTTATGCTGATATGTTTTTCACTTTGCGAAACCATCCGGAATGGCACAAGGAGTGCGGTATAAATTTAGCACCTCAAGACCCTTTTGTATTGGCCTTAGAGCTAGGAAAACAACAGCAGGGTATGGAGTTTCTGGTCGACAATGGGGCCACATTTTCGGTTTTAAATCAAGCTTTGACACCTGTAGATGATGATTTTGTAACGGTAAGGGGAGCCACTGGTCAGAGTGAGAAGGCGTATTTTTTAAAACCTCTTAAGTTTAAGTTAGGGAAACAATTGGGGATACATAAATTTTTATATATGCCTAATTCGCCAAGACCTCTATTAGGGCGAGATCTATTAGAACAATTAGAGGCAGAAATAAGATTTGAGAAAGGAAAAATAGAGTTCCGAGTAGGAAATGATCGGCTTGTTGAAATTTTGAGTCTAGCCCTTATAAATACTCCTGTCGGTTCAGGAATACCTGAGGAAATCCAGAACCAAGTATATCCAGGAGTATGGGCTTCAGAAATACCAGGAAGGGTGAAAAATACCTCTCCAATAATAGTTAAACTGAAGCAAGGGGCACAGCCTGTAAGGATTAGACAATACCCCCTTAGAACGGAAGATAGGGAAGGAATCCGACCTATAATTGACCGATTCATTAAGTATGGGCTATTAATGGAGTGTGAATCAGAATATAACACTCCTATCCTACCGGTTAAGAAGCCAGACGGTAGTTATCGAATAGTACAGGACCTTAGGGCTATTAATAAAATTGTTGGAGATCTGCACCCTGTTGTGGCAAATCCATATACATTACTAACCAAATTAGCACCTGAATTAGTTTGGTTTACCATATCGGATCTGAAAGATGCCTTCTTTTGCTTACCCTTGAGCCCAGAAAGCCAGCTGCTGTTTGCATTTGAATGGGAGAATCCAGACTCTGGAAGAAAGGCACAGTTAACATGGACTGTTCTACCACAGGGGTTTAAAAATAGCCCCACACTTTTCGGTAATCAGCTAGCCAAAGATCTAGAACAATGGGAGCGACCACACGGAGTTGGAACAGTATGTGGATGACCTATTGATAGCCACTGAAACAAAAGAACTGTGTATATCATGGGCAGTCAGTCTGTTAAACTTTCTTGGACTAAATGGCTATCGGGTCTCTCCACAGAAAGCTCAGATAGCTCAACAACTGGTGACCTATCTCGGATATGAGATCACGGCTGGACAGCGGACACTCGGGGCTGCAAGAAAAGAGGCCATCTGTCGGACCCCTAAGCCCCAAACAGTTAAAGAGCTCCGAACCTTCTTAGGCATGACAGGGTGGTGCCGTCTATGGATTTACAATTATGGGCTTTTGGTGAAACCGCTTTATGAGCTTTTAAAATCCAGCCCGAGAGACCTTAGATGGAACGGGGAAGCAGACAAGGCATTCCATCGATTAAACAAGAACTAATGAAGGCACCAGCTCTGGGACTACCGAATACCACCAAACCTTTTTGGTTATTCTCACATGAGAAACAGGGAATAGCCTTGGGAATTTTGGCCCAGAATATAGGACCATATCGGAGGGCAGTGGTGTACTTTTCCAAACAGCTTGATGAAGTAAGTAGGAGCTGGCTCAGTTGCTTGAGGGCAGTAGCTGCAGTAGCATTAAACATTCAAGAGGCACTTAAGTTCACACTGGGCCAAAAGATTGCAGTACTGGTATCTCACACTGTGTCAGCGGTACTGGAGGTAAAGAGAGGGCATTGGCTCTCACCTCAGAGGTTCCTCAAGTACCAAGCTATCCTGGTGGAGCAGGATGATGTGGAAATAGTGGTCACTAACATTGTCAATCCAGCATCTTTCCTTAGAGGGACCACGGGGGAACCAGTATCACATGACTGCTTGGAAACAATTGAAGCAGTCTATTCCAGCCGACCCGACCTAAAAGAGGAGCCGCTGGAAGTTGCTGAAGACTCCTGGTACACCGACAGAAGCAGCTTTGTTGGACAAGGCGTCCGCAAAGCTGGATACGCGGTAACCACTGCGGATCAGGTAATAGAGTCCAAAGCTCTTGCCCCAAACACCTCAGCACAAAAAGCAGAAATCATAGCTCTAACTCGAGCACTGGAACTAGCCAAAAGCAAGAGAATTAACATCTGGACAGACTCCAAATATGCTTTTGGAGTAGTCCATGCTCATGGAGCTATATGGAAAGAGAGAGGACTCCTGTCTACTCAAGGAAAACATATAAAACATACTGAAGAAATTCTTAGGCTCTTGAAAGCAGTATTGTTGCCCAAAAAGGTGGCTATTATGCATTGTAAAGCTCATCAGAGAGGAAACACCTCTCAAGAAATGGGCAATGCTATGGCAGACCGCGAGGCCAAAAGGGTGGCAGATAAAAATGATTTAGAGGTGCAGTCTTTGATCCCAGACAGTAAAATACAAATTGAAGGCGAACCTAAGTATTCTAAAGAAGATCAGAAATTAATTGAAGACGTGGAGGGAGAGATAGAAAAAGATGGGTGGGCAAAAACTTCACAAGGAAAAATAATAATACCATTGGCATTGTTACGGGCTGTAGTTATGGCAGAACATAGAAAATCCCACTGGGGAGTAGAGGCCCTATACAAATACTTGAGTCGACTGATAGTCGCTCGGAACCTGTATACTACTGTTAAGCAGATAACATTACAGTGTGAGATTTGTTTGCAAAATAACCCTAAGACAGGATCCAAGGCCCAATTTGGACAAATAGGGAGAGGAAATTATCCAGGACAACAGTGGCAAATTGATTTTTCGGAAGTCCCAAGAAAAGGGGGGTTTCAATATCCGTTGGTCTTGACAGACACCTTTTCAGGATGGCCAGAAGCTTTCCCTTGCCGAACTAACAAAGCTAAAGAGGTAACTAAAATAATATTGCAAGAGATAAAACCAAGATTTGGAGTTCCCGCGGTAATCTCGTCATATCGAGGCCCTCACTTTATTGCAAAAGTTGTTCAGCAAGTTAGCAAGCTTTTGGAAATAGATTGGCAATTACATACCCCGTATAATCCACAACCAAGTGGTCAAGTGGAAAAGATGAACCACCTGATTAAGTTGCAAATTCTAAAATTGGGACAGGAGGCCAATTTATCTTGGCCCCAATCATTGCCCTTGGCACTCCTGAGAAAAAGAACTAAGCCCAGAACTAAGGAAGGGTTAAGTTCTTTTGAAATAATGTATGGGAGGCCTTACATTGTACAGGCAGGAACATCAACTTAGATGGGAAATGAGATATTAACTGATTATGTAATAAGCATGTGTCCTGGTTCCAGCTGGGACAGAGCTAACTTTCTTCCCAGTAGCTTGGGGGGTGTGCTGTGTTTTGGGTTTAGTGTGAAAGGAGCCATTGATGGCCCCTTGATGCTTTGGCTATTGCTGGGTGGTGCACAGCCGGGGTGGTGGACCCAGCTGGCCAATGGGGTATTCTATACCATGTGACATCATGCTCAGTACAAAAACCAGGTGTGGGGGGGGCTTGCCCCCCGTTCGTGACACGCGGTCGGCAAGCAGTTGCATTGTGCATCACCTGCTTTGTATATTCTGTTATTGTTGTTGTTCTCATTGTTATTATTACTGTTCTACTTAGTTTTATTTCAATTATTAAACTGTTTTTATCTCAACCCGAGAGTTTTCCTACTTGTGCCCTCCCGATTCTCTCCCCCATCCCACCGGAGGTGGGGGGTGAGCGAGCGGCTGCGTGGTGTTTATTCGCTGGCTGGGGTTAAACCACGACAGTCCTTTTTGGTACCCAACGTGGGGCACCGAAGGGTTGAGATAACAACAGATTAACTAGCGTGTATTAAAGAATTTATAACTGTTAACATATTAATTTCTTCTGCACCATGCTCCTGTTTTTGCTGTACCTGTTAAAAATTGGAGTTGGGTTTTGTAGTCTGTTGTGCTCTGCCGTGATTAATGATGTTTTGCCTGGGAGGTTTGTTACTAAAACGCTGACATTGGGGGTTATTTGGTATTTCGGATTCGTAATGAAGCCGTTATTGTACTTCACGTACCACCTCATGGAGACCATTAGCAATTATACCTTTTCCTCTGAGAGATTTTTCATGGAGGAAATAGAGAATGGCACCCTCGCTACCTTCCTCTATGATGTCATCTCCTTTGTTAAAATAACTTGCCAGTACCTTGAACATCCCTGGGTAGTTAAAGATACATCTATTGGTACTCCTTGGGAATATTCTTTCAGTTTTATCCAAGGTTAGTAAGCAATTTAAGAATGTCATCCAGAGATCTGCCCCAAGGCTGGACAGTTATGAGTAGCAGGGCGAGTGGGATAGCATGGGCAAATGCCTAGGATGATGGGCACCCCCAGTGTTCTGGAACTTTACCCCTGAACAAGTGCAGAACCCTGAAAAATTAGTAGAATATTTGGAAGAAGTATGCTGTCACCCTGGCCATTCTAGGGAGACACAAATCACTACAACGTGCTGGGGCCTGGCCCACGCCTACCGAGCCCTGTTAAACACCACTCAGAACCCCCAAGGGGAAGGAAACATCTCTGCAGCTGATGACAAAGCAACAGGCCCTGTGGCTACCCCACGCCTGTCCTGGTTTCGGCTGGGATAGGGTTAAATTTCTTCCTAGTGCTGTGTTTTGGATTTAGTATGAGGAGAATGTTGATAACACACTGATGTTTTCAGTTGTTGCTAAGTACCCTCCTAGTCCAAGGACAGCTCCCATGCCTACTGACTGAGCTAGGTACACAAGATGGGAGGGAACATAATCAGGACAGCCAGCCCAGCTGGCCAATGGGGTATTCCATACCATGTGACGTCAGGCTCAGTATATGAATGGTAGGCGTGATCCAGGAAGTACCGATCGCTACTTGGTTATCGGTCAGCACGGGTGGTGAGCAATTGCACTGTGCATCACTCATTTTGTATATTTTATCATTATCATTATTATTTTCCCTTTTTCTGTTCTATTAAACTATCTTTATCTCAAGCCACGAGTTTTTCTCACTCTTACCCTTCCGATTCTCTCCCCGTCCCATTGGGGGGGTGGGGGGAGTGAGCGAGCGGCTGCGTGGTATTTGGCTGCCTGCCAGGTTAAACCACGACACCCCCCACGGCAGGCACAGCGGCTACCCCACCCCCCATGGCAGGCACGGCAGCGACTCTGCCCCCTGCGACAGAGAACCAACCCATGCCGGTATCAGTCGCCCCTATACAAAAAAGAAAATGCACAAGAAAATCAGCTCGTCTAGTAAGGGATGAAGATGAACCAGGGCCATCACGAGAACAGGAGGAGGAGGAGGCAGAACCCATAAATGAGATGGTAACCACCCGATCCCTATCCCTGGGTGAGCTGCGAGATATACGGAAAGATTTCAGCCGTCGTCCAGGCGAGCACATTGTCACCTGGCTGCTCCGATGCTGGGATAACGGGGCCAGTACCCTGGAATTAGAGGGTAGGGAAGCCAAGCAGCTGGGATCCCTTTCCAGGGAAGGGGGCATTGACAAAGCAATTGGACAAGGGGCACATGTCCTCAGCCTCTGGAGGCGGCTCCTGTCAGGCGTGAAGGAAAGGTATCCCTTCAAGGAAGATGTTATATGCCACCCAGGCAAGTGGACCACGATGGAGAGAGGTATCCAGTATCTGAGGGAATTAGCCATGCTGGAAGTGATTTATGATGTCCTGGACAATGAGCAGTTATTCAAAGACCCAGATAAAGTCAAATGCACGCGACCCATGTGGCAGAAGATTGTACGGAGCGCACCAGCGTCACGTGCCAACTCATTGGGAATAATGACCTGGAAAGACAGAGAGGAACAAACGGTGGATGAATTGGCTGGCCAACTCCAGCAATATGAAGAAAGTCTCTCTTCCTCCATACGGGCCTGTGTCTCTGCTGTGGAGAAACTGTCTCAGGATGTCCAGCAACTCAAAGAGGACATGTCCTGCTCCCCACCTGTACGGGCCAGTGTCTCAGCCATTAGGAGCAAGCGACCCTCTGCTCAAGAGAGGAGACATTGTGGGTACACACCCCGGGGCACCCTGTGGTTTTACCTGCATGACCACGGAGAGGACATGAGGAAGTGGGATGGAAAACCTACCTCAGTCCTACAGGCACGGGTACATGAGTTGCAAGGAAAAACAACCCCAAAAGGGGGTTCTTCCAGGAAAACTGCTGCTCCAGTTTCCAGTGAGCAGTTCCCCAGACAGAGTAGAAGGGCTGATTCCACTTCCGACCTTAATAAAGGGACTTCTGATTCATACTTACAAGAAGTGGATAGCGACTATGATGACCAGGACTAGAGGGGCCCTGCCTCCAGCCAGGTTGAGGAAAGGGACAACCGGGTTTACTGGACTGTGTGGATTCGATGGCCTGGCACATCAGACCCACAGGAGTATAAGGCGCTCGTAGACACTGGTGCACAGTGCACCCTGATGCCATCAAGCTATGAAGGGGCAGAATCCATCTGCATTTCGGGAGTGACAGGGGGATCCCAAGAGTTAACTGTATTGGAGGCCGAAGTGAGCCTAACCGGGAATGAGTGGCAGAAGCACCCCATTGTGACTGGCCCAGAGGCTCTGTGCATCCTTGGCATAGACTATCTCAGGAGAGGGTATTTCAAGGACCCAAAAGGGTACCGGTGGGCTTTTGGTAGAGCTGCCCTGGAGACGGAGGAAATTAAACAGCTGTCCACCTTGCCTGGTCTCTCGGAGGACCCTTCTGTTGTGGGGTTGTTGAAAGTCCAAGAACAACAGGTACCAATCTCTTCCACAACAGTGCACCAGCGGCAATATCGCACCAACCGAAACTCCCTGATCCCCATCCATGAGCTGATTCGTCGACAGGAGAGCCAAGGAGTGATCAGCAAGACTCGCTCACCCTTTAACAGTCCCATATGGCCAGTGCAAAAGTCTAATGGAGAGTGGAGACTAACAGTGGACTACCGTGGCCTGAACGAAGTCACGCTGCCACTGTGTGCTGCCGTGCCAGACATGCTAGAACTCCAATACGAACTGGAGTCAAAGGCAGCCAAGTGGTACGCCACAACTGATATCGCTAATGCCTTCTTCTCCATCCCTTTGGCAGCAGAGTGCAGGCCACAGTTTGCTTTCACTTGGAGGGGCGTCCAGTACACCTGGAACCGACTGCCCCAGGGGTGGAAACAAAGCCCTACCATTTACCATGGACTGATCCACACTGCACTGGAACAGGGTGAGGCCCCAGAACACCTGCAATACATTGATGATATCATCGTATGGGGCAACACAGCAGAAGAAGTTTTTGAGAAAGGGGAGAGAATAATTCAAATGCTTCTGAAGGCCGGCTTTGCAATAAAACGAAGTAAGTTTAAGGGACCTGCACAGGAGATCCAGTTTTTAGGAATAAAATGGCAAGATGGACGTCGTCAGATCCCAATGGATGTGATCAACAAAATAACAGCCATGTCCCCACCAACTAGCAAAAAGGAAACACAAGCCTTCTTAGGCGTTGTGGGCTTTTGGAGAATGCATATTCCAGATTACAGCCTGATTGTAAGCCCTCTCTATCACTTGACCAGGAAGAAGAACGACTTCAAATGGGGCCCTGAGCAACAACAAACCTTTGAACAAATTAAACGGGAGATAGTTCAGGCAGTAGCCCTTGGGCCAGTCCGGGCAGGACAAGATGTAAAGAATGTGCTCTACACCGCAGCTGGGGAGAATGGCCCTACCTGGACCCTCTGGCAGAAAGCACCAGGGGAGACTCGAGGTCGACCCTTAGGGTTCCAGAGTCGGGGATACAGAGGATCCGAGGTCCGCTACACTCCAACTGAGAAGGAGATATTGGCAGCATATGAAGGGGTTCGAGCTGCTTCGGAAGTGGTTGGTACTGAAGCACAGCTCCTCCTGGCACCCCGACTGCCGGTGCTGGGCTGGATGTTCAAAGGGAGGGTCCCCTCTACACATCACGCAACCGATGCTACGGGGAGTAAGTGGGTCGCACTGATCACACAACGGGCCCGAATAAGAAACCCCAGTCGCCCAGGAATCTTGGAGGTGATCACGAACTGGCCAGAAGGCAAAGATTTTGGAATATCCCCAGAGAAGGAGGAGGTGACGCGTGCTGAAGAGGCCCCACTGTATAATCAACTACCAGAAAATGAGAAGCAATATGCCCTGTTCACTGATGGGTCCTGTCGCCTTGTGGGAAAGCATCGGAGATGGAAAGCTGCTGTATGGAGTCCTATACGCCAAGTTGCAGAAAATGCTGAAGGAGAAGGTGAATGGAGTGAGTTTGCAGAGGTGAAAGCCATCCAGCTGGCCTTGGATATTGCCGAACGAGAAAAATGGCCAGTACTTTATCTCTATACTGACTCATGGATGGTGGCAAATGCCCTGTGGGGGTGGTTGCAGCAGTGGAAGCAGAACAACTGGCAGCGCAGAGGGAAACCCATCTGGGCTGCCGCATTGTGGCAAGATATTGCTGCCCGATTAGAGAACCTGGTTGTAAAAGTACGTCACGTAGATGCTCACGTACCCAAGAGTCAGGCCACTGAAGAACACCAAAACAACCAGCAGGTGGACCAGGCTGCTAAGACTGAAGTGGCTCAGGTGGATCTGGACTGGCAACATAAGGGTGAATTATTTATAGCCTGGTGGGCCCATGACACCTCAGGCCATCAAGGAAGAGATGCAACATACAGATGGGCTCGTGATCGAGGGGTGGCCTTGACCATGGATGCTATTGCACAGGTTATCCATGAATGTGAAACATGCGCTGCAATCAAGCAAGCCAAGCGAGTAAAGCCTCTTTGGTATGGAGGACAATGGCGGAAATATAAATATGGGGAGGCTTGGCAGATTGATTATATCACACTCCCACAGACCCAACAAGGCAAGCGCTATGTGCTCACCATGGTGGAAGTAACCACCGGATGGCTGGAAACATACCCTGTGCCCCATGCCACCACCAGGAACACCATCCTGGGCCTTGAAAAGCAAGTCCTATGGCGACATGGCACCCCAGAAAGAATTGAGTCAGACAACGGGACTCATTTCCAAAACACCCTCATAGACACCTGGGCCAAAGAGCATGGCATTGAGTGGGTCTATCACATCCCCTACCATGCACCAGCCTCCGGGAAAATTGAACGATATAACAGACTGCTAAAGACAACACTGAGGGCAATGGGTGGTGGGACATTCAAGCATTGGTACACACATTTAGCAAAGGCCACCTGGTTTGTCAACACTAGGGGATCTGTCACTCGAGCTGGCCCTGCCGAGTCCAAACCATTGCGTACTGTAGAGGGGGATAAAGTCCCTGTCGTGCACTTAAGAAATATGCTGGGGAAGACAGTCTGGGTTACTCCTGCCTCTGGCAAGGGAAAACCCATCCGTGGGATTGCTTTTGCTCAAGGACCTGGGTGCCCTTGGTGGGTAATGCGAAAGGATTGGGACGTCCGGTGTGTACCTCAAGGGGATTTAATTTTGGGTGAAAATAGCCAATGAACTGAATTGTACGATGTTAGTTATTACATAGTACTGTATGTCATCACTTCTATGGTTACCATATGCCATATTAACAGTATTACAGTAAGAATCACCCAGATTAATGTAGGATGAACTCCAATGAAACTGAGCAAGGTGCAACGATGATAGAACCAGACAAGCGCCCAGAACCGGCCTCAGCATGCAACAGTCCAACACCACACACCATCTCTCCTGCCCTGAAAGACTGTTATGACATATGGAACCCTAAGTCATGGACTAAATGAACTCAACGGACATTTTAGAGGGATGGTCCATGGACTAAGGGAATGATATCTCTCTGTGTGCGTATATATCAAAAGGCAGGAAAAGTAGTGGTGACTAATTGGAATGTATGGGAAAATGTGAGACCTGGGCATGACGTAGATGGTATAGAATAAGGGGTGGATACTGTCCTGGTTCCGGCTGGGACAGGGTTAACTTTCTTCCCAGTAGCTTGGGGGGTGTGCTGTGTTTTGGGTTTAGTGTGAAAGGAGCCATTGATGGCCCCTTGATGCTTTGGCTGTAGCTGGGTGGTGCACAGCCGGGGTGGTGGACCCAGCTGGCCAATGGGGTATTCTATACCATGTGACATCATGCTCAGTATAAAAACCAGGTGTGGGGGGGGGCTCACCCCCCGTTCGTGACACCCGGTCGGCGAGCAGTTGCATTGTGCATCGCCTGCTTTGTGTATTCTGTTATTGTTGTTGTTCTCATTGTTATTATTATTGTTCTACTTTATTTCAGTTATTAAACTGTTTTTATCTCGACATGGGAGTTTTCCTACTTGTGCCCTCCCGATTCTCTCCCCCATTCCACCAGAGGTGGGGGGGTGAGCGAGCGGCTGCGTGGTGTTTATTCGCTGGCTGGGGTTAAACCACAACAGCTTGCAAAAGCGGCTTCGGGAAACAGAGAAATTGGTCTTGGGAACTAGAGCCCGAGGCCTCGATGGGCCTGTGCATAATATTGAACCTGGTGACTATGTATATGTACGATCTCTTGTAGATTCACCCCTGGAGCCAAAGTGGGAAGGTCCGTTCCAGGTGTTGCTGACCTCTCATATGGCAGTCAAGATTTAGGAACAAGCATCGTGGATACACCATACTAGAGTTAAGAAAGCCCCTCGACCACAATGGAAGTCAACACCATCTGGACCTTTGAAATTACGCATTCAACGCAGAGATGGACATTGATCATGGGTATAGTAGGCCTATGGTTGAAAACCATAAGCGCATGGGATCAAAATTTGTACATACAAATGACCAAATCGGTAGTAGACCGTCTGAATCTTTCGGACTGCTGGATCTGTACAGCTCTTCCCAGAGGAAATTTAGAAACACCTATGTTTGGAGTTCTGGTTTTTAACTGGTCCATACTTTATGAAGCCACTAAAGTACATATGTGGAAAAAAGGAAAAGCATCTAAATTAAAATGTAAAACCAATGCGACAAATAGGGAAGAAAGGCCTAAATTTGAGTTGCAACTCTGGGATGAAGGAGTGAAAATATTTTTTGAGAATTGCAGAAACAAGAGTGCTGGAGGATGTACTAAAGCCTCCCACTTTGGAAACTTTGGGTTGAGTAACATAACTATTATTAATTTGCAAGATAAAACATCGATTGACACTTTGGGTGACTTAGACTATCAAAACGAAACAAAAATGAGGGACTTAAAAGTATTTCTAAAGGGAGTCTATCATAATCAGTCAATCCAATGGGAAAGCAGTTCGGTCAGTTCAGTGCCTAGCTGTCCAACCCCTCAAGGAATCTGGTGGCTGTGTGGGGATGGGCGTGCTAGGAAATCATTACCCAATTATTAGAGTGGGATCTGTACTTTAGGATATGTAATTCCTCAGAACAGAGTATGTAATCACTCGCATCCTCCACCAGGAATTATACGAACGCACTGGCGAAAGGTACGCGAGGTCCCGACTAATCCCCTCGCGGAAAGGCCAACAGCTTTCCATAGTTTTGTGAGATGGTACTTTCCCCAGTTAGGAGTAAGAGAATTAGAAAGGGCTATAGTAAATATTTCAGCCACTGTGGAAAAGATTGAAAATCTTACCATAGATGCTGTCCTGGGACTGCCAACTGAAGTATCATCCCTCAGTAAGGTGGTCCTGCAAAATCGTATGGCCTTAGATTTAATCACGGCAAAGGAGGGAGGGGTCTGCCTGGTAATAAATCAAAGTTGCTTTTCCTATATAGATCAAGAACAAAGGATTGAAACAGACATAACACGTATCTGGCAGCAGTCAAGGGTGTTACACGAGGTAACACAGGATGATACCTCACTGGGTCTTTTTGAACTTTGGAAAAAGCTTACTTCTTGGTTACCTAATTTCACGTGGCTCAAACAGCTCTTTATAGCAGTAATTATGCTCATTATTTTCGGAGTAGTAGTTTGCTGTATGTTGCAGTGCTTTATGTGGATGTGTAAACAAACCGGAAACACTTATGAAGAATGGAAGAGGCACAGGCTAAGACAAAAAGTAGAAGAGGGTAAATACTTCACCAGGAATGGCATTATATAGCAAAAGAATTTGCAAAAGGAAAAAGAAAAGGGGGGACTTGAAGAATAGGATGATAAAAGTTAACGCGACCTATTTGTAGCTTAGAAACTTAGATAAGATAGATGCTGTTGTAAACACACTGAAGAATAAGGCAAGACGCTGCAACCTGGGTGCAAGCAAGAATTGCATAGATAACAGGAACTCCATTGTCTACAAGAAGCAGTCATCTGGCTGAGACCGGGTTTTGCGATTTGGAACTCAGCCAACTCAGCATTCTGGGCCAAAGGTGAAAATACATGGTGAAGAAGACTGTGAGCCTTCATCCAAAAGACCCCAACAGACGACCACCCGATGGCAGTGCGCAAGCGCCAGAAGGAGGAGATTTATGATACTGAGTACCTGAGGATGACATCATAGTTACGCCTATTAATTGTAATAACCCAACCTACCGTAATGAATATGCATGTTTTGTGTAATAAATGGATGCTTGTTTCATGATCCGGTGTGCAAGTTAGGAGGAGCGATCCCCCTTGCACCCGGCGCCATAATAAACATACCTACTTTATAATTCTTTTCGAGTTATAGAGTTTGTTTCCGCGCGTCAACATTGTTGCAATTTAAATATTCTAAGATAACTAAAGAAAGATTTCAAGAATATAGTGCAGCATTATCATGTTGGAAATGGAAACACAATGCAGCATTTCCAATTCTACCTCATACGACAGCTAAAGCAGATTTAAACCATGGATGGCACTGATGATAATGACAGCAGTGAGTATCTACCAATGATTCTTGAAGATTTTTAATGTGAGGGGAGCCACTGTTGGAGAATCCACAGTTTTTTAAGTCATCTGCTCCTCCTCAAAGTCAGCTATTGTACTTCTCCATTGCACAGTCAACTCATCTCCCAACCTTCACCTTGCAAGTGCCACAAAATCCATTCTTGCTCAAGCTGAGTGCTGGGAAGTTTTCAACATCATGAAAACCTGAATCACTTGCTTTTTGCAACAAACGCTACACATAGAGTAGGAGAGAAAGACAGGCAAGTCAAGGCAGTTTTCCTTATAAATTACCCTTTGCTACCAATGAGAACTGATAGTAGTCACTTCCACAGATGTAAAGGAGAACGGATTTTTTTGTAATTTTAACATCCACTCAAGAGTTTAATGCAAAAAACCTCATCAAGTTGAGCAGAACTCTGTATGTAAAAAAAGCAACAAGAATAATGGAAATGAATGTCTTCATAATTTGGGTCAGAAGTGTTTCTCCATTATAGACTCAATTTTATTACAGACTAGAAGGGATTTTTTAGATTTTAGAAAGAAAGCACGTGAGAATTTAAAAAAATGTATTTCAGGTTGGGAGGGGGGGGATTGTTTTGCTATTTAAGTGTACCTCCTGGTAACGAAGTAGCCTAAAATTGCAAGGTTTGCCCTCTCAAAGTGGTGTCCCAGTATTGCCAGAACAGTTTAAAACCAACTAACATTTAAGCCTGTAATCCAAGAATTCTGGCACACTTCATAGAGTCCAAATATTTTGCCAGGGATGGAAAGAAGCAAGGCATTATCATCAGAAGCTCTAGATATGACCCAAGACACTTTCTCTGCTTCTCTCCCTGGTACAGGCAGATACAAAGTACAAAACAAGCTGTTCCACATGCAGGAGAACTAAGGAGAACTTGTTTCATGCAGCTTTGTATCCTACCTTCACACTAACTTGAACATCACCCTTTAACCCTTATCTATCTAGATATACTAAATACAGACACACAACATCCTACTCCTAATTCAGTGCTACATGGATGCTGGTCAATGCTATAAAGTGAAGTTATGACTGTTTTATTCTAAGATAACATGGCAGGGGAGGACTAATTAGGGCTTATACCACATTCAGCCAAGACAGTCTTCATGAAGCCTGCAATAACAAATTGTCTTAAAACTTAAGACTTGCACTCTTCTTCCAGATACAGCTGATACTGGCAGAGAAGGTTCAGAATTTGGTACAACTGTGTTTCTTTCTGTAAGAAATCAAGCTAAGGAATCACATAGCACTCACGATTTTAAGAAACATTTATTGATAGATAGGGAAATACTACAGAAAGTGACACACGACAGTCAGCAAGTTGAACATACCAGCAATTTAACTCAGAGTTAGAGGTGACTTATCAAATCCCCGATTCAAAAGAACAGGGCTCGTGATGAAATGCTGTTGCAATTTAGCAAGTCATGAAAATGAAGGTGGTATAACCAACAGTAACCTAGAATGTTAAAGTAATATAATCAAAGTCTCATTCAACCCCTATTCATTTGTAGCTTTACTTCACTGATACAACTGAATCTGCTTGCATGAACTTCTAAATTTTGCAAACCTAGAAATTTTGTTGTTTCACATGAATTTTATGAACTTCAAGAACTTCAAATATTTATCTTTCTGTAACTGCCAGACTTAAAAAATTTTTCTTCCAAACCAGTTCCAAATAATTTCCAACTAATCAAAAAACTTATGGGGGGAAAAAAGCATAACAGAAGCAGTTAGTACTTGAAAGTTTTCATGCTTCTTCTACTGCCAGGGACAGGAATTGTGTACTGCTGACTACAAGTGGTTCAGACAAAATGAGTAATACTATCTGAAACTTTCATTATATTAACACCGAGTAAAGAATAACAATACAGCCAAGTATCATGATGCTATTCACTCTGTTTAGTAAGTTATTGGGATAGGGGAATTGGAGAAGTGTCTTCCACTCCTCACCTGAGGAGCTCTGACCTTGCTGGGGAAGGAAGGGAAGATTCATCACTAAGTCCTTTGCCTTTGTTATAGGGCTGCAGTCCAAGGTGGTGATAAAACTCGGATTCTCTGATTTTCATAGAATATAGGTTTGTCTGTCATAACCAACCCATTCTTTAGCTCCCAGCATATGGACTGAAATCACAGCAAAAGAATGGGGCTCCAAACTGGGCTAGAAAGACTGTGGTTCCTTTTTGCCTATCAATTCATTTGCTGTGTGATTATGACCTAGTCAAATTCACCTCTTCGTGCCTCAATTTTTCTTCTGTCTTTATCCCTTTTGTCTACATTTCTTCAAATTTGAACAGAAATGGAATGGTACACCTGATTGAGACTCTAGGCACTTCTGCCATAAGTTAAACAGGAAACAGAACACAAAACTCCTCAGCCTCCCACATCCCCTCCACACACTTAAATTTCTAAAACCTATCAAACATGATCATTTACAAAAGCATTCACAAATGTCCCCATTGAAAAGTCATGAGGACAGACTAAAACTATTTTAGACTAGAAATGAAACAGACAAGCCTATTCCTTTGAAAGGAAGGAATGCACCTTAGCAACAGAAATAGTTTTGGTTAAAGAGAACAAATAATACAATATACATTTAGAAAGTAAGCTTTCCAAAACAGAGTCTTAACTACATTTTTGTGAATCAAATAGCACAATGCCATTCTCATATCTCGAACAAATAGCTCCTGTACCAGTATGACTACAATCAACACCACCATTTATTGTGTTCATTTCAAAGAAAAAGCAACATGCAAAGCAAGTAGGTTTGTCTTTTCAAGCATCCACCTACAACCACAGCATCAAATCAGGTTCTTCCTTTCAAGCACACCACTACTTTAGGTTCTGCATTACACTTGCACAAATCTTTCAATGAAAACAGTTCAACACTATAAATGTTTGTTTCATTTCCACCGTCAGATATCCAAAAAACCTTAATCCTATTAGCACCAGTGGATTTACATATAAATAGTAAGTTCCAAATGCGCAAAGTGAGGGAGACAAATTCATCTCACCTTCTAGTAATAGCAATGATTCCACAATCCCAACAGAAAAAAAAAAACCAGAAACTTTAGCTATCAATGTAAAAATAAAACATTAAGAATACACTTTAGAAAGTCATCTGAATAAATTAGATACTTAATAAAGTTCTTTTTCAAAGAGAGGTACAGTCTAAAACTACCAGGAGCTGGAGATGTAACAGTAATTCTCTGACACTGAATGTGACTAAATATAGCAGTCCTGTAATGTAATATTCAGGTTCTTTTTTATCTTTTTCACATTAAATACAACAGAAATTATTAAACAATTTATCACACCCTTATCAATAATATCACGTAACGTATTTCAAGCATTTAATAATTTCATCAACTTTTCTTCCTTAACTAGTTAAACACTTTGTCTTCATCATTCTTATTGGAAGGTAATTCTGGTATCTCATTCTTCTGCATTTTAGAGCTTCATATCAATTTCCAGACTAGAATTATTCAGAGTCAGCTTATATTCCCTTTTTCTTCCATCATTTTTGCCTGTAGCTCCTCTCCTTTCCAGATGTGAACCCTTCCAAAATATTTAGGGAGCTCATTTATACCACCCCTCAGCAACCCCGTAAAGATGGAGCTGTAGAACACAAGCAGTTTACAGATATGACAAATTTAACAGCAGAAGCATCAATTCCAAAAAAAAAAAAAACAACCCCAAAAGAAAAAAAACCCTACACCCAAAATGGTCACAAGCTCAGAAGTGGAACAAGAGAGAAGAAAAGTATGGGAATTGTTGCATGACTACATGAAAGAATAGAGTATCACTCAGTAAACACTCTAAGCTAGTAAGACATGAGCCACCTGGAGCTCAGAAGCCATGTATAATGGTTTTGGCTGGGACAGAGTTAACTTTCTTCCCAGAAGTTGGAGGGGGTGCTGTGTTTTGGGATTGGTATGAGAGGAGAATTGATGGCCCATTGATGCTTTGGTTGTTGCTGGGTGGTGCTTGCACCAGAAACTTTTTGGCCGCCCATGCTCCGCCAGATGCAGGGGAAGCTGGTGGCGGGGAGCACAGCCAGGGCGGCTGACCCAGCTGGCCAATGGGGTATTCCATACCACAAGACTTCATGCTCAGTATATAAACTAGGAGGCGTGATCTGGGAAGGGGGGGCTTCACATCTTGGGACGGGCTGCGCATCGGTCAGCAGGTGGTAAGCAGTTGCATTGTGCATCACCTGCTTTGTATATTCTGCTATTGTTGTTGTTCTCATTATTATTATTACTGTTCTACTTTGTTTTATTTCAATTATTAAACTGTTTTTATCTCAACCCGGGAGTTTTCCTACTTGTGCTCTCCCGATTCTCTCCCCCATCCCACCGGAGGTGGGGGGTGAGCGAGCAGCTGCGTGGGGTTTATTTACTGGCTGGGGATAAACAACGACAGTCCTTTCTGGCACCCAACGTGGGGCTCAAAGGGTTGAGATAACGACAGATTAACTACAGCATCTTAAGGAATTTATATCTGTTAACAGCTGCTGGTCACAATATTGATTCATCTGTTCTCAATATTAGTTTATCTGATTTGCACCATGCTCCTGTTTTTGCTGTACCTGTTAAAGATTGGAGTTGGGTTTTGTAGTCTGCTGTGCTCTGCAGTGATTAGTGATGTTTTGCCTGGGAGATTTATTATTAAAGCGCTGGCATTGGGGTTATTTGGTATTTGGGATTTGTAATGAAGCCATTACTGTACATCAGGTACCACCTCATGCAGACCATTAGCAATTATACCTCTGCCTCTGAGAGGTTTTTTATGGAGGAAATAGAGAATGGCACCTTCACTACCTTCCTCTATAACGTTTTCTCCTTCGTTACAATAACTTGTCAGTACCTTGAACATCCCTGGGTAGTTAAGATACACCTATTGGTATTCCTTGGGAATATTGTTTCAGTTTTATCCAAGGTTAATAAGCAATTTAAGAATATCATCCAGAGATCTGCCCCAAGGCTGGATAGTTATGACTGGCAGGGCGAGTGGGATAGCATGGGCAAATGCCTAGGACGATGGGCACCCCCCAGTGTTCTGGAACTTTACCCCTGAACAAGTGCAGAATCCTGAAAAATTAGTAGAATATTACGAAAAAGTATGCTGTCACCCTGGCCATTCTAGGGAGACACAAACCACTGCAATGTGCTGGGGCCTGGCCCATGCCTACTGAGCCCTGTTCAAGACTATTCAGAACCCTCAAGGGTAAGAAAAGGTCTCTGCATCTGACGACAAAGCAACAGGCCCTGTGGCTACCCCACCCCCCCATGGCAAGCACAGCAGCTACTCTGCCCCCTGCGACAGAGAACCAACCCATGCCGGTATCAGTCGCCCCTATACAAAAAAGAAAATGCACAAGAAAATCAGCTCGTTTAGTAAGGGATGAAGATGAACCAGGGCCATCACAAGAACAGGAGGAGGAGGAGGCAGAACCCGTAAATGAGATGGTAACCACCTGATCCCTATCCCTGGGTGAGCTGCGAGATATGCGAAAAGATTTCAGCCGTTGTCCAGGCGAGCACATTGTCACCTGGCTGCTCCGATGCTGGGATAACGGGGCCAGTAGCCTGGAATTAGAGGGTAGGGAAGCCAAGCAGCTGGGATCCCTTTCCAGGGAAGGGGGCATTGACAAAGCAATTGGACAAGGGGCACAAGTCCTCAGCCTCTGGAGGCGGCTCCTGTCAGGCGTGAAGGAAAGGTATCCCTTCAAGGAAGATGTTATATGCCACCCAGGCAAGTGGACCACCATGGAGAGAGGTATCCAGTACCTGAGGGAATTAGCTGTGCTGGAAGTGATTTATGATGTCCTGGACAATGAGCAGTTATTCAAAGACCCAGATGAAGTCAAATGCACCCGACCCATGTGGCGGAAGTTTGTACCGAGCGCACCAGCGTCACATGCAAACTCATTGGCAATAATGACCTGGAGAGATGGAGAGGAACAAATGGTGGATGAATTGGCTGGCCAACTCTGGCAATATGAAGAAAGTCTCTCTTCCTCCATACGGGCCTGTGTCTCTGCTGTGGAGAAACTGTCTCAGGAGGTCTAGCAACTCAAAGAGGATGTGTCCTACTCCCCACCTGCACGGGCCAGTGTCTCAGCCATTAGGAGCAAGCGACCCTCTGCTCAAGAGGGAGGATATCATGGGTACACACCCCAGAGCACCCTCTGGTTTTACCTGCATGACCACGGAGAGGACATGAGGAAGTGGGATGGAAAACCTACCTCAGTCCTACAGGCACGGGTACATGAGTTGCAAGGAAAAACAAACACACGAGAGGAACCTTCCAGGGAAACTGCTGCTCCAGTTTCCAGTGAGCAGTTTCCCAGACAGAGTAGAAGGGCTGATTCCACTTCCGACCTTAATAAAGGGACTTCTGATTCATACTTACAAGAAGTGGACAGCGAATACGATGACCAGGACTAGAGGGGCCCTGCCTCCAGCCAGGTTGAGGAAAGGGACAACCGGGTTTACTGGACTGTGTGGATTCGATGGCCTGGCACATCAGACCCACAGGAGTATAAGGCGCTCGTAGACACTGGTGCACAGTGTACCCTGATGCCATCAAGCTATGAAGGGGCAGAATCCATTTGTATTTCTGGAGTGACAGGGGGATCCCAAGAGTTAACTATATTGGAGGCCGAAGTGAGCCTAACCGGGAATGAGTGGCAGAAGCACCCCATTGTGACTGGCCCAGAGGCTCCGTGCATCCTTGGCATAGACTACCTCAGGAGAGGGTATTTCAAGGACCCAAAAGGGTACCAGTGGGCTTTTGGTATAGCTGCCCTGGAGACGGAAGAAACTAAACAGCTGTCTATCTTGCCCGGTCTCTCGGAGGACCCTTCTGTTGTGGGGTTCCTGAGGGTCAAAGAACAACAGGTACCAATCGCTACCACAACACTGCACCGGCGACAATATCGCACCAACCGAGGCTCCCTGATTCCCATCCATGAGCTGATTCGTCGACAGGAGAGCCAAGGAGTGATCAGCAAGACTCGCTCACCCTTTAACAGTCCCATATGGCCAGTGCAAAAGTCTAATGGAGAGTGGGGACTGACAGTAGACTATCGTGGCCTGAACAAAGTCACGCCGCCACTGAGTGCTGCCGTGTTAGACATGCTAGAACTTCAATACGAGCTGGAGTCAAAGGCAGCCAAGTGGTACGCCACAATGGATATCGCTAATGCGTTCTTCTCCATCCCTTTGGCAGGAGAGTGCAGGCCACAGTTTGCTGTCACTTGGAGGGGCGTCCAGTACACCTGGAATCAACTGCCACAGGGGTGGAAACACAGCCCTACCCTTTGCCATGGACTGATCCAGACTGCACTGGAACAGGGTGAGGCTCCAAAACACCTGCAATACATTGATGACATCATCGTGTGGGGCAACACAGCAGAAGAAGTTTTTGAGAAAGGGGAGAAAATAGTCCAAATCCTTCTGAAGGCCGGTTTTGCCATAAACCAAAGTAAGGTCAAGGGACCTGCACAGGAGATCCAGTTTTTAGGAATAAAATGGCAAGATGGACGTCGTCAGATCCCAATGGATGTGATCAACAAAATAACAGCCATGTCCCCACCAACTAGCAAAAAGGAAACACAAGATTTCTTAGGCGTGGTGGGCTTTTGGAGAATGCATATTCCAAATTACAGTCAGATTGTAAGCCCTCTCTATCACGTGACCAGGAAGAAGAATGATTTCAAATGGGGCCCTGAGCAATAACAACCCTTTGAACAAATTAAACGGGAGATAGTTCAGGCAGTAGCCCTTGGGCCAGTCCGGGCAGGACAAGATGTAAAGAATGTGCTCTACACCACAGCCGGGGAGAATGGCCCTACCTGGAGCCTCTGGCAGAAAGCACCAGGGGAGACTCGAGGTCGACCCTTAGGGTTCCAGAGTCGGGGATACAGAGGATCCGAGGTCCGCTACACTCCAACTGAGAAGGAGATATTGACAGCATATGAAGGGATTCGAGCTGCTTCGGAAGTGGTTGGTACTGAAGCACAGCTCCTCCTGGCACCCCGACTGCCGGTGCTGGGCTGGATGTTCAAAGGGAGGGTCCCCTCTACACATCACGCAACCGATGCTACGTGGAGTAAGTGGGTCGCACTGATCACACAACGGGCCCGAATAAGAAACCCCAGTCGCCCAGGAATCTTGGAAGTGATCACGAACTGGCCAGAAGGCAAAGATTTTGGAATATCCCCAGAGGAGGAGGTGACGCGTGCTGAAGAGGCCCCACTGTATAATAAACTACCAGAAAACGAGAAGCAATATGCCCTGTTCACTGATGGGTCCTGTCACCTTGTGGGAAAGCATCGGAGGTGGAAAGCTGCTGTATGGAGTCCTATATGCCAAGTCACAGAAACTGCTGAAGGAGAAGGTGAATGGAGTGAGTTTGCAGAGGTGAAAGCCATCCAGCTGGCTTTAGATATTGCTCAACGAGAAAAATGGCCAGTACTTTATACTGACTCATGGATGGTGGCAAATGCCCTGTGGGGGTGGTTGCAGCAGTGGAAGCAGAACAACTGGCAGCGCAGAGGGAAACCCATCTGGGCTGCCGCACCGTGGCAAGGTATTGCTGCCTGGGTAGAGAACCTGACTGTAAAAGTACGTCACATAGATGCTCACGTACCCAAGAGTCAGGCCACTGAAGAACACCAAAACAACCAGCAGGTGGACCAGGCTGCTAAGACTGAAGTGACTCAGGTGGATCTGGACTGGCAACATAAGGGTGAATTATTGGTGGACTCATGACACCTCAGGCCACCAAGGAAGAGATGCAACATATAGATGGGCTCATGATCGAGGGGTGGACTTAACCATGGACACTATTGCACAGGTTGTCCATGAATGTGAAACATGTGCTGCAATCAAGCAAGCCAAGCGAGTAAAGCCTCTTTGGTATGGAGGACGATGGTTGAAATACAAATATGGGGAGGCCTGGCAGATTGATTATATCACACTCTCACAAACCCACCATGGCAAGCGCTATGTGCTCACCATGGTGGAAGCAACCACCGGATGGCTAGAAACATATCCCATGCCCCATGCCAACCGCCCTGGGCCTTGAAAAGCAAGTCCTATGGCGACATGGCACCCCAGAAAGAATTGAGTCAGACAATGGGACTCATTTCCGAAACACCCTCATAGACACCTGGGCCAAAGAGCATGGCATTGAGTGGGTATATCACATCCCCTACCATGCACCAGCCTCCGGGAAAATCGAACGATACAATGGACTGCTAAAGACTACGCTGAGAGCAATGGGTGGTGGGACATTCAAGCATTGGGATACACATTTAGCAAAAGCCACCTGGTTAGTCAACACTAGGGGATCTGTCACTCGAGCTGGCCCTGCCGAGTCCAAACCATTGCGTACTGTAGAGGGGGATAAAGTCCCTGTCGTGCATATGAGAAATATGCTGGGGAAGACAGTCTGGGTTACTCCTGCCTCTGGCAAGGGAAAACCCATCTGTGGGATTGCTTTTGCTCAGGGACCTGGGTGCACTTGGTGGGTCATGAGAAAGGATGGGGAAGTCCGGTGTGTACCTCAAGGGGATTTGATTTTGGGTGAAAATAGCCAATGAACTCAACTGTATGATGTTAATTGCTATATAATACTGTATGTCATCACTTCTATGGTTGTTTTATGTCATATCAACTGTATTGCAGTATGAATCACCCAGATGAACGAAGAATGAACTCCGATGAAACCGAGCAAAGCGCAGCGATGATAAAACCGGACAAGCGCAGCAATAATGGAATCAGAACTGGCCTCAGCGTGCAACCGCCCAACACCACACACCATCTCTTCTGCCCTGAAAGACTGTTATGACAGATGGAGCCCAAAGTCATGGACTAAATGAACGCAATGGACATTTTAGAGGGATGGCCCATAGACTAAGGGAATGATATCTGTGTGTATATATCACAAGGCAGGAAAAGTGGTGATGATTAATTGGAATGCATTGGGAAACGTGAGACCTAGGCATGATGTAGACGGTATAGAATAAGGGGTGGATACTGTCCTGGTTTCAGCTGGGACAGAGTTAACTTTCTTCCCATTAGCTGGAGGGGGTGCTGTGTTTTGGGTTTGGTATGAGAGGAACATTGATGGCGCATTGATGCTTTGGTTGTTGCTGGGTGGTGCTTGCACCAGAGACTTTTCAGCCTCCCATGCTCTGCCAGGTGCAGGGGAAGCTGGTGGCGGGGAGCACAGCCAGGGCGGTTGACCCAGCTGGCCAATGGGGTATTCCATACCATACGACTTCATGCTCAGTATATAAACTAGGAGGCGTGGTCTGGGAAGGGGGGGCTCTCACTTCTCGGGACGGGCTGGGCATCGGTCAGCAGGTGGTAAGCAGTTGCATTGTGCATTACCTGCTTTGTGTATTCTGTTATTGTTGTTGTTCTCATTGTTATTATTACTGTTCTACTTCATTTTATTTCAATTATTAAACTGTTTTTATCTCAACCCGGGAGTTTTCCTACTTGTGCTCTCCCGATTCTCTCCCCCATCCTACCGGAGGAGGGGGGTGAGTGAGCAGCTGCGTGGGGTTTAGTTGCTGGCTGGGGTTAAACCACGACACTGTGTTAACAAATTATTTCAGACTGCTGCACCGTAAGTTATGCTGAGAGTCTCCTCTTACAAAATATGTTTTCACATAAAAGAAATTTTCCTATTCTTTTTTCTAACCTCTACATTTGATATCATCCGATTATTTTTTCCTGAGCACAAAGGAAGCACGCAGAGATTCAAAGTCAATGCATATACTCTGATACTTGAATATCTCTACACAAACATACCTCTCCTAATGGATTCAGAAACTGCATATGCTTTTTAATAGTCTGATTTTACTGATGACTGATGAGGTATTTTGTAATAATATTAATATACACAGATCTTATGCTTCGTCTGTCATACCCAGCTGAAAAGCTGTCTGCTTATAGCAGAAATTCTAATAATGAATCTCTCAATGCATCAACATTTGGCACTTAAATTTCATTCTACTTCTATTTCTGCAGCTGTCAACATCATCAAATTTTTCCTTACAGGTATTCCCATCTTTCCTTGTACTGACAATAGTTAGCAGCTTTAAATCCACAAGTGATACAATTAACTTATTTTTTTTATTCATGGCTTATTAACAAATCCACAATTTTAAACAGCTTGTAGATCCATCTTCAGTACTTGTATTTACTATTAACAGTCTTTTAACGTTTAACACTGTTTTACTATAAAAGTACATTCCTTCTTGCACTTACCTACAAAATGAGATCCTATATCAGCATATAACTTTTCAGTAGTTAAGAGAATATGTTCTTTAGAAAAGATCAAACTATATTCTTTAAATATCACTACTGTGAAAGAACACTGAGTTAAAGCTATACAACAGCCTCTATCTACAAAAAAAAGTCCATCCATAGGAATATGAGAAAAGAATAAAAATCTTATGTAGTAACTGAACTTGTAATTATGATTGCTTTGAGTAACACTCTGTAGAAAACACCTCTGTGCAAGATATTTTAGTACAACTATTCCCACTCTTTCTTACATCATTTAAACATACAATTTCAAAAACTGCATATGCAAATGCAGTAAATTAGAGACAGAAATTTGAAAATACATTTTAAAAGCTACCTTTTAGATAAACATCTTCATCTAACTGAAATATTTTATATCATCAAATCCATGAGAGGTACTATATAACTCATCTTAGACAGGAGATTAACTGCCAAGTATTTTGCTTAAATGAAACTTCATGTTCACACTTGGATTATATTGAATATGTCATCCAAGGAAGATTTAACTGGTCCCATATTTTAACACTGCTTTCACTCAATAACTCCTGTTGCTACACAAGTATAGATAATGATTCTAAACAGAAGTTACCACAAAATCATAGATCTATTTAGGCTTAGAGGGACCTCTGGACCAACACTCTGCTCAAAGTAGGAGCAACTTCAAAGTTACATCAGGTTTCTAAGGGCCTACCCAGTCAAGTTCTGAATATCTCCAAGGACAGAGATTCACTTGAATTTTTTTCCCCTTAAATCCAATCAGTATTTCCCTTAGTGCAACAGCAGCTGTTGCTTCTTTTGTTGTGCACCTCAGAGGAGCTCGTCTTCATCTTCTATATAAATGCTCATTAACTAGTTAACGGCAGCATTTCAAGCCCTCTTAGCTTTCTCTTCAACAGGGTAAACAAACCCAGCTACCTCAGATTCTTCTTCAAAGTTTCATGCTCCAGCCCCCTAACCGTCTTAGTGGTCCTCTGTCACACTCCCTCCAGTTTGTCAGCATATTTTTTTTTTTTTTAAACTGATCATGTCATTTAGATTCTGGTTTCAGACCGATTTTGTCCTCACAGGCTACAGCATACTACTTTGTTACAACTGTCTTCTAGGCATTTTGAGTCCACCTTTTTGTCTTGTCCCTTCAACCAGCTTCCATTTCTACCCCACTATGTTACAGCTACAAGACTTAGCATATTTTTTTCCCAGTTGATGTTACATATCACTTACATACTTTGTCTCACATCATGCTCCATTCTACCTCCTCCATGCTGTCAATAAGGCCAGCTCCCTCTACCATTAGCCCCTTTCACACTAACAGCCAAAGGCTTTGTTCTGTCTTCTGTATACAAAGTACATTTCCTAGATTCACCACAAGTCCTTTGCATTGTCCACCCTGAAATCTCTTGTGAACAATATTCTCCTTGAAAAGCATGGAACACTTGTTGGTTGTCATACACAAGGTACAACTTGTATACCCTATTTATATAAACTTGTAAACATAACTGTATTTACCTACTTCATGTACCCACAAATTATCCCATCTTTCCTGAGACTGAAAGGTTATTGCAACTTTTAGTTTAGAAGGCAGTTACACAGCTGAGGTAATGAGCTACTCTTTCACCATTTTTGAAAACTGCTTATTTCAGGAATGGATTTTATTATTTTCCTGATGAATCGCTCAATGAGTTTTAATTTAGTTTAGTACAAGAACTGTGGTCATCAAGATTTTCTCTATCCATATATTGTCAGTATTCTGCTTTAGGGCTGCTCTTCAGGCTACTGTGCTTCTTACATTCATTTAACATAGGTCATATAAGAAAAAAAGACTGTACCAAATACTTAAAAATATAAGTTATGAACATAACAGATCAGAACTTTATTACTTAAAGGACCTGCCTGTTAAGCAACTTATTAAAAGAAAGAATAATACCTGCAGTTGCTTATATTTTCTGCATTGCTGTTTGCAGCATGTATATTCGGTTTGCATGGCAGGGTTTTGGTAGCAGGGGGGCTGCAGGGGTGGCTTCTGTGAGAAGATGCCAGAAGCTGCCCCCATGTCTGTTAGAGCCAATGCCAGCCGGCTCCAAGATGGACCCACCGTTGGCCAAGGCTGAGCCAATCAGCGACGGTGGTAGCGCCTCTGTGATAACATATTCAAGAAGGGGGGGTGAGGGGGAAACTGCGTGGGAACCAGCAGCAGCCAGAAGGGAGGAGTGAGAATATGTGAGGGAAACAACTCTGCAGACACCAAGGTCAGTGAAGAAGGAGGGGGAGGAGGTGCTCCAGGTGCCGGAGCAGAGATTCCCCTGCAGCCCATGGTGAAGACCATGGTGAGGCAGGTTGTCCCCCTGCAGCCCATGGAGGTTAACGGTGGAGCAGATATCCACCTGCAGCCTGTGGAGGACCCCACGCCAGAGCAGGTGAATGCCCCCGAAGGAGGCTGTGACCCCATGGGAAGCCCACACTGGAGCAGGCTCCTGGCAGGACCTGTGACCCCATGGAGAGGAGCCCACGCTGGAGCAGTCTGTTCCTGACGGACTGCACCCCATGGAAGGGACCCACGCTGGAGAAGTTTGTGAAGAACTGCAGCCCGTGGGAAGGACCCATGTTGGAGAAGTTCATGGAGAACAGTCTCCCGTGGGAGGGACCCCACGCTGGAGCAGGGGAAGAGTGTGAGGAGTCCTCCCCCTGAGGAGGAAGGAGCAGCAGAGACAACATGTGATGAACTGACCACAACCCCCATTCCCCGTCCCCCTGCGCTGCTGCAGGGGGAGGAGGTAGAGAATTCAGGAGTAAAGTTGAGCCCGGGAAGAAGGGAGGGGTGGGGGGAAGGTGTTTTAAGATTTGTTTTTTATTTCTCATTACCCTACTCTGACTTGATTGGTAATAAATTAAATTAATTTCCCCAAGTTGAGTCTGTTTTGCCCATGATGGTAGTAATTGGTGAGTGATCTCCCTGTCCTTATCTCAACCCAGGAGCCTTTCGTTATATTTTCTCTCCCCTGTCCAGCTGAGGAGGGGAGTGACAGAGCAGCTTTGGTGGGCACCTGGCGGCCAGCCAAGGTCAACCCATCACAGCATGACATATTCAAAACAATACTAATCTTTCAGTCGGCATGAGCAGTAAGAAGAAACAGAGGCTTTTGCTTGAGTAGGACCAACAAAGATACCTCAAACCTATCCAGGCACATATGGCACTTAGTTTCAGAATTATGACTGCTTTACAACACTGCATTAGTCCAGCAAATGATTTAATCATAGGCCGTGTCAGTTTTTATACTGCTCACAATCAGATACAGCCCCACTAGCAACAGAGTTCAATTAAGAATAGATCCCACATGTTAGGTAATGCACAACACAAAGGAAAATGCCTTTCTTATCCAAAAACTTTTCATTATTTTTTTTTTTTCCCCCCAGTTAATTCTTATAATACTTGTTTGTGGTTTTAATCCCTCTGAAAAGCAATTTCATTGCCTAGGTCAGCTAAGAAAGATTTCCCTCACTTTTACCGGTTTCAGCCTGCATGCTCCAGCACCTGGTGCTTCTGAGAAATTATAAGCAAGCATTACAAGTCAGTCTTTGGTTGTAGAAACCGAGAGAGAGTCTTTGAAACTACCTAGTTCAAGTACCACTGACATTTTTGGAGATCAAGGTATAATTTGTCTAAGGTATAACCTTACACAGGAATTCAGTGAGACCTACTAAGCAAATGGCAAATTCAAAGTTAAATCCAAAATATATGGTTAAGGCAAAGCTTAATCAAGAGACTGTAAGAAAACATTCTTTAAAAATATCAGTTTGTATACCATTTCCCAAAAACAGCGTATTGCAATTCACTGGGGTGGTTTTTTTTTTTTGTTTTTTTTTTTTGTTTGGTTTTTTGTTTGGTTGGGTTTTTTGTTTGTTTTGGGGTTTTTTTTAAGTTAACCAAGAGTTAACTTAAAAAAAAAAAAATTGCTATCCAATTGTCAGGATTTCTGCCACAACATGACTGAGATCTCTTGACCAGTAGGTAGAAAAAGGCATTGCTTTACAATTTAATATCAGTCATCCAATTTCAAGAGTCATAAGGCACAAGCTGTCTATGGTACCTGACTAGACAAAGGGTGCAGAAATGCTCTCTGCTGATAAGGTACTGGAAACTTTAAAAGTTGCAAGGCTTTGGGTTTTTACTTTTATAACACCACCACCTTCTACATCATCTTACCATGTTTTAGCCACTTGCTCTTCAAGCTAGGAACTTGAAAAGCTAAGAAATTATACTGCACAGGTAACTTGAAGTACAGAGAAGAGTTACGTGACTACTGTTAATATTAAGGTCTGGTCTTGTACTATCTCAGTGGTTTAATACATTCAGTCGGATAGACAAATCCTTATGAGAAAAAAAAAAAAGAAAAAAAAAAGTCATTTCCAACACACTGAGACATGTCCGTCATAGTTTTAGAAAACAGACTGAAAGGCAACTGACATCATACTAAAATAATCAAATATTCTGAAAGACTATTTTTTAGGAATCAGAAGGGACATTTTTTGTTAGAGTCACAGCTCGACTGCCTGCCAGTTGGGGTTTTTTTCTGCCTGGTACTCAAATTGTTTTTGAAATAATACATTTGTCAGTTCTTTTTGTATTATATATAGACACACACTCAGATAACGCAAGCAGGATTAATGCTATCAAGTCCATCAAGAACCCTCAGAAATCAAGTTTTCTCCCACAAACTTACCCAACTCACCCAAGCTGAAATATGTCTGTTCATATTTTGCAAGGTGAGAAAGGGACTAAAGCCTTTCCATCTTGTTCACCTCACACACTTGCAAAGCTCTCATTTGCTAATATGTTATAAAACACAAACCAGAGAAAGACAGCCTCATTCATACTCCACCCAACCAAGCTCTTCTGTCAATGCTGCAAAGTAAAACAGGACAAGAATTCCTCCCCTCCCCGCCCCCCAGAGGTCTTTCATGATGTGGCTTCTTCACTGCCTTATGAGAGTTACCAATTAAACAGCCAATTTCAAAATTGGGGGGAGGGTGGGAAGGGGGAAGAGATGAGTAAGCCTTTACTAATAAAAAAGAATAAAAAACTTTTTTTTAAAGTAGAATATTAAAAATAACATCAAAGAAATACAGAAATCTAAGTCTCAGTATAAGAACGGCTTATTTTGGTTTAGTTAAACCTGTTTACAACTTCAGTTACTGAAGTATTCATGTGGCCTTTCCAGAAAGCATATTCAAATTATATCACATATACAAGCTCTCACTTACAAAAGCAAGGAGATAATGAGGTTGACAAATAAAAAATATGGCAAAAAACTACATAGTAAAAGAAAAAAGTGCTCTTAAAATTACTTCTTCAAAGAAGTGACTGGTAAAGTCTCAGAGAGGATAAATGCACTGCTACTACTTTGCTATTCATTAATATATGACAAATATTTTTTCATTATTTATATGAGTAAGTGACACCTTCCAATATGAGAAAGTTGGTCATCAATTAATGACTGAAACAGCAAAAATTGCTTTTTCCCATTTGTGAATTTTCTTTATTTGTATGAGTTGCAGATATCATTTTATTGATTAAATAAAAATCCACATGCATCCTATAAATACATCTCTAAATTCTAAACTGATATGCTAAAATAAAAGAGAAGCAAGTCTTAGGCCAGGGACACAGTTCCAAGTTACTGACTGAACTGCCAAGCTGACTATGTTGTGGGCAGATGGAGAAGGCCCAAGAACTGCTCCATGAAGTTAGATCAGTCCTCACAGGATCACACCAAGACAACCCACACCGAATCCTTCCATCTCTGCCTGTATCCAACCTACGGATGTTCTGCTTGTCTTCTATGTACTTTGTTCTCCAGGCACTTCACTCCAAATGACTACCATCTTCTTTTCTTAAGGATCTAAAACTCACTACTGTGGAAGAGAGGGCTAATTATAGCCCCCAATTTCTCTGAGGCTTTAATACAAAGCTTTCTACTACAGAATTCAGGCAGCACTATTGTCCCAGCTGTTGCTAAGGCAAAGGTGAACTGTGGCCCATATGCTACAGATACATGAACAGCCACAATTGATCATGCAGATAAATCAAATCAATAAATAAACTGAAGACTAGATTACTCAGTCATGCTTAATTTTTTAATTTTAATAGAATTTACACAATTGCATGCTGAGCACTTTATTTTCGTAATTTGTTCAAGTGCAACAATTTTCAGTGAAGTATCCCTTTTTTCTAGCAAGGGGTTGGATTTTAAAATGCAGATAAATTATATTTGAAGTGTCACAAATAGTTTTACATATGTTGAAAAAAAACATAAAAACCCCACTGAAATGGGATTATCATTATGATATCTTTTAATTACTTAAAAATGAAACATTTTAAAATATCCTAAAATAAGTGTTATGTATTTCACGTCATCCTGTTATGAGAAAAATACAGTTATAGCTGTTTGCCTACCATCCTTCACTGACAAATGAAAACAAGTATGTACAAAGTAAGATGTGAAACACAGCACTGCTATATATATGTAGGGCAGTACCTGCGAGGGAAAACTAAAGCTGATCTTTGCAGTCTTCCCTGGGATGCAAGTGATATACACCCACCTTTTAGAGAGGTAGCTCAATCTTTCTAGTGTGAAACATTAACATTATTTCACAAGTCACAGGCTCAGTTTGGAGAAGATTCTCAGTTCTCTGCAGCTTTGCTATTGTAGAAGGAATATAATCAATTTGCTTTTTTTCCAAATTGGAAATTACTTTAGCACAAAGGAGACCCAGAGACTACACATCTTTATGGGAATATTCTGGCAATACAGAAGCATTAAAAATGAAGCATGATACCCTTCTAGTTTCATTCACATGCCATTTATACAGAGACCAGAAGCAGCTGAAATGGATCAGGCCTCAACTACCTCAAACTTGCATCAAGACTGACATATACACTCAAGTAGCAATAAGGAGTAGCTAGTTCTCAGTTCCCTGTCTTTCCTTTTTTCATTTGACGCTGAGGCACCTATATGGGTAGGGACACTGTCTTTTGCTAGCTATTCACCCAGGCTTTCAAACTACTGAGTTCCTGTTCTGTTTTCCAGTAGTGTAATATCTAACGTACCACCAACCTCTGTGATAAAACATACAACTGAGAGGAGAGCAGCTAAGAAGTAGCAACAAGGACAAGATCTGTTCCTGTAACAACAGGCTGTTTACCTCTTCAATAAAAAAAAAAAAAAAAAAAATTTAAACTCTTCACATTAAACCCAAGGGACATGATCCAGGGACACATCTCAATTCATAATCCTTTTTTCTCTCTTTAACAGTTGCCACGGAAGACCATAAATTAGAGCTTGCAGAACCACAAGTGGCCTTCCCAGTCCACACATTTGACATGACTGTCCGCATGCTTTGGCACACATGATAATATTTATATCTGAGACACAAATTTATACTGACAGTAGTATTCTGTAGAGTACTAATCTGCTATTTCACATTATCCAATATTCGTTTACATTTGTGTTTTCCAGGTTCATATTACAAAGAACTTGAGCTCCCCCACTGCTAATTATTCCTAATGTTTACTCACAGCAAACATCCTTTTCTAGTTTTTCTAAGACATTGGCTGTCAAGTAGGTGTTTCTTATTTCTAAAAGATTTTAAGGCAAGTTTTCAAACATGACTCTGTCCTTTTCAGTGGAAAAATATCTGGGTTATTACCCAATCATATATGTAAGCCTTTTACACAGGTGATTATAAAAATTATCTCAAGTTATCTGAAGCTAATTAACATCTACATTAACATACCACTGATGAGTATGTTAGTAAACTACATGAGCATTGAATTTATTAAACTATGTTCAGAATTCTGAAAGTTATTGCAAAGAAATCACAAGTGGGAGCCTACCACTACATCTTAGCAATTAGTGCTCCAGGCCACAACCCACCCCACTCCCCAAAAATACAAACATCTTTAACTCACAAAGATTCATAAAATACTTAACAATAATTTGGGTTTTGTCATAATCAACCACAAGAACAATGCTAAGTAACTATGACAGAATCATTAAAGCTACTGTTGGTCTTAATGGGGTAAATCTAATCTACAAAATTATGATGTATTATTTAAAGAAAACCAAAAATGCTTCTTAAATAGTCTTGTGTGCACCAATTTATAATCACTGAGTTCAGTGAATAAATATTTTACTATATTTGAATACCCTAAGATTTAGGGACTAACCTATTTAAAGTCCAACTGAAATTCTAACTTATTTCAGGAAGCAAATATGTTGATATATATCAGTTTCAAGTAATTATATCTATGTAAACCCACTGAAGGCAATGCATTTGCAGAAGTATAATTTTAAAGCATTATTTGACACACAACTCCACTAATGAACCTGTATGCAACTCAATTTACAGAATATTTATTTGTCATAACCATGCACGTGAAACTGAATTCTTTCTATCAAGGTGAATGTCATTTTACTAATAAAACCTCTAAGTTCTGTACAGCAAATTTAACGTCTTTGATAACTGATGCTATTTCTATAGGGTCACTTTTAAATTACATCTATTTTCTAATTTTTCTTTGGTTTTCATTACAAAATAGCATAAGCATGTAAGCTTCATGATCATAAAACAGATGAGGTTTTTTTGTTCTTGCTTAAAATAGTTATCTGCATATATCTATAACAAGCTTTATGATATCTTCTAACAGGATTTCAAAATTAGTATATTTTACAATGAGATATTTCATCCATTTTTACTGTCCTTCCCAAAACACTTGTTCAAATTTACACCTGTATCAGTAATTAGGTGCAGGTAGGAGACCTTGAACAGTTTTGTTTGATTCAGACAAATATCGTTCTCTCCCAAAATTCACATAGGGTTACACCAAGTCTCAGCCACATTTAGGCAAGTTGATTAGCCCAGACTCTCAAGTTACAGTGCATCAGCTAACTTTCAATAATTGCGCATATACGCTTAGCCCATGAAAAATGCAAACTAATTCAACCTTCCTTAGCCAGCAATGAAACAGGGTTAAATTAAATCAAGTTATGCGCAATTGCCACAGGCTACATATATACAATTGAACATTCACTGTAGCTGAGCATGCAATAACTTCAAATTGCCAGGACTTAACAAGTTATGTTGAATCATCAGAAGTCCATCTACAGAGTTTTTTATAAGACTTCATTGGCTAATTATTTATCAAGATGCGATTAAGAATTTGCTTAATCCCATGACATCATATGTATACTTTGAGCCTAGAAAAAGGATTTGTCAGGAATAAACACAAACATTTACAGAAAAAGAGAGAATTCCTATTCTGAAGTCTACTAATTCAATATAATTATTTAACATGTCACTAAATTAAATAAGTAGCTTTTATTATTCTTCCTCCAGGTTGCAGGCTAAGATTACAGTGTGATGTGAAAACTGAGAATGTTTACCTTGCAGTATTATGATGGTTTGTTCATGTAATGATATTTAGAGAATTACAGACAAAACAGTTTTTTAAACTATACTATTTTTATTGCAATTCCTAAAATATTTTAATTATATTTTCCATGGTAAAAATAAATTATCTATTTCTGTAAATAACATGACTAAACTTTACATTATGCTAGACAGAACCAGAGGGAATTACTACAGTGAGTAAATATGCAGAGCCATAACTCTAAATAATCTTTTATAATAGTGACCTTAGAGTGCACAGTGTGTTCCTACAACTCTCTAAGCCATTAGTCACCTTAATTATCACCAGGAAATTTCACCTACAGCTTTGCTTCAGTGTATGCCAGAACTGCCACTATTTTTGCAGAACTAAGCAGCTCAACATCTGTTTTACACCTAAGCCTGGGCAAGATCCTCAGAGTATGAAAGTCCAGTCACACACACATGCTTTGAACATGCCTAACACACAAAACTGAGTACATCGCACTGTGTACTAGCCACTGCCTCCATCCCTTCACTCAAAATCTCGGCAGGACAGAGGAAGGGCACTTGCTCAGGATATCAGACACCCAGATTCTAACATCCTCCTCAGTAGCAGGCGGTTCAAACATGCATTTGTCGCTATCCATTAGAGTCTTCGATTGGCTCTAAGATTTTATGGGATAGCGAGTATTCCCTTCTCCTCTTGTTGAATGAGTACTACTACTTAACAGTGCAAAGAAAATGAATTAGAACAGGGAAAAAGCCTTAAAGAGAGACTATGATTATAAAATAAATTGATTTAAACTCTCTTTCAGGAGGTAAAAATATCTTCAATATTTTCTATTGACTAACCAATATGGAACCTTTGCTCAGCACCACAGGAGTTGTGAGTTCCATTTTGCATGCTCACACATCTCAAACTTGTGATTGACACTCAGGGGCTGACCTGTTCAACAGCAGTATCACAACAACAAAGTCCCTTTTTGATCTCACTCCAATTCCTTTTTATGATGCAGAACTCAAGATTACAAATTTTCCTTACTGCACTATGACAGCTGGTTTACAAGGCAATGCTTAAAAAGATATATTAAATGCATTTCCGTATGTTAAAATTCATATCATTTAAAATTATGTTGAAGATCTGACTTTTAAAAAACCCTCTAAAACAGAACATTCAACACAGAAAAGTTGATATCAACAAATACTCAAACATTACTTTTTCTGTGTATCAACTCAAAGCTTTCTAGACTTCTACCAGGAAATCCCACGCCCCCCAGCTGAAAGATCACATTTGCAAAGTCAATCAAAAGTTAATAAACGCCCCTTGCGCTCAAGAATTCTGACACAGTTTTTGGATTATATAATTGTGTAACATTCCCCTCCCACCCCCTGGCCCAATCTTCATTCAGCTTACAGGAAGGATCTGCTCTGGAAATGAATCAGAGGCTATTCATAAGGCTGTATGGTCTGTTGTATACATAACTCTCCAACTTCCGAGTAAAAATGAGAGAGAAGTATGAAGTGAAAGAGGCTGCAGACCAGATAGCAGGAAACAGAAAAATGCCGCTCTTGGGAATCTGATTCTATTTCTATTACTAATGATAAATATTTCTGTGTTCCTTTCTTCCTGCATGCTCTGAAGCCCAATTTTTCTTCAAAAACTGATTAGTCATATTTATAACCAAAATTAACAAAATCTGTTCTAATATTATCACCCACATTATGAAACAAAAAAAGTCAAGTTAATTTAAAATTAAAATCCAGTTGGACTTCCAAAGTTATAAAGACCAACTTTTGCATCTCAGTTCCCAACCTGCATGATTACATACTCTCCTCAAAAACATTAAACAAATAAGTATTTGTGAAGCATTCCAATATTACAATACACATCACAGAAAAGCCCGTGAGGAAATTAAGAATTCTGTCTCTGGAGCAGGGTTTAATGATATGAAGTGATTAAGGCACACATTGAACACCAAAGAGAAATCAAAATATTTAATCATAAAAGACAGGACTGGAAGCAATCTCAAGAGTCTATTCCTTTCCCCAAGGTAGGATCAACAATATCTAAAGCCAATCCTAGAAGACATTAATATAACCTGGTTTTTTGTATTGGGGGGGGGGGTGGGTTTGTTTTGGTTTGGGGTTTTGGGGTTTTTTTTAATCTCTATTAAGGAGGCTACATTCATTCTACACAGTCAGTGAAACAGGCACCCTTTTGTAGGAAAAAATAGTGGCGACAGACTTAAAGACTACCACAACGCATTCACAAAGATGCCAAATGCAGACTACACAAGTAATCTGAACTACAGAATTCCCTACCGTTTGCTCTTACAAGAAGTATTCCACATTTCTGAGCTTTTTTTTTTTACTATGTGATTTCCTCAGGAGAAAAAAAAAAAAAAAAAAGACAATTCAAACAACAAATTCCTGTGTGTCAAGTAATGCTTCTTTGCCCAGCCAATCCTCATTTTATACTTCTGACTTTTCAGGCCCAGCCAATCCTCGTTTTGTACTTCTGGCTTGTCAGGCAATTTGTTCTTCCCCTCTCTGGTCTCTCTCAATACATACTTCCCACCCATTCCCATCCCTGAACTGCTTCCCTTGACTGTACACCCAATTCCAGAGTACCCTTCTGTCTCAGTTTCTTGCTAAGGCTGCTTCACAGCTCTTCCTGTATCTTCACTAAGGACACTTGTATCTGCCCCACCGGCTCCTTTATCCAGTCCTCTCAGTTCAGTCATTACTTCCTTAGGAACTCCAAGCTCCCACTCTCCTCCCAATTCCTGCCCTTCAAACTCCCATTCCCTCCCCATCTGTCTAAGTCTGGTTCTAGTCCACCACTCTTCTCCTCCATGTGTTCACCCTTCCAGCCACCTGCAACCTCAGTTCTTGTCTTTTTCACATTCAAACAAATGAGCACTGTGGATAAGCACGGAATGGACACCAGAAAACTAAGAATCTGTACCACATCTCACTGCTTAGAACCATACTTATTAGGAAAGTCCTGTTGCGCATACAAAATTTTTCAACTTTAATGCCTACAATCAGAGAAGCCAGCTAATTGTTCAGACACTAATAACTTGCCCAATTTTTGGACAGATTTTCAAATGGCAACAAAATGCACATCCCTAATGCAAAAAGTCACCTCACTCAAATTTTAAGTTCCTCTCCAAAAGAATGGGGGTGTTCGAATGACTTGAAGAAAAGGTCAAAATTATTTTTTAAACATTTTTTTCTCTAGCATGACCCTTAGGAGACAGTGAACTATTTTGGCTCTATTAAAAGAGTCAGTCAATAACGGGCAGTCACCCAGCATAGAAAATTTCGGCCCAAATGACTTAAGTTTAGCAAAGTCAGAAGTAAAATCAGTGCCTTTAAAAAATAAGTGTCAAGAAACTGAGAGGAGTCACTACCAGCCTCACCTATACAAAACAAGCAGGGAGCAACATGCATTCTTAAAATTGACTAGCAAATCTGTTAAGCAATGTTTCTAATTGCTTATAACTGCCAAATTTTATTAGGATACACTGAAGTTTTTCTATGTTACAGGTTATGCCTCAACAAGAGTTTTTAAGGAACCTGCCAGGAAGAACCAATCATCACTGAGAATGCTAGTAGAAGAAAATTCATTTCCTATTATAAAAAAAAAAAAAAAACACCACCACACACTAGCATCCACTGTAGTAAAAAAAAAAAAAAACACCACATATCTCCTTCATTTGAACTAGGAATTTAACAAACACAAATCACCAGGCAGATTTTTAATTTTCCCTTCAGAAAACAAAATTGAAGTTAAACTGATTTTAGATCTCCACAAAGCACTGTCCATGAGTTCTCACCAATTAGAGTCTTATGAAAATTTTCCCAGCTTTTAGACTGCAAAAAGCATGTTCCAGCTTATTTTTTCTACAGGTGCTAAAGTAGTTGCTGTACGTAGCATCTGATGAGGGCTCTCTAAATTTTCCCCCCATCACTAATATTCAGAAAGCATATCTGAAGAAAAAGAGGAAGCAACATATCTGAATGGAAAATAACATACAAGACAGTGGGACAGTCTCTATTAAAACCTAAGACCTGAAAACAAAATTTCAGAGACAAAGTATTTGTAACCTCATCTTTTCTGAGTACCTGGTCAACATAGAGGAGAGACTGTTAGTTCAAATATGAGAGATAGGGGTTGCACTATCACAGACACATGTTTATATTCAAGGAGCTTGATAAATTACATAATAAAAAAAGAGAAAAAAGGTTAGAACTATAAAACCAAGCATTAAAGTATTAAGAAATGTCAGTATTATGGTTGCTTACACCTACAATTCAGTCCCTTGTGCATTATAATAGTCATTCATTAAATGATCATATATTGTTTTTATTATTCACAGGATCCCAGCCCCATATATGGCACGTGACATATGTCATCCAATCAATTAAAAAACGTTTCCCATCCAATAGATCTTTTGCTGGAAACTGCCAGTTTGCAAAAAACAACTCCTCTTAAAAAAAAACAAAAAAGCAGCTTATTTTCACAGAAAACTTCCATCACAAGGAAAGAAAGAAATAAAAATTCTACCTGTTCCATAATATACCCACAGCCTCTGGATCATGCCTAGAGCATATGATTAGAACATAAAAAGCCATATGGGGGAGGAAAAGCTCAAGAACTTCTCTGCCTGATACAGATCAGGCATTTGAACCTGTACTTCCTACATCGCTTACTACACCTCTGAACAGTCTTGCTTTCCTAACAGAGCCATACAGCAGCCGGACAACAGACTGACATCACAATGAAATGGTCTGACCACGAGGCTGCAGAGGTTTCTATTCAACCAGTTTACATCAACTGCAACAATTATCGGTTTAAGAGGCAGAGTTTTACCCCTAACAGCCAATAACCAATGCTTAGGATACTCTCCAGGGTTGCTGGTTCCTGCTGGAAGTTCACAAAGTAATATTTTGAATCTCTGTCTCCAATATTGCAGGCAAGCCGTTTAATTACTTGCAGGATTTGGGTAATTATATAGTAGTTGTCTCTGTTCTTCCTGATAAACTTTAAAAGATTTTGGTTTCTTCACAATATGGAGGATGATTCTTTTTAATTTTTCAGGAAAGGAAATCTATTCTTGTGCAGCTCTGGGCATGATCAAGACAGCTGAAACTGAATAGATGTTTAAGGCCATCAGCGAAAAACCATTCTATACCTCTTAGGAATCCACCATGAGAAACAATGAGCCTGATATGTTGAAATATCTGAGGTACTGAGGGAGCTGGCGGAGGAGCTTGCCAAGCCACTCTCCATCATTTACCAGCAGTCCTGGTTAACAGGGGAGGTCCCGGATGACTGGAGGCTTGCCAATGTGACGCCCACCTACAAGAAGGGCCAGAAGGAGGATCCGGGGAACTACAGGCCCGTCAGCCTGACCTCGGTGCCGGGGAAGATTATGGAGCGGTTCGTCTTGAGGGCGCTCACAAGGCATGTCCGGGACAACCAGGGGATCAGGCCCAGCCAGCACGGGTTCATGGAAGGAAGGTCCTGCTTGACCAACCTGATCTCCTTCTATGACCAGGTGACCCGCCTAGTGGATGAGGGAAAGGCTGTGGATGTGGTCTACCTGGACTTCAGTAAAGCCTTTGACACTGTCTCCCACAGCATTCTCCTAGAGAAGCTGGCGGCTCACGGCTTAGACAGGTACACTCTTCGCTGGGTAAAAAACTGGCTGGATGGCCGAGCCCAGAGAGTTGTGGTGAACGGAGTTAAATCCAGTTGGCGGCCGGTCACGAGCGGTGTTCCCCAGGGCTCAGTACTGGGGCCGGTCCTGTTCAATATCTTTATCAATGATCTGGACGAGGGGATCGAGTGCTCCCTCAGTAAGTTTGCAGACGACACCAAGTTGGGCGGGAGTGTTGATCTGCTCGAGGGTAGGAAGGCTCTGCAGAGGGACCTGGACAGGCTGGATCGATGGGCCGAGGCCAACTGTATGAGGTTCAACAAGGCCAAGAGCCAGGTCCTGCACTTGGGCCACAACAACCCCAGGCAACGCTACAGGCTTGGGGAAGAGTGGCTGGAAAGCTGCCCGGAGGAAAAGGACCTGGGGGTGCTGGTTGACAGCCAGCTGAACATGAGCCGGCAGTGTGCCCAGGTGGCCAAGAAGGCCAATGGCATCCTGGCCTGTATCAGAAATAGTGTGGCCAGCAGGAGCAGGGAGGTGATCGTACCCCTGTACTTGGCACTGGCGAGGCCGCACCTCGAATACTGTGTTCCGTTTTGGGGCCCTCACTACAAGAAGGACATGGAGGTGCTGGAGCGTGTCCAGAGAAGGGCAACGAAGCTGGTGAAGGGTCTGGAGAACAAGTCTTATGAGGAGCGGCTGAGGGAACTGGGGTTGTTTAGCCTGGAGAAGAGGAGGCTGAGGGGAGACCTCATCGTCCTCTACAACTACCTGAAAGGAGGTTGTAGCGAGGTGGGTGTTGGTCTCTTCTCCCAAGTAACTAGCGATAGGACGAGAGGAAATGGCCTCAAGTTGCGCCAAGGGAGGTTTAGGCTGGACATTAGGAGAAATTTCTTTACTGAAAGAGTGGTCAGGCCTTGGAACAGGCTGCCCAGGGAAGTGGTTGAGTCACCATCCCTGGAAGTATTTAAAAGACGTGTAGATGAGGCGCTTAGGGACGTGGTTTAGTGGGCATGGTGGTGTTGGGTTGGCGGTTGGACTCGATGATCTTGGAGGTCTTTTCCAACCTTTATGATTCTATGAAATGCAGGGCACTCACAACCACAAATAGTCAAAGAGAACAATGTTATGAACTTCCTAAGTGCTGTAAAGTAACTCTAAAAATCTCAAGAATAAAGCATGTCAAATTACACAAGATTTATAAGCAATTTTCAAACTCACTATTTGACTCAGTTTCAGTCTTCCATCTGTAAAATGGAAATAATATTTTACAGATGCGCAAAAAAAAAATCTCTAATGTTTGTGAAGTGCAGATATGTATTTTGAGATAATTCCTACAAATGAATAGATGAAAACACTTCAGCATTCATGAAAGATTTGTATGGTATATAGAAGATAATAAGGCAGTAGGCTACACACTGAATGACAAAGAAAAACAAATATATAAACTAGGTTATAACAGTATACCAGTCAGCTACGATTTCCCATGCACTGTATGAACCGTTGAACTGGGGCCACGAGGGTAAGGGGGAAATACAGTAATGTAGTTAAAGGCCCAGCATATGGAGAAGGGGGATGGATTACGTTTGTTTCTGCAATCTTAGTCTGCTGTTTCCTTATCTGAGTCCCTGACTTTCCAGCCTAGCGTTTTTTTAACACTGTTCCTGTAAAATGCATTGCATGTCTACACATACACACTCCTGCAAGAAACAAAGTGCTTCAAATTAAGCCACAGCAATAATCTGAAAAATGAAAATATCTACCCATATAAAGAATTTTGAGATCTTTGATTGGAAAACCACTTAGAATCAACTGATACGCATACTAAAATCAATAAAAATAAACTTTTCTAGATTTTTTTCCTGCCTTAAAGAGTTTAACATGAAAAATGTTCTTCAAAGTTTATTTTTTTTAGTTATTTGTGTGAACCAAGTAGTCACCTTCAAGTACAGTATCAACAACTGTGTTCAATTTGACTGGAATTCCTTTTAGTTTCTACATACAGTTGGGCCAAAATCCTTTCTCCCCTCCCTTTTGCTAGTGAGATTTTCCATAGTGAACAGTAGGGACAGGAAGTGAGACACAAATCATAGGTCCTGCACAATCTCCTCACTCCTGGGGTGCAGCAGATATCACTATAAAGCACTTCTCTCCCACATCTCACTTCTCAGGATCAGCTACGAAGAAGTATGCATGTAATGATAAAATAAAAACATTATATTAAAGGTTTTTAGAATACAAGCCTTTAACAATTGTCATTTCAAAAGGACTTCCTTCTTCGATTATTAAAAAGGATCATTATTATACAGGGTTATTAGCAATAATACACATGTATCGCCAATTTCGAGCATTTCCTTGTAGGTATCTCTGTGTAACTGAGTGCTCGTTACTGCTGATGATTCAAAATCAGAAGCTAACCTAACCTGTACTACTTCTAATAAAGGCATATGAAAGGCAAGATTGAAAATAAGCAGTATCATATTGAAATGGACAGTTTTTTCAAGTGTTAAATATTTCTAGTGATGTATTTTGCGACACTAAATAGCTGTTCTAACACTGGACGATCCAGCACACACCTACCAGACACCAAACTCTAAAGTTATCATGACTCATATTTTTCCAATTAAGTATGCCCATAATTGCTGTCAAAATATCCACACATTGATGAATATTATATACTCCTCTAGAATAATTCCTAGAAAGCATAAATTTCTGAATTTGAAGATTTAATTTCTTTCCTATGTCTATTCAGAATAGAAGTATATTTTTCCTTCTAGTTACTAGTAATTGTCCACTAACTTTGCATTTCTTGTGCAATAGTTATGAAGTAAATGTTAATATAAATTTAATACCATGACTTTAACACTTTGTAATATAATACACACATAAAAGTACCACACTTGCCACTGAACACACAGAAAATTGCAATAGGAAACTTGTTATACCAATTCCTGGCTCAAATCAATTCACACTTTGACTATTTTTCATCTAGTATCCTTCAAGATATAATTTGTTTATATTATAGAGGAATATATGCATGAAACATTTAGGATTAAGGCTGTATTACCTTAATCATCATACAAACACAACAAAAAAACCATAGTCATTTCCTTGGGTTAGAACCATCTATTGCCTTGATTCTGCAAGAAGAGTCATATGAACATTAATGTACATGGAGTCTCAAACATGCAATGAGGTTGCACCGGGGTACATGTACTCTTATGTAGAGCAGGGATCTGCAAATGGTTTTAGTGGTATAATTTTGCTTCTCTGATCCTGTTCTGTTTTGTCCTAAATCAAAATTTAAACATTTCAAATGTAAAAAAATAATTTTTTTAGTGGTATGTTTAAAAAAAAAAGAAAGTATAAAAACAGCTTTAAAAGATAGCATAAGGCTAAAAAAAAAAAAGAAATAAAACCTGTGTACACAGGAAACAAATTCAAAATGTACAAGGTAGTCAAAAGCACAAAATAAAAGATAACAAGAAATTATTTTCCTCTCTCAGTTAAAATAATTGTTACAACCAACACCTCGAGAATAATTAATTTTGTATTTCTATCACATGAATAAAATAACTACATCCTCCTTAAGCAGCTAGCTCTTGTGATAAACAGTGGACCAGTATAAACTCCTAACACTAGGGAAAAAGGAATATGAAACTGACAGTCCTGCTTCACACACACACGCTCTTAAATGTGCTAAAAATACAATCTAAACCAAAAATAAGTCATCTTATAAACATTTCCGCATTAAGTATTTCGGTATGCTAAATATATTTTTCTGAGATAAAGAAATTTACAACTACATAAACTGTGATAATGCAACTAATTCAGGATTAACCACATATGGCTCAGAAGAACAAAACCAAAAAAAACTCATTACAAATTACAAATGGGCAGCATCTTAAATTTCCCTCTATAAATACACCTATTTTTCATACCAGAAAAGTGCATGCTTTCTGATTAAAAAAAAGAGCGTGCCGTAAACACAACCCTGGCAAGATAAACTTGACAGGAACTACATAACTACAGTAGATCATTTCCTGCTCTTATTTGGTATATTTAGAGCAAACCTCCTTAAATGAAAAATAAGTCAGATAAGCTAACAGTAGTGAACTTAACAAACCCTTTTTTGTTAAAATGAGAGCTGTTTGAAACAGACGACAAAAGAAACGCTAGAGCTCACGTCGCTTCCTGATGATGAAAACTACCCAAGAACTACTACTTCTGCACAGTCCTTTCTTTCCTGTAAAGCAGAGTTACACTCGACCTCTACACATGCTACAGACCAAAAGATAACAGCAATTCAGCTGCACACAGAGATAGGGACAGTTAGAGACAACTAGTGGCTCCCTCTGCAATTCACAGAATTTAAAAATAAAAAGCTATTTTTTCATAGTGTAAATGGTTCCTCTCCACGCACGTAGGCCTGAGGCTCTGTTGCAAACAGTGTCTAACAGGACCAGGCAGCACAAAGACAGGAATGGGAGATTAGTGGGAGGGAGGCCAGGATTGGGGCTCAGCAGGATCTTCAGGCTTTTTAAAATTCAAACTGCTCCCTGACCAATACAAATCACGGACACGCTACTGACTACTACACAGATTAACAGCATTAAAAACACACCTTCTACGTGACAGCTATATTAACTTCACCCTTTTAAACATGTATCAGGGCACTCAGAGACATGATAGCACAGTTTATAAGACTCTAAACACAATATATCAGAAAGTTACTTTATTAGATACATTAACCACTTATTATTACAACAGATCTGCCTGGACAACTAAAAAACCTACTGAAAAATAGACAAATTATGTAATGTTGATACTTGTTTGCCATCTCATCTATATGAAAGATGAAACTTGGTATCTTAAAATTTCCCTCAATTATGTAATTTCTGTAGGAGTATTTTTATTAGTTCACAGGGTGTTTGTTTTAAATCTACCTCAGTTTTTAATAACACTCTCAACTCTACCACACAGTAAGTCCAAGATTTACTTTACTGTAAATTGGCTACCATTTATAAATAAAGACCTGACACTTAATCAACCATCATTTACAAAACACATTTGACCTGTTAAAATGACACCTAATTACATATTCAAACACCATGGACACAAACAGCCAATAACAACCTCAGGATCTCAAAGTGATAGGGCCTGACAAGAAAGGATGACACTTTTTAAGCATTCCTCACTTTTCACTTAATTAAATTTACTCTTGATTCTCAAGTAATTAGGGTAAGATCTCATCTTCACCTTGGCCCCTGAAATGTCATAAACGTAGCACTTTAACACACGACCCCTCTCCCGTTTTCTGTTTGTTAAGAGTATAAAATAGTATTTCGTCTGAATTTAGTACATATTCCTGTAACGTATACAGCACATGAACATTGAGATTGTGTGGAGTACCTGACACAATATGCTTGTCTATCTCTATTTCCTGGGTCTGCAGATGTCCACGTTGTGACAATCATCCCACAAGCGCTAGTTTTATGCTATCAATATTCTAAGTGATTAACACACTAATCAATCGCTATATTATTTAGATATTAAACCTCTGCACATTATAAATCCATGTGCATTCGAACTTTTGAATGTTCAGAACGGAGTTGTTTAGAAGGAGAAGGTAATAGCGAAAAGAGCTGGTATTTTTGTTTCTGAGTATTTACATTGTCTCTCGTGCCCTATTCCTCCACTTACTCCTTCCCCACTTCAGAGGGCTGTCTGCGCTGGGACCTTCCTTCCTTGCCCTGGTGAAGTTGTAAATATGGCAAAAGGATCAGTGCACATTTGCGGCTAATTGTATTGTTTCCTCCTCCTGCTCCTCTCCGCGTTGAGGCCTGTCACTGAGAAGCCGCTTCGCCTTTCTAATCCCCGAGCTAGAGTAAAGGCGCTGGCCGGCGGGCCTGCGCTCTCCACCGGGCCTAGGCCTCCCGGCAGCCCGGGAGGAACCAATCTCCTCCGCCAAACCCGAGCGAGCAGGAAGGAGGGCTGCGAAATAAACACCTCTGGTTGCCACTTATTCCCCTCTACCCCGGATAACAGCTAATCCCCTCTGCTCCCGGCAGCGCCGGGCCGCCTGGGCTAGGAGGCCCAGCCCGCTGCTGGAGAAGACAGGGAGGGGAAGGGGAGACAAGGAGGGGGGATTACCTGAGCAAATCGGCGTCTGAATCCAACGAGAATCCGAGAGAGGGGGAGAGAAATCCGCCCCCTCCCTCCTCAGAGGAGCTGCCGCCGCTGCTAGGCCGCCGCCGCCGCGGAGCAGGAGGAGGAGGGGAGATAATATAACAACAATAATCCGGGCCGGGAGGGGGGCTGGCTCCTCTTCCGTCTCCTCCTCAGTGCAGCGAACATGTAGAGCTGGGGGGTGAGCGGCCGAGACAAATCCTTTCCCCCTGAGCCTGCTTCACAACATCAACACGGGCTGGGCCGGGCCGAACCGAACCGGTTCCAAGACACACTCCGAGCCGCAGGGGGGCGGCGGGGGCCGCTGCCAAAGGGCCGCCGCCGCCGCTCCCTCTGTATATGCGAGTGCAGGAGGGTGGGGGAGGTGGCAGCCTAGGCACAGTGAGTCGGTACCGAGCGGGGGGTGGGGGGGGAAGAAGAAGAGGGGAAAGAGAAGGAGGGGAAAGGAAAGGAAAGGATCCCGTGTGTGTGTCTCTCTCGCTCCCTCTCAGAACAAAATGCCGACCGGAAGTGCAGCTGCAGGAATGACTCCCTCCACCGGCGCCAAACACCAACAGCCTCCCCCTTCCCTCCGCTGCCTCTTTCTCACTCGCTCAACCAGCGTCGCTTCCGCCGCCGCTACTGCGCTGCTCCACGCCGCTTCCCTTTCAGCTCCGCTGCAGCTGCAGTGGCTCCCTCCGCCTTGCCTCGCCTGGCAGCGGCGGGCACAACTGAGTCTTCGCTGCGTGGCTGTCTCTCCCCTTCGCCACTCCTTCAGCTGCTGCCTGAGTTTCTCTTTCTTTTCTCTCCCCTTCTGGTGTGCGGAACGAGACCGGAGTTTACGCTTAGGCCTGCGCTGAGAGGAAGGCAGCCAGTGAGTTGTGATGAAGTGACCGTTGAAAAAAACACACGTTTTGGGTTTTATTTTTGCCTTCCTTAAGGATGGTGGGGAGGAGGACTGCAAAATGCCACCTCGCAGGAGGCAGACTTAAAAAGGCGTCTTAAAATGAACCCACAAAGGTGGCAGTCCGTCGTCCCCCCCCACCCCAGCGGATGAGATGTGTCAGATCTGGGACACTTGCTGGAGTTACTGTTATCGTTCATGTCCGTCTCTGTGGGTGTAAATAGGCCGTGTCGCAGGAACTGAAACACCCGATGCTGAAAGCATTGCCGGGGCGAGGAATTTCCAGGTGGACGTACTGAACTGGAGTAGCTTTTAAAGACAACCTTTTTGGACGAGCACGGGGGAAAATGCTGATGTTCAGATGAAGGACCCTTTGCTGGAGGCTGATGCTCCCCACCACCACCAGATTTACTGGAAATATTTTAACTGTGGGTTGTGAAGGAGTGTTTGGCGAAAGAGAATGTCCTAGTCTGAAAGATTTTCTGGTTTTCCTCTGTACAGGTAAAACTGTGAATAATCATAGAACGGGATAATATCATTTATATCTGATGAATTAACTATGTCTTTTCCTACTCATGTTGTTTTGCTCCTCAGTACTTGGACAAAAATCCTTTGATTTTTAGAGGAAGCCTTCCTTGTCTGTGGACTTCAGGATTCAGCCATACAGTTGGACACAGCTAGCTTTAAATATTGTGACATATAAACACACCCTTTCAGCTCTGGATGGATATTATTTGCACAAAGGGATAGTATCTTACACCAATGCACTTGAATCTTTCCAAGTCTTAGGATTTCCTGAATAATGCTCTGTCTTTAATACAGATTTAAAATGCCTCTCTCAAGCTTAAAAACTATTAAATTCGTAATGTTGGATGAATCAAAGTTCGTTTTACAAGTGTATGTGTTTTTGTTTGAAAGTACAGAAATGAAGATAGCACTGGAGAATACAGTAATTCAGTACTGGAAATACTAATATCTAATGGGTACATGCTCATGTAAGTTTAATGGAGACAGAGTAAACTGGGCTCTGAAAGAAATGTATTATATACCTTTGTTCCAAGTTAATATAAAAGGTCCCAATCCTATAATTGTTTATTCATTCACAACTTCAAGTTATCCATTTGAAATAAAGAGAAATAATTGGTGTAGTAAATGAAGCATGTTCATAAGTCTTTTGTAATACAGTGCAACTCTGTAAGTCAAGGGGGAAAATATTTATCTTCTTCTTTTGGTAACAAACTAAAGTTTAATAAACTACCTATTTAGAGTTCACATACACATATGTATGTGGACATATACACCTATGAATTCAAAGGAAAATGTGATTCTAAAATGACAAAGTTGGCCCAGGAATACTACTTCAGTCTACTTCTAACTGATTGTTACCAATTCATGTTGATGGAGTCTTTATGTGATTTTAGTAACTTATTTATATAACGATTTTTTTTTCTTAATTGGTGATTTAGTGTGTAAATAAAATGGAAATACTGAAATTTTGCTTTTCAAATGCCAAGTGTCTTCCATATCAAATATGGTTTAGCCAGTACAAATATCATGGTAAGACACAACATCTATTTATCTACTTTGTTTCTCTGGAATTTTCCAGTAAGAATGTCACTGGACCATTTTATGTTTTTAAAATCCCATTCAACTAAAAGAATTTGTAGAAATGGCTATTTTGTCTGAGTACTATGACGTTATTACCTGCACAAGAAAACAACTAATTTAAGTCATTAGTTGTTTTAGAAGGTGGTGTTGTAACGCACATGAGCAAATCAGGATTTTTTTTTTCATTAAGGGAAATTAAATGCTTAAATATGTTTTATTCCATTAGATATTACTGTAATTCACTTTTAAAAAGGAAAGTGCAAATTCTTCAATTGCATTCAGACAAGTGGTTCCTTGTATTCCTTTTGTCTTCAAAGGTCCACTCACAACAATTTATTACAGAATGAAGGCTCACTATGTTCCTAAAAAATATTTTAGTATGCATGGGGTTCATCTCATTATGCCTGAAATGCCCAGAAAAAGGGATAAAAACAAGTATTTTAGAATATTACCGGAAAGCATATCAAAAGATACTTTAAACCTTATTTCTGTTCCAGACCTTAGTCATGGGGTGGAGGTGGTCCTAACCTGTATGGGAGGAGCTATGCAGTCATACAACCATGACTGTGGCACACTAAGGAGCGTACACTGCACTAAACAAAGCTGGTGGCAGTGCAAAGGAAGGCAAAGCTCTCTGAATTCCCCTGACAAACCCACACCTATATAGTCCTGAAAATGAACTGCAAGTTTCAGGGTAAAGCTTTAGAACCTAATCCTGCTACCTTTAATGTCAAGGGAGAATGTGTCTTTTGCTCTAAACAAATGAATGGGCTCCCATAAATCTAAGCTATTTGCACAGTCAGTTATTCTGAGACTAATTTCTTGTTCTTCAAAGAGAAACAATAATTCAGTATTTTTAGTGTAACTTTAAAAGGCAGGAATTAAAGATCTTCATGCAGACAGTAGTTTTAAAAATTTATTTCTCAAGCAATTTTCACAAAAAAATATGTTAAGTTGTAGGTACCTCTCTTGCTGCTGTTTACAACTGTGTACTGAGATAAAAAGCTTTCTAGTTATAAAGACAGTATGTGTGCGTACACTGTTGAAAATAGTGAAGAGACCTCTTTGCCCTTTTCATTCTGATGTTAACTTCCCTGACAGCTACATGTTGTTATTAAGCTTCATAAATTATGGACAGCATGTAATATTACAGTAAAAACACACCTGACATCAATGTTTTCTTAGAAGTTGCTTGTTGTCATTTGATTTTTTCTATAGAATGAATGAAAAATGTATTGTGCTTTTCCATTTTTGTCTCTTTAAGGGCTGGTATAATATACAGGTACCTGTCATTTTAATTTGTTAATAGGATGCACAAACATTGTTATATTTACCTGTTAGTAATTTATAGGTAATATGTATTTCTGGGCAGAATTTTTAAATAAATGTGATGTGTCAGTAAAATATATAAAAAAAAAAAACATTATGATGGTATAATTTTTATTTTTTTAAAATAATTGAAAGTAACTCAGCTCATTATCTGAATGTAATATAGTAATGCAATCATATAGCTATCATCCTAAATTTAAGTATTCAAATAATTGGGAATCTGGTGTTAAGGCTGGGCTACAACAGCGAATAGGAAGAATGTAATGATGAATGCTGTATGACAAGTAAGATAAAGTTATGTTCTTTGCATTGACTTTAGTTCAAAGGAGCAAATAATAGCACCATGTAATTAATTCACTGGGGAATATTCATCGTGAGAAGTAAGCAACCTAAATATCAGATGGGGCCTTCGGTGGTACAGGTAAAATAAAAAGCCGAGGAAGCCTGCAGATTGAGGAGTAAAATATCTGTACTTGCTCTAAGTTTACAACTTGATGGTGACTACTGATTATTTTTTTTTTCTGGTAAGCCAGATGGAGGTTTGTTGTTTTTTTTTTTCTTATTCTAATTATTTAGCATAATTTGCCAACAAGAATTTCATATGGAATGAAATAATACTATTTCATTTTTTAATTTTTTCTAAGTGACAAACTTGCACTATCTCTACCATGTTAAGAATGTGCTTCTGTTTGTATGAAGAAGGGATATGAATTCTATGGCAGATATATCTTTTAAAATGTATACTTGTAAAAAACAGTTCTCTATGGAGGAAAAATGATAGAAGACAAAGCTCTAGTGTTTTCATTTGAATGTTACAGTCAGGTTTTGATTATGCAAGGCACTAGGGATTCTGAATAAATTTAAAATATAGATAATGTAAAATATGTAATTTAGTCTATAAAATATATATAACAATAAAATACATTATATAACAGAAAAAGAGGTCAGTGATAGATTACTCTGCTGGACAAGTAGACTGTCCCAGTATTGTTATATTAGGGCTGTAAGAACAGACCTAATAACAGTTGTTTTTGTAGGGAAGATAAATGATCAGTTATACATTATCATTGAAAGAAATCTGAAATCTGCCTAAGATGCTCTTTAGGCTCTTTTCTGTGGATTCACTATTGGTGAACTTCAGAAAGGAAGCAGGTACCACTCCTGCTATAACTTCCTGAACTTCCCACAATTTTTTTTTTTTCTTTAATCTGAGCCTCATATGACTTTATCCTCTCAAAAGTCTTGTTTTGGACAGGCACTGGGAAAGCAACTTACTGTCATGTTTTATAATAGAGATATAGAACGGCATGTCAGTTACATAACAAATCCTGTGCAATTTCATACAAGAGCTGTGAGGGCCACTATGGATTATTTTGAAAGATGAAGATAAAAACATTTGGGCAATTTTTTTTTTTTCACTTTTTAAGGTGTAAAGGTAAATCGATACAGCTTCATGGGCCAGCAAATTAATGTGGACATTCATCTTCTGGCAAAGGACAGAAATTAAAAATTGGCCTAATGGACTGTTGTATTCAGCACAAGCTGAAAGCCACACTTGTATGGATTAAAGAAATCTGAGAACATCATATCATGCTTAAAATGCCTTGCCACTCCCTTTTTAATGAACTTGACAGTAAAAAGAAGATTTAAGACAGAGAGATGATTATCCAAATCATGTATGTTAAAAGAGCTTCTTGGGCTTAGGCCTTTAAAAACTGCTTCTTTGAAAGAAAGAACTTTTCCATTCTTCAGATACTGAAGTGTTAACCATCTCAGCCAAAAGATTCAATGGCTACATATAAACTAATAGGTTAAATATGCCTGGGACTGTTCTCTGGCATTGAGGCTGGTAGCCATACAATGTTTTATGCCTTTATTATTAAACCCTTTTATTTTTCAAAACAGGATAGTCACATGCATCTACTGCCCATTGGGAATGGTTCCTGACTCACACTAACTCCCAAACTGTGCCCAGGAATTGTTTGGGAAAGTACTAGCTGGCATGATTTTAGCCCGTGCCAAGGTCTGTTCGAACATTTTAATACACAATTTTTAGACAAATTATTTCCAATGTCTCTGAATGTTTTGTGGTGGTGGTTTCATTTACATTGCATTTTATAGACACACCTAATGCAGTCTCCTTGGAGTGATTAGCCAAAAGGAAGGTAAGTAAGAGGGAACTGTGGTCCCCCACCTAGAGGTAAATCATGTTCATATTTCCAATTAATTCTTTATTGAAGCAATTAATCACCTAATTTTTTTATCCAGAAACCTGACAAAAGAAAGTTGATTGGAATTTGGCTATCAAGTTAGATATTTCTTCATGTTGAAGACATTTTAGAAAGTCCTATATGGTGGCTAAAACAGCCTTCTAACCTGCAGCAGATGTCCCTCTCTCTTTCAGACATCCTGTGGCCCTTATGAAAGGATGTTACAGTGAGAACAGGAACAGAAAACACACATTGTGCAATAAAATGAAATAAACACAAGTAACTTTTGCAGTCCTTTAAATTATGGCTGTTAACATCAATTTGTAATGAAAATAACTTCTAAAATGTAATTTATTGATTTTAAGATAAAAATGGAAAAGGAGTAAGGATAAATAAAACATCATTGGGTATTTTCTGAATGTTGAGTATTCCTCTTATAACTTCTTTTTAAAAAAAAATATTCCATTTTGTAACTGGACACATATTGGCAACTTGCTTCTCAGTGTGGTCATAGGGACAAACATCAGTCCATCTGCTTTGTCAGCACTTCAGAAGATGTGTGGGTGCTCCCTTAGTGAGCCAGAAACCAGTATTAACTTGTCAAAGATTTAATTTCTCACAGACTTGCAATACCATGCATTCTGATGCACAAAGCCTTATTTTTTTTTTTTAACTTTTGACAGGGACAATAAGTGGTCCATAAAATTGAATTGTTGACTTGGAGAAGCTGCCTGGGCTTTTACAATGCAATTAAATACAGATAAATGTCTCTGCTTAGGTGGTGCAACTCAGTTACAGTAGGAAAAAAAAAAGACTGAGATAAGAATATACCTTTTAGGAATGGTTAGCATGGAATTTTCAAATAGCCATATGTAGGGCGCGAGAAGATTTTGTTACGGTAACCCAGGATAGTTTGCCTCCCCCATCCGAGTATGTAGAGTCCCAAGCACATCTTATCTTGTTGTTACAGTAACCTGGGATAGTTCCCTTCTTCCCATCTGAGTATGTAGAGTCCCAAGCACATCTTATCTCGTTGTCACGTTAACCCAGGATAGTTCGCTCCCCCCTCCCCCCCCCCATCTGCACATATCCCTGCAGAGGCGACAACGAGGGCGGTCAGCTGCGGATCTCGGAATTTGGACAACAGCACCTACATTACATCAGCTAGTTCGCTAATGAGCAAAACAAGACATTGCATATGTATGATATGTTAATCAGCGCAAGTTTTATTATCCACCCCTGCGGTGCTTTCCTTTAAGCTTCACTTCCTAGCAGGGCTCCACTGCGTCAGGTCCGTATTTGATTAGCATCGGTGTCCCAGGGCTCCCACCGTAGTAACGCTATGCTTTCATTAAAGCCAAAGCTTTCAGTTGCTGAGTGTTGTGTGTCATCCCTGGGGGATCCGCACCTGCTTTTCGCTCATAACACCATAACTTAAAAATCAAGTCAAAATGATCTATTTATGAAAAATGTCCCTTTCTGTATCATGATGTATTTAAATTCTAGTTTTTGATGTTTAAATTTCTCTATTTGTCCTCCCACTGTTTTAAAATACCTACATGACTTCCCTCAGGTTCCCGAAACATAATTCATCTTTGAAGAGAAGAACAGCATAGAAAATCTCGGCCTAAGAGGTATATATTTGGAGAAATAACAGGATAAGCATGAGTAGTTTTCTTAAAGGTTATAGGTAAGTGGAAATTGTTTACAAATCTTGACTATAATGAAAGAACACTAGTGTGCACAGCATTGTTAATTTATGTTAATTTATAGTTTTGAGTTACTATTGAACATTTTGTAGGTTTGCCAACTTTCTCTACTGTATTCCCAGTAAAGATTTCAATCCAGTGCAAGTACTCATATGAAAGATGATATAGTGACTCTCCTAAAGAGGCTGTAATATGTATACCTGTGCTTTTGCTAGTATGTTTTCCACACAGAGTTCAATGTATTAAGGTGGCCTGTTAGCCATAATATTGTTGTTAGATAAAACATATTACAGCTAGTTATCATAGACAGTGCTCTTTAAAATCACTGTAAGAAGTAGTTAAACTTTCTGGAACAAGAACAGCCTCCACAAAAACATGGGTACATGTCACCACCCAAAACAAAGGCACATGTGGGAAGCACATGTTTTATTGGATATTTTGAGGATAGGCATGTGTGAGAAAAGAGATGTAAAATGCCATAGAAACAGATGCAGAGAAGACACAGAAACCCATACACAGGTCTGAGCAATCACTGGGAATGTAGCTCTAAGAAAAATGGAGCAAGAGAGATTCAAGATGACTGTCAAGCAAAAAGGACTTGAGACTTTGAGTGAAATTTTCCCATGGTTTCAGAGGAAAAGAATGTATGCACAATCTTTATAGAGTGCATCAAAATATCTGATGCCATCATATATTTTTTCTGACAGAGACAATCCACTAGCCATTCAGGTCAAAGCATGTAAGAATACATTTCCAATTTTAAAGACAGTTGCCTTCTAAATAGATCCATAAATTACAATAACCTGGCAGCATTCAAAATATGAATTTTCCTGACAGGAAAATATATACACATGCCCCATAAAATATTTTTTATACTTTCATTCACTAGATATTTTCCTGAAGTTACTCATTACTTTCATACCTTCCATGGTTCCATTGCTGTTTCCCCTCATTTCCAGACTTAAGTCAGTCTTGTGTTTACTCCAGGCTATGCTAGTGATCACTCTCTTCTGGTCAAAGTGCTTGTTTCTCCTGCATTTCCTTGGGCAACGTTTATCTTTTCTCTGCCATTAGACTCTGTTTTCCCTAATGTTTTGGATTGCTTCCTTCTCACTTGCTCCCAAAGATAGAGGCAGCATATAAAAGCCCTTACTTGCCACCTTTTCCTATTTTGACTCTTCTTCATTAGCAAAAATAATCCAAAATATGAATCTTTACCTGTTTCTCTTCAAGAATCTACTGGCTTAAAAGAGGATCTCTCTATAAGCAATGATCTTACTGGTTTTTTGGTTTTTTTTCTCGTAATCATGTTTACAGACTAGTCAAATGCCCATAGAGGCAAAAGAAGAATTTACTATGTCTTTGAGTAGAAGGTGAATGTAAAATTTGCTTTGGTGAGTATGCCATTTTAATACTATAGAAAAGGTATTTGTGTTGAATAACGTTTGGATAAAAAAGTCAGTTAAATAACGGATAATCTGTTGGTAAAGAGATTAATTGTAAAACCCATGCTATAAAATTTATATTTAAAGTATAGTATAGCATAACAAGTACTTACATGAAAATACTGTTTCAGAAAAATTGTTATATATGTGCAGACTTGAAAATATGATCTTTCCATTTTCATTTTTTTCACACCTAGTTTCAGAAACTTCATTTAGACTATAGAGTGCAAATGTTTCATTTCTTTTTTTATTTAAAATGTAAATGTGCTGTGTTTATGATTGTCTGTGAAGAGCTTAGCATATTACTTATACTATGAAAACTTGGATGTTTCCATGTAATCTTCAGAAGTACTGAAGTTGACTGTCCAGTCTAGGGGCATGTTAAGTAGAGTTGTACAGGCTATGTATTTTGATGTTAACCTCATCTGAGTTTTCCTTAAGAATGCAGTTTTGTGAAAAATTGGTCATCTAAGCAAGTACTAATAGAAGTTTGGGGATTTTGTTTTGTTTTTTAGAATCTAGATTAATAAAGGTAAATGCAGCTTTTTCTAGTCCATTTTAATTTTGAATGCAAAGCATAAGGTTTTATTTTACAGTTAGTCACATGATATTCTTATGGTCCCCTTATTTTCTAAATCTTCTCATTAATACCAGCTAGAGCTTGAAAAGAGAAAAATGCTTAGTATTCCTATATTGTTGATGATTAACTCAAAAATATAACATGGCCTATGGGGGAAGGAGTGTCACATACATATTTTATAGCCTCTGAGGCTTTGTTTCATTATCATAAACATTGTGTTACACAGCACTCTGATGACCTTCATAGTGTTATGAAGTTAGTATAAAACTGTGTAACTGTTGAACATTCATGATCTATCAAACTGATTATCCTTAGCAGGCAGTTACATCTTTTTTTTTCTCCTTCTCACTCCTTTAATAATCTTCCCTCCCAACAATAAAAACAAATGTGTATATTTAAATGAAGGTTTTTCTTACCAGGCCTTGTAACAGCTTTACCCTCTTCTAAAAGCAGTTCAGAGATGTCTATATGAGACTTCTTTATGGCTGGTGCTCTTCACATGTAATAAATATAATTTGTCCAGTTCCCCAAAATTTAATTCAAAATGCTATATACTGATACCAAAATGCCTGAAATAGAAAATTTCACATGTAATTTCAGGGAAGTTATAGAGCTGTAATAATCAGGCTATAGAAATACAACTACATGTTTTGGTAGCTGTAGAATAATAGCTAATTATTTGCTTTAGGAATATGTTTTCTTTTCATCTGCAAAAATTTAAAGGACAAATTCTTAAAACTGTGTATGTGCCAAGCAAAAAGTTACAGTACTATTAATCTAATAGGTTTCCTCCAGCATACACGCTTCCCTTTGACTGCAAAAACATACTGCAACTTTTTCTTAATTAAATGCTATTTTTGGTTATGTGTTAATGTAGAGCTCAAGAAAGGTTCTGGATTGCTAGCTTAGTGCACTGAAGTCCTTATTTATCCAAAAAAAAAACCAAATAGCGCAGGAACAATGATTAATGCAAACTTCCTGGTGCTGTTTCACTGGTGTGCCCCAGAGGGACCACCATTGTTATAATGTAGTTCAATCTCTTACTTCTTTCTCTTTAGTGTGTGGACTCTCCATATATACCGTGTTGCCACAGTATTACTGCTTATACTACTCAGCTGGTACTTAGGAGTAATTGGGCAGACAAGAAATGTTCTTATTAATCATATAGAAGAAAACATCACATTAAAAAAAATTAAATGGGCTTCCCAAAGACAATACCCCTCCTATTCACCTCATTTTATGCTCCTAATTTGTTTATTCTGTGTGGCTTTGGTTTGCTTTTAAGTTTCAGAGTTTCTCAGAGGAAGTGGGCTTGGCATTTTATAGTTGCCTGGGAAGCACTGCACATGCTTATGATTCTACAGAAATATTTTTAGTATGATGTTTATCACTAATAGCTGCTCTTACACTACCTACTTCATGAACATTTTAAGTGCCCTCAGTTTCCTTCTGTCTAGGTGCAGATCAAAGAACCCAGTTCCTCACTTTCTTGAGAAATATTTATTATGGGCCTCTAAATCAAAGATGCCACAGTATAATCACTTAATAGCAAAAAGTATTTTTTGTATACACTGACATTTTAAATCGATCTTAAAGAACACAATCAATATATCTAAAATACTCAAAAAAAATTAGTGTAATCAGATGTCTGGAGAAGCACTCGATGCCCGAGCATGTTCCTGAGAACTGCCTGTGGTGGGTCTCAGTCACTCAGCCCCCGGTTCTTAAGCAGTAAATCTGGTCGAGTTACTTGCATTTACGCTCAGGACTCCCGTTAGCCAAGCCTGTTTGTTACACCTCTTCTACTGAGCAGATTTTTGCTCAGTACGTCAGATTATATTATTATTTGCACTAAAGCAAGCCACTGGAGTCCTGACTGAGCGGCACCCCGGGCTGCCCCCGCGGTGGCCGCTGTCCGCGCCTTTGTCACTCCAAACCCCATCTCCCATCACTGCTCCCGTGCCCTCTCTTTCTTCTCTCCTCCCAGTCCCGTTCAGGTAAATGAGGCCTGTTATGAGCAGCCACTGCACCAGTGAGGAGGGAAACTCCGGTGATGCTGGAAGGAGAAATAAAAGTGGATCTAAAAGCTCCTAAAACGCCCAGCCAGCCCCAAACACGCTACCGGGGTGTCGCCTCGCCTCCTCCCTCAAACCAGGCTGCGACACCAACCCGGCTGCTGAGTGGAACTTGCCCATGCAGGAGAAAGGAGAGAGGTGCCCTCAGGATTTTACCTCAGGTTCACATCTTTTAATTCATAGATCTCCTCCTCGTGCTTTATAATGACTATTTATCGCTCTCCTTTTGAAATTTTGTCATTAATTTTATAGCGAATAATTAATAGCGTGGAAGTAGATTCCCCCCTCCCCGGGTAATGGAACAGTCCGCTGGGTTCCTCGGCGCCGACACTCAACTTTTAACTCCTTTTCTGCCAAATCCAAACCTCCCCCTGTAGAAGGTTATTTCTTTCAGAGACTTGGATCCTGCCTCAAGCTCTGTCACACTTAAAACACCACAGAAAGGTCAGGGTTGTAAGAACTGTCTCATATGGGCAGTGTGAAATGGGGAAAACGACTACTGACTCTCGAGATGGACTTAAATGCCATCAGGTAAAGTCATCCATCGTGTTTTCTTCTTAGTAAGTGTTGTGGAGATATGTGTCAATGCTTAAGTATTGATTGGGTAAACTGATTTTTTTCTTTCTTTTTTAAGTTTTGCAGTGGAAAACTTTGTAGACCCTGCGGCATACCTGCTGCCCCAGGTCAGCAATCTCCTCATCCCTTGAGGACATACATTGCCCTCAGTCAGTGGAGAGCGGTTGCTCCTCTCAGGTGGGTTAAGTCACCTTTCAGAAACAACTTTTTTTTTCTCTTGAGCAATAACTGGAGACATGGAGGTGTCCTGACCTGAGACCTGGGGTCCTAACCTGCATTTCTCAATTTAAGCATTTAAGTGTATGGTAAGATGTTACGGATTTTGATATATAGTCTTTCCCAATTAGAATTGCAGAGGAATTAAAGAAAAATGTAGTAAATGTACTTACTTTTTAAAATAATGTAATGTGAGGGGTCATTTAGATAAAATTTCTGTTTCTTCAAATATTCCTCCATTTCTCTGTTCCTGCTTCCCCTCAACTTCAAGTGGCAATTCAATCCCTCAAAAAGCTTCAGTTTTATCCTAAATAAAGCATTATAAAAAAACTATTGACTTCTCAGTTCTCAGACTCTTCAGTCTCTTGGCTGTACTGAACTCCAGAAACCCCATTTCCCTTCCTCAGATTGTCTCCTGGGTTCACAGCACTGAATCTCTCTGGAATTTTCCCTGACCTTAATGGCTGCAATTAAATATTTTTCTTTCAGTATTTTCCTTCTCTGACATCTTTGCTGGATCAAGGTTCCTTCTTTGGACCACTCTTTTTCTTTCCATTCTCTTTTATTCTCTAATTCCCAAAGTATACTGTTCTAAACCATACTGAACTGTACGGTAAGAGACATTTACATTTTTTAGGAAGAAAGGGAGGCATATAGCTTAAAGTAAATGCAGAAGAAAATTTTTACTTTTACTCCAAGTTATTAAGGTTATTAGGCATGTCTTGGTAGCAGGGAACATGTGGAAAGAGTTCTGGTAGAAGAACTTCTGCAAGAAGTTCGTGTCACCTGCACTAGTGCAGGAGAGCTTTTTCCAGAAGCCTCCTAAGTTGTATGAATGGATGTATGAATTGCAGCTCCTAGACTGCTTAAGGCCAAGCAAAGTGAGTTACTTGTACTGGTGTCTGACAATTCATGAATACTGGTATCACATTTTCTATAACAAACTAGGCATTAGAATATTTAAATTTATTACATCTGTATAACTTCTTGCCTGAAAAGTGTTTTGCACATTTGGTTTATATTTCAACATTAGGCCTAGTTTTCTAATCTGGAAAGCACACATGGTGTACAACTGCAACCACAACCCTTAAAACTAAAAAGAGAAGGAAACCATTTTGCAAAATAACAATAAGTTGCAAGGTTTTGTTTAATACAATGCATATGAGAAATGTCTGCTTTTGCTTAGAGAACTTGTGCAAGTTTAAAAAAAAGGGTAAACAAGGGTACTGTATTCACTCAGTGAATTTTGTTTTTTGGTTCTCTTCAGTCAAATGTAAAGCTTTCCCTTTCATATGAGGAAGTGTTGGGAGCACTGGGAACTTTTGAAGTTCTGGTTGATTCTGTTGACCTCCTGATCTCCTCTCCAGTTAGACTCCAGAAAGGACTTATTTTCTCTCACACTACAGCCTCACAGATGGCTATGATTCTTTGGGGGGTGGTTAAAATCCACAGCTTGTTTTTCTTCCTTCAGAAATAAACAAGGAGATAATATAAAACCTTTGTTTCTACTCTGGGTTCAGTCTTTCCTTGTAAAAGGCACCTTGGCCGCTTTTGGCCTTGGTTGATATTTAAGGTTGTCCATATCAATGCTTTTTTGCAGTGCTTTAAACTGAATGTCCCTCATGGCATCTGTCAGCTTCTGTCTAGTTCTCATGTCAAGAAATTCAGTATTAGGATTATATTTACAAGAAATTTAGGTATGAAAATACATAGCTAGGTCAGAAAAAGAACTCTAAACTCTATATTGACATATGAAGAGAGAAATGACACTCTTTAATAGTTTAAATCTGGTTTGGAAGCACGTACACTAAAATACCCTAGCCCTAGTAAAATTTTCTGAATAATTACCATGTCCCTCAAAATACCAATAAATGTTTTAAATTTTAGCCCTATTTGATATAAAATTTGTCCTGAAATCCATTTTTCCTTTACCACTTTGTTAGTTATTGCTTTAAAGTTGCAAAAAGGGAAATAAGTGTTACAAGTCTTCCTCTATTCTTTGAATTTTTACCCCAAAGACATGTTTTACCATAGTGTCTTCCTCTTGCCCTTGTTTCAGGGGTTGAGCAAATTATGTCCACTTGTTTTATTTCCCTAAAATATTCATGCCAGTTTTGTGGCTCGTTAATTTACAAGAAACCCATTATTTGTAGCAAATGTTTACTCCCAATAACAGCTAGGGAACAGTTTCTAATTTTTAACCTCCATGCATGGAATTTATGGCATTCAAAAATACTCTGATTGCTTCTGTCATAAATGGTAAAAGGTTAAAAAAGGTGATGTACCCAGAGCCATTGGGCTGTTTTTTTTTTAATATCTCTGATCTAACGTTCAGTTCAATCTCCTATCTGAGAGTTATCTGATGTCAGGATATAAAGATTCCGATAAAGCAGGTAATGTTAAATCCATCAGTTAGGGCATTCAGTCAAGAACCTGCTTTCATACTCATGAAGTTCAGATACGTTATGTGCATGTTTGTGGAAAGTGACGGGAACTGAGTGTATTCCCAAGCGCTGTTCACAGGAGCAGAGTCAATAGAAAGTAATCGCTCCGACTGCCGGTCCACAGCCACTGCATGGTCCTCCAGCACTTCCTGTTTCTTCCCCACTAGATGGTGATAGAGGAAAAGCTCCGGCTTCCCTATTTGAAGGACAACAGGTTAATCTCCTATGGGCTAGCAAAAAGCAATACATTCTCACTCATGCATAGTCTCTTAGATGTAAGCGGACAATTAAAAGTACTTTTGTCCTGGTTTCGGCTGGGATAGGGTTAAATTTCTTCCCAGTGCTGTGTTTTGGATTTAGTATGAGAAGAATGTTGATAACACTGATGTTTTCAGTTGTTGCTAAGTGCCCTCCTAGTCCAAGGACTATCATTATCATTATCATTATTATTTTCCCTTTTTCTGTTCTATTAAACTGTCTTTATCTCAACCCATGAGTTTTTCTCACTCTCACCCTTCCGATTCTCTCCCCGTCCCACTGGGAGGGCGGGGGGAGTGAGTGAGCGGCTGCGTGGTATTTGGCTGCCTGCCAGGTTAAACCACGACAGTCCTTTTTGGCGCCCAACGTGGGGGTCAAAGGGTTGAGATAATGACACATCTGACCCGAAGGGGTTAAAACAAATTTGTTATAAGCATTCATTATATCAGTTTAGTACTCGCTGTTCACAATATTGGTTTATTTGCTCTCAGAGTTGTTGGATCTGTTTTTGGAGTTGTGGTATGTAGCACCTTACTGGCTGTCTATACTGCTGATTATCAGTTTTTATGTGGGGTTGGTCATCTCTGGGAAATGGATTAAGGTCATTGCTTTGCTATACTGTGTGACCTGGCTTTATGTTATGATAAAATTATTGGTCACGAGCCTGTACTCAGCACTGCCATCATTCCTGTTCTTTGGGAGCTATCTTTTGGAAACTATTAATAATTACACTTCTTACGTCTTCACCTCAGAGGATGAATTTAGGGGGGAGACAGGATGGGACACTTTCTCCCACTTGTTCACCTTCCCTTCCATATCTTCAGAAACTCCTTTTTCTTCTATCCTCTTCATGAAGACGTCCACAATATTCCCTGAGAATTTTGAATATCCTTGGGATGTTCAAACAAGCATGATCATATTGCTATGTCTCCTGAATGTTGTTCAGACCTTGTTTAGAGTTAAAAAACTATTCAGGAATACTGTCCAGAGATCAACCCCAGCAACAGATACAGTGACTACTCAAACCCCCACGACAGGCACTGCAGCTACCCAAACCCTCGCGACGGGTACTACAGCTGAACCAGAGGACCAACCGTCGCTGGTATCCGTCGCCCCTGTACAGAAGAAGAAATCTTGGAAGCGGAAGTCAGGTCATTTAGAAAGGGATGATGGAAAAGCAGGGCCATCACGAGGAGGGGAGGAGGAAGAGGAAGAACTCATAAACGAGACGGAAACCACCCGATCCCTATCCCTGGGTGAGTTGCGAGATATGCGGAAAGATTTCAGCCGTCGTCCAGGCGAGCATATTGTTACCTGGCTGCTCCGATGCTGGGATAATGGGGCCAGTAGCCTGGAATTAGAGGGGAAGGAAGCCAAACAGCTGGGATCCCTTGCTAGGGAAGCGGGTATTGACAAAGCAATTGGAAAAGGGACACAGGTCCTCAGCCTCTGGAGGCGACTGCTGTCAGGCGTGAAGGAAAGGTAACCCTTCAAGGAAGATGTTATATATCGCCCAAGCAAATGGACCACTATGGAGAGAGGTATCCAGTACCTGAGAGAATTAGGCGTGCTGGAGGTGGTTTATAGTGACCTTGACAACAACCAAATGCCCAAAGATCCAGATGAAGTCCAGTGCACGCGACCCATGTGGCGGAAGTTGGTACGGAGCGCACCAGCATCGTATGCCAGTTCGTTGGCAGTACTGTCCTGGGCAGAGGAAGAAGCACCAACGGTGGATGTCTTAGTTAGCAGACTAACTAAGAAGAAGTTTCGAAGAAACTATCTATCTCCTCCTCCCTTGTCTCGGCTGTGGAGAAACTGTCCCGGGAGGTCCAGCAACTCAAAGAGGATATGTCCTATTCTCCACCTGTACGGACCAGTATCTCAGCCATTAGGAGTCAGCGTTTTTCTCCTCAAGAGAGAGGATATAGAAAGTACACACCACGGGGCACCCTGTGGTTTTACCTGCGTGACCATGGAGAGGACATGAGGCAGTGGGATGGAAAACCTACCTTCATCCTAGAGGCACGTGTACGTGAGTTGCAAGGAAAAACAATGACACAAGGGGGTTCTCCCAGGAAAAATGCTGCTCCAGTTGTCAGGAAAAACCTGTCTCACGACGGTCCAGTTTCCAGTGAACAGTTCCCCAGACAGAGGAGAAGGGCTGATCTTACTTTGGATTGTAATTGCAATGAAGAAATTCTTGACTCACGTTTGCAAGAAGTGAGAGATGGATACTGTGACCAGAACTAGAGGGGCACTGCCTCCAGCCAGGTGGAGGAAAGGGACAACCGGGTTTACTGGACTGTGTGGATTCGATGGCCTGGCACATCAGACCCACAGGAGTATAAGGCGCTCGTAGACACTGGTGCACAGTGTACCCTGATGCCATCAAGCTATAAAGGGGCAGAACCCATTTGTATTTCTGGAGTGACAGGGGGATCCCAAGAGTTAACTGTATTGGAGGCCGAAGTAAGCCTAACTGGGAATGAGTGGCAGAAGCACCCCATTGTGACTGGCCCAGAGGCTCCGTGCATCCTTGGCATAGACTACCTCAGGAGAGGGTATTTCAAGGACCGAAAAGGGTACCGGTGGGCTTTTGGTATAGCTGCCCTGGAGACGGAGGAAATTAAACAGCTGTCCACCTTGCCCGGTCTCTCGGAGGATCCTTCTGTTGTGGGGTTGCTGAGGGTTGAAGAACAGCAGGTACCAATCGCTACCACAACAGTGCACCAGCGGCAATATCGCACCAACTGAGGCTCCCTGATTCCCATCCATAAGCTGATTCGTCGACTGGAGAGCCAAGGAGTGATCAGCAAGACTCGCTCACCCTTTAACAGTCCCATATGGCCAGTGCAAAAGTCTAATGGAGAGTGGAGACTAACAGTAGACTACCGTGGCCTGAATGAAGTCACGCCGCCACTGAGTGCTGCCGTGCCGGACATGCTGGAATTTCAATACGAACTGGAGTCAAAGGCAGCCAAGTGGTACGCCACAATGGATATCGCTAATGCGTTTTTCTCCATCCCTTTGGCGGCAGAGTGCAGGCCACAGTTTGCTTTCACTTGGAGGGGTGTCCAGTACACCTGGAACCGACTGCCCCAGGGGTGGAAATACAGCCCTACCATTTGCCATGGACTGATCCACACTGCACTGGAACAGGGTGAGGCTCCGGAACATCTGCAATACATTGATGACATCATCGTATGGGGCAACACAGCAGAAGAATTTTTTGAGAAAGGGAAGAAAATAATTCAAATCCTTTTGAAATCTGGTTTTGCCATAAAACAAAGTAAGGTCAAGGGACCTGCACAGGAGATCCTGTTCTTAGGAATAAAATGGCAAGATGGACATCGTCAGATCCCAACGGATGTGATCAACAAAATAACAGCCATGTCCCCACCAACTAGCAAAAAGGAAACACAAGATTTCTTAGGCGTGGTGGGGTTTTGGAGAATGCATATTCCAAATTACAGTCAGATTGTAAGCCCTCTCTATCACGTGACCAGGAAGAAGAACGACTTCAAATGGGGCCCTGAGCAACGACAAGCCTTTGAACAAATTAAACGGGAGATAGTTCATGCAGTAGCCCTTGGGCCAGTCTGGGCAGGACAAGATGTAAGGAATGTGCTCTACACCGCAGCCGAGGAGAACGGCCCTACCTGGAGCCTCTGGCAGAAAGCACCAGGGGAGACTCGAGGTCGACCCTTAGGGTTCTGGAGTCGGGGATACAGAGGATCTGAGGCCCGCTATACTCCAACTGAGAAGGAGATATTGGCAGCATATGAAGGGATTCGAGCTGCTTCGGAAGTGGTTGGTACTGAAGCACAGCTCCTCCTGGCACCCCGACTGCCGGTGCTGGGCTGGATGTTCAAAGGGAGCATCCCCTCTACACATCACGCAACCGATGCTACGTGGAGTAAGTGGGTCGCACTGATCACACAACGGGCCTGAATAGGAAACCCCAGTCGCCCAGGAATCTTGGAGGTGATCACGGACTGGCCAGAAGGCAAAGATTTTGGAATATCCCCAGAGGAGGAGGTGACACGTGCTGAAGAGGCCCCACTGTATAACAGACTACCAGAAAACGAGAAGCAATATGCCCTGTTCCCTGATGGGTCCTGTTGCCTTGTGGGAAAGCATCGGAGGTGGAAAGCTGCTGTATGGAGTCCTATACGTCAAGTTGCAGAAACTGCTGAAGGAGAAGGTGAATCGAGCCAGTTTGCAGAGGTGAAAGCCATCCAGCTGGCCTTGGACATTGCTGAACGAAAAAATGGCCAGTACTTCATCTCTATACTGACTCATGGATGGTGGCAAATGCCCTGTGGGGGTGGTTGCAGCAATGGAAGCAGAACAACAGGCAGCGCAGAGGTAAACCCATCTGGGCTGCCACACTGTGGCAAGATATTGCTGCCCAGGTAGAGAACCTGGTTGTAAAAGTACGTCATGTAGATACTCACGTACCCAAGAGTCAGCCCACTGAAGAACATCAAAACAACCAGCAGGTGGACCAGGCTGCTAAGATTGAAGTGGCTCAGGTGGATCTGGACTGGCAACATAAGGGTGAATTATTTATAGCTTGGTGGACCCATGATGCCTCAGACCGCCAAGGAAGAGATGCAACATATAGATGGGCTCGTGATCGAGGGGTGGACTTGACCATGGACGCTATTGCACAGGTTATCCATGAATGTGAAACATGCACTGCAATCAAACAAGCCAAGCGAGTAAAGCCTCTTTGGTATGGAGGACTATGGCTGAAATATAAATATGGGGAGGCCTGGCAGATTGATTATATCACACTCCCACAAACCCGACAGGGCAAGCGCTATGTGCTCACCATGGTGGAAGCAACCACCGGCTGGCTGGAAACATACCCTGTGCCCCATGCCACTGCCCGGAACACCATCCTGGGCCTTGAAAAGCAAGTCTTGTGGCGACATGGCACTCCAGAAAGAATTGAGTCAGACAACGGGACTCATTTCCAAAACACCCTCATAGACACCTGGGCCAAAGAGCATGGCATTGAGTGGGTCTATCACATCCCCTACCATGCACCAGCCTCTGGGAAAATTGAACGATACAATGGACTGCTGAAGACTACACTGAGGGCAATGGGTGGTGGGACATTCAAGCATTGGGATACACATTTAGCAAAAGCCACCTGGTTTGTCAACACTAGGGGATCTGTCACTCGAGCTGGCCCTGCCGAATCCAAACCATTGCGTACTGTAGAGGGGGATAAAGTCCCTGTCGTGCATATGAGAAATATGCTGGGGAAGACAGTCTGGGTTACTCCTGCCTCTGGCAAGGGAAAACCCATCCGTGGGATTGCTTTTGCTCAAGGACCTGGTTGCACTTGGTGGGTGATGTGAAAGGATGGGGAAGTCCTGTGTGTACCTCAAGGGGATTTGATTCTGGGTGAAAATAGCCAATGAACTGAATTTTGATGTCAACTGTTACATGATATTGTATATCATTATTTCTATGGTTGCTATCAACGGTATAGCAGTGAAAATCACCCAGATTAACGAAGAATGAACTAACTCCGATGAAACCGAGCAAAGTGCAATGATGATAGAACTGGACGAGCGCAGCAGTACCGAAATGAGAACTGGCTTCAGGATGCAACAGCCCAACACCACACACCATCTCTCCTGCCCTGAAAGACTGTTATGACAGATGGAGCCCACAGTCATGGATTAAATGAACTCAATGGACATTTTAAAGGGATAGCCCATAGACCAAGGGAATGATATCTGTGTGTGTGTATATATATATGTGTATATATAAAAAGAAAGATAGTGGTGGTTAATTGAAATGTGTTTAAAAAAATGTGAGACCTAAGCATGACGTAAATGGTATAGAATAAGGGGTGGATACTGTCCTGGTTTCGGCTGGGATAGGGTTAAATTTCTTCCTAGTGCTGTGTTTTGGATTTAGTATGAGAAGAATGTTGATAACACACTGATGTTTTCAGTTGTTGCTAAGTGCCCTCCTAGTCCAAGGACAGCTCCCGTGCCTACTGACTGAGCTAGGTATACAAGATGGGAGGGAACATAATCAGGACAGCCAGCCCAGCTGGCTAATGGGGTATTCCATACCATGTGACGTCATGCTCAGTATATGAATGGTAGGCGTTATCCAGGAAGTACCGATCGCTACTTGGTTATTGGTCAGCGCGGGTGGTGAGCAATTGCATTGTGCATCACTCATTTTGTATATTCTATCATTATCATTGTTATTTTCCCTTTTTTCTGTTCTATTAAACTGTCTTTATTTCTACCCATGAGTTTTTCTCACTCTTACCCTTCCGATTCTCTCCCCGTCCCGCTGGGGGTGGGGGGAGTGAGTGAGCGGCTGCGTGGTATTTGGCTGCCTGCCAGGTTAAACCACGACAACTTTTAAACAAACTTCTTTCCTGTTTTGTAGAAAGTGCAGTCTGTGATAGGATTATAAAGAAGGATGAAGTTGCTCAAGAGAGAGGAGGTATTTGAGTCTGAATAATGAAATAATGTGTAAATATGTGTGGTGATAATACTAATGTGCAAAACTTATTAGGACACTTTGGAGGAAGATATATTTTAGAAATTTGACATTCTAAATGGCATCAGTCATAATCTTTTGCCTAACTAAAAAAGAATGGCTTAATTCAGCACATAGCAATCTATCAATCCATACGGCATGAATGATTGTGTGGAAGGGCCTTAGTTATATCAGAGAGAGCAGTGTGTGTAACTGCTTGTCGTACAGGGACTTAGGTATGTAAAGACAGCAGCAGAAACTGGAGCTATGAATATGTTTAGGAAGACAGGTATTTATAACAAAAAATACATAGTATAAACATCGCAACTGGATGTTACAGAGCTGTGGGAAAGTAATGGTACATATGGAAAGTAACTGGTAACAATTCAAAGCCTCACACTTCTTTCTCGCATGTGGAACTTCAGTTTCTTTAAAATAAACACACAAAAATCCTCTTCATTTGAGCAGTTTTATAAGTGTGGGCTACATACAAAAGATTTACTCCAGAGCTCTTATTCCCCAGTAGTTTTCCTTCTCCTTCCTCTGATCCTCTACATGTTATCTAAGTGCTTATTCTCAAGGCCTGGTACTTCTAAAAGGGTGTTGGTTATCTGAGATGCAGGCTACACCCATGAAAATATAACATGGTATATAGGAGCATTGAATAATAAAATTAGTTTGGAAAGATAATCTTGCATCTAAGTAAATCATCTAAGGAGAGGAGAAATCTCTAAATACAGGCTGAAATTGAGAACTTATCATAGTCAAAGGGCACTTTCACCATGGTTGTCTCTGAGACAAGGATATCATTCATAATATTTTCTCAAAAAAATGAATCTGAGAAATTTTACAAGCCACGGGCAAGAACATCTGTAGTAGTTCAGTGTCTCTAAAATAGGGAGTCAGGTTTTATTCCTACTTTGACTTGCTCTGGTTGAAAAAGAAATCTGAATCCTGTCAACCAAGTGATGGAGACATTGATTTCCCTTCCTATCTCATAAGGCCTCATGAATAGCTAATATTTATGCTGTTGCATCTGTGTTCATGTAATATTTATGTTTATAATACTGTTTGTAACAAGTACATACTAAATTTGTAAAATAGTTTAAGCCTGAACTGAATATTTTAATAATTAAACAATAGGTAACTCTGAATTCAACATGCTGTACAACTTCAAAAAATCAACAGTGGAGAGAAAACTAGAATTAAATATATGCCACAAAGTTAGTATTTTTGTGGTATTGTAATCACTTAAAATTAGGTTATCTGAAAGACTTTTGTTTGGAAAGGATAACAGACTTTATAATATCTTAGTTTTCATTATCTTGCCTACAGAAAAATTAAAAACATCTGAAAAGGTTCCACAGAAAAGTTTACACTTTCAGCATACTGCTATCTGAAAATCAGTGCATTTATCATTCCAGAATTAGGTATACACACAGAATTACTGCTATTTTAATTAATGTTTTCTATGGGTGACACTTTATCTGTGACTCTAAACCAGATTGTAAAAAGTTTGTTAATCATTAGTAAGTTAGAAGTTTTTACGGAGAGACTAAATGAATTGCTCAGAGTGGATAACTAATCAAACAATAGCTTCACTCCCTGCACTGAAAAATTTAAACTGGGTTTTGCAGTTTTCCTTGTCAGCATCTAGTTTTATTTTCTGAAATATTAGCAATTATTGAAAACATACTGGTACAAGTTGTTGCTAGGCAGGAAGTGAGACATTTTAGGAAAGAAGAGATTTGCCAGTATGGATTGTTTTGTTATCAGTATGATTATTAACATCAGATACCAACACATCCTGTCTGAACCTTACCAGTTCAGACCTTCCTTTTGACTTCCTTGAGAGGTACCTTGATGTTCTCCTTCATCCCATCCTACCATATCTCTTATGATTGTAAAAATGTTCTCTTCACAACATTGATAATTATTACCTCATCTTTACAGGCAGTAAAATGCCTTTTTCTAGAGAAATCTATAAGCATTTTTCTCTATTAGTATTGTCCTGAGCAGGACCAGATGACATGGTGATAACACCTGCATCCTGCCTACACTGTAGCCTCCACTGTTAGAAACACCAATAGAGCTGCATTAGTGGAAGGAAAACAACAAACAAACAAAAAAATCCCATACAGACATTTCTTTAAGGTTGTGGCATATATTTGCTGGAATTTCTACATACAATTTAATTTCCCCTCTTACCTTGACTGATACAAGTGGTCAGACATCAGCTACTGCAGAATGGTCTTGTCCACCTTCTTACTCTGGGAACATGTATATTTTTAGCACATTTTTCTCATGCCCTACTTAATTCCCACAGTCATTTCTGCTTCTAATCCAAAGTTTTTCTTCATTTTTACAACGTACTGTAGTCTTGCATTTGAGAAACGGCATTTCAAGAGACCGCTAGATACCCTCCATTAAAAAAATACAGGTAAAATTAACATTCCACAGTCTCATCACTGAAGTAAATGATTTTTGGAACCACAGTTTTAGACATCAGATTTCCAAATTTGAAATAGACTTAATGTAGCAAAAAAAAGTGGAAAAGTAAAGTGTATAGCAGGTAAGTTAACAAAGTGGTAAAGCAACAGCATTAAAAAAAGTAGTCAGTGTTGAGCAAAGAAGTGATTTTTCCATCTTTTAATTATGTGTGTCACCTGCTGCCAAATTTGGGCTTGTGCCAGGAGCTAGCTGACATTTGAAAATATATTTAGTATAATGTAAGAAAGAGTATAGGAGCATTCTGTATATTAAGAATGAGGGAGAGTTGGATCTGGGAAGACCACGTGTAATGGAAAAATTAAGAGCTGAGAGTGGTCCAAAAGATTTGTGAAACATGATTTGCCTCTAAAAAGCCAAGTTCACACTTCCCCCATACCAGTATTTATCCATGTGTCCATTATTTGTATGTTTTAGCATTGTTTCTACCAATTTGCCTGCAGTGAACATCAGACTTTCTAGGCTATGGTTCCAGCTGTACTGGGAAAATTGTTAATAATAATAATTTTATCTGATGATGATTATGTTGTGATATGGGAATTACGTGAGTTTTACAAGATGAAAAAAGAAAAATTATTTAGAATTTTTTCTTGAATTAAAGCAGGTAACATCATTTCAATTACAGTGATTAAAATAATGGCTTTACACAAAATTTTACAGAAATGCACTGAGAACCAAGCCTTAGTCAACTGCATTTAGTGGCAAACTTATTAATCAACACAATGTTTAAAATTTTGGTTATATATCATAACAGGTATAAATACTGCCACTCAGAACTAATAACCAGTTTATGCTCTTCTGCAATGTGATTTAAGTCCTGATTTTTAAGACTGGCAAATGTGAATTGTACTTTCTTAATGTGTTCTTACAAATTCCATAAATACAACTATGAATTAATTATTCTCATACTGTGGCTATTCTGTTTTACATCTAGCTGACTATTTGCATGAATGAACAAGTTCCTTATCATGTTTCTCTCTTAAGTAGACTCAGTGCATACCATTGTGCACGTAATCATTTTTTAAATCAATTCATAGAATCCGATAATCTATTGGTTATACAGTGATAAACACACACATATTCTTTATTTCCATTTTGAACCAAATCACTTATTTACTAGTACTTTTGGGTACCCTTGACATACTAAATTTTTCCATTAAAAAAGAAATGGATTGCACTGCAGATAGAGATGTCTGTAAAATAACTGTGTCATAGCCTCTCTGTGATACTGCTGAACTGGCCACTGGAGAAAGGACATCCCTTGTTTCAGACCCAGTCACTGTTGTCTGTTGTACGGTGTTACTGTAAAGCTTGGAATTTTCTTCCCAGCAACATTTTGGCTTGGGCAATTTCAAATATCTGGGAGCTACATAATATCAGATTTCTAGTTAGAAACATTCAGCTTTCTGAATGAGAGCCACATTCATGCTACAGTGATTCACTCATGTCTGATTTTCAACCCTTTATGTGCCTTCCAGTCCTTTAACATTAGGTCCTTTCATTGCTTCCTGCCGCTGTTGGCACTATCAACATCTCTTCCTTAACTCCTGGGATCTGGCTCTTTCATTCCTTTCATCTCAGCTAATTTCCAGTTTTCTAGGCTGAAGTATGGAATCTGTTTTCTAATTCTCATTCTCGATCATTAAAAAATCTAGCGAGTTTGTATGAAAGAGAATATACTTCTTGTTGTTTATAACAGTTACTTGTTAGTACAGAATGCCAGCAATCTTTACTGACAAATATGAAAGTGAGAAAACAACTCCCTCACCCAAAATAGTTTACAGTTTAGATAAACAGTCAAGGGAAGAAGGACTAAATGAGAAAGAACAGGAAAGTAGAACAATTGAGCAGTTCAGTTAAATTCTTATGTGCTTGTTCCCTATTTTTTTCTTTGTAGTTTTTTTTTGTTTGTTTGTATTTTTTGTTGGTTTGGGTTTTGGTTTTTTTTTGCTTAGAAGTTTAAAAATGCAGAGTATTTTGTTTTCTCTTACTAGTTTGTGAACATTTCATTGTGAGGGGTTCTGACATGTGGGCCTTTAAGGCTATAATCAAGATATTAAAGAGGAAAAAAATCCTCTTTTTTCTATTAGAGAATTTAAAAGGTTTATGTAGCAAAAGAGAAGCAAATATATCTAGCAAGCTATTATTTTGATTGTGGAGGTCTATAATCTATTGATGTTAGTACCCCAGACAAATCTTATTTCTACAGACTATTAGAGTATTCAAACTTGGTAGGGGAGCAACAGTTACTTTAGTGTTCACTATGAGACTTTCATTTTTCAAATAAACTTACTCTTTCAAAGAAACTTTTTTAGGATTCATGTACACTCCTAAATTATGTCAGTTTCTGCTGATATAATTTAGAGCAGACGCATTCTGAACGTGTCACAGGAAAGGGTAAAAACAGTTTACAATTGTCTTAAAGCATCGTATACAGTCTGTGCTATGCCCCAAATGGATAAGACTGCAGATACTAGGTCCATGGCCAGGACATATCCAAAGATGTTTCTATTTAGGGTAGTTTCCATACCAAGATTTTTATGTAATCACATCAAAATGATGAAGAAAGTTTCCCCCCAGTAAAATCTCAGGGAAGGTTAATGGTGCAAATACTGCCTGCTTTCCTGCAAAGATGAATTGCTCAGTGGGCATAGTACAGCCTCAGCTGGAGCAAAGAAGTTTAATTTGCATACTGCATGCCTGCAGTGATGAACAGCCCTCAGAATTTGGAAGAACAATGTGGTGTGTCTTACCCAGGAAAAAGCTTATTTAAAAATTGTATTGTTACATTTTAGTAGCTGCTACAGACAGTGTGATTCCCCTCTAGTCTGATCAACAAAAGAGCTTGTTAAATGGTAACTAACTGCTTTGATTTCTATTTCACTGGCTAAGTGCATGTCCTGCTAGGGAATCTTATGGATTGAAATGTGGATTTTCAGAGAAATTTCTTGCTCACAATTCTGCGACCATTTAATTTTCCTAAGTTTTCCTAGGACTCTGAGTAACTATTGCTTCAGACATAACAGATGTACTGTACTATTATTACCAAATCATATTATTTACCTCCTAGAATGTTCATAAATGATTCATTGAACAAGACAAAAAAAAAATACATTAAAATGAACAATACATTAAAATAACATTCAAATTAAGTTGCACTTTCCACAAAAGATACATTCTAATTTATATTAGTAAGTTAAATATCTTACTAAAACAGTAATTAAAGGAACTCTCAAAAAGAAACAATGGGCTTAAAAGGTTTTCATGTTGGGCTGTAAATGATCTTAAGAGAAATTAAATGAAAGTGTAAGGAGTCTTTTGAAATTGTACCAGACACTCCATTCGTTGTAGCTGATATATTTTAGAATTACAGGTCTATAAAACAACTTCAAAATATTTTTTTTCTAAGGTAACAAAATCATAATAATATAAATATATTTTCACACTGGGATAGGTATTTGGTGATAGGCTAATAATGACATTACCATAGCTTGACATTTTCCCAGCATTATTGAGTTGTTGAAAAATTTTGCATCTAAGATTTGCATCAGACATTTTCTCATTTTGAAAAAGTTCTATTACCCTTAATATTAATAAATTATATTTTTTTTATGTGGATGATTTGCTTTAGTGTTACAGGTTTGCCAGGTTTAAAAAACATGCTAACATTTTGCACTGTTTGGAAACCTAGTCGGTAAAGCACCCTTTTGTGCAGTGAGAACAAAAACAAATTAAGCAGATAAAAACTAACTGTCCAAGATGAATTAAATTGAATTTAATAGGAATAGGGCTGAGTTTATGTTTTATTTACAAACCACTATGTTAAGTAATTTCTTCTAGTATGGTATACTTATGCAAAAAGTATCAAAATAAAGATGAAAAGCTGGAAATCTTATTACCTAATCAAGATTATGATCTGTTTGGCCTAACAGTGACTTCATAGGATAAGTCTCATGATTGAAATATGAATATAGAATGGTAAACCTTATTAGGAAGGACAGACAGAAGAAGAGGAATAAGATATTACCCCGTATATTGAGGCATACATGCTTGCTCTGAGAGGCAGAATCTGTCAGGAGATAAACCTGTTTAAAGTCCATAGTGGTGATAAAAGGGAAAAATAACAAAGGTGCTTTCATGTTTAGTCAAATATAGAACATCAACCCAAGGCGATGAGATCATTTCAGACTAGGCTGAACTTTGGTAGAAGTATAGCATGTAGCAGGATGCAAAGTATGGACAAGTTCTTGGAACATATTGGCCAAAGTTTTGATTCAGACAGTAAGAAGGAAAACGGTGAAGTGCATCTGAGATTGAAATCATGGTTATAGAGTTATTTGAGAATTTGAAGGTGAAAAGCAACACTGGTGATTGTGGTCATTAAATTCTAGAATTCATGACTCCTAGGAAGAGAATAAAAATACCATTAGTAAACAAAATCCCATAGGAAAGGATTCTAATGGAAAAAAGAGTTCAGGAATGCCAGCAGACACTTAGAAAAAAAATATTAAGGGCATAAATGAAAAATATTTCAAAGTGAAGGAGGTTGGAATAATCAAATGCAAAATGCAGGGTGGAGAATGACAAATCTGTAAAGAAAGATCAGGGAGTACTAGTAGGTATCCCGAATATCTGTCAGCACTGTCATGCTACTGTCCAATAATCAAGCACAATATTTAGATGCTTAAATAAGAATATCCTCAGTAAGATATATGAAGTAATATGTCCACTGTATTTGAAACTGATAAAGCCTAAACTGGAGTATTTTGTTCAGTTTTGATCACTGTATTTCAAGAAAGTTGTGGACAACTGGAGAAAACCTACAAAGGATCAATGAGAATAACCTGCTGGAAAACATGACCCGCCTAACAACTTTGAATGAATTCAGGCTGTTCAGCCAAAAGAAGGATGGCTTGAGGAAGCTTTCAGAACTGTGTTCAAATATGCAAAGTGTATCTGAAAATGGCAAGGGGAACACCATTGTTTGCTCTGGATGGGACAAGAAATAACAGCTCAGTTTGCAGGAAGGAAAATTTAAGTTAAGCATTAGAGAAAAGAAATCCAACATTTTCACACTGAGGTAGTTAAATACTGGAGTAGATGGCCTGGTCAGATTGTAGAATCTCTGTCACTGAAGGTTTAAGGACAGGTGCAGTGAATAGTTTAGATCTTGTCTTTGGGCAAGAGAATGGACTAAATGAGTTTCCTTTCAATTCTTTATGATTCTTAGATTTTATATCTACTTTACAGAATAAAGTCAGCTATGAGAAGAAGGTACAGAGTAGTGGCAAGGTAAATAAACATAGTTTTTATCTGAATGATTGTCCTCTATTAATGCAGGTAAAGATTTGCATTGTGATTTTAAAAGCAGAAGACCTGCATTTTTAGGTTCCAGCTGGAATGTGAGTTTGCAAGAAAGAATATAAACAAATTCCATCTCCCTAATGAGACATTGATGATGAACATGTTTTTTGTGGCCTATATGAATGTATTTCCTCCAAGTAACCTGTAGATCCACAGTAATATAAGGAAGGTAAAGCCAGAATTCTTTCTCAAGGAGGACTGATTTGATGTAGTCTTTTGATTTAAAACCCTTCAGATTATACCTATCTTTAAATAATTTATTTCTAATGAATCTGCATTAGGTAACAGCTGCAGAGCATCACTTGTAAATCTGATTCCCTGGCCGCTGCAGTGGCTGTCTTGAGGCTGGTCTTGACTGTGGTACTACATTTAGAATATCAAACTATATTAAATGAAATTTAAAGTATGGCGCTGCAGTCAAGAAGCTCTTTGGCCATTAACACTATGCACATTAGTGAATAATAAATTTTATTGCCTCTTAACTTTTTTTTTTTTCCCACAGACTACAGCAACTCATAGATGATACAAGTCCTTCTCAAGTTAAAAACAGTAAGGAGTTTGCTATCAAAAATTGCCTTTGATTTATTGATTTGCTTTTGATACTTTCTGCTTTATTATTATATTTACTTTATTATTAATGAGCTACATTTCAGATGTTATGAGAGTGGTGTGGTAGCTGTGATGGTTTAAGGATATAAGCTAACCTGGAATTGTCCAAGGTAATCATGGGTTGTAGATTTTAAATCCAATAGTGATGATGATGACTTTCCTGCGTAAGCATTGGAAGTAGCTCCCACTGGTTAGTCTGCTTTCTTTTCTTGTGTGTGTTGGGTGGATTTTATTTCAAATAACACATTTCAGTGTCTTCTGTGTTTTATTTAAGGTATGTATTATGGTTGTGGTATAGTTTTGCTCTGTGTATTTGATGCATTTGCTTGATGAATCACTCAGGGATGATAAGGGGCTTGACCTAAAATCCAATACTGTCAGTAAGAATTTCCTATGCACTTAAAAGGAAATAGAGCTAGGCTCTAAAGAAGATAGCATGGCTTCTAGAGCAGCTATTATTCCAACAAACTATTACAATTTTGCTCTTATGTTGTATAACACAGCCTTTGTATGTTTGTGATATTAGGAAAGACAAGGAGTATAGGGGTCATCTCCAGAATGGAAATTCACTTTTTCCAAGTTCATGATTTTTATTTCTGCTGTTTAACGTTTTCCAAGGAAGGGTAACCATAAAAGGAAATCCAGACTAATCTGATTTTATTTCTTTGTATATTTGATACAGGTTTTTTGTGCCTACAGTGGACCAGTTGAAGCAAATGACTAAGTACCTATATTTAACTTATTTTGTATTTTACTTTTCACAAATGTAGAGGATGCATCTTGAAGAAGTACAGGAGGAAACATTTTCTAGAGAATTATGTAGCAACTCAGTTCTGTTGCATTTTCTGAAGTGAAAAAAATGGACAGTATTCTCATGTCATATTCTTTTAGTTTTTACTTATTGCAGTAAAAACAACCACTGCCTGTCCTCTAGAGGTTTTATTACTAGCACCTGTCCTGCTCCGCTGGATTACAGATGTATGGGAAAGCTGATTTCAGTCTTCACCCCAGCAACATTCACAGTCTCTTCTGCCCAACAAGTATCTACTCCTTCAGGCAGCATCCATTATGCTTTCTCTCCTCTGGTCCCTGTGATTGGGAAAAATTCTTGTGACAAAACCAATGAAGTAATTTGTTTCACAGTTCTTTTCCAAATCTTTTCCCACGATGCTTATAATGACTATACTGTGCTCATTTTTAGCAACAGTTATATCATTTTGAATAACTGTTTCTTGTTTAACTGCTACTTTGTTGCCCCTTTCCTTGCACCCACCTTATCTATTTAATTTCCTTGTATTTGAAGGTAATACTGTAATCTTTTTGAAACAGGTAACGTCTTTATTTTTGCTCATTACTTAGGACCATGATCAAGGCTGTTGGGTGGTAGATAACCCAGATAATAATAGTAAACAAGAAAAGAGACCTTGTTGGTTTCAGTAGGACTTCAAATCATGCTTTACATGATTTGAATATCTGGTCTGAAAACTTACCTAATCATATTCCTTTTGGGGCGTCTTCAGTGTTTTTCCAGGGATAAAGTTAGCAAGTTTGGGTGCATTAGCACTTAGTTAAATTTGATTCAAATTAATCTGTAAATCCTAAACTTGCATATGAAAAGAATTAGTTTCTCTGTAGAAAAGTGACACATATTTAAAAGTAAACCTTGATAAACCTTATCAGGTTTTTATTTCCCTTCATCATCATCTGATTTTCTCAATGTCCACAATGCCTTTCCTTTAAGGTGGTGTTTCTTTAAAAAAGTGCTTTCTACAACACTATTCTATCATTAGGCCATGGTATTGGTTCAATATTCACTTAGCATCATCAAATTAATTAAAGGTGCACCTTCATTAGTTTTTTAGTTTTGAAGCAACCATCTCACTTAGCTTTGGTCTGCATTGCAAAACAGTCTCAGAGAATGCTGAACCAGGATGTGCATGCCAGTGCACCTAACGCAGTCTAACCACTAATGGTCATTCAGTTCACGGGACTGAGGCCTGCAAAACAGACAGAAAGGACATTGGTCCTCAGCATCGATGATTTCACTGCACAAATGGACTCCTATTGCCCTGTGCTACTTGCTAACACAGACAGCACTCGTTTCATTCTTTGAAGTGTTGGGCTTCTCAAGTAATCTTGTGATAAAGGTACAAGAGTGAGAGTGAAAACATGTCTTTTTCAGTCCCACTAATTTATAAAAAAATATGTAAATTTTTGCTTGCAGTGATGGGCAATTCACTTGATACCTCCATATTTCATAAGAGAGATCTAAATATGTGCTCTTTGTACATAACCATTCCAGTTAAGTACAGCTTATCATTGTTTAATCCCTATTGCTTTTTCTGGTTGCTATATTATGAAGGTTTTTGCTAATAAGTACTTCAGAAATTAAGGTTTTGATCTCTCATATCCCTACTCTCACTCATCTGTGATCATATATTAATGATATTTTTTAAAAATCAAGTCCCCAAAAAGTTCTGTCATTCAGCATCTCCATTGTGTCCATTTGTTTATTTGTCCTCTGGACTACAACTTAAATCTGTGGATTCATATTGCCTCCACTTCTGCTGCAGTTCTTATTCATTCCATGACTATTACCTATTGTCAACCTTGCAGTTCTCCCTTTAAAACAATCCTTTAAAAAAGCCCTTCCTAAATTTTGGGAAACAAACTACTTAGCTACTTGGGGAGACTGACCATATTAGTTTATTTAATCCTCTTGTATTTTTGTAGAGTACTAATTTTTTTGAATCTATATAACAATCCCCTCCCCTGGTCCAATTTTTGTATCCATCTCTTATTTTTATTCCCTCTGCTTCTCTGATCTTATCCTCTTCTCAGTAATTCTTGCACCTGTGAGAGAGGAGATGTCACTAGTGACAGTGCTTTATCCCCCAGGAAACTAAATCTTTGGATCTCACTTTAGAGCCGTCTGTTTGTCTTTTGGCCTTTCCTTATTGTTTCATAATATTATACATATTATGAATATTACAAAACAGCAAGGAGTGGATGAAGACTATATTATATTACAAAGTGAAATTCAGTGCTTGGACACATAGAAAGATTACATTATCTGTTCAAAAAATCAGATTTTTTTTTTATTGGACATCCACTGCAAGCACTGATAATGTCTGATGCAAATGACTTGGCTAATGAAGCTCTGATATTTCCATTTTCTCGTGTGTTTTTCTTTATCAATAATATAATTTTACTGTAGTTATTTTATTATAATTTATAAGGAGATTACTGCAAAGGAATTTTGAAAGAACTTTGTTGTTTGAAAGGATTAATTTTTTTCTACCATCATTTTCTGAGAAATGGATTTCTTCAGGTCCACCTTCTGAAAAGATAAATGGCTTTTTATTTTTAAAGACAATAACATTTTATTCAAGAAAGTATGATTTTTCAAATATAAGCTAAAAACAGAATCCTTTTCTTCTGTTAATAACTTATTTGGGAAAAGACGCAAAAGTAAGGGTGGAGTAACATTACCTACAAGACTTCACCTAAACATAATGGTATGAAGTTTCTGCAGAGTTACTGCTTACTGGTTTTGTTGCAGGTCAGTCCCATTCCTTCCTACTCTCCCACACTGGGAAATGCTGTACACAACCATAACAAAACAATGATCCCCATTCCTACAGCAGTTACAGCAGGGTAACTAAGGAGACTGAGGTAATTAAGAATAATGCACGTGAGAAACACTTTCAGTTAGGGCCTGAGAAAAGCAAAAATTGTTCCTGAATAAGAAAAATAATAATCATCATGTTTATCTTCATATACATTTGGTTTTGCCTCACTAAAATTAATGAGTCAATTTTCAATCTGGAAGTTTAGGTGTATTCCCTGATTACCCAACTTTTCCACAGGTAACATATTTGTGTCAAAAATTTCAAAGGATTTAATGAACTTCAGGTAAATATCATGACAGACCATTGTCTTTGAGTTAAAACTCTGTGACAGCTTCCGATCCTGCTCATGTTAACCAGAATGACTAAAACTCCATGAACTTCAATGATGTAAGTTAGGGCCCTAAGAACATATTTAGAATACCAATGTACTTGTTGATTATGAATATGGCTTTGTGTTTAACTCCACTGAAGACTTGCATACTCTTCTTAACTGGATATTTATTCAAGTAGAATGTTGTAGATCATCACATATTTTGAGTGACAGCTGTTCTAATGTGGTAGGATGTTTCTCTTAGAAGTTCTTCTAAGACAAGTAGGATAGGAAGATTTAACTGGATATAATTTTAATATAAATCTTACTATATACTGCATTGTGTTCAATGTCTTTATTCTGTAAGCTAAGAAAATGGCATTATTAAAAATTTTTTACAGACAAAATTAATATCTTATCTTCTAAATACCTTAGTCCTTTAAAATATTGTTGAAAAATAGATTACCTTTCTGTTTATATTTACAGTTATCAAAACCTCCCATACAAATTAGCAAATCATGGTGTTTCTGAAGATTCTGTTGCTGAGCCTGTAATTCAATGAAGGAAATAATTATCAAGAATAAAATCATTCTATTTATCAGCTGCATGAAAAATTAGAAGGCAGTTTATAAGTGTTTCTTCTTGTATTTAATGATGCAGGTAGTAAAAGATCTTCACCTTGAGAATTTAAAGGAGAAATTATCATGAGACACTCACATGCTGAAATCTTGAACACAATAAATCCTATCACCAGAACAGAGCATTAGCTTTCTAATCAGACAAGATTAGGTAGAGTTCAGTGTTGAAGCTCCTGATTATAGCTAAGTAAGTAATGTAATCTGCCTTAAGTGGAAATTGCTGAAGGGATTTAAAGAGAAGGTGCCATATCTATGTATCTGCTAACTGGATCCCTGTATTATCAACACTGTTTCCAGCACAAATCCAAAACATAGCCCCATACTAGCTACAATGAAGAAAATTAACTCTATCCCAGCCAAAGCCAGCACACTAGTGCATGCTTCTTTTCTGTTGCTCTGCTCATGACTCACGTGGTTGTGGTGGGTTGACCTTGGCTGGCCGCCAGGTGCCCACGAAGCCGCTCTATCACTCCCCCTCCTCAGCAGGACAGGGGGGAGAAAATAAGATGAAAAACACGTGGGTCGAGATAAAGGCAGTTTAATGAAGAAAAGCAAAGGCCACGCGTGGAAGCAAAGGAAAACAAAAAGAAATTATTCTCTACTTCCCATCAGCAGGTGATGTCCAGCCACTTCCTGCGAAGTAGGGCCTCAGTACGCATAGCGGTTGCTTTGGAAGACAAACGCCTTAATAACGAATACCCCCCCTCCTCTTCCTTTCTCTTAGCTTTTATTGTTGAGCACGATGTCATATGGTATGGAATATCCCTTTGGTCACTTTGGGTCAGCTGTTCTGGCTATATCCTTTCCCAACCTCTTGCCTCCCAGCCTACTGGCCTTTTGTTGGAGAGACAGCCTTGATGCTGTGTGAGCACTGCTCATCAATAGCCAAAACACTGGTGTGTTATCAAGACTGTTCTAGCTACAAGTACAAAGCACAGCACTATGAGGGCTGCTATGGGGAAAGTTAACTCCATCCCAGCCAGACCCAATCTAATCTCCACCCCTTATTCCATACCATTTGCGTCATGCTCAAGTCCCACATAATTTAATACATTTATATATCTTCTAACTATCCCATTGTATCTAATTCTCATTACTGAAATCCCTTCTTACCAACACTTACAACTTATACTACATACTTAAACCATCTTTATACCCAACATACAGATGTATACATTCTCATTAACTACTATCCCCTGTCCCTTAACAAATACATATTATTCTCCCATTCCATGGGCTTCTGCCACTCCCCCAAATGTTCATAAGAACAGGCTATGACTTGGGCCCCATCTGTCAAGATGGGCGCTCAGGACAGGAGAAGCAGCATGTTCGATTGTTGGGTGCCAACACCAGATTGGTTTGGGTCATCATTGCACTCGCCTGGTTCCTTGCGAAGCTCATTCTTTGTCAGTTCAGGTAGTTCCTGCTACATTACTTCCCACAACATACAACTCACATCACAGATTATTTTTTCCCCAAGGTTAAATCTCCTTGAGGCACACACTGGATCTCCCCATCCTTCCGCATTATCCACCAAGTACACCCAGGTCCTTGAGCGAAGACAATCTCGTGAATGGGTTTGCCTTTTCCCAAGGGAGGAACAATCCACACCACCTTCCCCAACCACTTCCCTATGCAGTACGGGGACCTTGTCTCCTCCCACAGTATGTAGGGGCTTTGTTTGGGCAGGACCAGGACAGTTAGCAGATCCTCTGGTGTTAGCCAACCAAGTGGCTTCTGCTAAATTTATATCCCAGTGCTTCCATGCCCCATTGCCCAATGCTTTCAACATAGTCTTTAACAGTCCGTTATATCTCTCAATCTTTCCAGAGGCTTGTGGGTGATAGGGGATGTGATACACCCAGTCAATGCCATGTTTCCTGGCCCAGGAGTTTATGAGGTTATTTTGGAAATGAGTCCCATTGTCTGACTCAATTCTTTCTGGGGTACCATGTCGCCACAGAATTTGCCTTTCAAGGCCTAAGATGGTGTTTCGGGCAGTGGCATGGTTGCAGGGTATGTTTCTAGCCACCCGGTAGTCGCTTCCACCATGGTGAGTATGTAGCACTTGCCTTGGTGTGTTCATGGCAGTGGTCCAATATAGTCAATTTGCCAGGCCCCGCCATATCGAAAACCCAGCCACCGCCCTCTATTCCAGGGAGACTACTTGCATGGCTCACTTGATTGCAGCACATGTTTCACATTCATGGGTGACCTGTGTGATGGACTCCATGGTCAGGTCCACCCCTCGATCACGAGCCCATCTGTATGTTACATCTCTCCCTAGATGTCCCGATGTTCCATGGGCCCATCGAGCTATGAATAGCTCACCCTTATGCTCCTAGTCCAGGTCCACCTGAGCCACTTCAATTTTGACAGCCTTGTCTACTTGTTCGTTGTTTCGGTGTTCTTCAGTGGCGTGGCTTTTGGGCATGTGAGCATCTACATGACATACCTTTAGAGCAATGTTTTCTACCTGGGCAGCGCTGCCTTGCCGCAATGCTGCAGCCCAGATGGGTTTACCTCTGCGCTGCCAATTGGTCTTCTTCCATTGCTGCAACCACCCCCACAGGGCATTTGCCACCATCCATGAGTCAGTATAGAGATAGAGTACTGGCCACTTTTCTCATTCAGCAATCTGTAGAGCCAGCTGGATGGCTTTCACTTCTGCAAACTGACTTGACTCACCTTCTCCTTCAATGGCTTCAACAACTTGTCGTGTGGGACTCCACACAGCAGCTTCCCACTTCCGATGGTTTCCTAAAACATGACAGGATCCCTTGGTAAACAGAGCATAATGCCTTTCATCTTCTGATAACTCATTGTATGGTGGTGCCTCTTGGGCACAAGCCACCTCCTCAGGAGATGCTCCAAAATCTCTGCCTTCTGGCCAGTCCATGATCTCTTCCAGGATTCCTGGGTGGTTGGTTTTCCCCAATCGAGCCCGTTGCGTGAGCAACGCTACCCACTTACCCCATGTAGCATTGGTTGTGTGATGTATAGAGGGGACCCTCCCTTTGAACATCCAGTGTAGCACAATCGTGGTGCCAAGAGGAGCTGTGCTTCAGTACCAACAATTTCAGAAGCAGCTTGAACGGCCTCATATGCTGCTAGTATCTCTTTTTCAGTTGGGGTGTAGTGGGCTTCTGATCCTCGGTACCCCCTTCTCCAAAACCCTAGAGATCGACCTAGGGTTTTTCCTGGTGTTTTCTGCCAGAGGCTCCAGGTGAGACCGTGCTCCCCACCTGAAGTGTAGAGCACATTTTGCACAGCTGGTCCTGTATGGAAAAGCCCAGGAGCTACTGCACGAGCTATCTCCTGTTTGATCTGCTCAAAGGCTTGTTGTTGCTCACGGCCCCACTCAAAATAGTTCTTCTTTTGGGTCACTTGATAGAGAGGGCTCACAAGCTGAATATAACCTGGAATATGCATTCTCCAGAATCCCAGAAGGCCTAGGAAAGCTTGTGTTTCTTTTTTGTTAGCCGGTGGAGACATAGTTGCTATCTTGTTGATCACATCCATAGGGACATGATGACGTCCATCCTGCCATTTTACTCCCAAAAACTCTATCTCCTGTGCAGGTCCCTTGACCTTACTTTGTTTTATGGCAAAACCAGCTTTCAGAAGAATCTGAATTACTCTTTTTCCCTTCTCAAACAATTCTTCTGCTTTTTTGCCCCACACGATGATGTCATTGATGTATTGTAGATGTTCAGGGGCATCACCCTGTTCCAGTGCAGTTTGGATTAGTCCATGACAAATGGTAGGGCTGTGCTTCCACCCCTGGGGCAGTCAGTTCCAGGTGTATTGGACGCCCATCCACGTGAAAGCAAACTGTGGCCTGCACTCTGCTGCCAAAGGGATGGAGAAGAATGCATTAGCAATATCAGTTGTGGCATACCACTTGGTTGCCTTTGACTCCAGTTCGTATTGAAGTTCTAGCATGTCCGGCATGGCAGCACCCAATGGTGACGTGACTTCTTTCAGGCCACGGTAGTCTACTGTTAGTCTCCACTCTCCATTAGACTTTCGCACTGGCCATATGGGACTGTTAAAGGGTGAGCGAGTCTTGCTGATCACTCCTTGGCTCTCCAGTCGACGAATCAACTTATGCATGGGAAGCAGGGAGTCTCGGTTGGTGCGATATTGCCGCCGGTGCACTGTTGTGGTAGGGATTGGTACCTGTTGTTCTTCAACCCTCAGCAACCCCACAACAGAAGGGTCCTCCGAGAGACCGGGCAAGGTGGACAGCTGTTTAATTTCCTCCGTCTCCAGGGCAGCTATACCAAAAGCCCACCGGTACCCTTTTGGGTCCTTGAAATACCCTCTCCTGAGGTAGTCTATGCCAAGGATGCACGGAGCCTCTGGGCCAGTCACAATGGGGTGCTTCTGCCACTCATTCCCGGTTAGGCTCACTTCGGCCTCCAATACAGTTAACTCTTGGGATCCCCCTGTCACTCCAGAAATACAGATGGGTTCTGCCCCTTTATAGCTTGATGGCATCAGGGTGCACTGTGCACCGGTGTCTACGAGAGCCTTATACTCCTGTGGGTCTGATGTGCCAGGCCATCAAATCCACACAGTCCAGTATACCCAGTCATCCCTTTCCTCCTCCTGACCCTCTATTCCTGTTCCTGGTCAGAGTATTCACTGTCTGACCCTTGCAGAAGTCCCCTCACTAGGATCAAGGGAGGTGATCTTAGTCCTTCTATGTCTGGGAGATCGCTGATTGTCGTCTTGTGTCTCTACAGCAACTAAGCTGACAGCCTTCTTGGGTGGCCCCTTCTTAACAGCTGTCTTCCCTTTCAGTTTGTGTACATGGGCTTCCAGCTTAAAGGTGAGTTCACCATCCCACTCCCTCATGTCCTCCCCTTGGTCACTCAGGAAGAACCAGAGTGCGCCATGCGGCATGCACAGGAGGGTACTGACTCCGTGGGATGCTCCTGACAGCTGAGGTGCCAGCCCATGGGGATGAGGAGGGACAGAGATTTTCTTCAAAGTTTTGGAGCCAGGAAGACACTCTCTCCACAGTTGGTGTATCCGTATCGGGGCAATACATTGTTGCCAAGCTATTAGAATATGATGTTGGGGCGTTTTGGACCACCTTCCTCCACATGGCCTGTATGCACAGGATGTCATCTGGATCTTTGGAGACCTCATCGTTGTCTAGATCACCGTAGATGACTTACAGCACCGCTAATTCTCTCAGGTACTGGATGCCTTCGTCCGCGGTAGTCCACTTTCCTGGGTAGTTCACAAGATCTTCATTGTATGGATATCTTGCCCTCACACTTGAGAGGAGCTGTCTCCAGAGACTGCGGATTGCTGCCTCTTTTCCAATTCCTCTGTCATTCCCCCAGTTTCTAGCAAGGGATCCCAGCTGTTGGGCTTCCTTACCTTCCAATTGCTGAGTGTTGGCCCTGCTATCCCAGCATTGGAGCAGCCAGGCAGCAATCCGCTCACATGGCTGGCAGCTGTAATCTTTCCACATGTCTCGAAGTTCTTTTGAGGTCAGGGACCGGGTGGTTTCTGCCTCTTGTCTGATTTCTCTCACTTCTTTCTGTTTCTTTGCTGAAGGACTGGCTTCCTGATCAAACCCTTCCTCTTCTTCCTCCTCCCTTACTAATCAATGATATGGACCCGTTGACCTCCTTGTCCACTGTTACTTTTTCATTACTGGGGCAATTACTGTAGTTGTTGTTTGGGTCCCTATTTCAACCACGGTGTCCTCAGATGTAGTTTGGGTCCCTCTCTCAACTATCATGTTCTTAGATGTAGTTTGTGTCCCAGTCTCAGTCATGGCATTCTCAGAGGTAGTTTGGGTCCCTGTCTTAACCACAGTCCTCTGATAGTACTGAATTGTGGCTCGATAGGCACAGGCCAAGCCCCAGTACAGTGCTAGAGGCTGTTGGTTTTCATTGAGGTAGGCAAGGCACCCTTCTATCAGGTGGCACGTCAATTTACCAGGATTACTTGCCTGATCAGGTGTAAAATCCCAGGCTATGGGAGGTGATAACTGCCCTAGGCACCTGCCCAAATTCTTCCACACACCCTGCCACCCAGGGACCGGCTGCCTCTGGGCAAGTTTCAGTATCGCCTCACCCAAAAGTTGTCTCCTCTTACGCCAGGACGACACCAGATTCCACAAATCTGACAGTATGCCAACAGTATTTATTAGTAGTATTAAACAGCTCATGTAAAGGTGAACAAGGACCTCAGGAGCCTGCGCAGTAAAACCACCCACATCAATCCCGGATAGGAAGAGGGAGGTGTATTCCCTCATCTTCTCCATGAGATAGTTCGCACAGTAAGGACATCAATGCCAGGGCAAAGGGCATAGCCATTGTTTGCATTAACATGTTCCCAAGCTCAGCAAAATAAAGAGATAAGCAGTGCAGCTGGCAAACCCTGTAATCTGCACAGAAGCTGCCACTTAATAACTACTATAACTATAGCATGCTTAATTCAAAACTGCCGTTGTCTCATGCCCCACATGGGGAGCCACAAAGGACTGTGGTGAGTTGACCTTGGCTGGCCACCAAGTGCCCACCAAGCCGCTCTATCAGTCCCCCTCCTCAGCAGGAAAGGGAGGAGAAAATAAGATGAAAAACATGTGGGTCGAGATAAAGGCAGTTTAATAAAGAAAAGCAAAGGCCACACGTGGAAGCAAAGGAAAACAAAACAAAACAAAATTACTCTCTACTTCCCATCAGCAGGTGATGTCCAGCCACTTCATGGGAAGTAGGGTCTCAGTACGCATAGCGGTTGCTTCGGAAGACAAACGCCTTAATAACGAATGCCCCCCCTCCCCCCCTTCTCTTAGCTTTTATTGCTGAGCATAACATCATATGGTATGGAATATCTCTTTGGTCACTTTGGGTCAGCTGTTCTGGCTATATCCCCTCCCAACCTCTTGCCCACCCCCAGCCTACCAGCCTTTGGGGGTGGGGGTTGGAGAGGCAGCCTTGATGCTGTGTGAGCACTGCTCATCGATAGCCAAAACACTGGTGTGTTATCAAGACTGTTCTAGCTACAAGTACAAAGCACAGCACTATGAGGGCTGCTATCGGAAAAGTTAACTCCATCCCAGACAGACCCAATACAGTGGTCCTCAGCAAATTTGACTCTTTGCCTACTATAGTCCTCCAAGAGTAACTCTGCAGGCCTTGTGGGCTGCTAGCAGTCCAAGAATCATAGAATCATAGAATCATAGAATCATACAGGTTGGAAAAGACCTCTAAGATCATCGTGTCCAACCATCAACCCAACACACCATGCCCACTACACCATGTCCCTAAGGGCCTCATCTACACGTCTTTTAAATACCTCCAGGGATGGTGACTCCACCACTTCCCTGGGCAGCCTGTTCCAAGGCCTGACCACTCTTTCAGTAAAGAAATTTCTCCTAATGTCCAGCCTAAACCTCCCTTGGCGCAACTTGAGGCCATTTCCTCTTGTCCTATCGCTAGTTACTTGGGAGAAGAGACCAACACCCACCTCGCTACAACCTCCCTTCAGGTAGTTGTAGAGCGCGATGAGGTCTCCCCTCAGCCTCCTCTTCTCCAGGCTAAACAACCCCAGTTCCCTCAGCCGCTCCTCATAAGGCTTGTGCTCCAGGCCCTTCACCAGCTTCGTTGCCCTTCTCTGGACACGCTCCAGCACCTCCATGTCCTTCTTGTAGTGAGGGGCCCAAAACTGAACACAGTATTCGAGGTGCGGCCTCACCAGTGCCGAGTACAGGGGCACGATCACCTCCATACTCCTGCTGGCCACACTATTTCTGATACAGGCCAGGATGCCGTTGGCCTTCTTGGCCACCTGGGCACACTGCCGGCTCATGTTCAGCCGGCTGTCAACCAGTACCCCCAGGTCCTTTTCCTCCAGGCAGCTTTCCAGCCACTCTTCCCCAAGCCTGTAGCGTTGCCTGGGGTTGTTGTGGCCCAAGTGCAGGACCCGGCACTTGGCCTTGTTGAATCTCATACAGTTGGCCTCGGCCCATCGATCCAGCCTGTCCAGGTCCCTCTGCAGAGCCTTCCTACCCTCCAGCAGATCAACACTCCCGCCCAACTTGGTGTCGTCTGCAAACTTACTGAGGGAGCACTCGATCCCCTCGTCCAGATCATTGATGAAGATATTGAACAGGACCGGCCCCAGTACTGAGCCCTGGGGAACACCGCTCGTGACCGGCCGCCAACTGGATTTAACTCCGTTGACCACAACTCTCTGGGCTCGGCCGTCCAGCCAGTTTTTTACCCAGCGAAGAGTGGACCTGTCTAGGCCGTGAGCCGCCAGCTTCTCTAGGAGAATGCTGTGGGAGACAGTGTCAAAGGCCTTACTGAAGTCCAAGTAGACCACATCCACTGCCTTTCCCTCATCCACTAGGCGGGTCACCTGGTCATAGAAGGAAATCAGGTTGGTCAAGCAGGACCTGCCTTCCATGAACCTGTGCTGGCTGGGCCTGATCCCCTGGTTGTCCCGGACATGGCTCGTGAGCGCCCTCAAAACCAACCGCTCCATGATCTTCCCCGGCACCGAGGTCAGGCTGACCGGTCTGTAGTTCCCCGGATCCTCCCTCCGGCCTTTCTTGTAGATGGGAGTCACACTGGCGAGCCTCCAGTCGTCCGGGACCTCCCCAGTTAACCAGGACTGCTGGTAAATGATGGAGAGCGGCTCGGCAAGCTCCTCTGCCAGCTCCCTCAGTACCCTCGGGTGGATCCCATCCGGCCCCATAGACTTGTGAACGTCCAGGTGGCATAGCAGGTCATGAACTTCATCCTCTTGAATTATGGGGGGTTTATCCTGCTCGTCGTCCCTGTCTTCCAGCTCAGGGGGCTGAGTACCCTGAGGATAACCACTCTGACTACTAAAGACTGAGGCAAAGAAGGCGTTGAGTACCTCAGCCTTTTCCTCATCCTTGGTGGCAACGTTCCCCCCCGCATCCAATAGAGGATGGAGTTTCTCCTTGGCTCTCCTTTTATCATTAACATACTTATAAAAGCATTTTTTGTTGTCTCTCACGACAGTGGCCAGGTTGAGTTCTAGCCGGGCTTTTGCCTTTCTAATTTCCTCTCTGCACGACCTAACGCGATCCCTGTACTCTTCCTGAGTTGCCTGACCCTTCCTCCACAAGTGATAAACTCTCCTTTTTTTCCTGAGTCCCAGCCAGAGCTCCCCGTTCAGCCAGGCCGGTCGCCTTCCCCGCCCGTTCTTCTTTCGACACATGGGGACAGCCCGCTCCTGCGCCTTTAAGACTTCCTTCTTGAAGAACGTCCAGCCTTCCTGGACCCCTTTGCCCTTCAGGACTGTCTCCCAAGGGACCCTCTCGACCAATGTCCTGAGCAGGCCAAAGTCCGCCCGCCGGAAGTCCATGGTAGCGGTTTTGCTGGCCCCCCTCTTTACTTCACCAAGTATCGAAAATTCTACCATTTCATGGTCGCTAAGCCCAAGCCGGCCTCCGACCACCACATCTCCCACCAGCCCTTCTCTGTTCGTGAACAGCAGGTCAAGCAAGGCACCTCCCCTGGTGGGCTCGCTTACCAGCTGCGTCAGGAAGTTATCCTCCACACACTCCAGGAACCTCCTCGACTGTTTCCTCTCTGCCGTGTGGTATTTCCAGCAGACATCCGGAAAGTTGAAGTCCCCCACGAGAATAAGGGCTAGCGACTGTGAGACTTCTGCCAGCCTCTGGTAGAATATTTCATCTGCCTCCTCGTCCTGGCTAGGCGGTCTATAACAGACCCCCAGCAGGATATCTGCCTTGTTGGCCTTCCCCCTCATCCTTACCCACAAGCACTCGACCTCGTCATCACTACCATCGAGCTCTAGACAGTCGAAGCGCTCCCTAACATACAGGGCTACCCCACCGCCTCTCCTTCCTCGCCTGTCCCTTCTGAAAAGCTTATAGCAAGTCCTTGACTTGCGGAAACCGGACTCCACAATCTATGAGATTGTAAAGTAGGTATGTTTATTCAGCGCTGGGCAGCACGGGGGGTAGTCCCACCAAAGTCGTGCGCGCCTCAACGCGGCACTTACCATAAATATATACAGTAAAACATTACATATTCATAGAGTTTCATAATACGCCTATACATATGCATGACCTGTCCCCGCTTTGTATTAAAATGAATTCCAAGAAGTCATTTCCATAGACCCCTCCCATCTGCGCTTGCGCATTGCCTCCTAGTGGTGGTCGTCGGGGGGTCATGGGGATGAAGGTTAGTGGTTCCTCTTCGTCACCGCTAGTAACCTTTTGTTCTTGCGCAGGCTCAGTTGTTCCTTGACTCTTGCTCAAACTGCAGGGTTGGTTTTAGCTGGTTCTTAAGGCAAGTTTTTATTTCTTATCAGGAACTGTCCTTGTGAGGGCCTCAGTTAATTTACACAACAAAGTATCAGACTAATCCTTTAACTACTATCAATCACTCTACTACCTTAACCCCTTCTCTCAGTCCCCCCTTTTCTAAAAAGTTAGTAAATTCTTTTACTTAATATTAATGCCTTTTATATTATTCCAAGATTTTTGTCTGTTTCAATTTGTTGTCGGAGCTGATGAGCATATATCAAATACCTCATTTTTTTTACCATTCGCCAATTTAGAACATATAGCACTATAGATAAAACAGTACTAATACAGGACAAAATTAGGAGAACAATAATAGGGTGACACAAGTTATTAAGGATACCTGTAGCAGTGGGTGACCATCCGAAAAGTGTATCCCACCATTTATGTTCTCCATCCTTTTCTACTCTTTTTAGAACTTCTTTTAAGTATACTTGACTTCCGTGCATAACCACGGTAGATAGATTTGCACCCTTTCGATCAGAATGTATCCCCATGGATCCAGTGTATCCGATATAAGCTTGAGACCAAGGTTGCCCAATATTATTCTGGCTAGAAGTGCTCCCCCCGCCCAAAACATAATTATGACCGTGAAAAAAATAATTTTCCCAGTTGGGCTTGCGTGACCTTCCATGGAGATTTGTGTGCCTTCTTCACTCTGGTATGATGGATCCAGGCGCTCTGTTCTTTGATTTTGATTGCTGTGAAGGAGGTGAGGAGTACCTGGCATGGTCCTTCCCACTACGGCTCCAAAGTTTTCTCTGCAAGAGACTTTACATACACATAGTCTCCAGGTTGTATATTATGTACAGGCCCATCCAAACCCCTGCTTCGAGTCCCAACCACATATTTCTCAACCTTTCTGAGTCGTTTCCCCAATGCAACCATGTAGGAGGTCATGATTTCATCCCCGGCTTGCGTGGTCATCCCTTTCTGTATTCTATAGGGTCGTCCATACAAGATTTCAAAAGGGCTCAGTCCATCCTTTGCTCTTGGCCTAGTTCGTATGTGCAAAACAGCTAAAGGAAGAGACTGAGGCCAGGCCAAGTTAGTTTCCTGTCCCAATTTCACAATCTGCTTGTTGTGGTTTAATCCGGCAGGCAGCCAAATACCAGGCAGCCGCTCACTCACTCCCCCCGCACCCCAGTGGGACGGGGAGAGAATCGGAAGGGTAAGAGTGAGAAAAACTCGTGGGTTGAGATAAAGACAGTTTAATAGAACAGAAAAGGGAAAATGATAATAAATAATGATAGAATATACAAAATGAGTGATGCACAATGCAATTGCTCACCACCCGTGCTGACCGATAACCAAGTAGCGATCGGTACTTCCTGGATCACGCCTACCGTTCATATACTGAGCATGACGTCACATGGTATGGAATACCCATTAGCCAGCTGGGCTGGCTGTCCTGATTATGTTCCCTCCCATCTTGTGTACCTAGCTCAGTCAGTAGGCATGGGAGCTGTCCTTGGACTAGGAGGGCACTTAGCAACAACTGAAAACATCAGTGTGTTATCAACATTCTCCTCATACTAAATCCAAAACACAGCACTAGGAAGAAATTTAACCCTATCCCAGCCAAAACCAGGACACTGCTGTTTGATTAAGTGGTTCATTTTCTCTACTTGGCCACTCTACTGGGGACGATACAGGGTATGAAGCTGCCAATCTATGCCCAAATGGCGGTTAATTTGTTGTACTACTTTTGAGATGAAATGTGGTCCTCTGTCAGAAGATATGTTTGCTGGAACCCCAAAACGTGGTATTATTTCTTGTATTAATATTTTAGTTACCTCCCGAGCCTTGGCTGTTCTGGTAGGGAATGCCTCTGGCCAACCTGAAAACATATCAGTTAATACCAATAAATATCGATACCCCCCTTTTCTTGGGAGTTCTGAAAAATTGTTCTGCCATTGTTGCCCAGGCCCATTGCCTTTCCCAATTTGGCCCATTTCTGGTTTGGGGGTATTCTTGGGATTAGTCTGGAGGCAAAGATCGCACTGCTGAGTCACTTGTCTCACAGTGGTGTATAGATTCCTAGCTACGATCTCTCTAATTAGGTGTTTATATAGGGCCTCTGCCCCCCAATGCCTTTTCTTATGTTCTTCCCTTATCAGAGACCATGTTAGATAGGAGGGAATGATTATTTTCCCTTGTGGGGTGAGAGCCCACCCCTCTTTATTATATGACCCTTCTAGGTCTGCAATAAGCTTCTGATCTTCTTTGGTATATTCTGGCTTACCTTCTAGGGAGATTTGCCCATCAGGGACTAAAGCCCCTTCTATTTTTACCTTTGCCTTGGCTGCCTGTTTTGCCTCTCTGTCCGCCAGCTCATTTCCCCTTTCCAATTCCAAGCTCACTGTCTGGTGTGCCTTGATGTGTATAATTGCCACATTCTCAGGGAGTTGTACTGCCTCCAACAGTCTCAAAATTTCCTCTGCGTGTTTAATATTCTTTCCTTGAGAGTTCAATAACCCTCTTTCTTTCCAGATTGCCCCATGTGCATGCACAACTCCGAAGGCATATCTTGAGTCTGTATAAATGTTCACAATTTTCCTTGGGCCAATTCCAAGGCACGGGTTAGAGCGATTATCTCCGCTTTCTGTGCCGAGGTATTTAGGGGCAAAGGTCTTGATTCTATTATCTCCTGACTAGTGGTAATAGCGTATCCCGCGTATCTTTTACCACACAGGACATAGCTGCTTCTGTCTGTGAACCAGTTTTCTCCGTCTTCTACGGGGCTGTCTTTCAGATTTGGTTGGCTTGCATACGTTGCTTCAATGGTTTCTAAGCAGTCAGTTAGCTCTGGTTCCGGTGCCTGGTGAATTTTGTTTCTTTAATACACCTTTGTCCAATACTACATGCCAAGCAACACCGCTTCAGTTTACCTTTAAGTTTCTTATTATTTTCTTGCTCAAGTGCGAGTACCATAGGGTCCTGTGGTGGCACCATTCCACAGTCCCTTTGCCACTCCGTATGGTTTCGGAGGGTAAAAAAAACATGTCTGCATATGAAACTTCATCCCACTTCCCTTCTCTCCTTAGAAACAGCATCAATTGTAGGAGAGTATTATAGTCTATTGATCCATTGAGTGGCCACTTAGCTTCACTTTCTAATTTATACAACGGCCACCATTGATTACAATACTTAATAAGAGTCTTTTTACTTTCTGTCCCTCCAGTCCCAACAATATCTCTCCAATGAGCAAGCACACAGCCCAAGGGGCTTTTCTTCAAGACTCCCTTTTGAATGTTACCCATTTCATATCTTCCCTTTATTGATCTTTTCTTTTAACCTTTGATAAGATTCCGGGACTGGTTTTCCTTCCCGCACTGTCTCAGTGATTTTATCGGAGGTTTTCTTATCATAGAACCCTCTAGATATACAATACTGCTTTTCCACAAAATTTTACAATGTTTTCGTACACAAAAGACAAAGGCTCGATCCTATCATTCACTTCATTTGTCTCCGGCCGCTCTCCTCGCGGAGATTACGGAACCGCGGATCAGAACTCCGCACTCGCTTCGCAGCTGTGCTGCGTCTCACTCATACAACACAGACACTCAGTCACACAATAAATTGTTGCAACAGATGATAATACTTATGGCCATGCCACGTACAACTCCTCAGACTAGTTGTACTCCCACCCAGCAGCTGCAACCGTAAAGATGACCCAATCGCAATTGCGAGGAGGTCCGCTTACCCTTCTCCTGCTTCTTATATACCAGTCATTAGCAGGTCCGTCCTGGCTCCCAACACTGGGATGCAGCGGAAACCTCGGATTCACTCGATCTACTCCCAAGATCGCTAGCGGCCGCTCTATCGGTCAGCGAATCCCCTACCATGCAGGGTACCCTCCTACCATACAGGGACTATGCTGCACGCCAGACGTCTCTGCGTGATTTACCAGCAGCCCCGGCCACGCGTACGACTTACAGGCCCCTCTCCTAAAACATACCTTTTCTTTCCGCGGACTCAGGAGGTTCTTGTCTACTCCCACGGTGAGCGGCTGGCAGCGGAGTTCCCTCCGAGGAAGTGCTCGGGGCGCGCCCAGGGGCGTCCGCTCCTCAGCCGATCCCACGGTGAAGCAGAGAGTCTCCTGCCTGGCTCGCCACAACTGACTTGCGGAAACTGGACTCCACAATCTATGAGATTGTAAAGTAGGTATGTTTATTCAGCACTGGGCGGCATGGGGGGTAGTCCCACCAAAGTCGTGTGTGCCTCAACGTGGCGCTTACCATAAATATATACAGTAAAACATTACATATTCATAGAGTTTTGTAATACGCCTATACATATGCATGACCTGTCCCCGCTTTGTATTAAAATGAATTCCAAGAAGTCATTTCCATAGACCCCTCCCATCTGCGCTTGCGCATTGCCTCCTAGTGGTGGTCGTCGGGGGGTCGTGGGGATGAAGGTTAGTGGTTCCTCTTCGTCACCGCTAGTAACCTTTTGTTCTTGCGCAGGCTCAGTTGTTCCTTGACTCTTGCTCAAACTGCAGGGTTGGTTTTAGCTGGTTCTTAAGGCAAGTTTTTATTTCTTATCAGGAACTGTCCTTGTGAGGGCCTCAGTTAATTTACACAACAAAGTATCAGACTAATCCTTTAACTACTATCAATCACTCTACTACCTTAACCCCTTCTCTCATCCTCATATTCTTACCACTTCTCCACAGCTGCAGGCCACATCTTCCAGAGGGCTCTATAAAAGGCTGTGCCTAGCAGTCCACAAAGCAGTTATTTTTAATCTGTGTCTGTGAGGAGCTATAGTGCTGGCACAAAGTAGTACAACCTATGAGACCTGAGGTGTGATTAATGTTTGTCTGGATTGTGCCTAGCTATAGGTCTCTACTGCTGGGAAAGCTCCCAGGCAATAATATGAAGATACTGGGTTGAAGCTGGGCATCTTCACATAAATTGACAAATATCAAGTTCAAGAAAATCAAGGCTGTATTATGTCTACAAAGAAGACAAGAACTCATCTTACCTGCCAATTCTATGATAAGTTGTATGAGATATTCAGCAAGGAGCTGAACTTGAACTTCTGACAGTCCAAAGCCCTGTGATTTTGTGACAAGGTGTCATAGGTAACTGACACCAAGGAAACCAAGGACATAGGGGAAGGACCCTCATTGCCAAACCACCAGAGTCCATGTTGTCATCTTCTTCACTGTCAGAGGGATTGGCTAGTCTAGAGCAAGTCTCTCGTCTGCCAGGAGCCTAGATTTAACGTACTTATGGCATCCCAAACGCATTCCTATTTAAGAGAGAGGATCCTGGCAACCGTCTCATGCAGCAGGTAACTGTAGGCCACTCAGGACAGTCCAAGGGGATTAGAGCACACCACTCTAAGTCCAGTCTAGCTAGGGAATTTATGTCATAGATCACCTGCGACAATCCAGTAGACTCAACTATCAAATCTATTTTCCAGAAGAGCATCTGAAGTAGCAGAAAGTTCTCAATCTGTTCAACATTCATAGCTAAGCTGTAAAGGTGCAGCAAGGACCAGCCAGTGTGGCATCTCACAGAGGAGGTCTCACACAGGAAGTTAGAAGCTATTGGTTTTCAGCTAAAATATATAGATGAGCTGAAATCACTTCCACTAAGAGATACAGAAAGAAGAGACAAGTTTTCCAACAGCATACTGAGAAACAGATCTAGCTGGTGAAGCACAAAGAGCCTCATGTCTGTTCCTGGAAATCTTAGTGCTAAATGCATGTAGCTGAAGCACCAGTGTAGAGAAGAATATACTGGCTGTTGGAATCAACAATATGGATTATCAAACCTGGACATGCCTAAGGTACCCTCATACGTGCTGTGCTACAGTAGAGATAAGCTTCTTTGTACTCAGGGGTGTTAGCTACTCATGCTTCCCAGCCAAGTGGTATAAGCAAACATGAGTAGCAATAGCCTCAGAAAGTAGGTAGCTGTTGACCTCTCTTGCCATGACCTCTTAGAATAATTAAATTACTTGATATTTTAAATACCTTAAGTTTTTTGAAAGAAAATGTTTCTCAGAATGAAAATGCATATGGACAGAATGAATTGAAAACTAGCTTTCTGAAATGCTGAAGAGGATGAAATCTCAAAAACTGTTTTGAGTGAAGTTTTCTGTGAGACTTAGGTATTAATGTAAAAGTATAATATATAGGAAAGATGGACATGAATTTGGAAATAGCAAGTACCTGCAAGGATAGTAAGAATTGTGTTTTGCAAATAAAATTCTGTGAGCTATAAAAACTGAGGAGTGCATCTAATTAAAATAGAACATGAAAGAAAGATGATTGGATACAAGGACAAACATTTTTCATTAAGAGATGGAGAGATCACAATACAAATGAGTGGTGTCAGGCAAGAGGGTTGTGTCCTTTTAATAAAAGGAACAAATGCATAAAACTACCTAGTTTTCTCCAGTTTTCCAAGAATCGCAGAATCATTGATACTGAGCAATAGGACAAAGCTCCGATAAGCCTGCAACAACGAAGATTTGGTTGGTTTTCTTGACAAACAAAGTTTGACTGAAGAGTGGTTTGTGACTCCAGAAATAAACTAACTGAAACTAAGGTAGATGGTTTAAGTTGGCATAAGCTAGCATTGCCAAAACAAAGTTGTCCTGCTCTCCTAATTCACTGTTGCTATCAGCCCCTTGTCTGTCCTAGCACAGGTGTTCATGCAGTCAGTGAACCCTATCAGCCAGTGAACTAACATTACTTTTTGCCTGTGCTAGTTTTGCCAGGTGCTTCACTTTGTGGCTGGGAAAGCACTTGTGCCAGGACAAGGAAAATGTTGAGGAGGTGGGAACAATGAGAAGGTAAGACTGCTTGTTTGCCAGCATTGCTGGCTTATTTGGCTCAAGACATACATAAAGTTATGGCCTGCATTTCCAGGTAGGCACCCAACCACAAAAAATAAGCGGGGATGAGAAGATTACAATGTCCTGGATGAAAAGGGTTGTTTCATACAGTAACACAAAGACACCTGAATGTCAAAGGAATTTGAAATGACTTCAATGGAGAAATCCCACTCTTTTGAGAGGAAAGGCTGGGACAATAAGTTGAAGGATACAGTATTATCCCAGTATTATCCAACAGACCTAGCACTTGCCTAGTTGCCTTGTACAGGATGCAAAAAAAAGCATTAGGGACTGGATGACTTGAATAAACCAGGATACGTTACATATAGTATTTCCAATCAACAAGGATTCCAATAGGATATAAAAAGAATTATGAATTACATGACTTTTACGTAGCACCAAGAAATGAATTACATAATTTTCATGTGTCACCAAGAAATGAACACACCTTTGTGTTTGCCAAGATAGTGAGATTGTTATTAAAAAAATATGCTGCTAGGCTACTGGACAATCATTATGATAAAACCAGATAAACTAAGAATTATTATAGGCCAGAGTAAGGTCCTTAAATATGAGCATGATACCTATTAACTTATTTCAGTTAATTCATCCTTTATTTCTGTCCTGGTTCTGGCTGGGACAGAGTTAACTTTCTTCCCAGTAGCTTGGGGGGTGTGCTGTGTTTTGGGTTTAGTGTGAAAGGAGCGTTGATGGCCCATTGATGCTTTGGCTGTTGCTGGGTGGTGCTTGCACCAGGAGTGGGGAGCACAGCCGGGGTGGTGGACCCAGCTGGCCAATGGGGTATTCTATACCATGTGACATCAGCTCAGTATAAAAACCAGGTGTGGGGGGGGGCTCGCCCCCGTTCGTGACACGCGGTTGGCGGTCGGTGAGCAGTTGCATTGTGCATCGCCTGCTTTGTGTATTCTGTTATTGTTGTTGTTCTCATCGTTATTGTTACTGTTCTACTTAGTTTTATTTCAATTATTAAATTGTTTTTATCTCAACCTGGGAGCTTTCCTACTTGTGCCCTCCCGATTCTCTCCCCCATCCCACCGGAGTGGGGGGTGAGCGGGCGGCTGCGTGGGGTTTATTCGCTGGCTGGGGTTAAACCACGACAGTCCTTTTTGGCGCCCAACGTGAGGCGGCGAAGGGTTGAGATAACGACAGATTAATTAGAACATATTGAGGAATTTATATCTGGTAACATATTAATTTGTTCTGCACCATGCTCCTGTTTTTGCTGTACCTGTTAAAGATTGGAGTTGGGTTTTGTAGTCTGCTGTGCTCTGCAGTGATTAATGACGTTTTGCCTGGGAGATTTGTTACTAAAACGCTGGCATTGGGGGTTATTTGGTATTTGGGATTCATAATGAAGCCGTTTCTGTATTTCGGGTACCACCTCATGGAGACCATTAGCAAGTATACCTTTTCCTCTGAGAGATTTTTTATGGAGGAAATAGAGAATGGCACCCTCGCTACCTTCCTCTATGATGTCATCTCCTTTGTTAAAATAACTTGTCAGTACCTTGAACATCCCTGGGTAGTTAAGATACATCTATTGGTACTCCTTGGGAATATTGTTGTGGTTTTATCCAAGGTTAGTAAGCAATTTAAGAATGTCATCCAGAGATCTGCCCCAAGGCTGGATAGTTATGAGTGGCAGGGCGAGTGAGATAGCACGGGCAAATGCCTAGGACGATGGGCACCCGCAGTGTTCTGGAACTTTACCCCTGAACAAGTGCAGAACCCTGAAAATTTAGTAGAATATTTGGAAAAAGTATGCTGTCACCCTGGCCAATCTAGGGAGACACAAATCACTACAATGATGTGCTGGGGCCTGGCCCACGCCTACCGAGCCCTGTTTAACACCACTCAGAACCCCCAAGGGGAAGGAAACATCTCTGCAGCTGATGACAAAGCAACAGGCCCTGTGGCTACCCCACCCCCCACGGCAGGCACAGCGGCTACCCCACCCCCCACAGCAGGCACAGCGGCTAGCCCACCCCCCACAGCAGGCACGGCAGCTCCTCTGCCCCCTGCGACAGAGAACCAACCCATGCCAGTATCAGTCGCCCCTATACAAAAAAGAAAATGCACAAGAAAATCAGCTCGTTTAGTAAGGGATGAAGATGAACCAGGGCCATCACGAGAACAGGAGGAGGAGGAGGCAGAACCTGTAAATGAGATGGTAACCACCTGATCCCTATCCCTGGGTGAGCTGCGAGATATGCGAAAAGACTTCAGCCGTCGTCCAGGCGAGCACATTGTCACCTGTCTGCTCCGATGCTGGGATAATGGGGCCAGTAGCCTGGAATTAGAGGGGAAAGAAGCCAAGCAGCTGGGATCCCTTTCCAGGGAAGGGGGCATTGACAAAGCAGTTGGACAAGGGGCACAAGTCCTCAGCCCCTGGAGGCGACTCCTGTCAGGTGTGAAGGAAAGGTATCCCTTCAAGGAAGATGTTATATGCCACCCAGGCAAGTGGACCACCATGGAGAGAGGTATCCAGTACCTGAGGGAATTAGCCATGCTGGAAGTGATTTATGATGACCTGAAAAACGAGCAGTTATGCAAAGACCCAGATGAAGTCAAATGCACCCGACCCATGTGGCAGAAGTTTGTACGGAGCGCACCAGCGTCTCATGCCAACTCATTGGCAATAATGACCTGGAGAGATGGAGAGGAACAAACAGTGGATGAATTGGCTGGCCAACTCCGGCAATATGAAGAAAGTCTCTCTTCCTCCCTACGGGCCTGTGTCTCTGCTGTGGAGAAACTGTCTCAGGAGGTCCAGCAACTCAAAGAGGATATGTCCTGTTCCCCACCTGCACGGGCCAGTGTCTCAGCCATTAGGAGCAAGCATCCCTCTGCTCAAGAGAGGAGACATCGTGGGTACACACCCCGGGGCACCCTGTGGTTTTACCTGCGTGACCATGGAGAGGACATGAGGAACTGGGATGGAAAACCTACCTCAGAGAGCCAAGGAGTGATCAGCAAGACTCACTCACCCTTTAACAGTCCCATATGGCCAGTGCGAAAGTCCAATGGAGAGTGGAGACTAACAGTAGACTACCGTGGCCTGAACAAAGTCACGCCGCCACTGAGTGCTGCCGTGTTAGACATGCTAGAACTTCAATACGAACTGGAGTCAAAGGCAGCCATGTGGTATGCCACAATTGACATTGCTAATGCGTTCTTCTCCATCCCTTTGGCAGCAGAGTGCAGGCCACAGTTTGCTATCACTTGGAGGGGCGTCCAGTACACCTGGAACCGACTGCCCCAGGGGTGGAAACACAGCCCTACCATTTGCCATGGACTGATCCACACCGCACTGGAACAGGGTGAGGCTCCAGAACACCTGCAATACATGGATGACATCACTGTATGGGGCAACACAGCAGAAGTAGTTTTTGAGAAAGGGGAGAGAATAGTCCAAATCCTTCTGAAGGCTGGTTTTGCCATAAACCAAAGTAAGGTCAAGGGACCTGCACAGGAGATCCAGTTTTTAGGAATAAAATGGCAAGATGGACGTCGTCAGATCCCAATGGATGTGATCAACAAAATAACAGCCATGTCCCCACCAACTAGCAAAAAGGAAACACAAGCCTTCTTAGGCGTTGTGGGCTTTTGGAGCATGCATATTCCAAATTACAGTCAGATCGTAAGCCCTCTCTATCGAGTGACCAGGAAGAAGAACGACTTCAAATGGGGCCCTGAGCAACAACAACCCTTTGAACAAATTAAACGGGAGATAATTCAGGCAGTAGCCCTTGGGCCAGTCCGTGCAGGACAAGATGTAAAGAATGTGCTCTACACCGCAGCCGGGGAGAATGGCCCTACCTGGACCCTCTGGCAGAAAGCACCAGGGGAGACTCGAGGTCGACCCTTAGGGTTCTGGAGTCGGGGATACAGAGGATCTGAGGACCACTACACTCCAACTGAGAAAGAGATATTGGCAGCATATGAAGGGATTCGAGCTGCTTCGGAAGTGGTTGGTACTGAAGCACAGCTCCTCCTGGCACCCCGACTGCCGGTGCTGGGCTGGATGTTCAAAGGGAGGGTCCCCTCTACACATCATGCAACCGATGCTATGTGGAGTAAGTGGGTCGCACGGATCACACAACAGGCCCGAATAGGTGTCCTGGTTTCAGCTGGGATAGGGTTAAATTTCTTCCTAGTGCTGTGTTTTGGATTTAGTATGAGGAGAATGTTGATAACACACTGATGTTTTCAGTTGTTGCTAAGTGCCCTCCTAGTCCAAGGACAGCTCCCATGCCTACTGACTGAGCTAGGTACACAAGATGGGAGGGAACATAATCAGGACAGCCAGCCCAGCTGGCTAATGGGGTATTCCATACCATGTGACGTCATGCTCAGTATATGAATGGTAGGCGTGATCCAGGAAGTACCGATCGCTACTTGGTTATCGGTCAGCGCGGGTGGTGAGCAATTGCATTGTGCATCACTCGTATGTTTTATCATTATCATTATTATTTTCCCTTTTTCTGCTCTATTAAACTGTCTTTATCTCAACCCACGAGTTTTTCTCACTCTTACCCTTCCGATTTTCTCCCCGTCCCATTGGGGGGGCGGGGGGAGTGAGTGAGCGGCTGCGTGGTATTTGGCTGCCTGCCAGGTTAAACCACGACAATAGGAAATCCCACTCGCCCAGGAATCTTGGAAGTGATCATGAACTGGCCAGAAGGCAAAGATTTTGGAATATTCCCAGAGGAGGAGGTGACGCGTGCCGAAGAGGCCCCACTGTATAACAAACTACCAGAAAATGAGAAGCAATATGCCCTGTTCACTGATGGGTCCGGTTGCCTTGTGGGAAAGCATCGGAAGTGGAAAGCTGCTGTATGGAGTCCTATACGACAAGTTGCAGAAACTGCTGAAGGAGAAGGTGAATCGAGCCTGTTTGCAGAGGTGAAAGCCATCCAGCTGGCCTTGGATATTGCTGAACGAGAAAAATGGCCAGTACTTTATCTCTATACTGACTCATGGATGGTGGCAAATGCCCTGTGGGGGTGGTTGCAGCAGTGGAAGCAGAACAACAGGCAGCGCAGAGGTAAACCCATCTGGGCCGCCGCATTGTGGCAAGATATTGCTGCCCAAGTAGAGAACCTGACTGTAAAAGTACGTCACGTAGATGCTCACGTACACAAGGGTCAGGCCACTGAAGAACACCAAAACAACCAGCAGGTGGACCAGGCTGCTAGGATTGAAGTGTCTCAGGTGGATCTGGACTGGCAACATAAGGGTGAATTATTTATGGCCTGGTGGGCCCATGATGCGTCAGGCCATCAAGGAAGATATGCAACATATATATGGGCTCATGATCGAGGGGTGGCCTTGACCATGGACGCTATTGCACAGGTTATCCATGAATGTGAAACATGCGCTGCAATCAAGCAAGCCAAGCGAGTAAAGCCTCTTTGGTATGGAGGACAATGGCTGAAATATAAATATGGGGAGGCTTGGCAGATTGATTATATCACACTCCCACAGACCCAACAAGGCAAGTGCTATGTGCTCACCATGGTGGAAGTAACCACAGGATGGCTGGAAACATATCCTGTGCCCCATGCCACCACCAGGAACACCATCCTGGGCCTTGAAAAGCAAGTGCTGTGGCGACATGGCACCCCAGAAAGAATTGAGTCAGACAATGGGACTCATTTCCGGAACACCCTCATAGACACCTGGGCCAAAGAGCATGGCATTGAGTGGGTATATCACATCCCCTACCATGCACCAGCCTCCGGGAAAATTGAACAATACAATGGACTGCTGAAGACTACAGAGAGGGCAATGGGTGGTGGGACATTCAAGCATTGGGACACACATTTAGCAAAAGCCACCTGGTTAGTCAACACTAGGGGATCTGTCACTCGAGCTGGCCCTGCCCAATCCAAACCCTTACGTACTGTAGATGGAGATAAAGTCCCTGTCGTGCATATGAGAAATATGCTGGGGAAGACAGTCTGGGTTACTCCTGCCTCTGGGAAGGGAAAACCCATCCGTGGGATTGCTTTTGCTCAGGGACCTGGGTGCACTTGGTGGGTGATGAGAAAGGATGGGGAAGTCCGGTGTGTACCTCAAGGGGATTTAATTTTGGGTGAAAATAGCCAATGAACTGAATTGTATTATGTTAGTTATTACATAGTACTGTATGTCATCACTTCTATGGTTACCATATGCCATATTAACAGTATTACAGTAAGAATCACCCAGAGTAATCTAGGATGAACTCCAATGAAACTGAGCAAGGTGCAACGATGATAGAACCGGACGAGCACCCAGAACTGGCCTCCGCATGCAGGAGTCCAACAGCACACACCATCTCTCCTGCCCTGAAAGGCTGTTATGACAGATGGAGCCCAAAGTCATGGACTAAATGAACTCAACGGACGTTTTAGAGGGATGGCCCATGGACTAAGGGAATGATATCTCTCTGTGCATATATATCAAAAGGCAGGAAAAGTAGTGGTGACTAATTGGAATGTATGGGAAAATGTGAGACCTGGGCATGACGTAGATGGTATAGAATAAGGGGTGGATACTGTCCTGGTTCCGGCTGGGACAGAGTTAACTTTCTTCCCAGTAGCTTGGGGGGTGTGCTGTGTTTTGGGTTTAGTGTGAAAGGAGCGTTGATGGCCCATTGATGCTTTGGCTGTTGCTGGGTGGTGCTTGCACCAGGAGTGGGGAGCACAACCGGGGTGGTGGACCCAGCTGGCCAATGGGGTATTCTATACCATGTGACATCATGCTCAGTATAAAAACCAGGTATGTGGGGGGGCTCACCCCCCGTTCGTGACACGCGGTCGGCGGTCGGTGAGCAGTTGCATTGTGCATCGCCTGCTTTGTATATTCTGTTATTGTTTTTTTCTCATTGTTATTATTACTGTTCTACTTAGTTTTATTTCAATTATTAAACTGTTTTTATCTCAACCCGGGAGCTTTCCTACTTGTGCCCTCCCGATTCTTTCCCCCATCCCACCAGAGTGGGGGGTGAGCGAGCGGCTGCGTGGGGTTTATTCGCTGGCTGGGGTTAAACCACGACAATTTCCTAAAACTAAATGCTTCCCTCAAAATTCCTTGGACTGACTTTACAGAAGGTGAATGAGGTGAAGAAGAGAAACACTGGAAGAAATACTGTTTTAAAAATGAACAACAGCTGTGTATTCTGAATCTATTTCGAAAGGAATCCTATAATCTTAATCATTGTAAGCACATGCAGAATGGAAGTTCTTTTTGTAACATCATCTAGTTATTTATGTTTGCTGAGTACTGAGTAAAATGGAAAAAAATGGCTGAAACAGGAAAACTGACAATTGTTAGGTTTTCAAGTGGCTTCTTGGATCTGTGGTCATTGGAATTCCTATTAGATTTGCGTAAAGCACCGTATACATTTCAGAAAATGACAATGGAATTACAGAATTGATTGTTAAATGTGAAAAGCAAGCACAGACAGGAACTTCTGAGGCATATTTTCAACTAACTACAAATAGTGAAAGCAAGGAACTGCTTGAATAGGATTCTGAAGGGAATATAACTCAAGACCTCCAAGTTTTTAGAGCAAAATTTGAAAATCTTAAAGGAAAAACACATAATGATCCAATCTGAAGAATTTAAGAGAGAAATTGTAGATAGACGCTCAACAGAAAAATTCCCAAGCATCTGGAAGCAGAGAAATGTACTGGGGTTATTGAGATGGAATTGCTCCCTACGATGGCATTCTGTACAAAGTAGTATTCATATTTCACAATTCCCAGGAAATTGTTGTAAGGCTGTGTTACACTCACAAACAACTTAATTTCCGTCAGATTTAGATAGAAAAGTCAGAAATTTTCTGTAGCAATGAATGGCTTGGGTTTATTGGTCTGGTTTCTCTAATGGTTTCTTATCCCTTCTGACAATAAGACTTGGAAAACTACTGTATCACTGGAAAAGAGGATTCTCTGTTCTCAAGGTGTGCTGCTAATTATTCATTACAATTTACTTTTGCACTCTTCTGAACAGACACACCCAATCCCTTGTGAAAGATTCAGGAAATCAGTCTGACTTGCAAGTTCCTGTGTTAAAAATGCGCTATTAGAATTACCACTAGAATACATTTACAGCAGTGAGATATTCCTCAGAAACAGGAAGGTCATTTTCATTGTCAGGGTCTTGTTCAGAGTATTTTGTGAACACCAAAGTCGTCCTTTCAGTACCCAATTTTGGCTTTTTATTTATGTTAAGTGTTTTATCCACAGATATATCTGACCCTAGTGAGATACACGGTAGCCAGCCAGATCTATTGTCATTAGTAATGCCTCTTGTTTGTCTTTTTTTTTAAAAGATGAAAATACCATTTTCCATTTATTTAAATGGGATCTACACTGTAGTGAAGAAAATTCAGTGAAAGGACATAGAGACTTTATTCTGGGCTATAAGCTACTCAGTGCAAATACTTGTACTCACATTTTTTTTGCAACAGTAGTGTTTGAATATAGTACCTCTCCCTTTTGTCATGTTTGCACTTCAAAAGTGTCAACTTCATTTTCCTCCTCCTTTTTTAACTGTTTATTAGAAAATGCTAATGTTCTTGAAGAAGTTCGTTCTTTGCCTGATGCCTTCCCTCTGTATACTATGACACTATGACAGCAGGGTGGGGAAGCATTTCTGTGTTTTGAATATATTAAGTGTATCCTACAGATTTTCATGGTTAAGGTTGTTTAGAAAAATAGCACAACGCACAAGGAACAGCTACAGAAACAACATATTATTTCTACACATGGGGCATCAACTGCTGCTTTTTATTTTTCACAGCCATGGTGTGTTATAGTACCAGTGTATGCATATTACGCACTCCCCTGTCATTTTGTAAATTAAATGTTGATATATTTAAAACCTTTAAGTATGTCAACATTTATTTAAATGGTAAGTGGCCTACCGCATCCACATCAACCCTCCACAAAGGCAATATTTTAATATGCTACTCTCAGGAGAGTTTGCAGCGAAATTTCTGCTTCCAGATACTGTTGCCATCTGCACACAATGAAATGACATGCTGTTGATCACCACTGACCAGCCTGGATATTTGCAGGTCATTTGTGATAGGAGAGGAAGACAGTTTCATCACCAGAGTGAATAATGAAAGAGATTACATTTTATCTTGATAGATAATCCTGTTAAGAGGGAAATTGGAAAGTATTTAAACATCCTGCTTGATACTAATAGACTATTCTATAGGATTAGATCTAAGATTAATACTCAGTATTCATAGACATAGCTTCCTCTGTACAGTTACAAGCTTCTCTTGAGTCTTAGGTGACTTGCTTTTTTGCAGATAAGAAGGACTGAACTTTATCAGAGCAAAACCACATATGCTTTCAGGAAAAAAATAGGATTTTTTTAAGGAACGTCTAACAACATTTTATTCTATTTGTTATTTCATTTCAAAGACACAATTGATTTTCTTTTAAAGGTTGACCTAGTTAATAATTTTCTTGAGAGTCAAAAGATGACTGGAAGTTGTTTCTTTCTACCAGTTGTAATGAAGGCAAAGTACCTTTCTTAGGGAACCACATCTTCAGGTGCTTGCTTGGAGCTAGGTTCTCTTTTACACATGAGCAGAGGAAAGAATGGCTCAGGAGTTCTCCCTGCCTTGGGCAGCTCATGAAAATGCCAAGTAGAATTGCAGCCTTTTTGTAGCTGAGGGTAAAAAGGGCTACTTTGCATTCCTGCTCTTTCCAGTGGAATGATACAGATCTCCACTGCGCTGTAAGCTATGTTTAACAGAATAACTCTCGGTGTTTTCTTGGGTCTATCTCAATATTGGATCTATGCTAATAAAGAATTAGTAAATATATAGGACTGGCATTGTTTTTAAGTACAATTCTTCATTCCTTACTAGCATAATAAAGATTTCTTGATTTGGTTGAAGTCTGAACAGGAGAATATGGACTTAGATAGTTGAATGCATGTCAGACGTAATTAGAATATATAGTTAAAAATAAAATATTTTAGGAGCAACAGGAAAAATCTGTTAGTTGTTTCAATCTACTAGTTTTTATGAGTTCTAATAATGAAAGTAATTTTCACATTTTAACTCATCTCTTTTAATTACCTCAGTGCAAAATTGAGAACTAGAGATTCATGAGAAAAAAAATACCTGCAGAATGACACTACCAGTAATAAGTACCACATTCTGTTATGGAAATCTGATAAATTGAACTTTGAAATATACACTTGAGATTAGGGTCAGATTTTCAGAAGAAGAGTCATGTGCAATTTGTGCATTTGAATTTTGGAGAAGAATACAAATATCTATGCAATAACGTCCTGATTATTCACACAATACTGTAAGGTCTGATTCAGTGGAAACTAATGCACATATTTGACTCCATGTACTTTCACTTATTCATGATACACTGCATTTATTTTTACTTTGTTGGATCAAGGCCTGTGTTACAAACATAACAGTCAGAAGGGAGAGTCTTGGGAGAGTCTTAGGTTGTCAGATAGGGGAGTAAGAGATTCCTGCAACAAGAATGTGAAGAATGAAGTGAGAGCTCTGGAAGAAAAGTGGGAGGTTGTTTTGAGTGTAAAACAGGTGTAACTAATGTCATGTCAATATCCAGCATAGATAGCTATAAGCATTATGAGTGGAAAAATATTAAGATACTGGAAAACAGAAAAAAGCCTGGAAGAAGAGATCACAACATTAAGTGAAACTACATTATATGAGAAAACACTGTATAGATTACAAGTTAATGGAAGAATAATTTAATTATAGACATTACTGCTTTTGTCTTGCATTCATAACTGAAGCATTTTCTCCTCCTCTTCCTCTTATCTTCTTCTACTCTATGCTCCTTCCTGCTTTGCTTCTCCTTTTTCTTCCTATTTAACATAAAACTTATTTTCTAATCTGATTGCTGTGATTTTATGGTATAATGTGCTCCACATACCATGTTGTTAATATATTTACTGAAGCTTTATGTACATTTTTATTGTAAACAGAAAAAGTAAAAACAAAAATGTATTGAGATATGGATAGGCATATTGGAAATGAATGTGAGATTCAGAAATTATTAAGCTCTGAAGGTTCCAGATGGAAAGAATGCTGTCAGCCTGCCTGAGGGAAACTGGCTGTGGGACCTGAAACTAAAGAACCACTATAGCCTTCCACTTCGAAACAGGAGATGCAATACAGAATCCTTCCATGAGGTTAAGTGTTATGTTTCCTACAGACTTGAAACAAAGAGGTATACCTGGATGAAGAGAAGAACAATAATAATAGAAACTGCAGAGCTTCAAAGAGGCACCACAGTGTGTGTATTTATCTTTGTGATTGCAGCTACCCTGCATTTACACAGGCTGTGCAGCAAAAGTCTTACACACTGAGAAATATATAGGGCAGAAAAGAAATATTTTAACCAATGCTAATATCCTTACTATGACTCCTTCCAACTGCAAGGTGTGAAACTAAGAACAATACAATTCTTCTGAGGAGTCAGGTTTGTGTGGAAATGGCAGTCTCTTCTCTCCTAAAAGCTTGTTGCCTTTTGCAAACCAGAATATAAATGGCTCTTTTTCTATCACTCTGGGGAAAAGAGGTAAGTTTTAAGGTGTATTTTGAGAGAGACGGGGGAATCCTTCCACATGGGAAGTAAGATTTTTCCAAGCACTTGAGGCAATATGAGAGCAGTCACTGAATTTCAAAAGAGACAAAGAAAGCTCTGAAAAGAGGAGTGGGCAAAGCTTCAGTAATACTGAAAAATGAATGCAAATAAATTACCTTGACCTGTAGTACAAAATAAATTGATTCAGCTGCTTCTACTATGTATTTTTAATTTCTGAGTTGAGGTCTGAGGAGAGTGTCTTTTTGATGGTTTTTACTTCTATAGTATAGAGATACAAGGACCAAAACAAAGCAGCAGGTGTAACAGAAATGAAAATAATATGGTTGAAGAGATATGTAAACATTTTATTTAATTGTGAAGTGACTCATTCCCAACACTTGACTTTGGATAACAACCTCGTCAACAATGAAACGAGAAGCTGCCATGCCTGCTAGCATTACAAGCTTGTTTCAGTACTAAGAGTGGAGATGTCTGGTGCGTGAGAGATCTTACACCCTTAGGGAAAACAGACACAGATGAAAAGGGTAGGAGTAAGCTCAGGTTCTGATGATTATTTACTGAAAACAACACTGAATCGTTGGTGCTGAAGATCTCATCCTAAACGAAGAAAACGCTATGATCAGGAAGTCCCACCAGATGTGCACAGGTGGGAATACAGACCACATGAGCAATTTCTAATAATACACACCCTTGCCACGCCGAGATGCAGTGCAAACTAAACACTCTCAAACTTGACTGGAGGCAACAGTTAATTGTTAGGTTTTCCTACCAGTGTTGTCTCTTTCATCGTAGGTAGAGTGAGGTTATTTTACCAAAATGCAAGGATTATGGCATCATTAAGACAACATTGAAAAAAATGTATACTCCTTTCTTCCATAGTGATCAAGGAAGATAATCTGGAGCTAGCTAATGGAAACTTCTTTTTTTTATTCGCTAGCTTTATAACAGCCGTATCAGACCTGTCGTGGTTTAACCCCAGTTGGCAATTAAGCACCACACAGCTGCTCACTCACCCTCCCTGGCCCCGGTGGGATGGGGGAGACAATCGGAAAGGCAGAAGTTAGAAAACTCATGGGTTGAGATAAGAACAGTTTAATACTTGAAATAAAATAATAACAACAACAACAACAGCAACAATAATAATAATAATAATTGTAATGAAGAGGAAAACGAGAGAGAGAGAAAGAGAGATGAACAAAACCCAGGAAAAACAAGTGATGCAACCTCTCACGACCCGCTGAACAACATCCAGCCAGTCCCTGAGCAGCAATCGCTGCCCCCCAGCCAACTCCCCCCAGTTTATATACTGAGCATGACATCATATGGTACGGAATACCCCATTGGCCAGTTTGGGTCAGCTGTCCTGACTATGGTCCCTCCCAGCTTCCTGTGCACCTGGCAGAGCATGGGAAGCTGAAAAGTCCTTGACTAGCTGTCCTGGTTCCGGCTGGGACAGGGTTAACTTTCTTCCCAGTAGCTTGGGGGGTGTGCTGTGTTTTGGGTTTAGTGTGAAAGGAGCGTTGATGGCCCATTGATGCTTTGGCTGTTGCTGGGTGGTGCTTGCACCGGGAGTGGGGAGCACAGCCGGGGTGGTGGACCCAGCTGGCCAATGGGGTATTCTATACCATGTGACATCAGCTCAGTATAAAAACCAGGTGTGGGGGGGGGGCTCGCCCCCGTTCGTGACACGCGGTCGGCGGTCGGTGAGCAGTTGCATTGTGCATCGCCTGCTTTGTGTATTCTGTTATTGTTGTTGTTCTCATCGTTATTGTTACTGTTCTACTTAGTTTTATTTCAATTATTAAATTGTTTTTATCTCAACCTGGGAGCTTTCCTACTTGTGCCCTCCCGATTCTCTCCCCCATCCCACCGGAGTGGGGGGTGAGCGGGCGGCTGCGTGGGGTTTATTCGCTGGCTGGGGTTAAACCACGACAGTCCTTTTTGGCGCCCAACGTGAGGCGGCGAAGGGTTGAGATAACGACAGATTAATTAGAACATATTAAGGAATTTATATCTGGTAACATATTAATTTGTTCTGCACCATGCTCCTGTTTTTGCTGTACCTGTTAAAGATTGGAGTTGGGTTTTGTAGTCTGCTGTGCTCTGCAGTGATTAATGACGTTTTGCCTGGGAGATTTGTTACTAAAACGCTGGCATTGGGGGTTATTTGGTATTTGGGATTCATAATGAAGCCGTTTCTGTATTTCGGGTACCACCTCATGGAGACCATTAGCAAGTATACCTTTTCCTCTGAGAGATTTTTTATGGAGGAAATAGAGAATGGCACCCTCGCTACCTTCCTCTATGATGTCATCTCCTTTGTTAAAATAACTTGTCAGTACCTTGAACATCCCTGGGTAGTTAAGATACATCTATTGGTACTCCTTGGGAATATTGTTGTGGTTTTATCCAAGGTTAGTAAGCAATTCAAGAATGTCATCCAGAGATCTGCCCCAAGGCTGGATAGTTATGAGTGGCAGGGCGAGTGAGATAGCATGGGCAAATGCCTAGGACGATGGGCACCCCCAGTGTTCTGGAACTTTACCCCTGAACAAGTGCAGAACCCTGAAAATTTAGTAGAATATTTGGAAAAAGTATGCTGTCACCCTGGCCAATCTAGGGAGACACAAATCACTACAATGATGTGCTGGGGCCTGGCCCACGCCTACCGAGCCCTATTTAACACCACTCAGAACCCCCAAGGGGAAGGAAACATCTCTGCAGCTGATGACAAAGCAACAGGCCCTGTGGATACCCCACCCCCCACGGCAAGCACAGCGGCTCCCTCACCCCCCACGGCAGGCACGGCAGCTCCTCTGCCCCCTGCGACAGAGAACCAACCCATGCCGGTATCAGTCGCCCCTACACAAAAAAGAAAATGCACAAGAAAATCAGCTCGTTTAGTAAGGGATGAAGATGAACCAGGGCCATCACGAGAACAGGAGGAGGAGGAGGCAGAACCCGTAAATGAGATGGTAACCACCTCATCCCTATCCCTGGGTGAGCTGCGAGATATGCGAAAAGACTTCAGCCGTTGTCCAGGCGAGCCCATTGTCACCTGGCTGCTCCGATGCTGGGATAACGGGGCCAGTAGCCTGGAATTAGAGGGTAGGGAAGCCAAGCAGCTGGGATCCCTTTCTAGGGAAGGGGGCATTGACAAAGCAGTTGGACAAGGGGCACAAGTCCTCAGCCTCTGGAGGCGACTCCTGTCAGGTGTGAAGGAAAGGTATCCCTTCAAGGAAGATGTTATATGCCACCCAGGCAAGTGGACCACCATGGAGAGAGGTATCCAGTACCTGAGGGAATTAGCCGTGATGGAGGTGATTTATGATGACCTGAACAACGAGCAGTTATCCAAAGACCCAGATGAAGTCAAATGCACCCGACCCATGTGGCAGAAGTTTGTACGGAGCACACCAGCGTCACATGCCAACTCATTGGCAATAATGACCTGGAGAGATGGAGAGGAACAAACAGTGGATGAATTGGCTGGCCAACTCCGGCAATATGAAGAAAGTCTCTCTTCCTCCCTATGGGCCTGTGTCTCTGCTGTGGAGAAACTGTCTCAGGAGGTCCAGCAACTCAAAGAGGATATGTCCTGTTCCCCACCTGCACGGGCCAGTGTCTCAGCCATTAGGAGCAAGCATCCCTCTGCTCAAGAGAGGAGACATCGTGGGTACACACCCCGGGGCACCCTGTGGTTTTACCTGCGTGACCACGGAGAGGACATGAGGAAGTGGGATGGAAAACCTACCTCAGTCCTACAGGCACGGGTACGTGAGCTGCAAGTAAAAACAACCCCAAAAGGGGGTTCTTCCAGGAAAAATGCTGCTCCAGTCTCCAGTGAGTTCCCCAGACAGAGTAGAAGGGCTGATTCCACTTCCGACCTTAATAAAGGGACTTCTGATTCATACTTAGAAGAAGTGGATAGTGAATATGATGACCAGGACTAGAGGGGCCCTGCCTCCAGCCAGGTGGAGGAAAGGGACAACCGGGTTTACTGGACTGTGTGGATTCAATGGCCTGGCACATCAGACCCACAGGAGTATAAGGCTCTCGTAGACACCGGTGCACAGTGTACCCTGATGCCATCAAACTATAAAGGGGCAGAACCCATCTGTATTTCTGGAGTGACAGGGGGATCCCAAGAGTTAACTGTATTGGAGGCCGAAGTGAGCCTAACCGGGAATGAGTGGCAGAAGCACCCCATTGTGACTGGCCCAGAGGCTCCGTGCATCCTTGGCATAGACTACCTCAGGAGAGGGTATTTCAAGGACCCAAAAGGGTACCGGTGGGCTTTTGGTATAGCTGCCCTGGAGACGGAGGAAATTAAACAGCTGTCCACCTTGCCCGGTCTCTCAGAGGATCCTTCTGTTGTGGGGTTGTTGAAGGTCCAAGAACAACAGGTACCAATCGCTACCACAACAGTGCACCGGCGGCAATACTGCACCAACCGAGACTCCCTGATCCCCATCCATGAGCTGATTCGTCGACTGGAGAGCCAAGGAGTGATCAGCAAGACTCGCTCACCCTTTAACAGTCCCATATGGCCAGTGCGAAAGTCCAATGGAGAGTGGAGACTAACAGTAGACTACCGTGGCCTGAACAAAGTCACGCCGCCACTGAGTGCTGCCGTGCCAGACATGCTAGAACTTCAGTACGAACTGGAGTCAAAGGCAGCCAAGTGGTACGCCACAATGGATATCGCTAACGCATTCTTCTCAATCCCTTTGGCGGCGGAGTGCAGGCCACAGTTTGCTTTGACTTGGAGGGACGTCCAGTACACCTGGAACCGACTGCCCCAGGGGTGGAAACACAGCCCCACCATTTCCCATGGACTGATCCACACCGCACTGGAACAGGGTGAGGCTCCAGAACACCTGCAATACATTGATGACATTATCGTATGGGGCAACACAGCAGAAGAAGTTTTTGAGAAAGGGGAGAGAATAGTCCAAATCCTTCTGAAGGCCGGCTTTGCCATAAAACAAAGTAAGGTCGAGGGACCTGCACAGGAGATCCAGTTTTTAGGAATAAAATGGCAAGATGGACGCCGTCAGATCCCAATGGATGTGATCAACAAAATAACAGCCATATCCCCACCAACTAGCAAAAAGGAAACGCAAGCTTTCTTAGGCGTTGTGGGTTTTTGGAGAATGCATATTCCAAATTACAGTCAGATCGTAAGCCCTCTCTATCGAGTGACCAGGAAGAAGAACGACTTCAAATGGGGCCCTGAGCAACGACAAGCCTTTGAACAAATTAAACAGGAGATAGTTCAGGCAGTAGCCCTTGGGCCAGTCCAGGCAGGACAAGATGTAAGGAATGTGCTCTACACCGCAGCCGGGGAGAATGGCCCTACCTGGAGCCTCTGGCAGAAAGCACCAGGGGAGACTCGAGGTCGACCCTTAGGGTTCTGGAGTCGGGGATACAGAGGATCCGAGGCCCGCTACACTCCAACTGAGAAGGACATATTGGCAGTATATGAAGGGGTTCAAGCTGCTTCGGAAGTGGTTGGTACTGAAACACAGATGTTAATTGTTATATGGTATTGTATATCATAATTTCTATGGCTGCTATCAATGGTTTTGCAGTAAAAATCACCCAGATTAATGAAGAATGAACTCCGGTGAAACCGAGCAAAGTGCAACGATAATAGAACCGGATGAGCTCAGCGATAATGCAACCAGAACTGGCTTCAGGATGCAACAATCCAACACCACACACCACCTCTCCTGCCCTGAAAGACTGTTATGATAGATGGAGCCCAAAGTCATGGACTAAATGGACTCAATGGACATTTTAGAGGGATGGCCCATAGACTGACGGAATGATATCTGTTTTGTATATATATCAAAAGTCAAGATAACTGGTGATGACTAATTGGAATGTATTAGAAAATGTGAGACCTAAGCATGATGTAGATGGTATGGAATGAAGGGTGTATACTGTCCTGGTTTCGGCTGGGATAGAGTTAAATTTCTTCCTAGTGCTGTGTTTTGGATTTAGTAGGAGAAGAAAGTTGATAACACACTGATGTTTTCAGTTGTTGCTAAGTATCCTGCTAGTCCAAGGACTTTTCAGCTTCCCATGCTCTGCCAGGTGCACAAGAGGCTGGGAGGGAGCATAGCCGGGACAGCTGGCCCAGCTGGCCAAAGGGATATTCTATATGACATCATGCTCATTATATAAATAGGAGGCGTGGTCCAGGAAGTAGCAATTGTTACTTGGTTATCGGTCAGCAGGTGGTGAGCAATTGCATTGTGCATCACTCATTTTGTATATTATTTATTATTATCATCATTATCATTATTATTATTATTACTACTATTATTATTATTATTGTTGTTGTTGTTGTTGTTATTATTTTCCCTTCCTTTTCTGTTCTATTAAACTGTCTTTATCTTAACCCACAAGTTTTCTTACTCTTACCCTTCCGATTCTCTCCCTGTCCCACTGTGGCAGGGATGGGAGTGAGCAAGCAGCTGTGTCGTGTTTGGCTGCCTGCCGGGTTAAACCACAACAAGATTATATTACTATTAATGTAGCATATGAAATAGAAAGAAACAAAAAAACCCAAGAAAAGCTATTGAAATATATAAATAAAAGCTGATAAGCGTCAACCACTCCTCAGAGGTTCTTTAATTATCTCAAGTTGAGACTGATGAAAGAGGATCTGAGAAATTCCAAAAAGCAGCTCAAGCAATAAAGACTGTGGAACACTTTGTAAATGATTCAAACAATCACTTAGTTAGTTCCTGACTCCCAGTCCTTATCTCTCACTGCCTGTGCCTTCAGGGACTGAATAGGATGTTCACTATTTACCACCTGGTGCAGGGGAAGGAAATGTCGTATATCACTCATCAAAAGCAAACAACTTCAAGCAACACTGACAGACTCTTTGGTATTATCAATATACAGTGGCCAAGGCCTTTGTATAGCGTCATTGGTTTCAGTGGAACTAACCCAATTTACACTAATTGAGGATTTGGTCTTGTCCTGGTTTCGGCTGGGATAGAGTTAATTTTCTTCCCAGTAGCTGATATAGTGCTGTGTTTTGGATTTACGACTCTTGGGTACGTGAGCATCTACATGACGTACTTTTACAGCCAGGTTCTCTACCCGGGCAGCAATATCTTGCCACAATGCGGCAGCCCAGATGGGTTTACCTCTGCGCTGCCAGTTGTTCTGCTTCCACTGCTGCAACCACCCCCACAGGGCATTTGCCACCATCCATGAGTCAGTATAGAGATAAAGTACTGGCCATTTTTCTCGTTCAGCAATGTCCAAGGCCAGCTGGATGGCTTTCACCTCTGCAAACTGGCTCGATTCACCTTCTCCTTCAGCAGTTTCTGCAACTTGGCGTATAGGACTCCATACAGCAGCTTTCCACCTCCGATGCTTTCCCACAAGGCGACAGGACCCATCAGTGAACAGGGCATATTGCTTCTCATTTTCTGGTAGTTTGTTATACAGTGAGGCCTCTTCAGCACGCGTCACCTCCTCCTCTGGGGATATTCCAAAATCTTTGCCTTCTGGCCAGTTCGTGATCACTTCCAAGATTACTGGGCGACTGGGATTTCCTATTCGGGCCCGTTGTGTGATCAGTGTGACCCACTTACTCCACGTAGCATCGGTTGCATGATGTGTAGAGGGGATGCACCCTTTGAACATCCAGTCCAGCACCGGCAGTTGGGGTGCCAGGAGGAGCTGTGCTTCAGTACCAACCACTTCCGAAGCAGCTCGAACCCCTTCATATGCTGCCAATATCTCCTTCTCAGTTGGAGTGTAGCGGGCCTCGGATCCTCTGTATCCCCGACTCCAGAACCCTAAGGGTCGACCTCGAGTCTCCCCTGGTGCTTTCTGCCAGAGGCTCCAGGTAGGGCCATTCTCGCCAGCCGTGGTGTAGAGGACATTTTTTACATCTTATAGAATCATAGAATCATTAAGGTTGGAAAAGACCTCTAAGATCGTCGAGTCCAACCGTCAACCCAACACCACCATGCCCACTAAACCATGTCCCTAAGCGCCTCATCCACACGTCTTTTAAATACTTCCAGGGATGGTGACTCAACCACTTCCCTGGGCAGCCTGTTCCAATCTTAACCACTCTTTCAGTAAAGAAAATTTTCCTAATGTCCAATCTAAACCTCCCTTGGCGCACCTTGAGGCCATTTCCTCTTGTCCTATCGCTAGTTACTTGGGAGAAGAGACCAACACCCACCTCGCTACAACCTCCTTTCAGGTAGTTGTAGAGCGCGATGAGGTCTCCCCTCAGCCTCCTCTTCTCCAGACTAAACAACCCCAGTTCCCTCAGCTGCTCCTCATAAGACTTGTTCTCCAGATCCTTCACCAGATTCGTTGCCCTTCTCTGGACATGCTCCAGCACCTCAATGTCCTTCTTGTAGTGAGGGGCCCAAAACGGAACACAGTATTCGAGGTGCGGCCTCACCAGTGCCGAGTACAGGGGCACGATCACCTCCCTACTCCTGCTGGCCACACTATTTCTGATAGAGGCCAGGATGCCGTTGGCCTTCTTGGCCACCTGAGCACACCGCCGGGTCATGTTCAGCTGGCTGTCAACCAGCACCCCCAGGTCCTTTTCCTCTGGGCAGCTTTCCAGCCACTCTTCCCCAAGCCTGTAGCATTGCATGGGGTTGTTGTGGCCCAAGTGCAGGACCCGTCACTTGGCCTTGTTGAACCTCATACAATTGGCCTCGGCCCATCGATCCAGCCTGTCCAGGTCCCTCTGCAGAGCCTTCCTACCCTCCAGCAGATCAACACTCACGCCCAGCTTGGTGTCGTCTGCAAACTTACTGAGGGTGCACTCAATCCCCTCATCCAGATCATTGATAAAGATATTGAACAGGACCGGCCCCAAAACTGAGCCCTGGGGAACACCGCTCGTGACCGGCCGCCAACTGGATTTAACTCCATTCACCACAACTCTCTGGGCTCGGCCATCCAGCCAGTTTTTTACCCAGCGAAGAGTGTACCTGTCTAGGCCGTGAGCCGCCAGCTTCTCTAGGAGAATGCTGTGGGAGACAGTGTCAAAGGCTTTACTGAAGTCCAGGTAGACCACATCCACAGCCTTTCCCTCATCCACTAGGCGGGTCACCTGGTCATAGAAGGTGATCAGGTTGGTCAAGCAGGACCTGCCTTCCATGAACCCGTGCTGGCTGGGCCTGATCCCCTAGTTGTCCCGGACATGGCTTGTGAGCGCCCTCAAGACGAACCGCTCCATAATCTTCCCCGGCACCGAGGTCAGGCTGACTGGCCTGTAGTTCCCCGGATCCTCCTTCCGGCCCTTCTTGTAGGTGGGCGTCACATTGGCAAGCCTCCAGTCATCCGGGACCTCCCCTGTTAGCCAGGACTGCAGGTAAATGATGGAGAGTGGTTTGGCAAGCTCCTCTGCCAGCTCCCTCAGTACCCTCGGGTGGATCCCATCCGGCCCCATAGACTTGTGAGCGTCCAGGTGGCGTAGCAGGTCATTAACTTCTTCCTCATGGATTATGGGGGGTTTATCCTGCTCGCCGTCCCTGTCTTCCAGCTCAAGGGGCTGAGTACCCTGAGGATAACTGGTCTGAGTATTAAAGACCGAGGTAAAGAAGGCGTTAAGTACCTCAGCCTTTTCCTCATACTTGGTGGCAATGTTCCCCCCCGCATCCAGTAAAGGATGGAGATTCTCCTTGGCTCTCTCTTTGTCGTTAATATATTTGTAAAAACATTTTTTGTTGTCTCTCACGACAGTGGCCAGGTTGAGTTCTAGCTGGGCTTTTGCCTTTCTAATTTCCTCTCTGCACGACCTAACGAGATCCCTGTACTCTTCTTGAGTTGCCTGCCTCTTCTTCCAAAGGTGATAAACTCTCCTTTTTTTCCTGAGTCCCAGCCAGAGCTCCCCGTTCAGCCAGGCCGGTCGTCTTCCCCACCCGTTCTTCTTAAGGCACATGGGACAGCCTGCTCCTGCGCCTTTAAGACTTCCTTCTTGAAGAATGTCCAGCCTTCCTGGACCCCTTTGCCCTTCAGGACTGTCTCCCAAGGGACTCTCTCGACCAGTGTCCTGAGCAGGCCAAAGTCTGCCCTCCGGAAGTCCATGGTAGCGGTTTTGCTGGCCCCCCTCCTTACTTCACCAAGTATTGAGAATTCTATCATTTCATGGTCGCTAAGCCCAAGATGGCCTCCAACCACCACATCTCCCACCAGTCCTTCTCTGTTTGTAAACAGCAGGTCAAGCGAGGCACCTCCCCTAGTGGGCTCCCTTACCAGCTGCGTCAGGAAGTTATCTTCCACACACTCCAGGAACCTCCTCGACTGTTTCCTCTCTGCCGTGTGGTATTTCCAGCAGACGTCCGGAAAGTTGAAGTCCCCCAGGAGAACAAGGGCTAGCGATTGTGAGACTTCTGCCAGCCGCTTGTAGAATGCTTCATATGCCTCCTCATCCTGGCTAGGTGGTCTATAACAGACTCCCAGCAGGATATCTGCCTTGTTGGCCTTCCCCCTCATCCTTACCCACAAGCACTCGACCTCATCATCACTACCGTTGAGCTCTAGACAATCGAAGCACTCCCTAACATACAGGGCTACCCCACCGCCTCTCTTTCTGAAGAGCTTATAGCCATCCATTGCAGCACTCCAATCGTGAGACTCATCCTGTTGTCCAAAAAGCGGATTCGTGCCCGGCGTGCAAGTAACCAATTCCACACGCTCAGGAGAGAGATTGTTTTATTCAGGCCTGGGTGCTCAGTGGACTTGCCACAAATCAAGCACACCTGGTCTAATCACTTTTCTGTTTACATCCATGCTTCTCATACATATATTAAGATTCTCTTTTACATATTCATTACATTTCCGAGAACTAATTATAATATTACATCATCCTAGACACCTGCGCACTAAAGTCTTTAGGGTCTTCTTGAGGGTCTCGAGTGGTCTCTGGTGGTCGGTAGGGTAGTGAACTCTAAATGAACCCGTTCCTTCCTTTCCTTCTAAGGTCGAGGTTTGTCTCCGAGCCATGTCTGGACCACGTTCATTTATGGTTCTTAATTTCAAGGTTAATCATTACTAGGGTCTAACAATGCTACACACCTGCAAACACAATACCTGCCAGTTACCTAACTCCTAAGCAACAAGTCTTCATTGTTTAGAATTAAAGAAGCGAGCAGTATGGAATAAGAGGTACTGTAACAGACTGTACCTACTGCATCAATTCCATCATGTTTCCGTGATGGCGACTAAGTCATAGCTATCCCGCTGCACAATGGCTTCCAGCTCCTCCTGTTTGCCGCCCATGCTGCGTGCATTTGTGTAGATGCACTTGAGCTGGGCTATCGATTTCACCCCCGACATTGGTATGCCACCCATAGGCTCTTCTCTAGTGAGCCTGGTTTTATCTCCTTCCCCCTTTGAACCTAGTTTAAAGCCCTCTCGATGAGCCCTGCCAACTCATACGTGAGAATACTTTTCCCCCTGTGAGACAGCTGAACTCCATCTGTCACCAGCAGGCCCGGTGCCATGTAAACCTCCCCATGATCAAAAAAGCCAAAATTCCACCGATGGCACCAGCCCCTGAGCCACGTGTTAATCAGGTGTGTTTTCCTGTCCCTTTCAGTATTCTTTCCTGCCACTGAAGGGATTGAGGAAAACACTACCTGTGCTCCTGATCCTTCCACCAGTCGCCCCAGGGCCCTGAAGTCCCTTTTGATCCCTTCTGGACTTCTCTCTGCAACCTCCTCACTGCCAGCCTGTATAACCAATAGCGGGTAGTAATCGGAGGGCTGTACCAGACCAGGGAGTTTCCTAGTAATGTCCCTAACCCGGGCCTCAGGGAGGCAGCAGACTTCCCAGTGGGATGGGTCTGGCTGACAAATTGGGCCCTCAGAAGGGAATCGCCTACGACAATTACCCTCCTTTTTTTCTTAGCAGAGGCAGTCAGTAATGCGTGGAGCTGACTGACTTGCCCTGGGCAACCCCCTGGATGGACCTTCATCTACATTCTCATTTGCCTGGCCCTCAAGTTCCAGGGCCCCATATCTGTTCTGTAAGGGCAACTGGGAAGGTGAGGGAGTCCGGGATGGGATTCGCCTGGCGCCCCTAGCAGGGACCTGTGTCCATTCCCCCCCGTCTCCTGGGTCCCCTCCTTCTGCCTGGTGGCAAGAGGGCAGGGGATCCTCTGCTTCTTGTGGAGCCTCCACTTGCTGCCCTTGCCTCAGGGACGGTAGGGTGCGGCTCCACCAATCTATCTCCCTCTCACACTCCCTGATACTCCTTAGCCTCTCCACTTCCTCTTTCAGCTCTGCCACCAGGCTGAGCAGATCATCCACCTGGTCGCAGCGCACACAGGCGTCGTCTCTGCTGCCCTCCTGTACAAGTGACAGCCTCAGGCACTCCCTGCAGCCAGAGACCTGGACAGCTGTATGTTTGTGTGGGGGCTCCGTCTGGGTCGCCACATTCCTTCTGGCGATGGCTTTCGGCCGAGTGGAAACCATAGCTAGGTCCTCTTCTGGGAGGGCGATTACCACTAGTTGAGCTAGCCTCTAGAGCCTGGAGGGGGGGCTGCGCCCTGCTCGCTCGCCTTCCCCGCTTGCCTTTCCTGCGCGAACTGCCATGCCAACTGACGCGCCGCGCCCCGAGTTGCTCGCGCTCCCTGGGGGCTGCTCTTGTATGTGAGGGGGTTTGGCCGCCGTCCCTCCTGTCCCCGCCCACGCTGAGTCAGAGCTGCCGCTCGTCAGGAGCTCACTCCTCCGGCTCTGGGGGGCGGGGGGGCTGGGGCACCCTCTCGCTCCCTGCGCTTTTGCCTTTGCGGTTTTTGCCGCGGTTTTGCCGCTTTAGGAAGGGTCCCCCGGCGCGATCCTCCGCTCCGGAGCCCTTCGCCTCGGTGGCTTCGCTGAAATGGCGGGTACACTGGGTTTTAAACTGCCGCCTGCCCGGACTGGCCCAAGGGCTACTGCATGAACTACCTCCCATTTAATTTGTTCAAAGGCTTGTCGTTGCTCAGGGCCCCATTTAAAATCGTTCTTCTTCCTGGTCACGTGATAGAGAGGGCTTACAATCAGGCTGTAATCTGGAATATGCATTCTCCAAAAGCCCACAACACCTAAGAAAGTTTGTGTTTCCTTTTTGCTAGTTGGTGGGGACATGGCTGTTATTTTGTTGATCACATCCATTGGGAACTGACAATGTCCATCTTGCCATTTTATTCCTAAAAACTGGATGTCCTGTGCAGGTCCCTTGACCTTACTTGGTTTTATGGCAAAACCAGCCTTCAGAAGGATTTGGACTATTTTCTTCCCTTTCTCAAAAACTTCTTCTGCTGTGTTGCCCCATACGATGATGTCATCAATGCATTGCAGGTGTTCTGGGGCCTCACCCTGTTCCAGTGTGGTGTGGATCAGTCCATGGCAAATGGTAGGGCTGTGTTTCCACCCCTGGGGCTGTCAGTTCCAGGTGTACTGGATGCCCCTCCAAGTGAAAGCAAACTGTGGCCTGCACTCTGCCGCCAAAGGGATTGAGAAGAACGCATTAGCGATATCCATTGTGGCGTACCACTTGGCTGCCTTTGAGTCCAGTTCATATTGAAGTTCTAGCATGTCCGCCATGGCAGCACGCAGTGGCGGCGTGACTTCGTTCAGGCCACGGTAGTCTACTGTTAGTCTCCACTCTCCATTGGACTTTCGCACTGGCCATATGGGACTGTTAAAGGGTGAGCGAGTCTTGCTGATCACTCCTTGGCTCTCCAGTCGATGAATCAGCTCATGGATGGGGATCAGGGAGTCTCGGTTGGTGCAATATTGCCGCCGGTGCACCGTTGTGGTAGTGATCGGCGCCTGTTGTTCTTCGACCCTCAGCAACCCCACAACAGAAGGGTCCTCTGAGAGACCAGGCAAGGTGGACAGCTGTTTAATTTCCTCCGTCTCCAAGGCAGCTATACCGAAAGCCCACCGGTACCCTTTTGGGTCCTTGAAATACCCTCTCTTGAGGTAGTCTATGCCAAGGATGCACGGAGCCTCTGGGCCAGTCACAATGGGGTGCTTCTGCCACTCATTCCCGGTTAGGCTCACTTTGGCCTCCAATACAGTTAACTCTTGGGATCCCCCTGCCCCTATATAGCTTGATGGCATCAGGGTACACTGTGCACCGGTGTCTACGAGAGCCTTATACTCCTGTGGGTCTGATGTGCCAGGCCATCGAATCCACACAGTCCAGTAAACCCGGTTGTCCCTTTTCTCCACCTGGCCGGAGGCAGGGCCCCTCTAGTTCTGGTCATAGTCTCCGTTTCTATCTTCTGGCAACCGCGAGTCAAGTATTTCTTCATTACAATCCAAAGTACGATCAACCTTTCTACTTTGTCTGGGGAACTGTTCACTGGAAACCAGATCGTCGTGAGACAGGTTTTTTCTGAAAACTGGAGCAGCATTTTTCCTGAGAGAACCCCTTTGTGTGATTGTTTTTCCTTGCAACTCACGTACACGTGCCTCTAGGGTCAAGGTAGGTTTTCCATCTCACTGCCTCATGTCCTCTCCGTGGTCACACAGGTAAAACCACAGGGTGCCCCGGGGTGTGTACTTTCTATATCCTCCCTCTTGAGCAGAAAAACGTTGACTCCTAATGGCTGAGATACTGGTCCGTACAGGTGGAGAATAGGACATGGAATTTCTCAGATCCTCTTTCATCATTCTCAACTTGAGATAATTAAAGAACCTCTGACGAGTGATTTACGCTTATCAGCTTTTATTTATCTATTTTAGTAAGTTTTCTTGGGTTTTTTGTTTCTTTCTATTTCATAAGCTACATTAATAGTAATATAATCTATAATAAATATTCATCGATTTATTTAGTAGGATTAATTTCTAGGTGCTATTGTATTCTATCTGAGTTTGCTAAATCATTCTGTGACCTGACTAGATATAAAACTGCTAATTTTAAGTAGCACAGGGAAAATTTATCACCTGTGATAGAGTACTAAGACATCCTCATAGAACATTACAATCTGATACTGATGCTTTAAATCCTGCCAAACTGTAAGTTTGCTTATTACCTCTGAAGTATAAAGAATAGGGCGATAGAAGGCATGTATAACTTTAAATTCAGTATTTTTTTGTTCTCTCTCCTTCTCCCCTGGCTCTCTCCTGCAGAAAAAAAGGTTGAAAGAAGTTGCTATAGAAATGCAGGCGTCTCATTTAAAAACTTCTGAAGTTACAGCACGAGCTGAAAAAACTTTGAATGAACTTCCTGTTCCTCTATTTAGCTCCCTACTAAACTGATTTTTTTAGGATATATGACTCCATTGTCATTCATGATGAAGGATGGAAGAATCTGGATCTTAGCTAGTTTCAAACCAAAGGCATAATAAAATGAATTAGTCTTAAAGATATTATAGAGATTCTAGACCACCTCTTAGAGCATGACTGTTCCATCAACATTTTTCAAGGGAGATAAAGAAGAGAAAATAAACAGCAACTAATTCACTAGGTTTATAGTTATATGGAACATTTACTGCTGTAAAATGAATCACAGAGGAGAAAATTTCAGAAGCAGATCTGGGAAATGGGCCTGTCTTCATAGACTTGGTGATATAATTGGATGTCAAACTGACCTTTAGACCTTCTAGAAGAAATTGGGGACCCTTTTTTTCATTAAAGATATGAGAATAAGAAACTATGAAAATAAACATTTTGTTGTTTACTAATACTAGATTAACAGTAAACTTAATATTTGAAAAAATATTCCTCATATTTTCTGGAGAATTTGATGGAAAAGGATGAGAATATCTGAAAAATTACTAGCTGCTATTCAATTTGTAATAATTCAAATTATTATAAACATAGTTTTTTAATATTTGCATTACTGTGTTGGCCATACACCTTCATCAGGATCCAAATCCTATATACCTCTATATTCAAAAAGACATTTAACTCTGGAGGAATTAAAATAAAATGCTAGTGAGTTAAGAGAGATTACATCAGCAAGGGCTTTCAGTTAATTTAATTCTTCCTTTCTTGATTTAATAGAATTTTTCTATAATTATAATAGCTCTTATATAGCATTTTTCATCCATAGATCTTAGAGGATGATGAATACAATTATCTTTGTATAATTAATTATGTATGTGGAAGATATGCATAGTCAAACACAAATCACTGGGCCTTAAAAATCTTGGGATGTTTTTACTTAGTTTACAAATGAAGGTATAGAGGATGGAAATGAGTCAGCAGAGTGAGATGCAGCAAGGCAGAGCAGACATGTCTTCTGTTTCTACATCGAACACCCTCTCAAGCCCTTGCCAAATTTAAACAGAAATCAACTACTCTAACAAAAGTTAATGGCACGATTAGGGCCTCTGAGTGATGTAGGCAAAATCAGAATATCTCCTTCTACTTAGGAAAGTAATAACTCTCAAGCTGATAAGCAGCATTTGCTACAGTCAATTGCGTCAAAGTCCACTTTGACAACATTTGGTTTGCAGATCAATAACTTGGAAGACCATAACTACTCAGAAGCCATTGCAGTCAGTGGATCAATAGAAGCATTGTTTACTGATAGGCTATAATAGTTAGGCAGGAGATGTTTTTATCTATTGTGCCAAAGATGATTGCATCACTGACTTTTTATAAAGTCCTCTGAACTGTAACAAGCTATCCAGTCAATGACTGTGACAGCTGAATCATAATTTTGCTATTGTCCATATATACATGCATATTATACAGACTAAATAGTGTGCATTTTTAAAGATAAGTCCTGGTGTTACCCTGTGCTCCAGTCATTTGCATGCAAGTGCTCTCCATTAGGGCTCTCTTTCCGTCACTTTGGTCATTTTGACTGAGGAGATCCATGCTGCTCTGTGTGACAGCTAGCAGACATCACTCAAAACTGATTCAAGATTCTCGATGACTAAAGGGGATAGTTCAGGTTTCCCAGGTGCTCCTGGTATGAAGACTGAGGTACCAAACTTCAGATTGTCAGATATGGTCAGGGTAACAGGTGGTTTTATGTGTGCAGATGTCTCTCTTTTCCTCTTTGTCTTTCTGCTCAGTACTGAAAATGCATAGGAGTCTTTTTTTAGTTAATTATTATTCTTTTAATTAAACAGTAGGTACCTAGAACAGATACTAGCAGTCTGCAAAAGAACATCATGCAGAGTAATAAAAGCAACATCAAGTCTGCTGGAACATTGCACACTGAAACTTAGTTGCTCCAAGAGACCCTAAAGGATATATAATTCAAGTAATTTCCACTACATTAAAAAAGCATTATCAGCCTCTAATTTGAAAATAACTTTGCTTAATAATTTTATAAAATGTATTTTTTTCTTTGTTTCAGGAAAAGGTACAGAAATTTAAATAAATCACACATACATTTGCCCTTTTCTACAGTCAAAAGAAAAAAGAGATCCGTCTTCCCCAAAACAATTCCTGCTCCAGTATCTGCAAAAGGTGATCTCCTGAGGAACAAAAAAGAGGTCTTTCACTGAGTTTAGATATCAACAAAACCTGTTAGTCAATTTAGAAGAAGCTTATACTGTAAGTGGAGGTCTTTTGTGGAGGATAAATAATTAACAGCATCCTTATGTGTCTGAATAGGAAATTAAGTATCTTAAGGTACTATCTGACCTTAATTGTCATGTAGGTCAGTGACAGATAGGTGATCTCTTTAGACCGTCTCTAAGACTGTATAGACCAGGACTTCAATGTGGAAGAAAAGAGGAAATCATTGTAGCAGGCACAACCAGTTGAAAAATTGGTGTAACTTCTGCTCCTTATAAACCCTCAACTAGTAAACATTCAGTCATCTCCTTTGTGGATTTATCTCTTTAGTGTCTTAAAATGCATTCAGTGCAGAATCACCTGAAGTGATTCAGTCCAGATGTCAGAGGCACGGGGAACTGAGGGAGCTCAATAGTGAGAGAAGCAGCCTACAAGAGATGCCAAGATATGTGGAAATAATTAATGCCACTTGTGATTTGAGAAATGACTTAGATCTAAGAGCATATTGCAACTCAAAAAATTATTAATGGGAGCAGAAAGCTGTGCCGGTCAAATGTAGGATTTTCTTCTGCAAACTAATGTCATCACTATAATCTTGTTTGGCTTGTACTTCATTCCTGTCGTGCCTCCTTGTTCAGTCATACTTAGCAAAGAAATTTTCAGCTGGCTAATTACAGCCTTTCTCTATGTTTTCTGAACAGAGCAAAGGGTCTATATTTTACTTGGCTTGCAGCATGACCACTGAACTTAGGTCTATTGCAGACCGTTCGCAGGCAGAGATGATCCACAAGCTGCCATACAGCGAATTTGCTCTTTGGAGGTACTTGATTGATAAAAGAGCCATCCTGCTGACTCAGTGTAGAAGTCAGACTGTCTCAGAAGCATAATGGATAGACTGTCCCTAAGGCATAGGCAGAAAGGTCAGAAATAAAGCCGTCCTGTCAAACCTGAGGTATAGTCAAGTTCAGACTGAGATTTATGATTTTTATTATTTAACTTAGCAATGAAAGCAAATGAGGAAAGGGATGATGTGTACACCATATCCAGTGAGAGAACATTAGAAAAAAGGGAAAGTGATCTTGCTTGCTAGACGGCTTCTGGAAAACGGAACCTTGTTCTTTATGCAAAAGCATTTGTGTTGTCACTGTCTGTATTTGTACCTGCAAGTACCACAGCTGTTTGTACAATTACAGCTGCATGTGCTGTGAAGAACATTTTTATAGTTACTGTATTTATGTATGTAAATGGTCATAAGAGCAGCAAGGACAATTTGAGATGAGAACAAAAGTGAACAATATGTTCATAAGAGAATTAAAGCTACTGATTTCTCTCTGAGGCCCACCAAAAAATATACTAAGCCATCAGTTTCTGAGGGTTCTGTAGGAAGAAGGAAATGTAGGGCACCTGAGGTTTATTTTCCATTAATTCTAATCTCCTTCTGAAGGTCTTGCTCTTACACTGCTTCGATGTTGCTAAATAACTTGATACTTAGTTTAAAATACTAGTCCAGCCAACTGAATTCACATCTACACCTTGGAGAACTACTTTTTACATTCCTCTAAATAAGATTTCTTCTGTTGATTTCTTTTTTTCACTTTGATAGTGTGTTTTTATGATAAGCTCTGATTTCTCCAGCCTCTGCCTTTTCTTAGTTGGCTTGCACTTGATGAAACAGAGCAACATACTTCTAGTAGCTGTGCTGGGTCACCAGCATAGATCAATATCATTGCAGCCTTATCATCTAAAGACTTGGGAGGGAAGAAAAGCAGGACTTCAAGTCAACCACAGAGAAGGTGGGGAAGCTAGCAGACCTGCCAGGATCAAAGTGGATTAGGGAATCTGGGGAACCAGGGTCTTTTCAGTCAGAGAAGGAAGAATACCTCAGTGAGAGAAGGTCCTTCACTAAGGAAGAGGTGCCGTTTAAACAGTGAAGGCTGGGTAGTTTTAATATAATATCGCTGTTCAGAGTACTAGACATCATGTTCATTATGTGGGATCCATGTGTACATGACAAACAAAAACCCAACAAGGAAGGACTGAGCTCTCCTATACAACATCTCTCAGACTTATCTGCTGGCAAGAACAAGGTAACATTGGTGGAATTTATCTGCCTGCTTTTGCCTAGCAAGTCTTTCCCTAATACACATTCACAGCATGGCTACACTTTGAACTTTAAATGCAAATTCATGCCATTTGGTATTTAGGCTTCTTCTCAGCTCTGTTAATTTGTAGAGTCCAGCACATACTTTTGTTTGTGCCGTGGATGTTGTGAAGATGTCTGAGTGCTAACTGTAATCTACATCTAATTGTCAATTTTTGTTACTTAGTGTCTCTAGAATAAATATTTCCATTCCCCCTTGATCCTTTCCTCTTCACTGTGGGATTTAAGCAAGCACAGGTGAAAATTAAGGCTGTCATTTACAACTAAAAAAGGCATATGGCTCTTGTTGGCACTGTAGAAAAATAGTCATTAAAATGTTCATAAGTGTACAGTACAAAAACTGGGAAAATATATGCTGGTTGGGCAGGTGGAGCATTTGCAACATCTTTGCAATAGCTTCAAAATCTCATTACTCTGAATGAGAAAATTTCTGTATGAAATCCAAATATTTAAATTAGCATTTGCTGTAAGCAGTCTTGGCCACGTGGCTGATTAAAGCTCAATATCTCTTTCTTCTGGGTTCTCAATCCAAAATCTATTAAAAAAACAGCCATGGGCTACCACACATCACATGAGTCTTCAAGCAGCATTGACCTTAGAAGTTCTGGGAACTCAGAAAAATCTCTTCCATACTTTCTTCCTCTCTCTCACTCTCACACACACTATTGTATATCCTTTTCTGTTACATTTTACAGAAGTCTTTTTTCTAGTTAGAGCTACATATTGCCTTTATGCTATGGAGAGGAAATCTCTTGCAACTACAAAAAATGCTATCCTGTTATATAGTGACAGGTCTCCATTCAGTGTTCCTGCAACACATTACCATAGTGACAGGAGGTGTTGCTAGGAATTTTTTCCAGTGGTTCTTAAGATGCTGACCTGAATGTTTAAACCTTAAAGGGGCCACTAGAGTGTGCATTTTCAATAAGTAAAATAAATTAAATAATTCATTGATACTAACAGATTGTTCTATAATGCTCAGCAGTGAAAGCAGTTTTGTAGCAAGACCCCAGCAGTTCTCCAAGGTGATGGTCTGATTTTCTGCTCTGGTAGCCTAGAAGTTCATAGAGCTCAGGGACAGAATTCAGATATTCAGAATTCAGAATTCAGTTGTCAAATCACAAATCTTTGCTGTATGTGGCAAATGAGTGGTTTAGAGGCCGCTTAAAGAATCACTGTCGAAGGTATTAGCAGAAAGTGATTTTAATAGAAATTTATAAAAGCGTGACTTAACAGAGTTCGATGGCAAGGTTCACTCTATCACTTACTACACGGATGAAGCATACAAAGGAAAAGAGCATGGGAAGCTGAAAAGTCCTTGACTAGCGTAAGCACTACTTAGCAACAACTAAAACATCAGTGTGTTATCAACCTTATTCTCATACTAAATCCAAAACACAGCACTATACCAGCTACTAGCAAGAAAATTACCTCTATCCCAGCTGAAACCAGGACATCATGTTAGAATTGAGTTGGAATGATTTATACAGAGGACAAGGACGAAAAGGTTAAGGGAGACCCTCCCGTTGAGTCACAAGGTTCAGAGAAGACCTGGCTGGATCCAATCTTAGTCTCAGACTTGGACAACGGTTTATGTCTGATACAAAAAGGATAAAGAAACCCTCCCGTTGAGTCACGAGGTTCAGAGTAGACCCCCTTGCTCTCTAAACTTCTCAGAGAGGAGTCTAGGTGCGGCTGGATCTACCCCTAGTCCCAGACCTGGTCAATGGTTTATAACTAATACAAAAAAGGGTAAAGAAACCCTCCTGTTGTGTCATGAAATTCAGAGTAGACCCGGCTGGATCCACCCCTAGTCCCAGACTTGGTCATCAGTTTATGTCTAAAGGATTATATGTGTTTAGCAGTAGTCTAAGGTTCATTCCCAATCTTAAGATAGATCATAAGATTTTAGCAGACCATATTTGCTAGCGGGTACCTCCATCAATTCACACACACATGCACACAGACACAAAAAATAGATAAATATACAAAGGTATACCTGTTAAAAATTCCCCTTGAGTTCAGTGAAATACTCATGTCAAATGTCTTGGCATTTCTCAATGGGCGAAGGGTTGAGCCTCGAGGAGTGTTGCTGCCCAGGTCCCGTGCCAGACGGCAACGGTCCTCCGAATATCGCAATCTCGAGAGTTTGCAAACTCTGAGAAGCGTTCCACTCAGAGGGAGATGCTGGGCACAGCCCGCTGTGGTCCAGGAGAGCTCAAAGGGCCTCACTTGGGACCGCTGTTTATAGGGTCGCAAGATGATTGACTTTAGTCATCCATCAAAACTCTCAAGGTTTCAGTAACAATGGTATCGTTCCACTTGAGCTACAACTCAGATAAGGGTATCAAGGGATGACAATTATCCCCACTCTCGTCCTCCACTTGTGTAGGTAGTTAGGATCTGGCAGCCGGAAGATATCGCGCTGTACGGAAAGATAGGGCCCCTCCCTTGATAGCCAATAGCGTTTAGTTTGTGATGTAAGCAGACGGAAGTGACGTCATAAACCCAAGGTATATAATGCTGTGTTACATACCAATAAACGCCATTTGCCGTCCACCACATTGGTGTCTGTGAGCTGATGGCCCGAGCGGCCTGGGGTTGGTCGCCGTGCCGTTCCTGAACCAGGTCGCCACGCCTTACGAAGGCTACAAGTGGTGCCGAAACCCGGGAACAACTCGCCTGGAATCGGGTGAACGGCGGCCGGAGCGGCAGGACCAGCCCGGCGGGGAGGACGCTCCCGGACCAACAAGGAAGATGGAAGCCCTTGTGAAGGTCGTATCGCAATTACATAAGCAGTGGGGTATCGATTGTAAACCCAAAGATTTTACTCTCGCAGTTGCGAGGCTTTTGCAAATTGGGGTCATTGATCAGCCGGTGGATATTCTCCACCCTGAAGTGTGGGATAAATGTACTAAAGTGTTAGCCGAGGAGACGATGTCCTCGGGTTGTGGGAAAAACCTTAAGTCGTGGGGGAAAGTCGTACAGGCCCTGCAGAAGGCAATACAAGAACAGGAGACCTGGAGTGCGGCAAAGAACTGTTTGTTGGCCATCCCGAAATTGGGAGTCGGGGCGGCCACACAGACTTTGCACCCCCCAGATGATGATGATTCTGCCGAGCCTAAAGATCTGCAAGAGGGCGACATGTCCCCTCAATTCCCGAACCCTGTCCCGCTTACGGAGGGACAGAAACGAGCTAAATCCTTCTGGGGTGGGTTAGCTGAAGAGGCCAGGGGCGTTACGGAGAAAATAGAGTCTGAGGAAGCCTGGGCTAAACCACCGCCCTACACGCCCCAAGGTGGCGCCGAGCACAAAGGGGAAGGGTGGGCCGAAGATGCCCATGGCGGGAACAGGGACAAAGCGCTAACATTAACAAGCGCACATGAACGGGAGGGGGAGGAGAACGAGAAGAAGAAAGGTGGTGGGGGTGGCCGGGAGGAGGAGGGGAGCATGAGCGAAAGGCGGAAAGCCAATCAGAGCGGCCATCTGAAAAAATGCCCTCATAGGGCAGACACCCTGCCGAGCAAAGGGCGGGGCGAACCAGAAAGGAGGGGTGGGTCAAGAGGGAGGGAATGGCCCGCTCGCAGGAGAAGCGGGCGGGGCCGGAGCCCGACAAAAAGGTATCAGAAACCGGAAGCAACCAGTCAGTCGAGTTCCGGCTCCGGATCAGACACTAGCTGGGACGAGTGGCTCGTAACTGATCCAAGCTCGGAGGAGGAGGAAATGGGAGTAGATACAGTCAAAAGCCAAAACATTCCCATCCAAAATAAAAAGGGACTGCGAAGAAAAAACTCCCTCTCACCGATTGGAGGAAAATAAAGACTGCGTGTGCCGAGTGGGTCCCATCGGCCACACTAGCGTTCCCGGTCCGAGTGACGGACGGGGGGCAGAGGGTTTACTCGCCAATAAACCCTAAAGATATACAAGCGATCGTTAAGTCAATTGCAGATAAAGGCCTTAATTCTGCCATGGTCTCCACCCTTATAGATGGTGTCTTTGGGGGAGACGATATGCTCCCGTTCGATATAAAACAAACTTGTAGATTGATTTTTGATGGGGCAGGGATGATCGTTTTTAAACAAGAATGGGAGGACAACTGTGCGAGACAACTAGCCCAAGTGACCGGGGCGGATCACCCGCTACACGGTTCCAGCCTGCAGCGGCTGATGGGTACAGACCCAACAATGATTACCCCCAGGCGCAGGCCCAGGGCCTGCGGGCCCATGAAGTTATGACAACTACCCGCGCGGCTAGAGAAGCTATTCGCACCGCTTCTAGAGTTATTGCCAAGCCATCGCCATGGTCCACTATTAAGCAAAATGAAAGCGAGAGCTTTACACAGTTTGTGGATCGCCTTCAGGCAGCGGTCGACTCCTCGACCCTGCCCGCGGAAGCGAAAGGCCCGGTTGTTGCAGATTGCTTACGTCAGCAGTGTAATTCGGCAACCAAAGAGATCCTACGATCACTGCCAGTGGGGTCAAGTATTGCAGACATGATCAAGCATGTCGCAAAGGAAGAGCACTTAGCCCCAATTCAGGTAGCTGTTCGCACTGCGATAGCTAATGTGATGGCATGTTTTAAATGTGGTCAGGCGGGCCACGTGGCGGCAAACTGCCCTCGGTTGGGGGACCCGCCCACAGCGCTCCCCCCACACCAAAATCGACCAAGAGGACCGTGTTGGGCCTGTGGAAAGAAAGGACATTTCGCCAAAGAATGCAAATCTAAAAACCAGGGAAACGGGAAGGGGAGAGGGCACCCGGGCCGCGCACAGCCCTCTCCCACCTGGGACATAAGGCGGCCCAGTTATGCCAACCCCAGATGGGGCGAGGCACTCCCAAACCCGCTGCCACCTCGACAAGCGACCAACTTTATGGCTCAACCGACGATCCATCCGAACCAGTCCCCACCTCAAGGGCAGCAACAACCATCTCTTGGGGGCGAGATCCCAGGGTGGCCCTGGCAGTAAAATGCGATAGCCCGCCAGTTGTGTGGGGGATCTGTTCCCTTTATAATACCCTAAATGACACCACCATTAGTGTCCCCTTTTTGATTGACACCGGAGCAGATGTTACAGTTATTCCTAAGACAAACTGGCCCCCGCATTGGAAATTGGAAAACGCCCCCATGGTGGGTGGAGTCGGGGGATTAACCCAGGCTCGGAAAAGTGCTCAATTAGTAGCAATCACGCTTCACACTGAGAAAGGGCCGGAGAAAACCATTACCCTCTTCCCATATATCATGTCAGGGGTCCCACCCCTGCTGGGAAGGGATGCTCTAGCCCTTTTGAAAGCCAGGATGACAAATTTATCGTGAGGGCCACTGCCACACACCCACTTCCACCTATTAAACTGACGTGGAAATCGTCCGACCCAGTGTGGGTCGAGCAGTGGCCCCTGTCAAAGCCTCGAATGGACGCTCTTCTTAAGCTAGTCGACCGCGAATTACAACGAGGTCATATAGAGCCTTCCACTAGCCCATGGAACACCCCAGTTTTTGTAATACCCAAACGAACCGGCGAGGGGTTTCGTCTCCTCCATGACCTGCGTGAAGTAAACAAGAAAATTCAACCAATGGGTCCCGTCCAAACGCTGCTGCCCATGAACTCTATGATACCAGAAGGACAACCGTGTGCCGTCCTTGATATTAAAGACTGTTTCTTTTCAATACCACTGCATGAGGAGGACAAAGAGCGGTTTGCTTTTTCTGTAGTGTTCCCAAACAGCTCACGCCCTAACCTACGTTTCCAGTGGAAAGTGCTGCCTCAAGGAATGATCAACTCGCCTACTATCTGCCAAATTATAGTGGATTGCACGCTAGCACCGGTTCGGCGCGATGATCCGACTGCGACTATCATTCAATACATGGATGATATTCTAATTGCCGCGCCGACAGAAAATCAGGTGAACCAGCTAGTATCAGCAGTTTCAGAAACTTTAAAAACAAACGGGTTCGAAATCGCGGGCGCGAAAGTTAAAAGAGGACCTTGTGTAACTTTCCTGGGGGTGGGGATCACCAGTTCTTACGTAACCCCCCCCCAAATAAAAATCCGTCGGAACATCAAAACACTCCATGATATGCAACAATTAGTGGGATCCTTGCAATGGCTCCGTAACATTGTCCTGATCCCTCCCGAAATCATGGCCCCCCTATACGATCTTCTGAAAGGAAAAACCCCCTGGGAACAAAAAACTCTGACGACGGAAGCAATGAACTCTCTTGACTTTATCGAGCAACAGGTATCGTCGAGCACGCTCGCCAGGTGGAACCCAGGTGTACCGCTTGATCTGTATGTACATTTCACGGAAGGAGGGGGAGTAGGGGCACTAGCCCAGGGACCCCCTGAAAAAGCTCAACCAATACAATGGATAGTCCTGGGAAAACCATCACGTGCATTCTCTCCAGGAGTCGAGTGCCTTGGTAATCTCATCATGAAAGGCAGAAAACTCGCCCTAAGACACCTAGGCATCGAACCCGCCAGGATATACCTACCCTTCCACAAGCAGCTCCCAAAGCAATCAGTGACGATGTCAGAGTATCTAGCTATAGCTCTTGTTGGGTTTGGCGGAGAAGTCCGGTATGCTACAAAGCCCCCCTGGACTCAAATGCTAGCCATTGTCGACGTCGACCTCCCACAGAAGATCATGGACCGGCCCCAACAGGGACCAACGGTCTTTACAGACGCATCCTCAACGACCTCAACTGCGGCGGCGGTATGGCAATCTAGAGAAAAATGGCACTGCATTAAAATGACCGACTGTGCGCTTTCAGCCCAGCAGCTAGAAGCGATGGCCGTAGTACTGGCGTGTGGACTGTTCTCAGGGGAACATCTCAACATAGTGACCGATTCGATGTTTGTGGCCAAGCTTTGCTTGGCCATGGCGGGGCCCAGCGTGTCAACATCCGCAACAGCCCTAATGCTGGAAGAAGCACTTTTTTCTCGAAAGGGCACCATATCAGTCATCCACGTTAACAGCCACAACCCAATCAAAGGGTTTTTCCAAACCGGTAACGACAAAGCAGACGCCGCAGCGAAAAGGTTCTGGACGCTAAGGGATGCCCGTCAGCTACACGAGTCTCTCCACATCGGAGCTAAAGCGCTAGCGAAGAAATGCGGGATCTCGGTCACTGACGCAAAACACATAGTAGCCACATGTCCCCACTGTCAGAAAACACCACTGTGGTCCAGTGGAGTCAACCCCAGAGGTCTCAAAGCCTCCGAATTGTGGCAAACAGACTTTACGCTCTGTCAGTTGCTAAAACCCCAAGCGTGGCTAGCAGTAACTGTAGATACATATAGCGGAGTGATCGTAGCCACACAACACCTTAAAACCAACTCCAAAGCAACCATCCAACATTGGTTAACAGTTATGGCGTGGCTTGGCATTCCTAATCAGATCAAAACAGACAACGGTCCGAATTTTGTCTCTAAATCAGTCCAGGCATTTGCTTTGAAATGGGGTATTACCCTGACACACGGCATTCTGTATAATAGCACAGGACAAGCCATAGTCGAACGAGCAAATCGAACTCTAAAATCTAAATTAGAGGTGCTGGCAAAAACAGAAGGTTTCACCAGCGCCATTCCCCCAGGAGACCAAGCACGCTTGTTAGCAACCGCTCTTTTAGCACTAAACCAATTTCCCAGGGGGGAAGAAAGAAATAGCCCCACCCAAAAACATTGGGCCACTCGAGCGCTAGAAGAAGGCCTGTTGGTCATAATCAGAAATGAGCTAGGAGAATGGGAACAAGGGTGGAGGCTAGTCCTTACAGGGTGAGGGTATGCCGCGGTCAAAAAAGATGGAACAGTTAAGTGGTGTCCGCTTAAGTCCATCAAACCAGACTTCCAGAATAAAACTAATAAAAACTGTGAGTTTTTATCCACAGAACCGGATTATCAGATGCCCTCGTAACCTGTACGCCCCGGTAGCAGGAGAAGACGACAAGTCAGCAGGCATCCTGCCCACACCTGGGAGTTCCGCACCGACAGAATCCAGACAACAGCGACATGACCCCCATGGTCGAGGGCTACGATGTCTTTGTGTGACCTCCATTTTAGGGCTCGTCACTATAGGACAAGCAGCATCAGAACACCATCCCCATCAGCCATTCAGGTGGGTCCTACGAGACCCTGCATACAGCGATAGAGTGATAAAGGAAAACATAACAACAGGTGCCCCGACTTTCACGGTAACAGTTGGCGACTTATTCCCCATGGTGGGAGGGCCCCGCTCGAAATCATTATGGGGTACATTTTGGTGCCCCAGTTCAAACCCAGGAAAGAGTTATTGTAACTCTCCACATCATTTGTTCTGTGGATATTGGGGATGTGAGACCATTGTAACAAGTGATAGATGGGAACCGACAAAAAACGACGAATTTTTGCGAGTAACATGGGGACCAAATAACTGTAACCGTCCAAAATTTGCGAGTGATGGAATGGTATATAATAGAGGCACTTGTGTCCATTTGATTTTAAAAATCCTAAATCCGACTAACGCGGGTTGGGCTATGGGGAAATTGTGGTCAGTATTCATTCACAAAGCTGGCACAGATATAGGAGCACTGGTACAAATTATTAAGCTCGCGCCACAAGCTCCCCAAGCAATCGGGCCTAACCCGGTTCCTCACCCAAAAATACCTGACCCAACAATACCCAAACCATTACCACATAATATTGTAAATAGTACCGAAAATACCGCGCCTAAAGCAACTCCCGATCGAAATTCTCTCTGGAAAATGATGCAAGCTAGCTATCAACTACTGAACAAAACTAACCCCAATCTTACAGAGCATTGTTGGTTGTGCTACGGGATAAAGCCACCCTTTTACGAGGCTGTAGGAGTAGATAACAAGCCCATGCGAATAAATGGTTCAAATCCGACCCAGTGCACATGGGACATAGAAAAACAAGGGATTACATTAGCAGAAGTTGTAGGAAGCGGTGTCTGCGTGGGTACAGTCCCAAACCATAAAAAACAACTGTGTGTTAATAAGACACAAGATAAAACTCCTGCAAAGTGGTTAATACTGGCCAACAATACCAAGTGGGTTTGTTCTATTATGGGAGTTACACCTTGTTTGTCGTTGGACAAATTTAATGAAGCCTTAGAATTTTGTGTCCAGGTGGCTATAATCCCTAAAATCTTTTACCATTCTGAAGACTTTGTCTATGATTCACAAATTACCCCAGAACACCATCTGTCAAAACGGGAACTCTTTACAGCACTAACAGTAGCTACTCTAATGATCATAGGAGGTACGGGAGTGGGTACAGGAGTAGCATCCTTGGTGCAACAAAATAAAGAATTCGGCGCCTTGAGAATGGCAGTGGATGAGGACTTAGCTAGAATTGAACAATCAATAAGTGCATTAGAAAGTTCAATTAGATCACTATCTGAAGTAGTGCTACAAAATCGAAGAGGATTAGACTTAGTGTTCTTACAACAAGGGGGAGTATGCACTGCACTGAGAGAAGAATGCTGTGTATATGCCGACCACACCGGAAAAGTGAGGGACACCATGGCCAAATTGTGAGAAGGATTGGAAAAACGAAAAAGGGAATGAGAGGCGCAACAAAGTTGGTTTGCATCATGGTTTAGCCATTCACCATGGCTAGCCACCCTAATATCTACCCTGATAGGGCCAATTGTAACAATCGTAATAGCATTGATCTTTGGACCCTGTATATTGAATAGGCTCGTGTCGTTTGTCAAGAGCCGACTAGAAAAAGTTAACATCATGTTGATAGAGCGCCAACAATTGCTTTAAAAAAATTCTTACTCAGTATTTTTAAGCTATCCCTAGTTATACCCTATTATTCTCTCTTACACCCCAATTACCTCTTGCTTAGTGTGCCTTACATTTTCTATTCAAGTTTATGGTATATGTTTTATAAATGTTATACAGTATAGATTAAAAACACGATACATTTATGTCGTGGTTTAACCTGGCAGGCAGCCAAATACCACGCAGCCGCTCACTCACTCCCCCCGCCCTCACTCACTCCCCCCGCCCCCCCAGTGGGACGGGGAGAGAATCGGAAGGGTAAGAGTGAGAAAAACTCGTGGGTTGAGATAAAGACAGTGTAATAGAACAGAAAAGGGAAAATAATGATAATAAATAATGATAGAATATACAAAATGAGTGATGCACAATGCAATTGCTCACCACCCGCGCTGACCGATAACCAAGTAGCGATCGGCACTTCCTGGATCACGCCTACTATTCATATCCTGAGCATGACGTCACATGGTATGGAATACCCCATTGGCCAGCTGGGCTGGCTGTCCTGATTATGTTCCCTCCCATCTTGTGTACCTAGCTCAGTCAGTAGGCACGGGAGCTGTCCTTGGACTAGGAGGGCACTTAGCAACAACTGAAAACATCAGTGTGTTATCAACATTCTCCTCATACTAAATCCAAAACACAGCACTAGGAAGAAATTTAACCCTATCCCTGCCAAAACCAGGACAGTATCCACCCCTTATTCCATACCATTTACGTTATGCTTAGGTCTCACATTTTTTTCGATACCTTTCAATTAATCACCACTATCTTTTTTATATATATACATATATAATACATATACATACATATATATACATAAATATATATAAATGTCCATTGAGTTCTTTTAGTCCACAACTTTGGGCTCCATCTGTCATAACAGTCTTTCAGGGCCAGAAGGATGGTGTGTGGTGTTGGGCTGTTGCATCCTGAAGCCAGTTCTCATTTCGGTACTGCTGCGCTCGTCCAGTTCTATCATCGTTGCACTTTACTCGGTTTCATCGGAGTTAGTTCATTCTTCATTAATCTGGGTGATTTTCACTGCTATACCATTGATAGCAACCATAGAAATAATGATATACAATATCATATAACAATTGACATAATAAAATTCAGTTCATTGGCTATTTTCACCCCAAATCAAATCCCCTTGAGGTACACACAGGACTTGCCCATCCTTTCGCATCACCCACCAAGTGCACCCAGGTCCTTGAGCAAAAGCAATCCCACGGATGGGTTTTCCCTTGCCAGAGGCAGGAGTAACCCAGACTGTCTTCCCCAGCATATTCCTTATGTGCACGACAGGGACTTTATCTCCATCTACAGTACGTAAAAGTCTTGATTGGGCAGGGCCAGCTCGATTAACAGACCCCCTAGTGTTGACTAACCAGGTGGCTTTTGCTAAATGTGTATCCCAATGCTTGAATGTCCCACTGCCCATTGCCCTCAGTGTTGTCTTTAGCAGCCCATTGTATCGTTCGATTTTCCCGGAGGCTGGTGCGTGGTAGGGGATGTGATAGACCCACTCAATGCCGTGCTCTTTGGCCCAGGTGTCTATGAGGGTGTTTCGGAAATGAGTCCCGTTGTCTGACTCAATTCTTTCTGGGGTGCCATGTCGCCATAGGACTTGCTTTTCAAGGCCCAGGATGGTGTTCCGGGCAGTGGCATGAGGCACAGGGTATGTTTCCAGCCATCCGGTGGTTGCTTCCACCATGGTGAGCACATAGCGCTTGCCGTGCCGGGTTTGTGAGAGTGTGATATAATCAATCTGCCAGGCCTCCCCATATTTGTATTTCAATCATCGTCCCCCATACCAAAGAGGCTTTACTCGCTTGGCTTGTTTGATTGCAGCGCACGTTTCACATTCATGGATAACCTGTGCAATAGCGTCCATGGTCAAGTCCACCCCTCGATCACGAGCCCATTATATGTTGCATCTCTTCCTTGATGGCCTGAGGCATCATGGGCCCACCGAGCTATAAATAATTCACCCTTATGTTGCCAGTCCAGATCCACCTGAGCCACTTTAATCTTAGCAGCCTGGTCCACCTGCTGGTTGTTTTGATGTTCCTCCGTGGCCCGACTCTTGGGCACGTGAGCATCTACATGACGTACTTTTACAGTCAGGTTCTCTACCTGGGCAGCAATATCTTGCCACAATGCGGCAGCCCAGATGGGTTTCCCTCTGCGCTGCCAGTTGTTCTGCTTCCACTGCTGCAACCACCCCCACAGGGCATTTGCCACCATCCATGAGTCAGTATAGAGATAGAGTACTGGCCATTTTTCTCGTTCAGCAATGTCCAAGGCCAGCTGGATGGCTTTTACCTCTGCAAACTGGCTCGATTCACCTTCTCCTTCAGCAGTTTCTGCAACTTGGCGTATAGGACTCCATACAGCAGCTTTCCACCTCCGATGCTTTCCCACAAGGCGACAGGACCCATCAGTGAACAGGGCATATTGGTTCTCGCTTTCTGGTAGTTTATTATACAGTGGGGCTTCTTCAGCACGTGTCACCTCCTCCTCTGGGGATATTCCAAAATCTTTGCCTTCTGGCCAGTTCGTGATCACCTCCAAGATTCCTGGGCGACTGGGGTTTCCTATTCGGGCCCGTTGTGTGATCAGTGCCACCCACTTACTCCCCGTAGCATCGGTTGCATGATGTGTAGAGGGGACGCTCCCTTTGAACATCCAGCCCAGCACCGGCAGTCGGGGTGCCAGGAGGAGCTGTGCTTCAGTACCAACCACTTGCGAAGCAGCTCGAACCCCTTCATATGCTGCCAATATCTCCTTCTCAGTTGGAGTGTAGCGGGCCTCCGATCCTCTGTATCCTCGACTCCAGAACCCTAAGGGTCGACCTCGAGTCTCCCCTGGTGCTTTCTGCCAGAGGCTCCAGGTAGGGCCATTCTCCCCGGCTGTGGTGTAGAGCACATTCTTCACATCTTGTCCTGCCCGGACTGGCCCAAGGGCTACTGCATGAACTATCTCCTGTTTAATTTGTTCAAAGGCTTGTTGTTGCTCAGGGCCCCATCTGAAGTCGTTCTTCTTCCTGGTCACTTGATAGAGAGGGCTTACAATCAGGCTGTAATCTGGAATATGCATTCTCCAAAAGCCCACAACGCCTAAGAAAGCTTGTGTTTCCCTTTTGCTAGTTGGTGGGGACATGGCTGTTATTTTGTTGATCACATCCATTGGGATCTGACGACGTCCATCTTGCCATTTTATTCCTAAAAACTGGATCTCCTGTGCAGGTCCCTTGACCTTACTTTGTTTTATGGCAAAGCCGGCCTTCAGAAGGATTTGGACTATTCTCTCCCCTTTCTCAAAAACTTCTTCTGCTGTGTTGCCCCATACGATGATGTCATCAATGTACTGCAGGTGTTCTGGAGCCTCACCCTGTTCCAGTGCGGTGTGGATCAGTCCATGGCAAATGGAAGGGCTGTGTTTCCACCCCTGGGGCAGTCGGTTCCAGGTGTACTGGACACCCCTCCAAGTGAAAGCAAACTGTGGCCTGCACTCTGCCGCCAAAGGGATGGAGAAGAAGGCATTAGCAATGTCAATTGTGGCGTACCACTTGGCTGCCTTTGACTCCAGTTCGTATTGAAGTTCTAGCATGTCTGGCACGGCAGCACTCATGAACAACTAATGGGTATAGGTCCTTTTGCCTCTGTAGAAATGCAGATGCAAACTGGTCCAGACGTGTTGTTAGAATCTATGAAATTAGCACGAGAAGCCTTGCAGAAAGTTAAAACTATACCAGCTCCTCCCTCATATATGTCAATTAAACAAGGAAGAGAGGAGCCTTTTGCATCTTTTGTAGATAGAGTCACAGACGCTATTGACCGTGCAGATATGGCAGATTTTATGAAAGGACCTTTGCTGAGACAGTGTGTATTAGAGAATTGTAATACTTATACGAAGGGCATCCTTGTCGCCTTACCCTTAGACGCCACCATAGAAGTCATGTTAGAGTGAATGAGTAGAGTTCCTGTAGGAGCTCAAGCCATGTTAGTTGAAACAATCAGAGAACTAGGGGAAAAATTAGTCAAGGCGCAGGGACAGGCGTTTGCAGCTCTTGCCCCACTGAAGCCTCCGGATGCCCACCAAAGTAAGACGACTGGCCGACGAGAGTATAAGTGCTTCCGATGTGACTACCCAGGACATCTGCGTCGACAATGTCGGGAGCTGCCAGAACTGTCAAATGAATAATCATAATACTACGGTCTGCCGGCGTTTGGGAAACGGGAAACCGAGCGCCAAGAGCCGCAGCGCGCCGACACCAATCGCGGCTCCGGTCACCTTCAGGCCAACGGCAGCCCCCAACCAAACGACAGTGCAGAGATACCAGACGCCATTGCCCAGCTTCGACCAGCAACCCAACTTCGACCAGCAACCAGGGGGAGCCTCGGACTGGATCTGGCAACAGCAGTAGATGTCACGCTAATTGACGACCGGCCGCGAAAAATTGCTACAGGAATTAAAGGGCCCATAGTTATCAATGGACAATCTCATGGAGCGTTGTTGTTGGGGCGATCATCCAGTGGTCTCCAAGGACTTTTTATATTACGAGGACTTATCGATTGTGATTCAAAAACTCAGTACCCACATCGTTGACCGAGCAGTGGATCGTATTGACCCTGACTTACCTGTGGACTTAACCGTTTTGCACGGCCCCACACATTTTATTGGTGCACTCACACAGTGCAAAAAGAAAAAGGGGGAGACTGTGAGAGTATTAGAATGGATATTTACCGGAATGCAACCAAAGACTACAATTCAAGATAACGACACGTTTGATTGGAATGTGCTAGATTGAATTTATAGCTGTTACTGCTGTTTAGCTATTAATTCGCAGGCTCTTGTGCTTGCCATGGGGCTTGCTTGCCTTAATGTGTATTAGAGTCTTGTGCTCGTTAGTGGCTGCTTTTTTGCTCTCGCTGCTTGCTGTACTGCTGCACTGCTTATCGTCTTACTGTGCTGTGCCTGGGAACATTCTGATAACAGCAATGGGGATGCGCCTGGGCCGGCAGATGGCCAGGGCATCGCTGCTGCTTCTGTGCTGCTGTGCCGGACAGGCTGGAACTGCAGCGTGAACTCGAATCGAAGGGACTGTGACCTGTGGCTGAGTCCATGCGGGACAGGACGCCCCGAGGCGTCTGTGACTGTGGATAAGCCCATGCCCAAGCAGCAGGAACCACCTGAACCAACGGAGGACAAACTTTACAAGAAGCAGCGCAAGTGCAGCAGTGACCCGACCTGAGCCGGCTTTGGTGCCCAGTAACTCCACGCAACGCACCACCTCTGCTGACCCGAGTGACCACCATAACAGATGGAGCCCAAAGTCATGGACTAAATGAATGCAGTGGACATTTTGTGTACATTTATGGATATTTTATGGACATTTTACAGGGGATTGTGCGGGCCTGTCCTACGTGTAGCCACCATGGGCCTGGTCTCGGAATCGGCGTGAATCCCAGGGGACTCGAGGCCAGAGAATTGTGGCAAGTGGATGTGACTCACGTTGCTGACTTTGGCAGACTGAGATATATACATGTTACGATTGACACCTATAGCAAATTTATATGGGCCACGGCACAAACAGGAGAACGAGCACTCCACGTAATGCGACATTTGACTAGTTGTTTTGCAGTTATGGGAGTGCCACAAACGATAAAAACTGACAATGGCCCTGCATACACAAGTGCCAAAGTGAAACGTTTTTTCCAAACATAGGGAGTGCGACATACTGCTGGTATTCCGCACTCACCCACGGGACAAGCTATCATTGAAAGGGCGCATCAAACGCTGAAACAATATTTGCAAAAATTTAGGGAAATCTCAGATGTACAAGAAAGACTTGTTAAGACTCTTTTTGTGCTAAATCATTTATGTATTTTTGCAGATCAGAAAGAGCCACCAGCATGGGTGCATGGTTATCCTAAAGAAAATAAGGATGGCAAGCCAGTTTTCGTTATGTATAGAGATCCAGCAACCGGACTGTGGAAAGGTCCAGCAGAAGTGAAGTATATGGGTAGAGGTTATATGTGTGTACTTACTCCCACAGGGCCGAAGTGGATTCCAAGCCGCTGGACCAAAGCTGCTGTTGCTGATGATGATCAATGCAGCTCTGTCTGTACTGATCCCAGCGATGCCGTTGCCCAGCCGTGCGAACTTATGGGTGGCGTGGGCGAATAAAACTGGGATGACAGATCTTTGCCTGAGTTCAGCTACGGCAACTGAGCCCTTTAAAACATGTCTGATAGGCTTTCCTGAAATTATTGCCAGAGATTTTGATAATTGGACGTCTGTAACAGTTAATTGTATAAATGTTACTGTAGCAAATTGCTCGGTACAACTAATAAGAGCCCTAAATCACACTCTCCCTTGGGACCCCCAAGAAATTGACCTTTTGGGGTCAGAAAAAACTGGAAATGCAACTGATAATGTTACTACTCAGACATGTTTTGTGTTTGGCAGCTTTAGCCGCTTTGCCGCACAGGCCCAGACCTTTCAGTCATTGATCGGCATAAGCAGCCGCACTGATGATAACAACCCTTTTGTTAATACCACCTGTTGGACTGTTGTTTCACCTTTTACGAAAGGATTCGAAATAGGCCAATATTGTGGGAATTATAACGCTTCCAAAACACTCAGTGCCTATGGACGGAGTATGAAGGGAACCAATAACTCTTTGTGGAACAATGATACGGCCAAAGCTCTTCCCCCCGGATATTTTTTGATCTGTGGGGATCGAGCATGGCCTGGCATTCCAAAGAACGCCTTTGGAGGGCCTTGTTATGTAGGTAAATTAACTCTGCTCACAGTTAGCCGACAAAGTTGGCTCAATATAACTACAGTAGCGACAAATCGACACAAAAGGTCTATACATCAATTGCAGGCAGATTGTAACGACAATATAGAATTATGGTCAACCACAGCCAATGTATTTGCTTCCCTAGTGCCTAACATAGGCACTGTGCAAGCGCTGGCTTGGTATTTTATTAACAATTATAGTTATAGTAAAAATAGCATATCACTGTATTTTAAATAATGTTGTAAAAATGAACCACAATGTATTGGTGGTCCAAAAAGAAAAAGGGGGAAATGTTGGAGAAAGTTAGCCAGACTAGGCCGCGGTGGGAAAATTCTGAGTCATGCAGACAAGGGAGAAAAGAAAGTTATGCTGACCTTGCTCTGTGCAGATAAGCAACTTTGAGAAAGTACAGTATAAGAAAAACAGGATGGAACCCGGACCACGTAGCAGTAACCGAAAGTAGGAGGAATATGATAATGTAATTTTTAGAGCTAAGCCAATGATTGTGAGACAAGTATGCATAAGGTAGAACTTAGTGTATAAATATGTGTAGGGTTTTACAATAAAGTTGAAGCTGGCCTTATCACTCACATTGAGTCGACTGCCTGCCTTCCCTCGCTCGTCGCACCACGCAGCCGCTCACTCACTCCCCCCACCCCCCCAGTGGGACGGGGAGAGAATCGGAAGGGTAAGAGTGAGAAAAACTCGTGGGTTGAGATAAAGACAGTTTAATAGAACAGAAAAGGGAAAATAATGATAATAAATAATGATAGAATATACAAAATGAGTGATGCACAATGCAATTGCTCACCACCCGCGCTGACCGATAACCAAGTAGCGATCGGCACTTCCTGGATCACGCCTACCGTTCATATACTGAGCATGACGTCACATGGTATGGAATACCCCATTGGCCAGCTGGGCTGGCTGTCCTGATTATGTTCCCTCCCATCTTGTGTACCTAGCTCAGTCAGTAGGCACGGGAGCTGTCCTTGGACTAGGAGGGCACTTAGCAACAACTGAAAACATCAGTGTGTTATCAACATTCTCCTCATACTAAATCCAAAACACAGCACTAGGAAGAAATTTAACCCTATCCCTGCCGAAACCAGGACAATTTAGCATGTTTTTTATCCAAGATTATGATATATGTATTTTTAAGATTGTTACATTTTAGTTAGTTTAATTACGCATAGGGAGGGGGGAAATGTAGGTAGTTAGGATCTGGCGGCCGGAAGATATCGCGCTGTACGGAAAGATAGGGCCCCTCCCTTGATAGCCAATAGCGTTTAGTTTGTGATGTAAGCAGACGGAAGTGACGTCATAAACCCAAGGTATATAATGCTGTGTTACATACCAATAAACGCCATTTGCCGTCCACCACATTGGTGTCTGTGAGCTGATGGCCCGAGCGGCCTGGGGTTGGTCGCCGTGCCGTTCCTGAACCAGGTCGCCACGCCTTACGAAGGCTACACACTTGGACCAGGCAGTGGAAGTTTCTGGTACGATTGGTACATTCCCCAGCCTCAGCTACGCAAGAGTTCCTGATATGGTAAAGGGACACTTCACCGCCTGACTCATTACACCAAGGCCAAGGTTTAACGGGAGTTTCTGAGATCGTGGAGCGGCCCAGGAAGGTGGGGGGGAATGCACCACCACACTGTAGCACCAAAGAAGATTTTCTGTTACCTGTCCATGGAGAGCCTTGTTCTCCATGCTGGAGAAGCCTTGTTCCCCCTGTAGAGAGGTTAACCAAAAAGCTCATTACTGTTTATGTCTGTATCACAGCCTGAGGCCCATATTAGAGATGAGTTTGTCTAAGGACTAATTAAGGGCTAAGCTGAGAAAACACTAAGATAACAGAAGGAGAATGAAGCAAGAATGCTAAATAGGAGCCCCACATTTCTCATCTACCTTATTCCAGCCCAGCAAAAGGATCTGTTCTGTTGGTCACAATGAGAGAAGGGATTAAGGAATTTTAGTAGTTGAATGATTAATAGTAGTTAGAAGATTGAATCAGTAGGTAGGGGCTTGCTACTTTGTTCCTCACAAGGCCGGCTCAGCCTGATAAGGCCAACTTAGTTATGGTGTAAATTAACTGAGGCGCCTCACAAGGACAGCTCCTGAAAAAGACTAAAAACTTGTCTCAAGAAGCCAGCTAAAACTGACCCTGCGGTATGGACAAAAGTAAGAAGACAACTGAGCCTGCGCAAGAACAAAAGGTTACTAGCGGTGACCAAGAGGAACTATCAGCCTTCATCCCCACGACCCCCGACGACCACCACTAGGAGGCAATGCGCAAGCGCAGATGGGAGGGGTCTATGGAAATGACTTCTTGGAACTCATTTTAATACAAAGCGGGGACAGGTCATGCATATGTATAGGCGTATTACAACACTCTATGAATATGTAATGTTTTACTGTATATATTTATGGTAAGTGCTGCGTTGAGGAGCGCAAGACTTTGGTGGGACTACCCCCCGTGCCGCCCAGCGCTGAATAAACATACCTACTTTACAATCTCATAGATTGTGGAGTCCGGTTTCCGCAAGTCAACATCTACTCTCCTAGTTTTCAACTTTATTGTCACTAATTGACTCTTTAGAGTTATTTTAGGGACAGATGAAATTTTAAAACCAGAAGGTGTAAAATATTCCTTTAACTATGTTACTTAGAAAATCAAAACTGAAAGAAATTTTTGTATCTTGCTTGTTTTGTTTTGGAAAATTAAAATAGCTTAACTCCTCAAAAACTATGTACTTAAAAAAAAATCCAGTGTGTGGGTTGCAAACCCTGCAGGGATTGTTTGTCTTCTTTAACACACTTCCATTTGGAATAAAAAAAAATCATCGAAACATTCTGTCAGATTTTGTGATACTAAGTTTTACAAAACCCATAATCCCATAATGTTTGTACTTTATTGCAGCAATGTAAATGTGCTGGAAACATTTATAAGAAAAGCTTCTGAGCTTGCAGGCATGTGGAGCGTAATACTACCTGAAATAACAAGTGCCAAGGCTTGCTGCTGTTGTATGCTAATGAAAAGTAACAAACAGATACGCTATTAAACTGCAGAGCTCAAAGCTATTATATCAGACAGGTCCTGCTAGAAAATGTGTAGTTTTAGAAGGAACAGTGAGCTGGATCATTTTTCCATTCCTCCAATCTTTTCTTTATGTAAAATTCTGAACAGAGACGTCTATGGAGCAGGCCTATGTGACATATTCCACAAAAAGATGCTTTTGCCTAGAGGTCCTTGAGTATCATCTCTTTCCAGGTCCCTTTTCAGTCATATCATTCATGATTACAACAACACAACTCTGCATCGTGAAGTTCTAAGGCTAGGACTGGGAGAGAGATTTGGGAAGAAGGAATAGGTACAGTCAGGTTGTCCAAGTTTAATTAAGCTAAATTGACAGCACAGGAGAGCCTTAAAAGTGCAGTTTTTCAAACTCTTACTCAAATAGCCTTTAAGATCAGTTCCCTGAGAGATGTGGCTATTCTGCCAGGATTACAAGAAGAGATTGGGAGGAGTAAGCAATACTAAGGGACTTAAACACCAACTAGTACTTCAAGCAAAGGACTTTAAATCTGACTTAACTCATCCTTAGGGCTGCAGGTAAAGTATTTTTGTAGATTTAAAATACTAGTTTTGAAGAACAGAAGATGGGAAGGGCTCCTAGTTTAGGATTTATTTATTATAAAAACAGGATTTCAAAATTAGGTAGCCTCGGGGGAAGAACCATAAGTTTTTCTAAGAATTCGGTTCCTAAATGAAAAAGCAGCTGAGATCTTGTGTGTTCCTGGTCCCGCTATTTGTACTCCTGGTCCATTTATTGTCATGTTTCTGAATTGTTCTCTGAAGTGTAGTCCAGAGAGGTACATAAACTCAAGCTTGAGCTATCTGAACAGTCATACTGACTGCTGTGGGACACGCATAGCTCACCTCAGGTCAGCACCATTTAGATGACAGTTGATTCAGAGCCTGGACAATTTCTAAACTTGGAGCCATAAATATACAATGTTGGTATATCGCTCTAAGTGTTGGCTAATTTTCCTTTCCTGCTGTCCCAGTATCCTGGTTTTGGCTGGGATAGAGTTAAATTTCTTCCTAGTGCTGTGTTTTGGATTTAGTATGAGAAGAATGTAGATAACACACTGATGTTTTCAGTTGTTGCTAAGTACCTTATCAAGGACAACTATCCTCTGCTACCAAGCTAGACTGGGAGGGAGCACAGCCAGGACAGCTAGCCCAGCTGGCCAACGGGGTATTCCATACCATGTGACGTCATGTTCAGTATATGAATGGTAGGCGTGATCCAGGAAGTAGCGATCGCTACTTGGTTATCGATCAGTGCGGGTGGTGAGCAATTGCATTGTGCATCACTCATTTTGTATATTCTGTTGTCGTGGTTTAACCCCAGCCAGCAAATAAACCCCAGGCAGCCGCTCGCTCACCCCCCCACCTCTGGTGGGGTGGGGGAGAGAATCGGGAGGGCACAAGTAGGAAAACTCTTCATTAATCTGGGTGATTCTTACTGTAATACTGTTAATATGGCATATAGTAACTGTAGAAGTGATGACATACAGTATTATATAGCAGAGTAACATCATGCAATCCAGTTCATTGGCTATTTTCACCCAAAATCAAATCCCCTTGAGGTACACACCAGACTTCCCCATCCTTTCGCATTACCCACCAAGTGCACCCAAGTACCGGAGCAAAAGCAATCCCACGAATGGGTTTTCCCTTGCCAGAGGCAGGAGTAACCCAGACTGTCTTCCCCAGCATATTTCTTATGTGACGACAGGGACTTTATCCCCCTCTACAGTACGTAAGGGTTTGGACTGGGCAGGGCCAGCTCGATTAACAGATCCCCTAGTGTTGACTAAACAGGTGGCTTTTGCTAAATGTGTATCCCAATGCTTGAATGTCCCACCACCCATTGCCCTCAGCGTAGTCTTCAGCAGTCAGTTGTATCGTTCGATTTTCCCAGAGGCTGGTGCATGGTAGGGGATGTGATAGACCCACTCAATGCCATGCTCTTTGGCCCAGGTGTCTATGAGGGTATTTTGGAAATGAGTCCCGTTGTCTGACTCAATTCTTTCTGGGGTGCCATGTCGCCATAGGACTTGCTTTTCAAGGCCCAGGATGGTGTTCCGGGCAGTGGCATGGGGCATAGGATGTGTTTCCAGCCATCCGGTGGTTGCTTCCACCACGGTGAGCACATAGCGCTTGCCCTGTCGGGTTTGTGGGAGTGTGATATAATCAATCTGCCAAGCCTCCCCATATTTATATTTCAGCCATCGTCCTCCATACCAGAGAGGCTTTACTCGCTTGGCTCGTTTGATTGCAGCACACGTTTCACATTCATGGATAACCTGTGCGATACTGTCCATGGCCAAGTCCACCCCTCGATCACGAGCCCATCTGTATGTTGCATCTCTTCCTTGATGGCCTGAGGCGTCATGGGCCCACCAGGCTATAAATAATTCACCCTTATGTTGCCAGTCCAGATCCACCTGAGCCACTTGGATCTTAGCAGCCTGATCCACCTGCTGGTTGTTTTGATGATCTTCAGGGGCCTGACTCTTGGGTACGTGAGCATCTACGTGACGTACTTTTACAACCAGGTTCTCTACCTGGGCAGCAATATCTTGCCACAATGCAGCAGCCCAGATGGGTTTACCTCTGCGCTGCCAGTTGTTCTGCTTCCACTGCTGCAGCCACCCCCACAGGGCATTTGCCACCATCCATGAGTCAGTATAGAGATAGAGTACTGGCCATTTTCCTCATTCAGCAATATCCAAGGCCAGCTGGATGGCTTTCACCTCTGCAAACTGGCTCGACTCACCTTCTCCTTCAGCAGTTTCTGCAACTTGGCGTATAGGACTCCACACAGCAGCTTTCCACCTCCGATGCTTTCCCACAAGGCGACAGGACCCATCAGTGAACAGGGCATATTGCTTCTCATTTTCTGGTAGTTTTTTATACAGTGGGGCCTCTTCAGCACGCATCACCTCCTCCTCTGGGGATATTCCAAAATCTTTGCCTTCTGGCCGGTTTGTGATCACCTCCAAGATTCCTGGGCGACTGGGGTTTCCTATTCGGGCCCATTGTGTGATCAGCGCGACCCACTTACTCCACGTAGCATCGGTTGCATGATGTGTAGAGGGGACCCTCCCTTTGAACATCCAGCCCAGCACCGGCAGTCGGGGTGCCAGGAGGAGCTGTGCTTCAGTACCAAACACTTCCGAAGCAGCTCGAATCCCTTCATATGCTGCCAATATCTCCTTCTCAGTTGGAGTGTAGCAGGCCTCGGATCCTCTGTATCCCCGACTCTAAAACCCCAGGGGTCGACCTTGAGTCTCCCCTGGTGCTTTCTACCAGAGGCAGCCATTCTCCCCAGCTGTCGTGTAGAGCACATTCTTTACATCTTGTCCTGCCCGGACTGGCCCAAGGGCTACTGCCTGAAGTATCTCCCGTTTAATTTGTTCAAAGGCTTGTTGCTGCTCAGGGCCCCATTTGAAATCGTTCTTCTTCCTGGTCATGTGATAGAGAGGGCTTAAGATCTGACCGTAGTTTGGAATATGCATTCTCCAAAAACCCACAACACCTTACTTAGTTTTATGGCAAAGCTGGCCTTCAGAAGGATTTGGACTATTCTCTCCCCTTTCTCAAAAACCTCTTGTGCTGTGCTGCCCCATACAATGATGTCATCAATGTATTGCAGGTGTTCGGGAGCCTCACCCTGTTCCAGTGCGGTGTGGATCAGTCCATGGCAAATGGTAGGGCTGTGTTTCCACCCCTGGGGCAGTCGGTTCCAGGTGTACTGGACGCCCCTCCAAGTGAAAGCAAACTGTGGCCTACACTCTGCCACCAAAGGGATAGAGAAGAACGCATTGACGATATCAATTGTGGCGTACCACTTGGCTGCCTTTGACTCCAGTTTGTATTGAAGTTCTAGCATGTCCGGCACGGCAGCACTCAACAGCGGCGTGACTTTGTTCAGGCCACGATAGTCTACTGTTAGTCTCCACGCTCCATTGGACTTTCGCACTGGCCATATGGGACTGTTAAAGGGTGAGCGAGTCTTGCTGATCACTCCTTGGCTCTCCAGTCGATGAATCAGCTCATGGATGGGGATCAGGGAGTCTCGGTTGGTGCGATATTGCCGCTGGTGCACCGTTGTGGTAGCGATTGGTACCTGCTGTTCTTTGACCTTCAAGAACCCCACAACAGAAGGATCCTCCGAGAGATCGGACAAGGTGGACAGCTGTTTAATTCCCTCCGCCTCCAGGGCAGCTATACCAAAAGCCCACTGGTACCCTTTTGGGTCCTTGAAATACCCTCTCCTGAGGTAGTCTATGCCAAGGATGCACGGAGCCTCTGGGCCAGTCACAATGGGGTGCTTCTGCCACTCATTCCCGGTTAGGCTCACTTTGGCCTCCAATACAGTTAACTCTTGGGATCCCCCTGTCACTCCAGAAATACAGATGGGTTCTGCCCCTTTATAGCTTGATGGCATCAGGGTACACTGTGCACCGGTGTCTACGAGAGCCTTATACTCCTGTGGATCTGATGTGCCAGGCCATCGAATCCACACAGTCCAGTAAACCCAGTTGTCCCTTTCCTCCACCTGGCCGGAGGCAGGGTCCCTCTAGTCCTGGTCATTGTATTCGCTATCCACTTCTTGTAAGTATGAATCAGAAGTCCCTTTATTAAGGTTGGAAGTGGAATCAGCCCTTCTACTCTGTCTGGGAAACTGCTCACTGGAGGCTGGAGCAGCAATTTTTCTGGGGGAACCCCCTTTTGTGATTGTTTTTCCTTGCAACTCATATACCCGTGCCTCTAGGGTCAGGGTAGGTTTCCCATCCCACTTCCTCATGTCCTCTCCGTGGTCACGCAGGTAAAACCACAGGGCGCCCCGGGGCTTGTACCCACAATATCTCCTCTCTTGAGCAGAGGGATGCTTGCTCCTAATGGCTGAGATTCTGGCTCCTGCAGGTGGAGAATAGGACATATCCTCTTTGAGTTGCTGGACCTCCCGGGACAGTTTCTCCACAGGAGAGACACGGGCCCGTATGGAGGAAGAGAGACTTTCTTCATATTGCCATAGTTGGCCAGCCAGTTCATCCACTGTTTGTTCCTCTCCATCTCTCCAGGTCATTATTGCCAATGAGTTTGCATGTGACGCTGGTGCGCTCCGTACAAATTTCCGCCACATGGGTCGGGTGCATTTGACTTCATCTGGGTCTTTGCATAACTGCTCATTGTTCAGGTCATCATAAATCACCTCCAGCATGGCTAATTCCCTCAGGTACTGGATAGCTCTCTCCATGGTGGTCCACTTGCCTGGGTGGCATATAACATCTTCCTTGAAGGGATACCTTTCCTTCACACCTGACAGGAGTCGCCTCCAGAGGCTGAGGACATGTGCCCCTTTTCCAATTGCTTTGTCAATGCCCCCTTCCCTAGCAAGGGATCCCAGCTGCTTGGCTTCCCTACCCTCTAATTCCAGGCTACTGGCCCCGTTATGCCAGCATCGGAGCAGCCAGGTGACAACGTGCTCGCCTGGACGACGACTGAAGTCTTTTCGCATATCTCGCAGCTCACCCAGGGATAGGGATCAGGTGGTTACCATCTCATTTATGGGTTCTGCCTCTTCCTCCTCCTGTTCTCGTGATGGCCCTGGTTCATTTTCATCCCTTACTAAACGAGCTGATTTTCTTGTGCATTTTCTTTTTTGTATAGGGGCTACTGATACCGGCATGGGTTGGTTCCCTGTCACAGAGGGCGGAGTAGGTGCCGTGCCTGCCGTGGGGGGTGGGGTAGCCGCAGGGCCTTTGTCATCAGATGCAGGGACCTTTTCTTCTCCTTGGGGGTTCTGAGAGGTGTTTAACAGGGCTCGGTAAGCGTGGGCCAGGCCCCAGCACATTGTAGTGATTTGCGTCTCCCTAGAATGGCCAGGGTGACAGCATACTTTTTCCAAATATTTTACTAATTTTTCAGGATTCTGCACTTGCTCAGGGATGAAGTTCCAGAACACTGGGGGTGCCCATCGTCCTAGGCATTTGCCGATGCTATCCCACTCGCCCTGCCACTCATAACTATCCAGCCTTGGGGCAGATCTCTGGATGACATTCTTAAATTGCTTACTAACCTTGGATAAAACCACAACAATATTCCCAAGGAGTACCAATAGATGTATCTTAACTACCCAGGGATGTTCAAGGTACTGACAAGTTATCTTAACAAAGGAGATGACATCATAGAGGAAGGTAGCAAGGGTGCCATTCTCTATTTCCTCCATAAAAAATCTCTCAGAGGAAAAGGTATACTTGCTAATGGTCTCCATGAGGTGGTACCCGAAATACAGAAACGGCTTCATTACAAATCCCAAATACCAAATAACCCCCAATGCCAGCGTTTTAGTAACAAATCTCCCAGGCAAAACATCATTAATCACTGCAGAGCACAGCAGATTACGAAACCCAACTCCAATCTTTAACAGGTAGAGTAAAAACAAGAGCGTGGTGCAAAATAAATTAATATGTTAACAGATATAAATTCCTTAAGATGCTCTAGTTAATCTGTTGTTATCTCAAACCTTTGCTGCCCCACGTTGGGACTGTCGTGGTTGAACCCCAGCCAGCTGTCCTGGTTTCGGCTGGGATAGGGTTAAATTTCTTCCTAGTGCTGTGTTTTGGATTTAGTATGAGGAGAATGTTGATAATGCACTGATGTTTTCAGTTGTTTCTTAGTACCCTCCGCGTCCAAGGACAGCTCCCATGCCTACTGACTGAGCTAGGTACACAAGATGGGAGGGAACATAATCAGGACAGCCAGCCAAGCTGGCTAATGGGGTATTCCATACCATGGGATGTCATGCTCAGTATATGAACGGTAGGCGTGATCCAGGAAGTACCGATCGCTACTTGGTTATCGGTCAGCGCGGGTGGTGAGCAATTGCATTGTGCATCACTCATTTTGTATATTCTAACATTATTATTATTATTATTTTCCCTTTTCTGTTCTATTAAACTGTCTTTATCTCAGCCCATGAGTTTTTCTCACTCTCACCCTTCCGATTCTCTCCCTGTCCCACTTGGGGGGGCGGGGGGAGAGAGTGAGCGGCTGCGTGGTATTTGGCTGCCTGCCAGATTAAACCACGACACTCCTTTTTGGCACCCAACGTGGGGCTCGAAGGGTTGAGATAACGATAGATCTGACCAAAGTGTGTTAAGGCAAAATTGTTATAAGCATCCATTATATTGATTGGTCACAATGTTGATGTATTGGCTGTCAAAGTTGTGGGGCTGGCTCTCAATGTTGGGTCATGTAATACCTTGCTTGCAGTATATGTTCCCTTTTGTGCTGTTTATCATTAGTCGGAACTGGGCCAAGATTATCATTTTGCTGCTGTTTTATGAGGTGATAAGATTATTGGTCGCAAGTCTGATCTGGTATCTGTACTCAGCACTGCCGTCATTTCTGTACCTTGGGAACCACCTCTTAGAAACTATTAGTGATTGCACTTTTTTCTCCTCCGAGAATGAATTTAAGGGGGAGACAGGATGGGACACTTTCTCCCACTTGTTCATCTTCCCTTCCATATCGTCAGAAACTCCTTTTTCTTCTATCCTCTTCACAAAGATGTCCACAATATTCCCTGAGAATTTTGAATATCCTTGGGATGTTCAAACAAGCATGTTCATATTGCTATGTCTCCTGAATGTGGTTCAGGCCTTGTTTAGGGTTAAACAACTATTCAGGAATACTGTCCAGAGATCAGCCCTCAGCAACAAGAAAAAAGGGAGGGCAAACGGTGTTGCCTCGTCAGGGCGGGCGGAGCGGCGGGTCCCGGGGGTGGCAGGCAGCGGGAGATCAACCCCGGCAACAGACATGGTGGCTGCTCAAAACCCCACGACAGGCACTGCGGCTACTTCAACCCCCACGACAAGCCCTGTGGCTACTCAAACCCCGGCAACAGTCACCGTAGCTTCTCCAACCCCTGCAACAGGCACTGCAGCCACTCAAACTCCAGCAACAGTCACTACAGTTACTCCAACCCCCATGACAAGCACTGCAGCTACCCAAACCCCAGCAACAGGCACTACAGCTGAACCAGAGGACCAGCCCTTGCTGGTATCCGTTGCCCCTGTACAGAAGAGGAAATCTTGGAAGCGGAGGTCAGGTCGTTTAGAAAGGGATGATGGAAGAGCAGGGCCATCACGAGGAGAGGAGGAGGAAGAGGAAGAACTCATAAACGAGACGGAAACCACCCGATCCCTATCCCTGGGTGAGTTGCGAGATATGCGGAAACATTTCAGCCATCGTCCAGGCGAGCATATTGTTACCTGGCTGCTCCGATGCTGGGATAATGGGGCCAGTAGCCTGGAATTAGAGGGGAAAGAAGTCAAACAGCTGGGATCCCTTGCTAGGGAAGGGGGCATTGACAAAGCAATTGGAAAAGGGACACAGGTCCTCAGCCTCTGGAGGCGACTGCTGTCAGGTGTGAAGGAAAGGTATCCCTTCAAGGAAGATGTTATATATCGCCTAGGCAAATGGACCACTATGGAGAGAGGTATCCAGTACCTGAGAGAACTAGGCGTGCTGGAGGTAGTTTATAGTGACCTGCACAACGACCAAATGCCCAAAGCTCCAGATGAAGTCCAGTGCACGCGACCCATGTGGCGGAAATTACTACGGAGCGCACCAGTGTCGCATACCAGGTCGTTGGCAGTACTGTGCTGCAGAGAGAAAGAAGCACCATGGGTGGATGACGTGGTTAGCAGACTCCGGGAATACAAAGAAACTGTCTCCTCCGTTGGAGAAAGTTAGCCAGACTAGGCCGCGGTGGGAAAATTCTGAGTCATGCTGACAAGGGAGAAAAGAAAGTCATGCTGACCTTGCTCTGTGCAGATAAGCAACTTTGAGAAAGTACAGTATAAGAAAAACAGGATGGAACCCGGACCACGTAGCAGTAACCGAAAGTAGGAGGAATATGATAATGTAATATTTAGAGCTAAGCCAATGATTGTGAGACAAGTATGCATAAGGTAGAACTTAGTGTATAAATATGTGTAGGGTTTTACAATAAAGTTGAAGCTGGCCTTATCACTCACATTGAGTCGACTGCCTGCCTTCCCTCGCTCGTCGCAAGTGGCGCCCGAACAGGGACCCCCCATCCCTGTTTTCCACCGGACAGCGAGATCGGAGAAGCACTGGTAGCAGCGACCAGGGAGCAGAAGATCGGCGGACGCTGTCGCGGCGTGCCTGATCCGTGCTCGAACCCAGGACGATTAAAAGGGGTTCGCCGTCCAATAGAAGGCTACCCGTGGGAAAAGGCTGCAAACGACCGGATAATTAAGAGGGTCAACATAGCGCACAATGGAAGTAGAGGTAGCCTTCGATATTTTAAAACGCTTTTTAGAAGAGCAGGGAGTAAGCCAATTAAAAAACCTGGCTGGGTTAATTGCGTTAGGGAAAGCGAAAGGGTTTTTTAAAGACCCTGAAAGTATGTTTGAAGTAGACGAGTGGCGTTCTTATGGAGATTGTTTGTGGGATCTAGTAATTGATGATGATAAAGGAAATTAATGAAATCCTGGAGAGATGTTATTAATTGCATAAAAAGATATAAAACTGAAAGGCGAATAGCTACAGCTGCCTCCGATCGGCTTGAGCAGTCCGATCCTGCCGCTGGACGTCTCACAGCAGGGGGTGACTACTTTTCACCTCCGCCTTCGGGAATTCCTGTTCCCGTCGTTTGCCGACCCTCTCGTCCCCCTCCTGATCCACCGACAGAAAGGGCTTGTCCCTCCGCACCGCCGGGGGAAAGGGAGGGGAGAGGGAAGGTCCAAGTGAAAATGAGAGGGTAGACAGTAGCGGACAGGAGACTGCTCAAGCTGAAAGTCTTCTAAAGGAGCTGCCAGAACTGTCAAATGAATAATCATAATACTACGGTCTGCCGGCGTTCGGGAAACGGGAAACCGAGCGCCAAGAGCCGCAGCGCGCCGACACCAATCGCGGCTCCGGTCACCTTCAGGCCAACGGCAGCCCCCAACCAAACGACAGTGCAGAGATACCAGACGCCATTGCCCAGCTTCGACCAGCAACCCAACTTCGACCAGCAACCAGGGGGAGCCTCGGACTGGATCTGGCAACAGCAGTAGATGTCACGCTAATTGACGACCGGCCGCGAAAAATTGCTACAGGAATTAAAGGGCCCATAGTTATCAATGGACAATCTCATGGAGAGTTGTTGTTGGGGTGATCATCCAGTGGTCTCCAAGGACTTTTTATATTACCAGGACTTATCGATTGTGACTTTACAGGAGAAATCTACCGAGCAGTGGATCGTATTGACCCTGACTTACCTGTGGACTTAACCGTTTTGCACGGCCCCACACATTTTATTGGTGCACTCACGCAGTGCAAAAAGAAAAAGGGGGAGACTGTGAGAGTATTAGACTGGATATTTACCGGAATGCAACCAAAGACTACAATTCAAGATAACAACACGTTTGATTGGAATGTGCTAGATTGAATTTATAGCTGTTACTGCTGTTTAGCTATTAATTCGCAGGCTCTTGTGCTTGCCATGGGGCTTGCTTGCCTTAATGTGTATTAGAGTCTTGTGCTCGTTAGTGGCTGCTTTTTTGCTCTCGCTGCTTGCTGTACTGCTGCACTGCTTATCGTCTTACTGTGCTGTGCCTGGGAACATTCTGATAACAGCAATGGAGATGCGCCTGGGCCGGCAGATGGCCAGGGCATCGCTGCTGCTTCTGTGCTGCTGTGCCGGACAGGCTGGAACTGCAGCGTGAACTCGAATCGAAGGGACTGTGACCTGTGGCTGAGTCCATGCGGGACAGGACACCCCGAGGCGTCTGTGACTGTGGATAAGCCCATGCCCAAGCAGCAGGAACCATCTGAACCAACGGAGGACAAACTTTACAAGAAGCAGCGCAAGTGCAGCAGTGACCCGACCTGAGCCGGCTTTGGTGCCCAGTAACTCCACGCAACGCACCACCTCTGCTGACCTGAGTGACCACCATAACAGATGGAGCCCAAAGTCATGGACTAAATGAACGCAGTGGACATTTTGTGTACATTTATGGATATTTTATGGACATTTTACAGGGGATTGTGCGGGCCTGTCCTACGTGTAGCCACCATGGGCCTGGTCTCGGAATCGGCGTGAATCCCAGGGGACTCGAGGCCAGAGAATTGTGGCAAGTGGATGTGACTCACGTTGCTGACTTTGGCAGACTGAAATATATACGTTACGATTGACACCTATAGCAAATTTATATGGGCCACGGCACAAACAGGAGAACGAGCACTCCACGTAATGCGACATTTGACTAGTTGTTTTGCAGTCATGGGAGTGCCACAAACGATAAAAACTGACAATGGCCCTGCATACACAAGCGCCAAAGTGAAACGTTTTTTCCATACATGGGGAGTGCGACATACTACTGGTATTCCGCACTCACCCACGGGACAAGCTATCATTGAAAGGGCGCATCAAACGCTGAAACAATATTTGCAAAAATTTAGGGAAATCTCAGATGTACAAGAAAGACTTGTTAAGACTCTTTTTGTGCTAAATCATTTATGTATTTTTGCAGATCAGAAAGAGCCACCAGCATGGGTGCATGGTTATCCTAAAGAAAATAAGGATGACAAGCCAGTTTTCGTTATGTATAGAGATCCAGCAACCGGACTGTGGAAAGGTCCAGCAGAAGTGAAGTATATGGGTAGAGGTTATATGTGTGTACTTACTCCCACAGGGCCGAAGTGGATTCCAAGCCGCTGGACCAAAGCTGCTGTTGCTGATGATGATCAATGCAGCTCTGCCCGTACTGATCCCAGCGATGCCGTTGCCCAGCCGTGCGAACTTATGGGTGGCGTGGGCGAATAAAACTGGGACGAGAGACTTTTGCCTGAGTTCAGCTACGGCAACTGAGCCCTTTAAAACATGTCTGATAGGCTTTCCTGAAATTATTGCCAGAGATTTTGATAATTGGACGTCTGTAACAGTTAATTGTATAAATGTTACTGTAGCAAATTGCTCGGTACAACTAATAAGAGCCCTAAATCACACTCTCCCTTGGGACCCCCAAGAAATTGACCTTTTGGGGTCAGAAAAAATTGGAAATGCAACTGATAATGTTACTACTCAGACATGTTTTGTGTTTGGCAGCTTTAGCCGCTTTGCCGCACAGGCCCAGACCTTTCAGTCATTGATCGGCATAAGCAGCCGCACTGATGATAACAACCCTTTTGTTAATACCACCGGTTGGACTGTTGTTTCACCTTTTACGAAAGGATTCGAAATAGGCCAATATTGTGGGAATTATAACGCTTCCAAAACACTCAGTGCCTATGGACGGAGTATGAAGGGAACCAATAACTCTTTGTGGAACAATGATACGGCCAAAGCTCTTCCCCCCGGATATTTTTTGATCTGTGGGGATCGAGCATGGCCTGGCATTCCAAAGAACGCCTTTGGAGGGCCTTGTTATGTAGGTAAATTAACTCTGCTCACAGTTAGCCGACAAAGTTGGCTCAATATAACTACAGTAGCGACAAATAGACACAAAAGGTCTATACATCAATTGTAGGCAGATTGTAACGACAATATAGAATTATGGTCAACCACAGCCAATGTATTTGCTTCCCTAGTGCCTAACATAGGCACTGCGCAAGCGCTGGCTTGGTATTTTATTAACAATTATAGTTATAGTAAAAATAGCATATCACTGTATTTTAAATAATGTTGTAAAAATGAACCACAATGTATTGGTGGTCCAAAAAGAAAAAGGGGGAATTGTTGGAGAAAGTTAGCCAGACTAGGCTGCGGTGGGAAAATTCTGAGTCATGCTGACAAGGGAGAAAAGAAAGTCATGCTGACCTTGCTCTGTGCAGATAAGCAACTTTGAGAAAGTACAGTATAAGAAAAACAGGATGGAACCCGGACCACGTAGCAGTAACCGAAAGTAGGAGGAATATGATAATGTAATTTTTAGAGCTAAGCCAATGATTGTGAGACAAGTATGCATAAGGTAGAACTTAGTGTATAAATATGTGTAGGGTTTTACAATAAAGTTGAAGCTGGCCTTATCACTCTCATTGAGTCGACTGCTTGCCTTCCCTCGCTCGTCGCACTCCTCCTCCCTTGTCTCAGCTGTGGAGAAACTGTCCCGGGAGGTCCAGCAACTCAAAGACGATAGGTCCTATTCTCCACCTGTATGGACCAGTATCTCAGCCATTAAGAGTCAGCGTTCTTCTGCTCAAGAGAGAGGATATAGAAAGTACACACCACGGGGCACCCTGTGGTTTTACCTGCGTGACCATGGAGAGGACATGAGCAAGTGGGATGGAAAACCTACCTTGACCCTAGAGGCACGTGTACGTGAGTTGCAAGGAAAAACAATCACACAAGGGGGTTCTCCCAGGAAAAATGCTGCTCCAGTTTTCAGCGAAAACCTGTCTCACGACGGTCCAGATTCCAGTGAACAGTTCCCCAGACAGAGTAGAAGGGCTGATATTACTTTGGATTGTAACGAAGGAATTCTGGACTCGCGTTTGCAAGAAGTGAGAAACGGAGACTATGACCAGAACTAGAGGGGCCCTGCCTCCAGCCAGGTGGAGGAAAGGGACAACCGGGTTTACTGGACTGTGTGGATGCGATGGCCTGGCACATCAGACCCACAGGAGTATAAGGCGCTCGTAGACACCGGTGCACAGTGTGCACCAACCGAGACTCCCTGCTTCCAATCCATAAGCTGATTCGTCGACAGGAGAGCCAAGGAGTGATCAGCAAGACTCACTCACCCTTTAACAGTCCCATATGGCCAGTGTGAAAGTCCAATGGAGAGTGGAGACTAACAGTAGACTATCGTGGCCTGAACGAAGTCATGCCACCGCTGAGTGCTGCCGTGCCCGACATGCTAGAACTCCAATACGAACTGGAGTCAAAGGCAGCCAAGTGGTATGCCACAATTGACATTGCTAATGCGTTCTTCTCAATCCCTTTGGCGGCAGAGTGCAGGCCACAGTTTGCTTTCACTTGGAGGGGCGTCCAGTACACCTGGAACCGACTGCCCCAGGGGTGGAAACACAGCCCTACCATTTGCCATGGACTGATCCACACCGCACTGGAACAGGGTGAGGCTCCAGAACACCTGCAGTACATTGACGACATCATCGTATGGGGCAACACAGCAGAACAAGTTTTTGAGAAAGGGAAGAAAATAGTTCAAATCCTTCTGAAGGCTGGTTTTGCCATAAACCAAAGTAAGGTCAAGGGACCTGCACAGGAGATCCAGTTTTTAGGAATAAAATGGCAAGATGGACGTCGTCAGATCCCAATGGATGTGATCAATAAAATAACAGCCATGTCTCCACCACCTGGCAAAAAGGAAACACAAGCTTTCTTAGGTGTTGTGGGCTTTTGGAGAATGCATATTCCAGATTACAGCCTGATTGTAAGCCCTCTCTACCAAGTGACCAAGAAGAAGAACAATTTCAAACGGGGCCCTGAGCAACAACAAGCCTTTGAACAAATTAAATGGGAGATAGTTCAGGCAGTAGCCCTTGCGCCAGTCCGGGCAGGACAAGATGTAAAGAATGTGCTCTACACCGCAGCCGGGGAGAATGGCCCTACCTGGAGCCTCTGGCAGAAAGCACCAGGGGAGACTCGAGGTCGACCCTTAGGGTTTTGGAGTCGGGGATACAGGGGATCCGAGGCCCGCTATACTCCAACTGAGAAGGAGATATTGGCAGCATATGAAGGGATTCGAGCTGCTTCGCAAGTGGTTGGTACTGAAGCACAGCTCCTCCTGGCACCCCGACTGCCGGTGCTGGGCTGGATGTTCAAAGGGAGGATCCCCTCCACACATAGAATCATAGAATCATAGAATCATAAAGTTTGGAAAAGACCTCTAAGATCATCGAGTCCAACCATCAACCCAACACCACCATAGCCACTACACCATGTCCCTAAGCGCCTCATCTACACGTCTTTTAAATACTTCCAGGGATGGTGACTCAACCACTTCCCTGGGCAGCCTGTTCCAAGGCCTGACCACTCTTTCAGTAAAGAAATTTTTCCTAATGTCCAATCTAAACCACCCTTGGCGCAACTTGAGGCCATTTCCTCTCGTCCTATCGCTAGTTACTTGGCAGAAGAGACCAACACCCACCTCGCTACAACCTCCCTTCAGGTAGTTGTAGAGCGCGATGAGGTCTCCCCTCAGCCTCCTCTTCTCCAGACTAAACAACCCCAGTTCCCTCAGCCGCTCCTCATAAGACTTGTGCTCCAGGCCCTTCACCAGCTTCGTTGCCCTCCTCTGGACACGCTCCAGCACCTCAATGTCCTTCTTGTATTGATGGACCCAAAATGGAACACAGTATTCGAGGTGCGGCCTCACCAGTGCCGAGTACAGGGGCACGATCACCTCCCTAGTCCTGCTGGCCACACTATTTCTGATAGAGGACAGGATGCGATTGGCCTTCTTGGCCACCTGGGCACACTGCCAGCTCATGTTGAGCCAACTGTCAATCAGCACCCCCAGGTCCTTTTCCTCTGGGCAGCTTTCCAGCCACTCTTCCCCAAGCATCATCATGCAACCGATGCTACGTGGAGTCAGTGGGTCACACTGATCACACAACGGGCCCAAATAGGAAATCCCAGTCGCCCAGGAATCTTGGAGGTGATCACGAACTGGCCAGAAGGCAAAGATTTTGGAATATCCCCAGAGGAGGAGGTGATGCGTGCTGAAGAGTCCCCACTGTATAACAAACTACCAGAAAATGAGAAGCAATATGCCCTGTTCACTGATGGGTCCTGTCGCCTTGTGGGAAAGCATCGGAGGTGGAAAGCTGCTGTATGGAGTCCTATACGCCAAGTTGCAGAAACTGTTGAAGGAGAAGGTGAATCGAGCCAGTTTGCAGAGGTGAAAGCCATCCAGCTGGCCTTGGACATTGCTGAACGAGAAAAATGGCCAGTACTTTATCTCTATACTGACTCATGGATGGTGGCAAATGCCCTGTGGGGGTGGTTGCAGCAGTGGAAGCAGAACAACTGGCAGCGCAGAGGGAAACCCATCTGGGCTGCCGCATTGTGGCAAGATATTGGTGCCCGGGTACAGAACCTGACTGTAAAAGTACGTCACATAGATGCTCACGTACCCAAGAGTCAGGCCACTGAAGAACACAAAAACAACCAGCAGGTGGACCAGGCTGCTAAGACTGAAGTGGCTCAGGTGGATCTGGACTGGCAACATAAGGGTAAATTATTTATAGCTTGGTGGACCCATGATGCCTCAGGCCATCAAGGAAGAGATGCAACATATAGATGGGCTTGTGATCGAGGGGTGGACTTGACCATGGACGCTATTGCACAGGTTATCCATGAATGTGAAATGTGTGCTGCAATCAAGCAAGCCAAGCGAGTAAAGCCTCTCTGGTATGGGGGACGATGGTTGAAATATAAATATGGGGAGGCTTGGCAGATTGATTATATCACACTCCCACAAACCCACCACGGCAGTCGCTATGTGCTTACCATGGTGGAAGCAACCACCGGATGGCTGGAAACATATCCTGTGCCCCATGCCACTGCCTGGAACACCATCCTGGGCCTTGAAAATTAAGTCTATGGCGACATGGCACCCCAGAAAGAATTGAGTCAGACAACGGGACTCATTTCTGAAACACCCTCATAGACACCTGGCCCAAAGAGCATGGCATTGAGTGGGTATATCACATCCCCTATCATGCACCAGCCTCTGGGAAAATCGAACGATACAATGGACTGCTAAAGACAACACTGAGGGTAATGAGTGGTGGGACATTCAAGCATTGGGATACGCATTTAGCAAAGGCCACCTGGTTAGTCAACACTAGGGGATCTGTTAATCGAGCTGGCCCTGCTCAATCCAAACCCTTACGTACTGTAGAGGGGGATAAAGTCCCTGTCGTGTACATAAGAAATATGCTGGGGAAGACAGTCTGGGTTACTCCTGCCTCAGGCAAGGGAAAACCCATTTGTGGAACTGCTTTTGCTCAAGGACCTGGGTGCACTTATAGAATCATAGAATCATTAAGGTTGGAAAAGACCTCTAAGATCTTCCAGTCCAACCGTCAACCCAACACCACCATGCCCACTAAACCATGTCCCTAAGCGCCTCATCTACACATCTTTTAAATACTTCCAGGGATGGTGACTCAACCACTTCCCTGGGCAGCCTGTTCCAATCTTAACCACTCTTTCAGTAAAGAAAATTTTCCTTATGTCCAATCTAAACCTCCCTTGGCGCAACTTGAGGCCATTTCCTCTCGTCCTATCGCTAGTTACTTGGCAGAAGAGACCAACACCCACCTCGCTACAACCTCCTTTCAGGTCGTTGTAGAGCATGATGAGGTCTCCCCTCAGCCTCCTCTTCTCCAGACTAAACAACCCCAGTTCCCTCAGCCGCTCCTCATAAGACTTGTGCTCCAGGCCCTTCACCAGCTTCATTGCCCTTCTCTGGACACGCTCCAGCACCTCAATGTCCTTCTTGTAGTGAGGGGCCCAAAACTGAACACAGTATTCGAGGTGCGGCCTCACCAGTGCCGAGTACAGGGGCACGATCACCTCCCTACTCCTGCTGGCCACACTATTTCTGATAGAGGACAGGATGCCATTGGCCTTCTTGGCCACCTGGGCACACTGCCGGCTCATGTTCAGCCGGCTGTCAATCAGCACCCCCAGGTCCTTTTCCTCTGGGCAGCTTTCCAGCCACTCTTCCCCAAGCCTGTAGCGTTGCCTGGGGTTGTTGTGGCCCAAGTGCAGGACCCGTCACTTGTCTTTGTTGAACCTCATACAGTTGGCCTCAGCCCATCAATCCAGCCCGTCCAGGTCCCTCTGCAGAGCCTTCCTACCCTCCAGCAGATCAACACTCCCGCCCAGCTTAGTGTCGTCTGCAAACTTACTGAGGGAGCACTCAATCCCCTCATCCAGATCATTGATAAAGATATTGAACAGGACCGGCCCCAAAACTGAGCCCTGGGGAACACCGCTCATGACCGGCCGCCAACTGGATTTAACTCCATTCACCACAACTCTCTGGGCTCGGCCGTCCAGCCAGTTTTTTACCCAGCGAAGAGTGTACCTGTCTAAGCCGTGAGCCGCCAGCTTCTCTAGGAGAATGCCGTGGGAGACAGTGTCAAAGGCTTTACTGAAGTCCAGGTAGACCACATCCACAGCCTTTCCCTCATCCGCTAGGCGGGTCACCTGGTCATAGAAGGAGATCAGGTTGGTCAAGCAGGACCTTCCTTCCATGAACCTGTGCTGGCTGGGCCTGATCCCCTGGTTGTCCCGGACATGGCTCGTGAGCGCCCTCAAAACGAACCGCTCCGTGATTTTCCCCGGCACCAAGGTCAGGCTGATCGGCCTGTAGTTCCCCGGATCCTCCTTCCAGCCCTTCTTGTAGATGGGCGTCACATTGGCAAGCCTCCAGTCATCCGGGACCTCCCCTGTTAACCAGGACTGCTGGTAAATGATGGAGAGTGGCTTGGCAAGCTCCTCCGCCAGCTCCCTCAGTACCCTCGGGTGGATCCCATCCGGCCCCATAGACTTGTGAACGTCCAGGTGGCGTAGCAGGTCATTAACTTCTTCCTCATGGATTATGGGGGGTTTATCCTGCTCGCCATCCCTGTCTTCCAGCTCAGGGGGCTGAGTACCCTGAGGATTTCTGCTCTGACTGTTAAAGACTGAGGCAAAGAAGGCGTTAAGTACCTCAGCCTTCTCCTCGTCCTTGGTGGCAACGTTCCCCCCCGCATCCAATAGAGGATGGAGATTCTCCTTGGCTCTCCTTTTGTCATTAATATACTTATAAAAGCATTTTTTGTTGTCTCTCACGACAGTGGCCAGGTTGAGTTCTAGCTGGGCTTCTGCCTTTCTAATTTCCTCTCTGCACGACCTAACGAGATCCCTGTACTCTTCTTGAGTTGCCTGCCCCTTCTTCCAAAGGTGGTAAACTCTCCTGTTTTTCCTGAGTCCCAGCCAGAGCTCCCCATTCAGCCAGGCCGGTCGTCTTCCCCGCCCGTTCTTCTTAAGGCACATGGGGACAGCCCGCTCCTGCGCCTTTAAGACTTCCTTCCTGAAGAACGTCCAGCCTTCCTGGACCCCTTTGCCCTTCAGGACTGTCTCCCAAGGGACTCTGTCGACCAGTGTCCTGAGCAGGCCAAAGTCCGCCCTCCGGAAGTCCATGGTAGCGGTTTTGCTGGCCCCCTTCCTTACTTCACCAAGTATTGAGAATTCTATCATTTCATGGTCGCTAAGCCCAAGACGGCCTCCGACCACCACATCTCCCACCAGTCCTTCTCTGTTTGCGAACAGCAGGTCAAGCGAGGCACCTCCCCTAGTGGGCTCCCTTACCAGCTGCGTCAGGAAGTTATCTTCCACACACTCCAGGAACCTCCTCGACTGTTTCCTCTCTGCCGTGTGGTATTTCCAGCAGACGTCCGGAAAGTTGAAGTCCCCCACGAGAACAAGGGCTAGCGACTGTGAGACTTCTGCCAGCCTCTGGTAGAATATTTCGTCTGCCTCCTCGTCCTGGCTAGGTGGTCTATAACAGACTCCCAGCAGGATATCTGCCTTGTTGGCCTTCCCCCTCATCCTTACCCACAAGCACTCGACCTCGTCATCACTACTGTTGAGCTCTAGACAGTCGAAGCACTCCCTAACATACAGGGCTACCCCACCGCCTCTCCTTCCTCGCCTGTCCCTTCTGAAGAGCTTATAGCCATCCACTGCAGCACTCCAGTCATGAGACTCATCCCACCATGTTTCCGTGATAGCGACTAAGTCATAACTACCCCGCTGCACAATGGCTTCCAGCTCCTCCTGTTTGCCGCCCATGCTGCGTGCATTTGTGTAGATGCACTTGAGCTGGGCTGCTGATTTCTCCCCCGACATTGGCGTTCCGCCCCTAGGCTCTTCTCTAGTGAGCCTGGTTTTATCCCCTTCCCCCTTCGAATCTAATTTAAAGCCCTCTCGATGAGCTCCTCCAACTCATACGCGAGAATCCTTTTCCCCCTGTGAGACAGCTGAATGCCGTCCATCGCCAGCAGGCCCGGTGCCGTGCAAACCTCCCCGTGGTCAAAGAAGCCAAAATTCCGCCGATGGCACCAGCCCCTGAGCCACGTGTTGATCCGATGTGTTTTCCTGTTCACTTCAGTATTCCTCCCTGCCACTAAAGGGATCGAGGAAAACACTACCTGTGCTCCCGATCCTCCCACCAGGTGCCCCAGTGCCCTGAAGTCCCTTTTGATCCCTTCGGGACTTCTCTCTGCAACCTCCTCACTGCCAGCCTGTATAACCAATAGCGGGTAGTAATCGGAGGGCTGTACCAGACCGGGGAGTTTCCTAGTAATGTCCTTCACCTGGGCCCCAGGGAGGCAGCAGACTTCCCTGTGGGATGGGTCTGGCCAGCAAATTGGGCCCTCCGTCCCCCTCAGAAGGGAATCACCTATGACAATTACCCTCCTTTTTTTCTTAGCGGAGGTAGTCGTAATTTGTGGGGCTGCCTGCCTCGCCTCGGGCAACCCCCTGGATGGGCCTTCATCTGCGTCCTCGTTTGTCTGGCCCTCAAGTTCCAGAGCCCCATATCTGTTCTGTAAGGGCAACTGGGAAGGTTGAGGTGAGGGAGGCCGGGCGGGGGTTCGCCTGGCACCCCGAGCAGGGACCTGTGTCCATTCCCCCCCGTCGCTTGGGTCCCCTCCTTCTGCCTGGCGGCAAGAGGGCAGGGGTTCCTCCGCTTCTTGTGGAGCCTCCACTTGCTGCCCTTGCCTCAGGGACGGTAGGGTGCGGCTCCACCAATCTATCTCCCTCTCACACTCCCTGATACTCCTTAGCCTCTCCACTTCCTCCTTCAGCTCTGCCACCAAGCTGAGCAGATCATCCACGTGGTCGCAGCGCACACAGGCGTCGTCTCTGCTGCCCTCTTGTACAAGGGACAGCCTCAGGCACTCCCTGCAGCCGGAGACCTGGACAGATGTATGTTTGCGTAGGGGCTCCGTCTGGGTCGCCACGTTTCTCCTGGCGATGGCTTTCGGCCGAGTGGATACCATGGCCAGGTCCTCTTCTGGGAGGGCGACGACCACGAGTTGAGCTAGCCTCTGGAGCCTGGAGGGGGGGCTGCGCCCTGCTCGCACGCCCTGCCCTGTGCCAACTGCCGCGCAAACTGCCGCGCCACGCCCTTCTGACGCGCCACGCCCTGTTTGCCCGCCCAGGTCGCCGCGCTCCGGGTCGCTCGCGCTCCCTGGGGGCTGCTCTTGTGCCTGAGGGGGTTTGGCCGCCGTCCCTCCTGTCCCCGCCCACTCTGAGTCAGAGCTGCCGCTCGTCAGGAGCTCACTCCTCCGGCTCGGGGGAGCGGGGCTGTAGCACCCTCTCGCTCCCTGCGCTTTTGCCTTCGCGGTTTTTGCCGCGGTTTTGCCGCTTCGGGAAGGGTCCCCCGGCGCGATCCTCCGCTCCGGAGCCCTTCGCCTCGGTGGCTTCCACTTGGTGGGTCATGTGAAAGGATTGGGAAGTCCGGTGTGTACCTCAAGGGGATTTGATTTTGGGTGAAAAAAGCCAATGAACTGAATTGTATGATATTAAATTTTATATGATATTGTATATCATCATCATTTCTATGGTTGCTATAGCAGTAAAATCACCCAGATTAATGAAGAATGAACTAACTCCAATGAAACCGAGCAAAGTGCAAGAATGATAGTACCGGACGAGCGCAGGAATAATGGAAATGAGAACTGGCTTCAGGATGCAACAGTCCAACACCACACACCATCTCTCCGGCCCTGAAAGACTGTTATGACAGATGGAGCCCAAAGTCGTGGACTAAATGAACTCAATGGACATTTTAGAGGGATGGCCCATAGACTAAGGGAATGATATCTCTGTGCGTGTGTATATATGTCTCTCTCTCTCTAGACAAGAAAGGTGGTGGTGATTATTTGGAATGTATTAGAAAATGTGAGACCGAGGCACGACGTAAATGGTATAGAATAAGGGGTGGATACTGTCCTGGTTTTGGCTGGGATAGAGTTAAATTTCTTCCTAGTGCTGTGTTTTGGATTTAGTATGAGAAGAATGTTGATAACACACTGATGTTTTCAGTTGTTGCTAAGTACCTTGTCAAGGACAACTATCCTCTGCTATCAAGCTAGACTGGGAGGGAGCACAGCCAGGACAGCCAGCCCAGCTGGCTAATGGGGTATTCCATACCATGTGACGTCATGCTCAGTATATGAATGGTAGGTGTGATCCAGGAAGTAGCGATCGCTACTTGGTTATCGGTCAGTGCGGGTGGTGAGCAATTGCATTGTGCATCACTCATTTTGCATATTCTATTATTATTATTTTTATTTTCTCTTTTCTGTTCTATTAAACTATCTTTATCTCAGCCCACGAGTTTTTCTCACTCTCACCCTTCTGATTTTCTCCCCATCCCACTGGGGTGGGGGGGAATGACCGAGCGGCTGCGTGGTATTTGGCTGCCTGCCAGGTTAAACCACGACACCCAACAATCTTTTTGTTACTAACAAGTAATCCATCTTGGTGCCACTCTCCTCTATTCAGATTGGTTATGTGACTCAAACTCTTAACTACTGTAAGGCTGACTTTTGGGAAGAACTGTTCTTAAGTGTGACAGAATCATGTCCATATTTATATCTAGTAAATCCTGTACCTTTCTGATTAAGTTTTCCATTCAGCTGAGGGACTGTTTATATGGGAAAGAACAGACAATAATGTAAGGTCTAGACCCCTTTTATGTATTTATTATTTACCATGTGTCTTTACCTAGCCCTAGGTGTCCAGGCTGTAGGAAACCTAACACACACTTCAGGAAAAATGAGTGCTTCGGGTTTAGAAACTGTAAATAGTATTACAGTTTTCTCCTCCAAATAGACTTAAAAATTAATAAAAAGCAGCTCCTGTCAAACTTGATTAATGCAAAATCAACAATACTTGGAAGGGGCATCTATATTCTACTATTATTGTGTTATAAGAGGATTTCAATCTACTTTAACTGTCCTATACTGCACCCCAGAGGTAAGAGAGCATTGCCAGCTTTCAAACAGGAAAGAAACCAAAACATAATGCTTTGGTGTTCTTTTGGCCTTCAGTGATCATTTTAAGCTCCATCTAGGACAATTCTGACCTTTCATAACCACTCTGTGTATTGCCATTGAATGTCTTGGTTTTGCATTTGAGAATTACTCGAAGTAGTGTGCTTTGGCCAGGACAAAGGACTTAGTTGCTGTAAGCACCACTGCACTGCTAGTGAAACCATCACTAGCTGGTGCCTGATGATTAAAAGTGAGAAAGTAGTCAGATGTATCAGCAGTTTCTCATGGCAGTATGTCCTGAAGATGCATCTTGGCTCTATTTTGTCCCTGGCCTGAGTACTCAAACAACAAATGGTGGTGGAATTCCAGCTACACCGCATGTTTCTAAATCGCTTTCCTCCTTTCTCCCCTCCTCATCACATACTCTTTCACGGCCATCGAATTCTGCTGAACTGAACTGAAATCCAAAAGAAGCCTGGAGCCCAGAATATAGGTCAGATTCAACTTTGAGTTGCAGCAAGTTTTGCTTGCCATGCTGGGCTTAGCCTTTCAGTGACAGATGCATTCTCCAGGACGATCTTAAATGGACGTCAAGACTGTCTAGATACTGGTTCTGCATAAAATCCTATTTTCTGGATTATGGTAATTCTGTCTGTCTTACAAGCATCCTCTTACAAGCATGCCTCCAAATGGCATTTCTTTGTAACTCAAGTCTGAGTTTTATTTAAAACCTAAAGTGGAAAGTCAATTACTCTGCAAGCAAATGACATGAAATGAAGAGTCCAGTCTCAATTTTGTAAAAATAAACAACATCCCCCAAATTCTCTACTCTCTTTTAGCTATCAATTTCCCTGTAGTTCTCTCCCTCCCATTTTGATCAGTAATTTGATCAGTTACATATCACCTTCCTTAGGTTTAACTGAATAGTCAGCTCTATAATAAACAGTTTCAGGTTTGTTCTGCAAGGCAGTATTTGGATATACACAATTTGAAGAGATTCTGTATGTAAGTTTCTTGCCAGTGGTAGTAAAGGCATCACGTGCTGTTATACCTGATTGTTGCAGATAAATAGATGTTCAAAATTAACTGAAGTTTTCCCTTTGTTACAGTTGGTTAAACACCTTTCTCTGCCTGAAAATGTACTGAAAAATCATAGTTCTTTCTCCTTCTAGACCCCCAGCATCCCACACCACCTCAGAGTACAAATTCAGTGAGTTGGAACAACAGGAATTGTTACTGATGCTCTGTCTTTTTTTGTCATATTCTCCAGAATGCCTTCTTTCATGTATTCTGGTCGCTCCTTGGTATTTTTTCTTTGGTATATTGATGTGTAATCTAGTTTCTTGTTTTCTATGAAAATTAGAATGATCAAAATGTTGAATAAATGAGATAATATATTTTGAGTTTTGTAAAAGGGTTTTTAATATGCAAGAGAGTTTAATTTAGAGCCTACTGTTTCTTCATAATGTACCTTGTAAAAAAACTTATTACATTGCCCTCTGGTGGTATGAATTGGTAGTTTAAAATACTTTTTATATCACGAGGAAAACATTGCCTTGAGGAATTAAATAGAGAAAATTCAGTTAATGCAGCAATGATATTACAGTTCAATATCAATGTGAAATTAAACAGCATTTGTTACTCTGGTTGAATACACCACCATTCAACTGATAGAAATGAGTTTGGTTGGAACAATTGCAAAAATAAGTTTGAAATATGCTGCAGTCAGTTTCCTGTCCTAGAAACTTCCAATATGACAATTTGTCCAAAAAGTCTTCCAATATGATGCTTTAGAAGAGAGAATTTCATTTTAAAGACCAAGATAGCAAGAATAGTCATTCTTTCTGATGAGCACAAACAACATGCTTGCAATAAAACATGAATAGATATAATGAGGTTTGTGCTATTTGTATAAAGAGCTTGAAGCTGCAGTAATCTCTCTCTTGCAGATAGATTTCCATTCTCATGAAGAACTCACTATAGATTATGACTACAAGGTCAGTATTTTAAGTTGTTTTATTTTACCCAGAACTCTTTTTGCCCACGTGTACCTTTCTAGAATGCATAAACAGAAAGAAATAATGAACAACCAACAATAATGTGCCACATTCCTCACCAAATCACAGTTTCTTATCATGCCATGAAACTTCCCAAATATACTAGGTTCTGCACAAATGTCTAGGAACATGCATCCCTGCCTTAAGCAGATTACCTACATTACTTTCTCTGAGAAAACAAAGTGGAATTTTCTGCTAAAATCTGAAATTATTCAATCTGTAAAATTTTATCTCATAGTTGTGTCCAAATTACTTGGCATGAGTTTACTCTCAGTGGTACTAGTTCTGTATCTGCATCAGTACACTGCTTTTAGTTGGTTGCCTACTTTATAAAAAAAAAAGAAAAAAATCATTTGTGCCATTTTCTTCTCTGGCATAGCATGCCCACAACCTGTAGCTGAAATAAAAACCTCTGCTTCTCTCTCTCTCTCTCCACCTAGAAGCAGAGATTTTGTGGCATACAGTGTTCAGTGTGGGCCATTCTTTCTCATCATGTGTTAGGGTAACTGCTGCACAGCCTTTCTCCCCTGACCCCACTCCCACACTCAGCCCCCACATGCACATCATGATTATGTGTGACTGGGGTTCATCTATAATATCTACTTAATCTTGTTTTTTTATGGGTACAGATGCTTAGCAGTAATGAGCCATATTTTGACACACATTGTTTTTTTCTTGCTTATGCTATGAAAAGAGAAAGTCAGCATTGGCCGCTGTGCAGAGATTCTCCTGGGAGAGGCAGATGAGCCTGTCAAGCTCCTGCTTTGGATGTAGAGATGCAATTCGGTGGCTCCCACCTCTTCTCCTCCCGCTGTGTTACCTGCCTCTCGCACAGTTACAGTGCGGCACTGCTCTTCCCTCCCCTCTTGCAGGGCTGTGAGTTGTGGACCTGCTGTGCCTAACACAGGGGTCCTTCACAGGGGACAGGCAGTGTGCAAGATAGTGCGCTTGCTTCCTCCTTTTCCACCACACCCCTTTGCCTGATTCAGATCAGGCAAAGTTGCATCCATCACATGACATCCTGTGACCTGGTTTGTGAGCTTGGGATGCCAGCATAATGTTTTACAAGATCTCCACGTGTTCTTGCTACAAGCAATGTGTGATCATTAGAGAAGGAATGTCACTTGACCACTGGCTATACCTGCTAGGTAAAAGTGGACTTTAGAAGACAAGTCATAGACAGAAATAACTAAAACTAGCCTTAAGATTGCTCTTGGCATGGAGTCTTTGGACACAGGGAATGGAAAGTTTGTATATATGCCAATTAAGTCACATCCTCAACTGATGTTGTTTTTTAGAAATGTATTATACTAAAACATCAAGCAATATGTTGCCAGTATTTCTTATTGCTCTTGGCATTTCTAGAGCATTTTAAGATATTCATTTGCTCCAGGCAGTGGTTTAATCTTTTTCTCTGGAAAGAAGAACCACAAATGGTGGGGTTTAAACATATCTGAGTGTGGGACAGTTTCAAAACACCTAGCTCCTAAAATCATTCCAAAAAAGTACACCTGGGAATGAAAGTGAAACCATCAAAGCAGCCAAACAAGGCTGACATTGATCTTAGCTCTGATCAAAAAGATGCCACTACTGTTCTGTACATACTCCAGATATTGTGTACAGAACTCAGCAAGCTAGTTTGTTTTTCCTAAATATGAAATGAAAATGAATGTGTCATCTAGCAGAAATCTCATTGGATTATTTCTCATTTCTCTTGAAAATGGTCAACTGTGCTGTAACACAAAGCATTATTTTTGAGGCTTTTTAAGTGATTTTTCTCTTTCATTGGCATTTATGAAAAGATATTTCCATTTTGACTTTTAAATTAGAGAAAACAGGGTGGAGCTCACAGGATGCTTGTGCCTGTGATCAGATTGGGAGGATGGAGAAGAGTGATATTTTGTGGTTTTTGCCCTCCTCTTGGGTCACTTCAGCCACCAGTTCAGTCACCAGAAATCTTTGCAGTGGGGTTGGTGTCAGGGGAGCCTCATGGCAGGTGGAGGAACCTAAAGCTTCCAAGCACTGGCGGAGGACATGAGCACCAGTGCAGGGCTTCTGGCTGGCTCGCAGCACCCCTTTGCAGTGAGCAGCCTCAGGGACTGTAACATGCAAAGTCAGTAGAGGTCATTGTGCTTTCTAGAGTACTTCCAGTGATGTCTTTAAAGGTCGAAACTCTGAAGATAATGGAAATAGCCATAAAGTTGCCATACATTTTTGGGAGAGAGAAAGGCAAGTCTGTTTACATTGCTTGTAATTGCTTCAGTCTTGCAAAGTAATTTCTTTCTACCTGTTTCTGTTTGTCCTGGTTTCGGCTGGGATAAGGTTAAATTTCTTCCTAGTTCTGTGTTTTGGATTTAGTATGAGAAGAATGTTGATAACACACTGATGTTTTCAGTTGTTGCTATGTACCCTGCTAGTCAAGGACATGCAGCTCAAGAAAAAAAACCCAAAACAAAACAAGCGTTGGGAGGGAGCACAGCCAGGACAGCTAGCCCAGCTTGCCAACGGGGTATTCCATACCATGTGACGTCATGCTCAGTATATGAATGGTAGGCGTGATCCAGGAAGTACCGATCGCTACTTGGTTATCGGTCAGCGCGGGTGGTGAGCAATTGCATTGTGCATCACTCATTTTGTATATTCTATAATTATTATTTTCCCTTTTCTGTTCTATTAAACTGTCTTTAACTCAACCCACAAGTTTTTCTCACTCTTACCCTTCTGATTCTCTCCCTGTCCCGCTGGGGTGGGGGGGAGTGAGCGAGCAGCTACGTGGTATTTGGCTGCCTGCAAGGTTAAACCATGACAGTCCTTTTTGGCACCCAACGTGGGGCTCGAAGGGTTGAGATAAGGACACATATGACAGGTTAAAACAAATTTGTTATAAGCATTCATTATATCAGTTTAGTACTCACTGGTCACAATGTTGGTTTATTTGCTCTCAGAGTTGTCAGATCTGTTCTTGGAGTTTTGGTCTGTAGCACCTTACTGGCTGTCTATACTGCTGATTATCAGTATTTATGTGGGGTTGGTCATCTCTGGGAAATGGATTAAGGTCATCGCTTTGCTATACTGTGTGACACTGGTTTATGTTATGATAAAATTATTGGTCACGAGCCTGTACTCAGCACTGCTGTCATTCCTGTTCTTTGGGACCTATCTTTTGGAAACTATTAATAATTACCTATTAATTAACTATTAATAATTTACCTCTTCACCTCGGAGAAGGAATTTAGGGGGAAGACAGGATGGGACACTTTCTCCCACTTGTTCATCTTCCCTTCCATATCTTCAGAAACTCCTTTTTCTTCTATCCTCTTCATGAAGACGTCCACAATATTCCCTGAGAACTTTGAATATCCTTGGGAAATTCAAACAAGCATGTTCATAATGCTATGTCTCCTGAATGTGGTTCAGGCCTTGTTTAGGGTTAAACAACTATTTAGGAATACTGTCCAGAGATCAACCCCAGCAACAGACGTGGTGGCTGCTCAAACCCCCACGACAGGCACTGTGGCTACTCAAACCCCAGCAACAGACACCGCGGGTACGCCAACCCCCGTCACAGGCACTACAGCCACTCAAACTCCAGCAACAGTCACTGCAGTTACTCCAACCCCTGCGACAGGTACTGCAGCCACTCATACCCCGGCAACAGTCACTACAGTTACTCCAACCCCCATGACAAGCACTGCAGCTACCCAAACCCCAGCAACAGGTACTACAGCTGAACCAGAGGACCAGCCCTTGCTGGTATCCGTCGCCCCTGTACAGAAGAAGAAATCTTGGAAGCGAAAGTCAGATCATTCAGAAAGGGATGATGGAAGAGCAGGGACATCACGAGGAGGGGAGGAGGAAGAGGAAGAACTCATAAACGAGATGGAAACCACCCGATCCCTATCCCTGGGTGAGTTGCGAGATATGCGGAAACATATCAACCATCGTCCAGGAGAGCGTATTGTTACCTGGCTGCTCCGATGCTGGGATAATGGGGCCAGTAGCCTGGAATTAGAGGGGAAGGAAGCCAAACAGCTGGGATCCCTTGCTAGGGAAGGGGGCATTGACAAAGCAATTGGAAAAGGGACACAGGTCCTCAGCCTCTGGAGGCGACTGCTGTCAGGTGTGAAGGAAAGGTATCCCTTCAAGGAAGATGTTATATATCGCCTAGGCAAATGGACCACTATGGAGAGAGGCATCCAGTACCTGAGAGAATTAGGCATGCTAGAGGTGGTTTATAGTGACCTGGACAACGACCAAATTCCCAAAGATCCAGATGACGTCCAGTGCACGCGACCCATGTGGCGGAAGTTGGTACGGAGCGCACCAGCGTCGTATGCCAGTTCGTTGGCAGTACTGTGCTGGAAAGAGGAAGAAGCACCAACGGTGGATGACGTGGTTAGCAGACTCGGGGAATACGAAGAAACTGTCTCCTCCTCCCTTGTCTCGGCTGTGGAGAAACTGTCCCAGGAGTTTCAGCAACTCAAAGAGGGTATGTCCTATTCTCCACCTGTACGGACCAGTATCTCAGCCATTCGGAGTCAGTGTCCTACTGCTCAAGAGAGAGGATATAGAAAGTACACACCACGGGGCACCCTGTGGTTTTACCTGCGTGACCATGGAGAGGACATGAGGCAGTGAGATGGAAAACCTACCTTGACCCTAGAGGCACAGGTATGAGAGTTGCAAGGAAAAACAATCACACAAGGGGGTTCTCCCAGGAAAAATGCTGCTCCAGTTTTCATGAAAAATCTGTCTCACGACGGTCCAGATTCCAGTGAACAGTTCCCCAGACAGAGTAGAAGAGCTGATATTACTTTGGATTGTAACGAAGGAATTCTGGACTCGCGTTTGCAAGAAGTGAGAAATGGAGACTATGACCAGAACTAGAGGGGCCCTGCCTCCAGCCAGGTGGAGGAAAGGGACAACCGGGTTTACTGGACTGTGTGGATGCGATGGCCTGGTACATCAGACCCACAGGAGTATAAGGCTCTCGTAGACACCGGTGCACAGTGTGCACCAACCGAGACTCCCTGCTTCCAATCCATAAGCTGATTCGTCGACAGGAGAGCCAAGGAGTGATCAGCAAGACTCACTCACCCTTTAACAGTCCCATATGGCCAGTGCGAAAGTCCAATGGAGAGTGGAGACTAACAGTAGACTACCGTGGCCTGAACGAAGTCACGCCGCCACTGAGTGCTGCCGTGCCCGACATGCTAGAACTCCAATACGAACTGGAGTCATGCGACGAGCGAGGGAAGGCAGGCAGTCGACTCAATGTGAGTGATAAGGCCAGCTTCAACTTTATTGTAAAACCCTACACATATTTATACACTAAGTTCTACCTTATGCATACTTGTCTCACAATCATTGGCTTAGCTCTAAAAATTACATTATCATATTCCTCCTACTTTCGGTTACTGCTACGTGGTCCGGGTTCCATCCTGTTTTTCTTATACTGTACTTTCTCAAAGTTGCTTATCTGCACAGAGCAAGGTCAGCATGACTTTCTTTTCTCCCTTGTCAGCATGACTCAGAATTTTCCCACCGCGGCCTAGTCTGGCTAACTTTCTCCAACATTTCCCCCTTTTTCTTTTTGGACCACCAATACATTGTGGTTCATTTTTACAACATTATTTAAAATACAGTGATATGCTATTTTTACTATAACTATAATTGTTAATAAAATACCAAGCCAGCGCGTGCGCAGTGCCTATGTTAGGCACTAGGGAAGCAAATACATTGGCTGTGGTTGACCATAATTCTATATTGTCGTTACAATCTGCTTGCAATTGATGTATAGACCTTTTGTGTCGATTTGTCGCTACTGTAGTTATATTGAGCCAACTTTGTCGGCTAACTGTGAGCAGAGTTAATTTACCTACATAACAAGGCCCTCCAAAGGCGTTCTTTGGAATGCCAGGCCATGCTCGATCCCCACAGATCAAAAAATATCCGGGGGGAAGAGCTTTGGCCGTATCATTGTTCCACAAAGAGTTATTGGTTCCCTTCATACTCCGTCCATAGGCACTGAGTGTTTTGGAAGCGTTATAATTCCCACAATATTGGCCTATTTCGAATCCTTTCGTAAAAGGTGAAACAACAGTCCAACCGGTGGTATTAACAAAAGGGTTGTTATCATCAGTGCGGCTGCTTATGCCGATCAATGACTGAAAGGTCTGGGCCTGTGCGGCAAAGCGGCTAAAACTGCCAAACACAAAACATGTCTGAGTAGTAACATTATCAGTTGCATTTCCAATTTTTTCTGACCCCAAAAGGTCAATTTCTTGGGGGTCCCAAGGGAGAGTGTGATTTAGGGCTCTTATTTGCTACAGTAACATTTATACAATTAACTGTTACAGACGTCCAATTATCAAAATCTCTGGCAATAATTTCAGGAAAGCCTATCAGATATGTTTTAAAGGGCTCAGTTGCCGTAGCTGAACTCAGGCAAAAATCTGTCATCCCAGTTTTATTCGCCCACGCCACCCATAAGTTCGCACGGCTGGGCAACGGCATCGCTGGGATCAGTACAGACAGAGCTGCATTGATCATCATCAGCAACAGCAGCTTTGGTTCAGCGGCTTGGAATCCACTTCGGCCCTGTGGGAGTAAGTACACACATATAACCTCTACCCATATACTTCACTTCTGCTGGACCTTTCCACAGTCCGGTTGCTGGATCTCTATACATAACGAAAACTGGCTTGTCATCCTTATTTTCTTTAGGATAACCATGCACCCATGCTGGTGGCTCTTTCTGATCTGCAAAAATACATAAATGATTTAGCACAAAAAGAGTCTTAACAAGTCTTTCTTGTACATCTGAGATTTCCCTAAATTTTTGCAAATATTGTTTCAGCGTTTGATGCGCCCTTTCAATGATAGCTTGTCCCGTGGGTGAGTGCGGAATACCAGCAGTATGTCGCACTCCCCATGTTTGGAAAAAACGTTTCACTTTGGCGCTTGTGTATGCAGGGCCATTGTCAGTTTTTATCGTTTGTGGCACTCCCATAACTGCAAAACAACTAGTCAAATGTCGCATTACGTGGAGTGCTTGTTCTCCTGTTTGTGCCGTGGCCCATATAAATTTGCTATAGGTGTCAACCATAACATGTATATATCTCAGTCTGCCAAAGTCAGCAACGTGAGTCACATCCACTTGCCACAATTCTCTGGCCTCGAGTCCCCTGGGATTCACGCCGATTCCGAGACCAGGCCCATGGTGGCTACACGTAGGACAGGCCCGCACAATCCCCTGTAAAATGTCCATAAAATATCCATAAATGTACACAAAATGTCCACTGCATTCATTTAGTCCATGACTTTGGGCTCCATCTGTTATGGTGGTCACTCAGGTCAGCAGAGGTGGTGCGTTGCGTGGAGTTATTGGGCACCAAAGCCGGCTCAGGTCGGGTCACTGCTGCACTTGCGCTGCTTCTTGTAAAGTTTGTCCTCCGTTGGTTCAGATGGTTCCTGCTGCTTGGGCATGGGCTTATCCACAGTCACAGACGCCTCGGGGTGTCCTGTCCCGCATGGACTCAGCCACAGGTCACAGTCCCTTTGATTCGAGTTCACGCTGCAGTTCCAGCCTGTCCAGCACAGCAGCACAGAAGCAGCAGCGATGCCCTGGCCATCTGCCAGCCCAGGCGCATCCCCATTGCTGTTATCAGAATGTTCCCAGGCACAGCACAGTAAGACGATAAGCAGTGCAGCAGTACAGCAAGCAGCGAGAGCAAAAAAGCAGCCACTAACGAGCACAAGACTCTAATACACATTAAGGCAAGCAAGCCCCATGGCAAGCACAAGAGCCTGCGAATTAATAGCTAAACAGCAGTAACAGCTATAAATTCAATCTAGCACATTCCAATCAAACGTGTCGTTATCTTGAATTGTAGTCTTTGGTTGCATTCCGGTAAATATCCATTCTAATACTCTCACAGTCTCCCCCTTTTTCTTTTTGCACTGCGTGAGTGCACCAATAAAATGTGTGGGGCCGTGCAAAACGGTTAAGTCCACAGGTAAGTCAGGGTCAATACGATCCACTGCTCGGTCAACGATGTGGGTACTGAGTTTTTGAATCACAATCGATAAGTCCTCGTAATATAAAAAGTCCTTGGAGACCACTGGATGATCGCCCTAACAACAACGCTCCATGAGATTGTCCATTGATAACTATGGGCCCTTTAATTCCTGTAGCAATTTTTCGCGGCCGGTCGTCAATTAGCGTGACATCTACTGCTGTTGCCAGATCCAGTCCGAGGCTCCCCCTGGTTGCTGGTCGAAGTTGGGTTGCTGGTCGAAGCTGGGCAATGGCGTCTGGTATCTCTGCACTGTCGTTTGGTTGGGGGCTGCCGTTGGCCTGAAGGTGACCGGAGCCGCGATTGGTGTCGGCGCGCTGCGGCTCTTGGCGCTCGGTTTCCCGTTTCCCGAATGCCGGCAGACCGTAGTATTATGATTATTCATTTGACAGTTCTGGCAGCTCCCGACATTGTCGACGCAGATGTCCTGGGTAGCCACATTGGAAGCACTTATACTCTCATCGGCCAGTCGTCTTACTTTGGTGGGCATCCGGAGGCTTCAGTGGGGCAAGAGCTGCAAACGCCTGTCCCTGCGCCTTGACTAATTTTCCCCCTAGTTCTCTGGTTGTTTCAACTAACATGGCTTGAGCTCCTACAGGAACTCTACTCATTCGCTCTAACATGACTTCTATGGTGGCGTCTAAGGGTAAGGTGACAAGGATGCCCTTCGTATAAGTATTACAATTCTCTAATACACACTGTCTCAGCAAAGGTCCTTTCATAAAATCTGCCATATCTGCGCGTCAATAGCGTCTGTGACTCTATCTACAAAAGATGCAAAAGGCTCCTCTCTTCCTTGTTTAATTGACATATATGAGGGAGGAGCTGGTGTAGTTTTAACTTTCTGCAAGGCTTCTCGTGCTAATTTCATAGATTCTAACAACACGTCTGGGCCAGTTTGCATCTGCATTTCTACAGAGGCAAAAGGACCTATACCCATTAGTTGTCCTACAGTTACTCCAGCTAAACGATCATTTGGGGCTCGGGGCGAGTGCGCAGATATTTCACAAAGTCTTTGCCAGTGAGCTTGCCAAAGTAATTGTTGTGCTTGCTTCAAAATAAGCCTCATTATGTTCTTAAAATCTTCTGGACATAGCATTCCGCTACCCCAGATATAGTTTAGCATTTGCCTTGCAGGCTCACTATGCACTCCCGACTCATTAACTGTGTTTCGCAATTGATTTAATATTTTCCAATCTAGGGCCTGATGCACCCCAGTCATAGCCCCCGCGTTATCTACCTGGTAGATTACCGGGAAGGCTTGAGGGCTAATTTGATCTAATAAATCAAAATCTTTTTGCTCAACAGCTTCTCGTGCTATTTTGTCCCAACCAACCCGCACTAAACGCGGCTGTTGATAAGCTTGGGACGGGGGGGGGGTGGGGGGGTGGGGGTGGGGGGGGTGAGGGGTGGGTGGGTGGGGGGGGTGAGGCCTTTAGAAGACTTTCAGCTTGAGCAGTCTCCTGTCCGCCACCGTCTACCCTCTCATTTTCGCTTGGACCCTCCCCCTCCCTTTCCCCCGGCGGTGCGGAGGGATAAGCCCTTTCTGTCGGCGGATCAGGAGGGGGACGAGAGGGTCGGCGACCAACGGGAACAGGAATTCCCGAAGGCGGAGGTGAAAAGTAGTCACCCCCTGCTGTGAGACGTCCAGCGGCAGGATCGGACTGCTCAAGCCGATCGGAGGCGGCTGTAGCTATTCGCCTTTCAGTTTTATATCTTTTTATACAATTAATAACTTCTCTCCAAGATTTCATTAATTTCCTTGCTGATTTATCATCATCAATTACTAGATCCCACAAACAATCTCCATAAGAACGCCACTCGTCTACTTCAAACATACTTTCAGGGTTTTTAAAAAACCCTTTCGTTTTCCCTAACGCAATTAAACCAGCCAGGTCTTTTAATTGGCTTACTCCCCGCTCTTCTAAAAAGCGTTTTAAAATATCGAAGGCTACCTCTACTTCCATTGCGCGCTTCTCCTGACCCTCTTAATTATCCGGTCGTTTGCAGCCTTTTCCCACGGGTAGCCTTCTATCGGACGGCGAACCCCTTCTTAATTATCCTGGGTTCAAGCACGGATCAGGCACGCTGCGACAGCGTCTACTGATCTTCTGCTCCCTGGTCGCTGCTACCAGTGCTTCTCCGATCTCGCTGTCCGGTGGAAAACAGGGGTAGGGGGTCCCTGTTCGGGCGCCACTTGCGACGAGCGAGGGAAGGCAGGCAGTCGACTCAATGTGAGTGATAAGGCCAGCTTCAACTTTATTGTAAAACCCTACACATATTTATACACTAAGTTCTACCTTATGCATACTTGTCTCACAATCATTGGCTTAGCTCTAAAAATTACATTATCATATTCCTCCTACTTTCGGTTACTGCTACGTGGTCCGGGTTCCATCCTGTTTTCCCTATACTATACTTTCTCAAAGTTGCTTATCTGCACAGAGCAAGGTCAGCATAACTTTCTTTTCTCCCTTGTCAGCATGACTCAGAATTTTCCCACCGCGGCCTAGTCTGGCTAACTTTCTCCAACAGAGTCAAAGGCAGCCAAGTGGTATGCCACAATGGATATCGCTAATGCGTTCTTCTCAATCCCTTTGGCGGCAGAGTGCAGGCCACAGTTTGCTTTCACTTGGAGGGGCGTCCAGTACACCTGGAACCGACTGCCCCAAGGCTGGAAACACAGCCCTACCATTTGCCATGGACTGATCCACACCGCACTGGAACAGGGTGAGGCCCCAAAACACCTGCAATACATTGATGACATCGTCGTATGGGGCAACACAGCAGAACAAGTTTTTGAGAAAGGGAAGAAAATAATTCAAATCCTTCTGAAGGCTGGTTTTGCCATAAACCAAAGTAAGGTCAAGGGACCTGCACAGGAGATCCAGTTTTTAGGAATAAAATGGCAAGATGGACGTCGTCAGATCCCAATGGATGTGATCAATAAAATAACAGCCATGTCTCCACCACCTGGCAAAAAGGAAACACAAGCTTTCTTAGGTGTTGTGGGCTTTTGGAGAATGCATATTCCAGATTACAGCCTGATAGTAAGCCCTCTCTACCAAGTGACCAAGAAGAAGAACAATTTCAAACGGGGCCCTGAGCAACAACAAGCCTTTGAACAAATTAAATGGGAGATAGTTCAGGCAGTAGCCCTTGCGCCAGTCCGGGCAGGACAAGATGTAAAGAATGTGCTCTACACCGCAGCCGGGGAGAATGGCCCTACCTGGAGCCTCTGGCAGAAAGCACCAGGGGAGACTCGAGGTCGACCCTTAGGGTTCTGGAGTCGGGGATACAGAGGATCCGAGGCCCGCTACACTCCAACTGAGAAGGAGATATTGGCAGTATATGAAGGGATTCGAGCTGCTTCGCAAGTGGTTGGTACTGAAGCACAGCTCCTCCTGGCACCCCAACTGCTGATGCTGGGCTGGATGTTCAAAGGGAGGATCCCCTCCACACATAGAATCATAGAATCATAGAATCATAAAGTTTGGAAAAGACCTCTAAGATCATCGAGTCCAACCATCAACCCAACACCACCATAGCCACTACACCATGTCCCTAAGCGCCTCATCTACACGTCTTTTAAATATTTCCAGGGATGGTGACTCAACCACTTCCCTGGGCAGCCTGTTCCAAGGCCTGACCACTCTTTCAGTAAAGAAATTTTTCCTAATGTCCAGTCTAAACCACCCTTGGCGCAACTTGAGGCCATTTCCTCTCGTCCTATCGCTAGTTACTTGGCAGAAGAGACCAACACCCACCTCGCTACAACCTCCCTTCAGGTAGTTGTAGAGCGCGATGAGGTCTCCCCTCAGCCTCCTCTTCTCCAGACTAAACAACCCCAGTTCCCTCAGCCGCTCCTCATAAGACTTGTGCTCCAGGCCCTTCACCAGCTTCGTTGCCCTCCTCTGGACACGCTCCAGCACCTCAATGTCCTTCTTGTATTGATGGACCCAAAACGGAACACAGTATTCGAGGTGCGGCCTCACCAGTGCCGAGTACAGGGGCACGATCACCTCCCTAGTCCTGCTGGCCACACTATTTCTGATAGAGGACAGGATGCCGTTGGCCTTCTTGGCCACCTGGGCACACTGCCGGCTCATGTTGAGCCAACTGTCAATCAGCACCCCCAGGTCCTTTTCCTCTGGGCAGCTTTCCAGCCACTCTTCCCCAAGCATCATCATGCAACCGATGCTACGTGGAGTCAGTGGGTCACACTGATCACACAACGGGCCCAAATAGGAAATCCCAGTCGCCCAGGAATCTTGGAGGTGATCACGAACTGGCCAGAAGGCAAAGATTTTGTAATATCCCCAGAGGAGGAGGTGACATGTGCTGAAGAGTCCCCACTGTATAATAAACTACCAGAAAATGAGAAGCAATATGCCCTGTTCACTGATGGGTCCTGTCATCTTGTGGGAAAGCATCGGAGATGGAAAGCTGCTGTATAGAGTCCTATACAACAAGTCGCAGAAACTGCTGAAGGAGAAGGTGAATCGAGCCAGATTGCAGAAGTGAAAGCCATCCAGTTGGCCTTGGACATTGCTGAACGAGAAAAATGGCCAGTACTTTATCTCTATACTGACTCATGGATGGTGGCAAATGCCCTGTGGGGGTGGTTGCAGCAGTGGAAGCAGAACAACTGGCAGCGCAGAGGGAAACCCATCTGGGCTGCCGCGTTGTGGCAAGATATTGCTGCCCAATTAGAGAACCTGGCTGTAAAAGTACGTCACGTAGATGCTCATGTACCCAAGAGTCGGGCCACGGAGGAACATCAAAACAACCAGCAGGTGGACCAGGCTGCTAAGATTGAAGTGGCTCAGGTGGATCTGGACTGGCAACATAAGGGTGAATTATTTATACCTTGGTGGGCCCATGACGCCTCAGGTCATCAAGGAAGAGATGCAACATATAGATGGGCTTGTGATCGAGGGGTGGACTGGACCATGGACGCTATTGCACAGGTTATCCATGAATGTGAAACATGCGCTGCCATCAAGCAAGCCAAGCGAGTAAGGCCTCTTTGGTATGGGGGACCATGGTTGAAATATAAATATGAGGAGGCCTGGCAGATTGATTATATCACAATCCCACAAACCCGCCACAGCAAGCGCTATGTGCTCACCATGGTGGAAGCAACCACCGGGTGCCAGTGCCAGGAACACTATCCTGGGCCTTGAAAAGCAAGTCCTATGGTGACATGGCACCCCAGAAAGAATTGAGTCAGACAACGGGACTCATTTCCAAAACACCCTCATAGACACCTGGGCCAAAGAGCATGGCATTGAGTGGGTATATCACATCCCCTACCATGCACCAGCCTCTGGGAAAATTGAACGATACAATGGACTGCTGAAGACTACACTGAGGGCAATGGGTGGTGGGACATTCAAGCATTGGGACAGACATTTAGCGAAAGCCACCTGGTTAATCAACACTAGGGGATCTGTTAATCAAGCTGGCCCTGCCCAATCCAAACCCTTACGTACTGTAGAGGGGGATAAAGTCCCTGTCGTGCACATAAGAAATATGCTGGGGAAGACAGTCTGGGTTACTCCTGCCTCGGTCAAGGGAAAACCCATCTGTGGGATTGCTTTTGCTCAAGGACCTGGGTGCACTTGGTGGGTAATGCGAAAGGATGTGTGTCGTGCTTTAACCCCAGCCGGCCACTGAGCACCACGCAGCTGCTCGCTCACCCCTCCCCGGGTGGGATGGGGGAGAGAATCAGAAGGGTAAAAGTGAGAAAATTCATGGGTTGAGATAAAGACAGTTTAATAGGTAAAGCAAAAGCCGCGCATGCAAGTAAAGCAAAACAAGGAATTCATTCACTACTTCGCATGGGCAGGCAGGTGTTCAGCCATCTCCAGGAAAGCAGGGCTCCATCACGCGTAATGGTTACTTGGGAAGACAAACGCCATCACTCCGAACGTGCCCCCCTCCTTCTTCTTCGCCCAGACTTATATGCTGAGCATGACGTCATATGGTATGGAATAGCCCATTGGCCAGCTGGGCCAGCCGTCCCGGCCACACTCCCTCCCAGTCCTTGACTAGCGTAAACATTACTTAGCAACAACTAAAACATCAGTGTGTTATCAACACTATTCTCATACTACATCCAAAACACAGCACTATACCAGTTAATAGGAAGAAAATCAACTCCATCCCAGCTGAAACCAGGACAGTATCCACCCCTTATTCCATACCATTTACATCATGCTCAGGTCCCACACTATCCAATACATTCTCATTACCCACCACCCTCCTTCCCATCCTTTGATACAATACACAGATATCATTCCCTTAGTCTATGGACCACCCCTGTGAAATGTCTGTGAAATGTCTGTAAAATGTCCACAAATGTCCAGAAAATGTCCACTGCATTCATTTAGTCCATGACTTTGGGCTCCATCTGTTATGGTGGTTAGTCAGGACAGGAGAGGTGGTGTGTTGCGTGGAGTTATTGGGCACCAAAGCTGGCTCAGGTCGGGTCACTGCTGCACTTGCACTGCTTCTTGTAAGGCTTGTCCTCCATTGGTTCAGGTGGTTCCTGCTATAGTAATTCTTATAACATGCAACTCAAATCATGGGTTACAACCATTTAAAGGTATATCCATTACAATCTCCACCCCTGGTCCCTTTGGACCAGACCATCGGGTTTAACATTGCGATGAACTCCTCCCCTTGCCCCTGCTCCGGCTTGGCCTTATCCACAGACTGCAGTCCCTTAGGGTTGTACCTGCTCCAAGTGGAGCCTCATCTATGAGCCACAGTCTCTCCAGGGGTATACCTGCTGCAGCATAGACTTATCCACAGCCACAGTCGCTTCGAGGTGCACCGGCTCCAGTGTGGCCTTACCTACAGCCACAGTCCCTTCAGAAGTAAACCTGCTCCAACATGGCCTTACCCATGGCTGCAGTCCCTCCAGGGGTGTACCTCCCCTGTCATGGGCTTATCCATGGCCACATGCTTTGAGGTGCTCCAGCATGACCTCATGCACAGCCACTGATGCTTCAAGGTGTACCTGCTGCAGCATGGACTTATCCACAGCCACAGATGCTTCGAGGTGTACCTTCTCCAGCGAGGACTTATCCTTGGGCCACAATCCCTTCAGAGGTGTACCTGGTGCGGCACGGACATAATCACAGCCACAGATGCTTCGAGATGTACCTGCTCTGGCATGGGCTTATCCACGGCCACAGACACCTCGGGGTGTCCTGCTCCAGTGTGGACTAGGTTCGAAGGGGGAAGGGGATAAAACCAGGCTCACTAGAGAAGAGCCTAGGGGCAGCACACTGATGTCGGGGGAGAAATCAGCAGCCCAGCTCAAGTGCATCTACACCAATGCACGCAGCATGGGTGGCAAACAGGAGGAGCTGGAAGCCATTGCACAGCGGGATAGCTATGACTTAGTTGCCATCACAGAAATGTGGTGGCACGAGTCTCACGACTGGAGTGCTGCAATGGATGGCTCTTCAGAAGGGACAGGCGAGGAAGGAGAGGCGGTGGGGTAGCTCTGTACATTAGGGAGTACTTTGACTGTCTAGAGCTCAATGATAGTGATGATGAGGTCGAATGCTTGTGGGTAAGGATGAGGGGGAAGGCCAACAAGGCAGATATCCTGCTGGGAGTCTGTTATAGACCACCTAGCCAGGATGAGGAGGCAGACGAAATATTCTACAAAAGGCTGGCAGATGTCTCCCAGTCGCTAGCCCTTGTTCTCGTGGGGGACTTCAACTTTCCAGACATCTGCTGGAAATACCACACGGCAGAGAGGAAACAGTCGAGGAGGTTCCTGGAGTCTGTGGAAGATAACTTCCTGACGCAGCTGATAAGTGAGCCCACTAGGGGAGGTGCCTCGCTTGACCTGCTGTTCACAAACAGAGAAGGACTGGTGGGAGATGTGGTGGTCGGAGGCCGTCTTGGGCTTAGCGACCATGAAATGATAGAATTCTCAATACTTGGTGAAGTAAGGAAGGGGGCCAGCAAAACCGCTACCATGGACTTCCGGAGGGCGGACATTGGCCTGCTCAGGACACTGGTCGAGAGAGTCCCTTGGGAGACAGTCCTGAAAGGCAAAGGGGTCCAGGAAGGCTGGACGTTCTTCAAGAAGGAAGTCTTAAAGGCGCAGGAGCGAGCTGTCCCCATGTGCCTTAAGAAGAACGGGCGGGGAAGACGACCGGCATGGCTGAACGGGGAGCTCTGGCAGGGACCTAGGAAAAAAAGGAGACTTTACCACCTTTGGAAGAAGGGGCAGGCAACTCAAGAAGAGTATGAGAGAAGGGATTAAGGAATTTTAGTAGTTGAATGATTAATAGTAGTTAGAAGATTGAATCAATAGGTAGGGGCTTGATACTTTGTTCCTCACAAGGCCGGCTCAGCCTGATAAGGCCAAATCAGCTATGGTGTAAATTAACTGTGGCTCCTCACAAGGACAGTTCCTGATAAGGACTAAGAACTTGTCTCAAGAAACCAGCTAAAACTGACCCTGCGGTATGGACAAAAGTAAGAGGACAACTGAGCCTGCGCAAGAACAAAAGGTTAATAGCGGTGACGAAGAGGAACTATCAGCCTTCATCCCCACGACCCCCGACGACCACCACTAGGAGGCAATGCGCAAGCACAGATGGGAGGGGTCTATGGAAATGACTTCTTGGAACTCATTTTAATACAAAGCGGGGACAGGTCATGCATATGTATAGGCGTATTACAAAACTCTATGAATATGTAATGTTTTACTGTATATATTTATGGTAAGTGCTGCGTTGAGGAGCGCAAGACTTTGGTGGGACTACTCTCCGTGCTGCCCAGCACTGAATAAACATACCTACTTTACAATCTTATAGATTGTGGGGTCCGTTTTCCGCAAGTCAAGTACAGGGATCTCGTTAGGTCGTGAAGAGAGGAAATTAGAAAGGCAAAAGCCCAGCTAGAACTCAACCTGGCCACTGTCGTGAGAGACAACAAAAAAAGCTTTTACAAGTATATTAATGACAAAAGGAGAGCCAAGGAGAATCTCCATCCACTATTGGATGCGGGGGGGAACGTTGCCACCACGGAGGAGGATAAGGCTGAGGTACTCAATGCCTTCTTTGCCTCAGTCTTTAATAGTCAGAGCAGTTACCCTCAGCGTACTCAGCCCCCTGAGCTGCAAGACAGGGATGGCGAGCAGGATAAACCCCCCATAATCCATGAGGAAGTAGTTAACGACCTGCTACGCCACCTGGACGCTCACAAGTCTATGGGGCCGGATGGGATCCACCCGAGGGTACTGAGGGAGCTGGCGGAGGAGCTTGCCAAGCCACTCTCCATCATTTACCAGCAGTCCTGGTTAACTGGGGAGGTCCCGGATGACTGGAGGCTTGCCAACGTGATGCCCATCTACAAGAAGGGCCGGAAGGAGGATCTGGGGAACTACAGGCCGGTCAGCCTGACCTCGGTGCCGGGGAAGATCATGAAGCGGTTCGTTTTGAGGGCGCTCACAAGCCATGTCCGGGACAACCAGGGGATCAGGCCCAGCCCGCACGGGTTCATGGAAGGCAGGTCCTGCTTGATCAACCTGATCTCCTTCTATGACCAGGTGACCCGCCTAGCGGATGAGGGAAAGGCTGTGGATGTGGTCTACCTGGACTTCAGTAAAGCCTTTGACACTGTCTCCCACAGCATTCTCCTGGAGAAACTGGCGGCTCACGGCTTAGACAGGTACACTCTTCGCTGGGTAAAAAACTGGCTGGATGGCCGAGCCCAGAGAGTTGTGGTGAATGGAGTTAAATCCAGTTGGCGGCCGGTCATGAGCGGTGTTCCCCAGGGCTCAGTTTTGGGGCCGGTCCTGTTCAATATCTTTATCAATGATCTGGATGAGGGGATTGAGTGCTCCCTCAGTAAGTTTGCAGACGACACCAAGCTGGGCAGGAGTGTTGATCTGCTCGAGGGTAGGAAGGCTCTGCAGAGGGACCTGGACAGGCTGGATCGATGGGCTGAGGCCAACTGTATGAGGTTCAACAAGGCCAAGAGCCAGGTCCTGCACTTGGGCCACAACAACCCCAGGCAACGCTACAGGCTTGGGGAGGAGTGGCTGGAAAGCTGCCCAGAGGAAAAGGACCTGGGGGTGCTGGTTGACAGCCGGCTGAACATGAGCCGGCAGTGTGCCCAGGTGGCCAAGAAGGCCAATGGCATCCTGTCCTCTATCAGAAATAGTGTGGCCAGCAGGAGCAGGGAGGTGATCGTGCCCCTGTACTCGGCACTGGTGAGGCCGCACCTCGAATACTGTGTTCAGTTTTGGGCCCCTCACTACAAGAAGGACATTGAGGTGCTGGAGCGTGTCCAGAGGAGGGCAACGAAGCTGGTGAAGGGCCTGGAGCACAAGTCTTATGAGGAGCGGCTGAGGGAACTGGGGTTGTTTAGCCTGGAGAAGAGGAGGCTGAGGGGAGACCTCATCGCGCTCTACAACTACCTGAAAGGAGGTTGTAGCGAGGTGGGTGTTGGTCTCTTCTGCCAAGTAACTAGCGATAGGACAAGAGGAAATGGCCTCAAGTTGCGCCAAGGGAGGTTTAGATTGGACATTAGGAGAAATTTCTTTACTGTAAGAGTGGTCAGGCTTTGGAACAGGCTGCCCAGGGAAGTGGTTGAGTCACCATCCCTGGAAGTATTTAAAAGATGTGTAGATGAGGTGCTTAGGGACATGGTTTAGTGGGCATGGTGGTGTTGGGTTGATGGTTGGACTCGACGATCTTAGAGGTCTTTTCCAACCTTAATGATTCTATGATTCTATGACTCATCCACAGGTCACAGTCCCTTCGAGTCGAGTTCACACTGGAGTTCCAGCCTGTCCAGTACAGCAGCACAGAGACAGCAGCGATACCCTGGCCATCTGCCAGCCCAGGCACATCCCCATTGCTGTTATGAAAATGTTCCCAGGCACAGCAGAGTAAGACGATAAGCAGCACAGCAGTACAGCAAGCAGCGAAAGCAAAAAGCAGCCACTAACGAGCACAAGACTCTCATACACAGTAAGGCAAGCAAGCTCCATGGCAAGCACAGGAGCCTGCCAATTAAGAGCTAAACAGCAATAACAGCTATAAATTTGTTCTAGCACATTCCAATCAAACCTGTCGTTATCTCGAACCCCTCGAGCCCCACGTTGGGCACCAAAAAAGACTGTCGTGGTTTAACCCCAGCCGGCCACTGAGCACCACGCAGCCGCTCGTAACATTACTTAGCAACAACTAAAACATCAGTGTGTTATCAACATATTCTCATACTACATCCAAAACACAGCACTATACCAGTTGATAGGAAGAAAATCAACTCCATCCCAGCTGAAACCAGGACAATAGGGAAGTCCGGTGTGTACCTCAAGGGGATTTGATTTTGGGTGAAAATAGCCAATGAACTGAATTGTATGATGTTAAATGTTATATGATATTGTATATCATTATTTCTATGGTTGCTATCTGCAGACGCGGAAGTCTCGGACACAACACAGCGACCAATGTGATCAAGTTAATGCCACTTTATTGCCCGAATAGCTTGGTTTATATACATTCTTCTACCCAGATACACACGCATCTAGTCCCCCTATTGGTCTACAGTCAGCAAGCACACGAATCTTAATATACACAGATTAGTCAAAAGCAGGTGTCCACGCGAACGCTTCCTGTGCCTGCATTCAGTTACCTAATCTGCTGATAGTTACATTCCTCAGGCTACCTCCCTATTCTGCTATCGGTTCAGAGACTCTAAAACCATAATTGCTCTTTAGCAACCCTTTGCCTTATACTGTTGTTAACAAATCCTCAGTGCTTGGAGTGTTCATAGGATGTCCGTTATTTAATAAAAATCCTTCCACAAATCCCCCTTTTTGTTTTTGAACAATCCAAGCACTAGAAAACATTTTTTCCATAGACTTCCCTAAAGATTGTTTAATACATGATATTATACATGGTACCGCTATGATCAATATAACAACTGTTAACAAAATAAACAATCCTTGTTTTATTAAATCTCTTACCCATCCATTTAGACCCCACGAATCAAATATCCCTTCCAACCAAGAATGATTTTTAGTTAATTTATACATGTTTTTCTGTAACTCCTGTAATTGAAGATGAATAGAATTAGAATGATCGGATAAATTCATACAACACATTCCTTCATCTGTAAGTACGTATAGCCTGTCTTATCGCCTGATATTGCTTGTGCAGACAATAATCACACCAAAGTCCTGTTAAAAGCGCCCTGCGATACCAAGTTTTTTCACAATCCGTGCAGGCACTCAGTACCCAAGGTTTGCATTCCTCGCATAAGTCACAAATGATCGCCGACCGATCCAGGCTGAGCCACATCTTACTCCCGAGCAGTCACAGTCTGGTTTTGTTGGTCATATTCTTTCCACGGCTTGATCCACTTGCTCGGTACCCAACGAGGACCTTGATCTGTTAACACACAAGCATATCCTCTACCAGTCATTTTCAATTCTACTGGGCCTTTCCATTCCCCCGTACGCCAGTCTTTGTACTGCACTTGTACAGGCGGGGATGGCTGGATACTTGACTGTAAGGCTGTATGATGTATTACAATCGGTGGAGATTCTCTGTCCCCGGTTAACCTTAAATAATTTAACACATATAACGCTTTTGCAAGTCGTTCCGAAGGGGCATTCTTTCCCCCTTTTTGTTTTTGCAAAAGGGATTTTAGTGTAGCATGTGCACGTTCTACGATGGCCTGGCCAGTGGGAGAGTGTGAAATACCTGTCTTTCGGCGAATTCCCCAGGTCGTACAGAACTGCTCAAATTTGTAGGACACATAAGCAGGTCCATTATCCGTTTTTAATTCTTGGGGAACTCCAAGCGCAGAGATTGCCGCACACATGTGTTTTATCACATGTTTGGCCGATTCTCCCGTTTGCGCCGTTGCCCATAACGCATGAGAAAAGATGTCGATGCTAACGTGGACATATTTCAGTCGGCCAAATTCTGGTATATGAATAACATCCATTTGCCATATTTGTAAGGCATGAAGGCCACGGGGATTGACCCCTAAGCCTAAGCCAAAGCCCTCCTTCCAGCAATCCGGACAAGACTGAACTATGCCTCGAGCATCGGTGACAGAAAGATTAAATTGCTTAGCCAATACTTTTGCCGATTGATGTAAAAACTCATGTGAAATTCTTGCTTGTTTGAATAAGTTAACACGGGGGGTTTTTTTTGTGTTTTTTTTTTGTTTTGTTGTTTTTGTTTTTGGTTTATGTTTTTGGTTGTTTTTTTGTTTTTTTTTGTTTTTTTTTTAGATTAAGGGTCGTACCGCTGCTCCTACAGCAGCAGCCATAACTGTAACTTGTTCTTGAGCAAGCATGTGCTCCGCAGCATCTAGCAGCTGAGCAGTACTACTTCCTCTTGGTAGCATGCTTAAAGCCTTCTTTGTTTTTTCATTAGCGTTGTCAAAAGCTAACAAATCCAAAAATTTCACTTTCATGTTATCATCTAAGTCAGGATGTGACGATAGAGCAGCATGCAAATGATCAATAAATTTAGAATACGATTCCGTGGTAGCCTGCCGCACAGCAGTAAAAGCAGGTGAGGCTTTTCCTTTTTTTTTTTTTTTTTTTTTTTAAAAAAAGCAACATTTGGATTATTTGTTTAACATCGTAAGGCATAAGCAAATAGCCCGAAAAAATATGCTCTAATACCGCTTTCGCGTATGATGACTGCAACCCATATTGAGACACAGCTGTTTTAGCTTCTTTTAAGATCTTCCAATATAACGGTCCCCAATCACGCCCTCCCTGTTGATTAGTAAATACCGGATATGCGTTAGGGAAAAATACTCCTTCTACTGCAGCATCCCTAATCACCCCTTTCCACCGAGAACCAACCCCGCAATCCCCCCCTTCCATTCCCCCCTGTTGTCCCAGAGGCGGGGCCGAGGGGAAAAACGGAGGTGGTGGAAGACTTCTTTCCTCTAGGCGCGCTTCCAGAGCTTCCAAGTTCTTACACAACTCCTCAATCTGACGCTCCGGTGGGCTCACAGGATCACTCTTCTCCGGTCTGGAGGGCGGCGACGGTGGCAGCGGGGGATAGCGCTCCGTCTCTACGGTTGGATCCCTCTCATCGCTTCCCTCGTCTATGTCCAGCTGTGGTGGAGGCGGGGGTGGTGGCGGAAAGTCGCAGGGAGAACCCTCGGCCACCTTCTGGGGTTCCTTAGGATTTTTTAAGTTAAGTCCCTGAGTCAATTGCGGCCTCTGGGTCAAAGGTGGATTAATCGGTCGCGTCCCAAAAGTAAAGCTCGTCGGGGACGGCCCCTCTGGATTAAGTGCCGCAAAAGCGGAGGCTGAAACAGCACGCTCGGCCCGCATAGTCTTTAAAGTTTCTGTTATCAACCTCCACAATGTGGAGAATTTTTGTGCCTCTTTGGAGCCTCTACTCACTTCATCCCACAATACCGTGCCTATGAGATCCCAGGTATCGGAAGCATAGAGCGCCGCAGTTGTGGGGATCAAACTCCTTTCCCGGGCCCACAGTAATAGGGCCTTCAAAACAGGCACATCATACTTCAGTCCTCTCATGGAGAGCATATGTTGGAGGAGCCTCACCGCTGCCTCTTCCTCTTTGGACAAAGCAGACCCCATCTCCTCCCCGGCCGCTCGCCTGATCAGGGCGAGATTCCCTCTATTTCAGCGCTAGCGTCTTTTCCGAGTGCCGGGGCAGCACTCACCTTTCGGCCGGCTTCCGCACCCTCTCCTTGTCGGCTCGTCCTGTCGGTCCGGTATAAGGCCCAACGCCGATCTGAGGGTCCCTGTTCAGGCACCACTTGCAGACGCGGAAGTCTCGGACACAACACAGCGACCAATGTGATCAAGTTAATGCCACTTTATTGCCCAAATAGCTCGGTTTATATACATTCTTCTACCCAGATACACACGCATCTAGTCCCCCTATTGGTCTACAGTCAGCAAGCACACGAATCTTAATATACACAGATTGGTCAAAAGCAGGTGTCCACGCGAACGCTTCCTGCGCCTGCATTCCGTTACCTAATCTGCTGATAGTTACATTCCTCAGGCTACCTCCCTATTCTGCTATCGCTTCAGAGACTCTAAAACCATAATTGCTCTTTAGCAACCCTTTGCCTTATACTGTTGTTAACAAATCCTCAGTGCTTGGAGTGTTCATAGGATGTCTGTTATTTAATAAAAATCCTTCCACAGCTATCAATGGTATAGCAGTAAAAATCACCCAGATTAATGAAGAATGAACTAACTCCGATGAAACCGAGCAAAGTGCAACGATGATAGAACCGGACGAGCGCAGCAATACTGAAATGAGAACTGGCTTCAGGACGCAACAGTCCAACACCACACACCATCTCTCCTGCCCTGAAGGACTGTTATGACAGATGGAGCCCAAAGTCGTGGACTAAATGAACTCAATGGACATTTTAGAGGGATGGCCCATAGACTAAGGGAATGAGATCTGTGTGTGTGTGTATATATATATATATATATAGACAAGAAAAGTGGTGGTGATTAATTGGAATGTATTGGAAAATGTGAGACTTAGGCATGACATAAATGGTATAGAATAAGGGGTGGATATTGTCCTGGTTTCGGCTGGGATAGAGTTAAATTTCTTCCTAGTGCTGTGTTTTGGATTTAGTATGAGAAGAATGTTGATAACACACTGATGTTTTCAGTTGTTGCTATGTACCCTGCTAGTCAAGGACATTCAGCTCAAGAAAAAAAACCCAAAACAAACCAAGTGTTGGGAGGGAGCACAGCCAGGACAGCTAGCCCAGCTGGCCAACGGGGTATTCCAGACCATGTGACATCATGCTCAGTATATGAATGGTAGGCGTGATCCAGGAAGTAGCGATCGCTACTTGGTTATCGGTCAGCGCGAGTGGTGAGCAATTGCCTTGTGCATCACTCATTTTGTATATTCTATCATTATCATTATTATTTTCCCTTTTCTGTTCTATTAAACTCTCTTTATCTCAACCCACGAGTTTTTCTCACTCTTACCCTTCCGATTCTCTCCCTTCCCACTGGGGTGGGGGGGAGTGAGTGAGCGGCTGCGTGGTATTTGGCTGCCTGCCAGGTTAAAGTACGACACTATTACACTGAGAGATGTAGTTCCAGTAGTATATCTGAGGTAGGCAGAGGAACCCAGCAGTGTTGCATCAGATGTAACTGGAAAAACATTTATCCTAGTATTTGCCATAAAGCTAAGCTTTTTGGAAGACTATCTTAAGATTGTTGGTTTAATTTTGACCAAATCTGAAGATCTGTCTTTGTCCCTCCAGCACCTTATAAGCAGGAAGCATTTAAAATCTTATTGGAAAAAGTCCAACAACTGAGTAACATCATTACACAAAAAGCGCAAATAAAGATGATTTATTTGAAGTAATAAGTGCAACAAGTAGACCAAAATAAACAATTGTCTCAGTGGCAGCCATTCCTTTTTCTTAACATTTTTCTCCTGCTACCTCTGTCTTCTGTTTCCTCTCCTGAACACTAGGACCATGACTGCCATTGGGCTTAAAGCCAGAAGGAAATTTCCATTGTACCACAATTGGCTATGTTCTTCTCACTTGCCCTCTCGTCTCTCCTCTCTCCTCCCCCCACTCTTCCTTATTTGTAATGATCTTTGCTTGTCTTGCTGAATGCTCAAAGCTTCACTAACTGCAGAGCAGTGGAGCCTGACCCAGCTGTAGCTTGAGAGACAGCAGTTCCTAAAAAGCTCCTAATGCCAGCTGACCTCCTTCTGACCCCTGTACCATGAACATATTACCCTGTGTCTTGTTTCAGCCCCAGTGTCCCAGGATTTACTACAGCATGAGATTAGTCTTGCCTGTGTGCAGAGGGACTGTAGTTATAGTGATCTGTGATAAGTGGCAGGACCTTTTGACTGGAAAGACCAATAAAACAAGTAGATCTGCATTGCTGATTTTCCTGTACTCTTGTTTTTTGTGTGGTGCTTGCATTGGATTTGGTTAAGGAGAGCTTTATCTACTGACATTCAGTCCAAGTACCACATTTTGGCACCATGGAAGTGCATTTATTTTCTTCAGCAGATGCACAAGGAAAGAACCATTTAGGCTTTTCCACAAAAGACACCACTGATGCAGTGAGTTGCACACACTGGGAGTGATGCTTGCCCATTTCTCCTCCTTACTGTGTATGAACCATGCATGCTGAGTGCTCTGAGCTTCCTCCTGGAAATAAAGAGGACCCCAACCTCAGTGGACCATCTCCTACGCAATGCAAGACATACTGGGAAAAGGATCAGCAAAAAGCAGCCTTTACTCTGTGGAGTTAAAGTTCCTGGAGTTGAGTTAGAACAGAATGATACAACAGCAGAAGGAATGAGACATGACATGTATGAATCCTTTTTATATGATCTAAAGCACACATGTAGGCTCAATCTGATCGAGTAGTACAAACGGTTATAGCTGAGAACTTGGCTTTTTGATTGTACTGTAACTTGTACACACATCTTTTTTTCTGGGTATTTTGCATGGCCATTATTTATCCCTAGTGGAGAAGCTAAAACTCCCAGTTATGAATCTGGAACACATTGTGTTAGACAACATTGTGCTCAAACATTTCACAAATATCTGTCCCTGCCCATTGGGAACCAGCCTCTCTGTAGCATTCCTCCTACTTCCACAGACTTGTCTTTGGTGTATTTTTCCTGGGAAGGATATGAGGAGTTGGAAAGAAATCTGGAGAAAGAGCACATTGTACATCTAAGAGGTTTTACATGCTTTTTATAGACTGCCAAGCAAAAGTGCTTTTTGTAGTGTCTGTTGTTGTGAAATCAATAATGCAATTCTTGATTCTCTAAAAAGGCATTGTTTTGGAAGAAACAGTGTACAGTGACCCATACAGAGAAGCTGGAGTTATTCTGGAGTTTGCCGATTTCTGTAAAATAAGTTTCAACTTTGCCATTTCTAACTGCTGCCAAACACCTTATTCTCTGCTGTATTGAATCAGGATTGCAAGAGGCAGCATCTTCTCTTAGTCACTTCAAGGAGCCACTACTCTGTTGTGTAATGTGATGGGAGACCATTTTTTTAAAACTGATCTTTGGCTCTATGGGTATGTCTTTGTAGTAGCAGGGGTTTAGCAGTCCTTTTATGCTAGTTCAGGTTGTGTTATTTGTGAACCTCATAAAACTTGCTTTTCCAATATATGAACTTTATAACACCCGTATAAGCTCAGCCTGCAGTGAAAGAAAGTTAGGCTAAGTCATATTGCCTTACAATTGCTGTGCACCCAGAGCACTCAGACAGTAGTTTCCTGCACCTCACCCAGTGTGCAAAAACTTGTTTGCCTTTGTCCACAGGAATGATGTTACTGTAACATTGATCTAGATGCAAAATATGAATTCTGTTTTCCTGCACAAAGTCTAGGGCAGGGATCTTTCTGGGAGGTCAGACATGTAACTGAAAAGCTAGGCATAGAGCTGCACAGGAATAACTACAGATTCATACCGGGTCCAGCATGGATTTTAGTTTGAGTGTTCATATTCTCTAATAATAAAGCCAGACCCCCGAGATGATCGTCCGTGTAGTTTGCATCCCCAAGATTCTCATCCATGTGAAGCAGCCTACAGGATCAATCCTGTATAGAGGTTGACGAGTAGGGACAGAACAGTGCTTAAATCATTATTTGAATGAAAGAGCTTATTAAACATCTCTCAGGGCAGAATATATACTGTAATCCCACTAAAATCAATAGAGGCTGGAAATGAGCTAGACTCTAGATGAACTTGGTGCTTTATGTTTGCAATATTCTAATCTCTTCATTAACAAGATGCTCTTAGCTCCACCACTTCACTTTTTGGTGATCTCAGCTGATGGTATGTCTTCGGATTCTATATTTGTATTGATAGATCACAAACCAACCTGAGTCCTGATCCACCCTCCTTTCATCCACTCATTTCTCTCCTTGCTCTCTTATGAAATTAAATGTTCACATGCTCTCACCCAAACCTCTTTATCGTTGTTCCCAAGCCATTGCTGCTCCCCACGTTTCCAGCCATTGACATTACCACCTCCCTGCTGTCTAACCTTCCACTGAACCACATAGATGGGGGCTGCTTTTACTCTGCTTCTGGGACTTGTTGTTTCTGGGCCTGAATGAGGGACAGCTCCACCCAGCTGATAATGATTCCTAAGGGATAGTTTGGATATCACCGTTACAGCACTTTTTTCCTATGGACATCCCTACCCTTTGCCAGAGCAATTACTCTGCTGGCTCCAAGTGGAGGTGGTTGTGTGAGTCCACCATTGTCTTGTATTTCCACTTGCCTTAAAAAAACCTCTTGCTCTGCACCTTGGTGAATTTTAGAGACACCAGCAGAGTTGTATCAGGCTTTGTGTGCAATTTAGACTATAGAAGATCGATAGGATCTCCCAGCTAGAGATCTGTGAGATGCAAAACAGTTGAGTGCTTGGGATGAGGCTGATTCCCATGGATGTATCGTTTATAGTTTTTTAGCATTTAATTCTGAAACCAGTAATAGGTTTCCTGTCCCCCTAGGGTGAGAGGAAGTGCTGCTGGAACCATAGACCTCCCCAGGGCTACAAGGAAGTACACCAAAGTTATGTATGTGGCTGCTCCCTTTGCTCAAAAGACCTCCATATATCCTGCTGGCCCTGAATGTGCCAAGATAACCCCAGAGGCACTTTCTGTGGTGATGAGGAGGGTTACACTGCAGTAACTCCCTGTCTCTGCCTCATGCTTTGGTTTTGTTGCCCTGTTTGCATTTTGCTTTGCCCATTTTCAGAGGTCACAGAGGAAGGGAGCAGAAAGGCCTGAATTAATCCTTAATGTTCAGAAAGCATTTCAAAGATGCCAATGCATGACTGCTATTGCTATTGTAAAAATGCATCTTCCACCTCTGTCATGCATGTCATAATCAGCACCTGCCTGTTTTGAGGGCGCTCCCACCAGCACTCAGCTGTCCCAGGTGGCAGTGCAGAGTGCTGCTGCCCTGCTGGGCCTGCTTACTGAGCCATCCCTTTTTACATCTGACTCATGCATTTTTATGCTGGCTGAATAATTACTCTCTGAAATTAAAATTGTTCCAACCTATGTATGGCAGAGATTTCTTACTTCAAATTAACATTAATTGTTGCATGCATGAATTCTGTATAGACTGGAAAGGGAGAGATGGGGTTGCTTTGTGGCATCCAGTTCCCACATCAGATGATATGAAACTAATAAACAGGTTGGTGCCAGGAACTGGATTTTCACAGGCTGGCTAGAGATGCAGTGGAAGATCTTCACTGTGGGGGAACTGTGGCTGCAAACATGACTTGGGCACAATAACCTATGAAGACAGTGAGATATTTACTTGAGTGAGCTCGAAAGGCTCAGACTGAGGCAGATTTGCTGTTTCTGGCAGAAATAGATTCCCCAGAAGAATCTAGTCATTACAAGAAATCTGCTTGCAGATTCAGACAGGGGATATTCTTAGCCTAGAGAACTTTTCTCCACCTGATCTCTCCTGTTATAAATGCCACTTACTTCAAGCAGGAAAACAAAAGATCTTTGAAATGAGCAAACAACCTGTTCAAATAGCTAGTTACTTACAGCTCAAGAGGACAATAAACACTTCATTGAAAGCCACCGAGGCGAAGGGCTGCGGAGCGGAGGATCGCGCCGGGGGACCCTTCCCGAAGCGGCAAAACCGCGGCAAAAACCGCGAAGGCAAAAGCGCAGGGAGCGAGAGGGTGCTACAGCCCCGCTCCCCCGAGCCGGAGGAGCGAGCTCCTGACGAGCGGCAGCTCTGACTCAGAGTGGGCGGGGACAGGAGGGACGGCGGCCAAACCCCCTCAGGTACAAGAGCAGCCCCCAGGGAGCGCGAGCGACCCGGAGCGCGGCGACCTGGGCGGGCAAACAGGGCGTGGCGCGGCGCGGCGCGGCAGTTGGCACAGGGCAGGGCGTGCGAGCAGGGCGCAGCCCCCCTCCAGGCTCCAGAGGCTAGCTCAACTCGTGGTCGTCGCCCTCCCAGAAGAGGACCTGGCCATGGTATCCACTCGGCCGAAAGCCATCGCCAGGAGAAACGTGGCGACCCAGACGGAGCCCCTACGCAAACATACATCTGTCCAGGTCTCCGGCTGCAGGGAGTGCCTGAGGCTGTCCCTTGTACAGGAGGGCAGCAGAGACGACGCCTGTGTGCGCTGCGACCACGTGGATGATCTGCTCAGCTTGGTGGCAGAGCTGAAAGAGGAAGTGGAGAGGCTAAGGAGTATCAGGGAGTGTGAGAGGGAGATAGATTGGTGGAGCCGCACCCTACCGTCCCTGAGGCAAGGGCAGCAAGTGGAGGCTCCACAAGAAGCGGAGGATCCCCTGCCCTCTTGCCACCAGGCAGAAGGAGGGGACCCAAGCGACGGGGGGGAATGGACACAGGTCCCTGCTCGGGGTGCCAGGCGAACCCCCGCCCGGCCTCCCTCACCTCAACCTTCCCAGTTGCCCTTACAGAACAGATATGGGGCTCTGGAACTTGAGGGCCAGACAAACGAGGACGCAGATGAAGGCCCATCCAGGGGGTTGCCTGAGGCGAGGCAGGCAGCCCCACAAATTACGACTACCTCCGCTAAGAAAAAAAGGAGGGTAATTGTCATAGGTGATTCCCTTCTGAGGGGGACGGAGGGCCCAATGTGCCGACCAGACCCATCCCACAGGGAAGTCTGCTGCCTCCCTGGGGCCCAGGTGAAGGACATTACTAGGAAGCTCCCTAGTCTCGTGCAGGCCTCCAATTACTACCCACTACTGGTTATACAGGCTGGCAGCAAGGAGGTTGCAGAGAGAAGTCCCGAAGGGATCAAAAGGGACTTCAGGGCACTGGGGTGACTGGTGGGAGGATCGGGAGCACAGGTAGTGTTTTCCTCGATCCCTTTAGTGGCAGGGAGGAATACTGAAGGGAACAGGAAAACTCATCGGATCAACACGTGGCTCAGGGGCTGGTGCCATCGGCAGAATTTTGGCTTCTTTGACCACGGGGAGGTTTGCACGGCACCGGGCCTGCTGGCGACGGACGGAGTTCAGCTGTCTCACAGGGGGAAAAGGATTCTCGCATATGAGTTGGCGGGGCTCATCGAGAGGGCTTTAAACTAGGTTCAAAGGGGGAAGGGGATAAAACCAGGCTCACCAGAGAAGAGCCTAGGGACCGCACGCCAATGTCGGGGGAGAAATCGGCAGCCCAGCTCAAGTGCATCTATACCAATGCACGCAGCATGGGCGGCAAACAGGAGGAGCTGGAAGCCATTGTGCAGCGGGGTAGCTATGACTTAGTCGCCATCACGGAAACATGGTGGGATGAGTCGCACGATTGGAGTGCTGCAATGGATGGCTATAAGCTCTTCAGAAGGGACAGGCGAGGAAGGAGAGGCGGTGGGGTAGCCCTTTATGTTAGGGAGTGCTTCGACTGTCTAGAGCTCAACGGTAGTGATGACGAGGTCGAGTGCTTGTGGGTAAGGATGAGGGGGAAGGCCAACAAGGCAGATATCCTGCTGGGAGTCTGTTATAGACCACCTAGCCAGGACGAGGAGGCAGACGAAATATTCTACCAGAGGCTGGCAGAAGTCTCCCAGTCGCTAGCCCTTGTTCTCGTGGGGGACTTCAACTTTCTGGACGTCTGCTGGAAATACCACACGGCAGAGAGGAAACAGTCGAGGAGGTTCCTGGAGTGTGTGGAAGATAACTTCCTGACGCAGCTGGTAAGTGAGCCCACCAGGGGAGGTGCCTCGCTTGACCTGCTGTTTACAAACAGAGAAGGACTGGTGGGAGATGTGGTGGTCGGAGGCCGTGTTGGGCTTAGCGACCATGAAATGGTAGAATTTTCAATACTTAGTGAAGAGGGGGGCCAGCAAAACCGCTACCATGGACTTCCGGAGGGCGGACATTGGCCTGCTCAGGACACTGGTCGAGAGGGTCCCTTGGGAGACAGTCCTGAAAGGCAAAGGGGTCCAGGAAGGCTGGACGTTCTTCAAGAAGGAAGTCTTAAAGGCGCAGGAGCGGGCTGTCCCCATGTGCCTTAAGAAGAACGGGCGGGGAAGACGACCGGCCTGGCTGAACGGGGAGCTCTGGCAGGGACTCAGGAAAAAAAGGAGAGTTTATCACTTGTGGAAGAAGTGGCAGGCAACTCAAGAAGAGTACAGGGATCTCGTTAGGTCGTGCAGAAAGGAAATTAGAAAGGCAAAAGCCCAGCTAGAATTCAACCTGGCCACTGTCGTGAGAGACAACAAAAAATGCTTTTACAAGTATATTAATGACAAAAGGAGAGCCAAGGAGAATCTCCATCCTCTGTTGGATGCGGGGGGGAACGTTGCCACCACGGAGGAGGATAAGGCTGAGGTACTCAACGCCTTCTTTGCCTCAGTCTTTAGTAGTCAGAGTGGTTATCCTCAGGGTACTCAGCCCCCTGAGCTGGAAGACAAGGATGACGAACAGGATAAACCCCCCACAATTCAAGAGGAAGAAGTTAATGACCTGCTACACCACCTGGATGTTCACAAGTTTATGGGGCCGGATGGGATCCACCCGAGGGTACTGAGGGAGCTGGTGGAGGAGCTTGCCGAGCCTCTCTCCATCATTTACCAGCAGTCCTGGTTAACTGGGGAGGTCCCGGACGACTGGAGGCTCGCCAATGTGACGCCCACCTACAAGAAGGGCTGGAAGGAGGATCCGGGGAACTACAGGCCGGTCAGTCTGACCTCAGTGCCGGGGAAGATCATGAAGTGGTTCGTTTTGAGGGTGCTCACGAGCCATGTCCGGGACAACCAGGGGATCAGGCCCAGCCAGCACGGGTTCATGGAAGGCAGGTCCTGCTTGACCAACCTGATCTCCTTCTATGACCAGGTGACCCGCCTAGCGGATGAGGGAAAGGCTGTGGATGTGGTCTACCTGGACTTCAGTAAAGCCTTTGACACTGTCTCCCACAGCATTCTCCTAGAGAAGCTGGCGGCTCACGGCCTAGACAGGTACACTCTTCGCTGGGTAAAAAACTGGCTGGATGGCCGGGCCCAGAGAGTTGTGGTGAACGGAGTTAAATCCAGTTGGCGGCCGGTCACGAGCGGTGTTCCCCAGGGCTCAGTTTTGGGGCCGGTCCTGTTCAATATCTTTATCAATGATCTGGATGAGGGGATTGAGTGCTCCCTCAGTAAGTTTGCAGACGACACCAAGCTGGGCAGGAGTGTTGATCTGCTGGAGGGTAGGAAGGCTCTGCAGAGGGACCTGGACAGGCTGGATCGATGGGCCGAGGCCAATTGTATGAGGTTCAACAAGGCCAAGTGCCGGGTCCTGCACTTGGGCCACAACAACCCCAGGCAACACTACAGGCTTGGGGAAGAGTGGCTGGAAAGCTGCCCAGAGGAAAAGGACCTGGGGGTGCTGATTGACAGCCGGCTGAACATGAGCCAGCAGTGTGCTCAGGTGGCCAAGAAGGCCAATGGCATCCTGGCCTCTATCAGAAATAGTGTGGCCAGCAGGAGTAGGGAGGTGATCGTGCCCCTGTACTCGGCACTGGTGAGGCCGCACCTCGAATACTGTGTTCCGTTTTGGGGCCCTCACTACAAGAAGGACATGGAGGTGCTGGAGCGTGTCCAGAGGAGGGCAATGAAGCTGGTGAAGGGCCTGTAGCACAAGTCTTATGAGGAGCGGCTGAGGGAACTGGGGTTGTTTAGTCTGGAGAAGAGGAGGCTGAGGGGAGACCTCATCGCGCTCTACAACTACCTGAAAGGAGGTTGTAGCGAGGTGGGTGTTGGTCTCTTCTCCCAAGTAACTAGCAATAGGACGAGAGGAAATGGCCTCAAGTTGCGCCAAGGGAGGTTTAGACTGGACATTAGGAAAAATTTTTTTACTGAAAGAGTGGTCAGGCCTTGGAACAGGCTGCCTAGGGAAGTGGTTGAGTCACCATCCCTGGAAGTATTTAAAAGACGTGTAGATGAGGCCCTTCGGGACATGGTGTAGTGGGCATGGTGTGTTGGGTTGACGGTTGGACTCGATGATCTTAGAGGTCTTTTCCAACCTTAATGATTCTATGATTCTATGAAAATCCTAGGATCCATGAAGAAAACTGAACACACTCTGCTAGCTTAAAAAAGGATGCTGGTTCTTGCCTCTGGCACAGGGGCTGTATCTCGTCACATTCCTTCCTAGTTCACTGATGTGCTTAGGTAAATGCTTGACGGTGAGCAGTTGACTAGTTCCCATGGCTTTTGGAGACTTACAGGTAGATCCTGCAGGAACACCTATAATCCTACGTAGGTCAGAGCACAATATCATATTGTCCACTCAGCACTTTGCAGGAGTTACTCTGTTGCTGAATTAAGATGATTTATTTCCCTTATAAAGTTACTCAAATGTGAACTGAGAAGGTCCTTGATCATGTGAGGGGAATTCAACATAGTCCACTGCTGGCACTGACTCTCTGACAGAAGATAAACAAACATATTTACGTACCTTGTTCTTTCCCATGCTGGAAAACGTCCTGCAAAATATTATTGCATTCCCTTTCTCACTTTCCCAGCCCCCCTCCCTTTTCTTCCTCTCCCTCTGCCTGATACTCAACCCGGTTTTAATGAAGATGCTGCTGCCAGTAAAACGGTGGCTATATTTTTTTAATGAGCCTGTTCCAACGTGTTGTTTAATTGCTCCATTATTTCCTGTCTTGGTTTTAGCTGGGATAGAGTTAAAATTTCTTCCTAGTGCTGTGTTTTGGATTTAGTATGAGAAGAATGTTGATAACACACTGATGTTTTCAGTTGTTGCTAAGTATCTTGTCAAGGACAACTACCCTCCAGGAAGCTACCAAGCTACTACCCCCCCAAGACTGGGAGGAGGGAACACAGCCAGGACAGCTAGCCCAGCTGGCCAACGGGGTATTCCATACCATGTGACGTCATGCTCAGTATATGAATGGTAGACGTGTTCCAGGAAGTACCGATCGCTACTTGGTTATCGGTCAGTGCGGGTGGTGAGCAATTGCATTGTGCATCACTCATTTTATATATATTATTTATTATTATTATTATTATTTTCTCTTTTCTGTTCTATTAAACTATCTTTATCTCAACCCACGAGTTTGTTTCCTCACTCTCACCCTTCTGATTCTCTCCCCACCCTGCTGAGTGGGGTGGGGGGGAGTGAGCGAGCGGCTGTGTGGTATTTGGCTGCCTGCCAGGTTAAACCACGACAGTCCTTTTTGGCGCCCAACGTGGGGCACGAAGGGTTGAGATAATGATAGATCTGACCAAAGTGTGTTAAGGCAAAATTGTTATAAGCATTCATTATATTGATTGGTCACAATGTTGATTTATTGGCTTTCAAAGTTGTGGGGCTGGCTCTCAATGTTGGGTCATGTAATACCTTGCTTGCAGTATATGTTCCCAGTTGTGCTGTTTAATGCTATTCAGAACTGGGCCAAGATTATCATTTTGTTGCTGTTTTATGAGGTGATAAAATCGTTGGTTGTAAGTCTAATCTGGTGTCTGTACTCAGTACTGCCGTCACCTCTGTACCTCGGGAACCACCTCTTAGAAACTATTAGTAATTACACTTTTTTCCCCTCGGAGAATGAATCTAAGGGGGAGACAGGATGGGACACTTTGTCCGACTTGTTCATCTTCCCTTCCGTAACTTCAGAAAGTCCTTTTTCTTCTATCCTCTTCATAAATACGTCCACAATATTCCCTGAGAATTTTGAATATCCCTGGGATGTTCAAACAAGCATGATCATATTGCTATGTCTCCTGGATGTGGTTCAGGTCTTATTTAGGGTTAAACAACTATTTAGGAATATTGTCCAGAGATCAACCCCGGCAACAGACACAGTGGCTACTCAAACCCCCACGACAGGCACTGCAGGTACTTCAACCCCCACGACAACCACTGTGGCTACTTCAATCCCCACGACAGGCACTGTGGCTACTCAAACCCCGGCAATAGTCACTGCAGCTACTCCAACCCCTGCAACAGGCACTGTGGCTACTCAAACCCTGGCAACAGTCACCACCACAGTTACTCCAACCCCTGCAACAGGCACTATGGCTACTCAAACCCCAACAACAGACACTGCTGGTACTCCAACCCCCACGACAGGCACTGCAGCTACCCAAAACCCAGCAACAGGCACTACAGCTGAACCAGAGGACCAACCCTTGCTGGTATCCGTTGCCCCTGTACAGAAGAAGAAATCTTGGAAGCGGAGGTCAGGTCGTTTAGAAAAGGATGATGGAAGAGCAGGGACATCACGAGGAGGGGAGGAGGAAGAGGAAGAACTCATAAACGAGACGGAAACCACCCGATCCCTATCCCTGAGTGAGCTGCGAGATATGCGGAAAGATTTCAGCCGTCGTCCAGGCGAGCATATTGTTACCTGGCTGCTCCGATGCTGGGATAATGGGGCCAGTAGCCTGGAATTAGAGGGGAAAGAAGCCAAACAGCTGGGATCCCTTGCTAGGGAAGGGGGCATTGACAAAGCAATGGGAAAAGGGACACAGGCCCTCAGCCTCTGGAGGCGACTGCTGTCAGGCGTGAAGGAAAGGTATCCCTTCAAGGAAGATGTTATATATCGCCTAGGTAAATGGACCACTATGGAGAGAGGTATCCAGTACCTGAGAGAACTAGGCGTGCTAGAGGTGGTTTATAGTGACCTGGACAACAACCAAATGCCCACAGATCCAGATGAAGTCCAGTGCACACGACCCATGTGATGGAAGTTGGTACGGAGCGCACCAGCATCATATGCCAGTTCGTTGGCAGTACTGTGCTGGAAAGAGGAAGAAGCACCAACGGTGGATGTCGTGGTTAGCAGACTCCGGGATTTCGAAGAAACTGTCTCCTCCTCCCTTGTCTCGGCTGTGGAGAAACTGTCCCGGAAGGTCCAGCAACTCGAAGAGGATATGTCCTATTCTCCACCTGTACGGACCAGTATCTCAGCCATTAGGAGTCAGCGTCCTACTGCTCAAGAGAGAGGATATAGAAAGTACATACCACGGGGCACCCTGTGGTTTTACCTGCGTGACCACGGAGAGGACATGAGGCAGTGGGATGGAAAACCTACCTTGACCCTAGAGGCACTATGGGGATTTAGGGACTTTTTTTCTCTCTCTCCCCGAGCAGTAATTACTGAGGTAAATGAAACTTCTGGGAACTGTTATTCCAAATTGAATTTTAACTGCTTGCTTCCTGGAAGGGAAGACATCAAGCTTACTGTCTGAGTGAAGCATAAACAAGAATTAATATGGAGATAGTGAAGGACTCACAGGGAAGGCAGATAGTGGGATGTTTATGCTGAATGTTATGCCTCTTATATTTAGGTAACAAAAAATGAAGTAACTCAAGTGAACGCTACCAATGTAATGTTTTTATCTGGGACAGGGTCATCTCCTTCCCTAAGGAGACATGCTCGCAGGGCATTTCAGGTCCATTTTCTTGTTCTCCTTTCTAAAGAGGGAGGGGTTTATAGCATGATCACTGGGAAATCAGAGCACAAGGCTCCAAGAGGAAAACATGCTGCAGTCCCAATGGTCGGTGCTGTAAGGGAAAGACTAGATCTGGCTCCTATAGTACAACTTCCTCCCCCACAGGGCACCTTTCTGACCTGCAACCACCTCTCCAGTTCCTCCCAGGAAGGGAAGGGAAGGGAAGGGGGGAAGAGAGAGAGGAGAGAGGGGAGGGGATTGGAGGGAAAAAAGGAAGTCTGATAGTCTGATTAAATTCCACAACTGAGCTTTTCATTACACCTGAAATGAGTGGTTGTGTAAGTAGGTAAGGGCAGAGTGTGACCCATAGTGATATCAAACCCAGCAATAGTACTCAGAAAATGAGTGGATAAAAGCAGCTGAAAGCTCTGTTGACTTTTTGCAAGAAGATACTTTCAAGTAGGACTGATTCTGAAATCATCTTAAGTAACAAAGACAGAGTTTCCGTAGCCTTTTAAGCTGCACAAGACAGAAGTTTTCCTTCTGTGTTGCTGTGCAAGCCCAGACTTCTATAACCCCTTGAGACATCCTGTCACTGATTAGCATAGAGCATCAGAAAGCCGGAAACTTGGAAAGCTACCTGGGACTGGAACACACCCTCATTATAAAACCTGTGATTGCTGCAGTACAACATCCTTTCCAGCTCATTTCATTTAAGCACAGGACAACAGAAGGTGAGATGAGAGCAAGTCACTGAAAGTCCTACTGCCAAAATCAGCATAGTGAGCAGAAGAGGAGCAGAGGAGACTAGGGGTCAGGATTGCGGCATTCTCTGAGACAGATAAACAGAGGGGTTCATGTTAAGATGTGGTTAATCAGGTACAGCTGCCACTTGGGGACTGTGCTCTTGCATCAGATACTTGGGTGCTTTCATCATGGTTGTTCTGACAAGACAACTGGAATTCAAGCCTGTAAACTGATGCAACAGCGCTTACAGAGCTGACAGCAAGGGATTAGTTAATACTAATGTGATGGAAAGGAGTGAAAGAAAAACTCATAAACATATCATTTAGGCTCTGAATTAGAATACAAAGGAGGACCTCCAAAATAAATCAGTGCTGCAGAAAAAATGTGTGTGAGAGATGAAATTATATCTGCTGTCAAAATGATACATTGATTTTTAAAAAAGGATAAAATCTAGAAAGTGTTAGTACTTTACTAAGGCTTCTACATGGGGAAAGACTTCATGGGAAAAGCCTTAGGAGTTCCTTGCAGCACAAGATGGGAGATCTTGGAACATGGCAAGGCTCAGGTTTCCAAGATAAGTTTCCAAGTGTCTGTATTCTAATGATTTAGTATGTCTGCATTTATACGTTCCATCTCCTGAACATCTCTTTTGATTATCACATATGGAATCATGGGATCAAAATACCTACCTTTTTTTAAATGGAATTTTGATGAATTTGTGGGCAGGCAATGTTACATGGCTGTTCATCCATTTCAGAGAGAAAATCTCTAGATTTCAGTTCCTGCCTCAACCTATGTTCATGTGTTTGTATTAATTGACTGTTTGATATAAATATGTAAGTGTGCATTGGAGTAGAGACCAGAACACAGCTGTGTATCTAAATCACCAAACAGCAGAATAATATTTTTATCTCAGAATCTTAAATTGTTTTCCATGTAGCAATACAATTTTAAGCAAAGGAAGAGATGATAGCATCCCCATATGCCCCAATCCTGAGAGCTTTTTACAGGGCCAACTCTCTCCTCCAGGGCAGGTGCACCCTCTGCAACTGTGTAATGTAAGGTACTTTCCTTCTGCTTTATCCAAGAATCAGTCAAGGGGAGAGCAGCACCCTTTTGCTGGCAAAATGAGTGTGGCGGAGCAGCAGCCATTTACAAAGATCTGTCTTTTACAGAGAGAGCAGGGTACTTTGTGACCAGACAGGCAGTCACCGCTGGATTACCCTGTGATGAGTTCTTGCAGGAAGACTGGGAGTGGAAAGTTACACATTGACTGAAATTTCATTTGAATATTATTTGAATAGTTTTGAATACTGTAGAAACTGGTAGAAATTTTGTGCTGTACAAAGACGTAACGAATGTATTCAGCTGTCTTAGGTACTCTTTACAAAATGTAGATTTGTATGTGTTAATAATTCTTTTGAAGTAGTCATCAAAAACAGTAGACATGAACTCTGCAGAGAGATTAAAGTGACTTAAGTTTCTAAGTCTGTAGGATCAGGGCTTCAGATATGTAGAGGAGAGGAAAAAACCCGTACTTTGAATGGGCACTGATACACAGTGAAACAATGGCTACACTGGTTACCAGGCTTAGGCAGATCTTGTGTATATTTGTACAGGCACATGCATGCCATGTACGTGTTGCACAACAAACGCTCACTGTACTGGTTACCAAGTTTCATTCATGCTTGAAACAGGAATTACAGGTTTGCAGGGAAATTATACTGTAAATTATAATGAATAGGTTAGAACATAGAATAGTTTAAATATTATTAAATAAACTGGAGGAAGACCCAGAGAGAACGAGAAGAAATGTAAAAGGTTTGTAAAACATGCTATTAAGAGAGACTGAGGCCCTCTGATTATTACCTGCTATTGGTTATACAGGTTAGGAGTGAGGAGGTTGCAGAGAGAAGTCCAAAAGCGATCAAAAGGGACATCAGGGCACTGGGGTGATTGGTGGAAGGATCAGGACACAGGTAGTGTTTTCCTCAATCCCTTCAGTGGCAGGGAAGAATACTGAAAGGAACAGGAAAACACACCTGATTAACACGTGGCTCGGGGCGGGTGCCATTGGCGGATTCTTGGCTTCTTTGACCATGGGGAGGTTTACACGGCACCGGGCCTGCTGGCGACAGATGGAGTTCAGCTGTCTCGCAGGGGGAAAAGGATTCTCGCTTATGAGTTGGTGGGGCTCATCGAGAGGGCTTTAAACTAGGTTCAAAGGGGGAAGGGGATAAAACCAGGCTCACTAGAGATGAGCCTAGGGGTGGCATGCCAATGTTGGGGGTGAAATCGATAGCCCAGCTCAAGCGCATCTATACCAATGCATGCAGCATGGGTGGCAAACAGGAGGAGCTGGAAGCCATTGTGCAGCAGGATAGCTATGACTTAGTATCCTGGTTTTGGCTGGGATAGAGTTAAATTTCTTCCTAGTGCTGTGTTTTGGATTTAGTATGAGGAGAATGTTGATAACACACTGATGTTTTCAGTTGTTGCTAAGTACCCTGCTAGTCAAGGACATTCCGCTTAAAAAAAAAAAAAACAAGCATTGGGAGGGAGCATAGCTGAGGCAGCTGGCCCAGCTGGCCAACAGGGTATTCCATACCATGGGACGTCATGCTCAGTATATGAATGGTAGGCATGTTCCAGGAACTAGCAATCGCTACTTGGTTATCGGTCAGCACGGGTGGTGAGCAATTGCATTGTGCATCACTCATTTTGTATATTCTGTCATTATTATTATTATTATTATTATTATTATTATTATTACTACTATCCCTTCCTTTTCTGTTCCATTAAACTGTCTTTATCTCAACCCACAAGTTTTTCTCACTCTTACCCTTCTGATTCTCTCACCGTCCCACTGTGGTAGGGGGGGAGTGAGCGAGCAGCTGCGTGGTATTTGGCTGCCTGCCAGGTTAAACCACAACAGCCCTATTTGGCACCCAGCGTGGGGCACAAAGGGTTGAGATAAGGACACATCTGACCCGAACGGGTTAAAACAAATTTGTTATAAGCATTCATTATATCAGTTTAGTACTCGATGTTCACAATGTTGGTTTATTTGCTCTCAGAGTTGTTGGATCTGTTTTTGGAGTTGTGGTATGTAGCACCTTACTGGCTGTCTATACTGCTGATTATCAGTATTTATAAGGGGTTTGTCATCTCGGGGAAATGGATTAAGGTCATTGCTTTGCTATACTGTGTGACACTGGTTTATGTTATGATAAAATTATTGATCAGGAGACTGTACTCAGCACTGCCATCATTCCTGTTCTTCGGGAGCTATGTTTTGGAAACTATTAAGAATTACACTTTTTACCTCTTCTCCTCGGAGAGCCAATTTACGGGGGAGACAGCTTCCTTCACCTTCCCCTTCTCCTCCAGGCTGATTACAATAGCTCTTGAGGATCTTGAATATCCTTGGGATGTTCCTATTGCTATATCTCCTGAACGTGTTTCAGGCCTTGTTTAAGGTTAAACAACTATTCAAGAAAACCACCCAAAGATCTGCCCCGAGGCTGGATAGATATGAGTGGCAGGGTGTGTGGGATAGTATGGGCAAGTGCCTAGGACAGTGTTCACCTCCAATATTTTGTAACTTCACCCCTGAGCAAGTGCAGAATCCTGAAAAACTAGTAAAATATTTGGAAAACGTATGCTGTCACCCTGGCTATTCCAGAGAGACATAAATCAATGCAACGTGCTGGGGCCTGGCCCATGCCTACTGAGCCCTGTTCAACACTATCCAGAACCCTCAAGGGGGAGAGAAGGTCTCTGGATCTGATGACAAAAAGACGGGCACTGCAGCTACTCCAACCCCCGCGATGGGCACTGCGGCTACCCAAACCCCTGCGACGAGCACTGCAGCTGAACCAGAGGACCAACCCTTGCTGGTATCAGTCGCCCCTGTACAGAAGAAGAAATCTTGGAAGCGGAAGTCAGGTCGTTTAGAAAGGGATGATGGAAAAGCAGGGCCATCACGAGGAGGGGAGGAGGAAGAGGAAGAACTCATAAACGAGATGGAAACCACCCGATCCCTATCCCTGGGTGAGTTGCGAGATGTGCGGAAAGATTTCAGTCGTCGTCCAGGAGAGCGTATTGTTACCTGGCTGCTCCGATGCTGGGATAATGGGGCCAGTAGCCTGGAATTAGAGGGGAAGGAAGCCAAGCAGCTGGGATCCCTTGCTAGGGAAGGGGGCATTGACAAAGCGTTTGGAAAAAGGACACAAGTCCTCAGCCTCTGGAGGCGACTCCTGTCAGGCATGAAGGAAAGGTATCCCTTCAAGGAAGATGATATATGTCACCCAGGCAAGTGGACCACCATGGAGAGAGGTATCCAGTACCTGAGGGAATTAGCCGTGCTGGAAGTGGTTTATAGTGATCAAACGCCCAAAGATCCAGATGAAGTCCAGTGCATGCGACCCATGTGGCGGAAGTTGGTACGGAGCGCACCAGCATCGCATGCCAATTCGTTGGCAGTACTCTCCTGGGCAGAGGAAGAAGCACCAACGGTGGATGACGTGGTTAGCAGACTCCGGGAATACGAAGAAACTGTCTCCTCCTCCCTTGTCTCGGCTGTGGAGAAACAGTCCCGGGAGTTCCAGCAATTCAAAGAGGGCATGCCCTACTCCCCACCTGCACAGACCAGTATATCAGCCATTAGGAGTCAGCGTTTTTCTCCTCAAGAGAGAGGATATAGAAAGTACATACCACGGGGCACACTGTGGTTTTACCTGCGTGACCACGGAGAGGACATGAGGCAGTGGGATGGAAAACCTACCTTGACCCTAGAGGCACAGGTACATGAGTTGCAAGGAAAAACAATCACACAAGGGGGTTCTCCCAGGAAAAATGCTGCTCCAGTTGTCAGGAAAAATCTGTCTCACGACGGTCCAGTTTCCAGTGAACAGTTCCCCAGACACAGTAGAAGGGCTGATCTTACTTTGGATTGTAACGAAGGAATTCTGGACTAGCGTTTGCAAGAAGTGAGAAACGGAGACTATGACCAGAACTAGAGGGGCCCTGCCTCTGGCCAGGTGGAGGAAAGGGACAGCCGGGTTTACTGGACTGTGTGGATTCGATGGCCTGGCACATCAGACCCACAGGAGTATAAGGCTCTCATAGACACCGGTGCACAGCGTACCCTGATGCCATCAAGCTATAAAGGGGCAGAACCCATCTCTATTTCTGGAGTGACAGGGGGATCCCAAGAGTTAACTGTATTGGAGGCTGAAGTGAGCCTAACCGGGAATGAGTGGCAGAAGCACCCCATTGTGACTGGCCCAGAGGCTCCGTGCATCCTTGGCATAGACTACCTCAGGAGAGGGTATTTCAAGAACCCAAAAGGGTACCAGTGGGCTTTCGGTATAGCTGCCCTGGAGACGGAGGAAATTAAACAGCTGTCTACCTCGCCTGGTCTCTCCGAGGACCCGTCTGTTGTGGGGTTGCTGAGGGTTGAAGAACAGCAGGTACCAATCGCTACCACAACAGTGCACCGGCGGCAATATCACACCAACCGAGATTCCCTGATCCCCATCCGTGAGCTGATTCGTCGACTGGAGAGCCAAGGAGTGATCGGAAAGACTCGCTCACCCTTTAACAGTCCCATATGGCCAGTGCAAAAGTCCAATGGAGAGTGGAGACTAACAGTAGACTATCGTGGCCTGAACGAAGTCACGCCGCCACTGAGTGCTGCCCTGCCGGACTTGCTAGAACTCCAATACGAACTGGAGTGAAAGGTAGCCAAGCGGTATGCCACAATGGATATCGCTAATGCGTTCTTCTCAATCCCTTTGGCGGCGGAGTGCAGGCCACAGTTTGCTTTCACTTGGAGGGGCGTCCAGTACACCTAGAACCGACTGCCCCAGGGGTGGAAACACAGCCCTACCATTTGCCATGGACTGATCCACACCGCACTGGAACAGGGTGAGGCCCCAAAACACCTGCAATACATTGATGACATATTCGTATGGGGCAACATAGCAGAAGAAGTTTTTGAGAAAGGGGAGAGAATAGTCCAAATCCTTCTGAAGGCTGGTTTTGCCATAAAACAAAGTAAGGTCAAGGGACCTGCACAGGAGATCCAGTTTTTAGGAATAAAATGGCAAGATGGACGTCGTCAGATCCCAATGGATGTGATCAATAACATAACAGCCATGTCCCCACCAGCTAGCAAAAAGGAAACACAGGCTTTCTTAGGCGTTGTGGGCATTTGGAGAATGCATATTCCAGATTACAGCCTGATTGTAAGCCCTCTCTATCACGTGACCAGGAAGAAGAACAATTTTAAATGGGGCCCTGAGCAACGCAAAGCCTTTGAACAAATTAAATGGGAGATAGTTCATGAAGTAGCCCTTGGGCCAGTCCGGGCAGGACAAAATGTAAAGAATGTGCTATACACCACAGCCGGGGAGAATGGCCCTACCTGGAGCCTCTGGCAGAAAGCACCAGGGGAGACTCGAGGTCAACCCTTAGGGTTCTGGAGTCGGGGATACAGAGGATCCGAGGCTCGCTACACTCCAACTGAGAAGGAGATATTGGCAGCATATGAAGGGATTCGAGCTGCTTCGGAAGGGGTTGGTACTGAAGCACAGCTCCTCCTGGCACCCCGACTGCCGGTGCTGGGCTGGATGTTCAAAGGGAGGGTCCCCTCTACACATCATGCAACCGATGCTACGTGGAGTAAGTGGGTCGCACTGATCACACAACGGGCCCAAATAGGAAATCCCAGTCGCCCAGGAATCTGGGAAGTGATCACGAACTGGCCAGAAGGCAAAGATTTTGGAATATCCCCAGAGGAGGAGGTGACGCGTGCTGAAGAGGCCCCACTGTATAACAAACTACCAGAAAATGAGAAGCAATATGCCCTGTTCACTGATGGGTCCTGTCGCCTTGTGGGAAAGCATCGGAGGTGGAAAGCTGCTGCATGGAGTCCTATATGACAAGTCACAGAAACTACTGAAGGAGAAGGTGAATCGAGCCAGATTGCAGAAGTGAAAGCCATCCAGTTGGCCTTGGACATTGCTGAACGAGAAAAATGGCCAGTACTTTATCTCTATACTGACTCATGGATGGTGGCAAATGCCCTGTGGGGGTGGTTGCAGCAGTGGAAGCAGAACAACTGGCAGCGCAGAGGTAAACCCATCTGGGCTGCCGCACTGTGGCAAGATATTGCTGCCCGATTAGAGAACCTGGTTGTAAAAGTACGTCACGTAGATGCTCACGTACCCAAGAGTCAGGCCAATGAAGAACACCAAAACAACCAGCAGGTGGACCAGGTTGCTAAGACTGAAGTGGCTCAGGTGGATCTGGATTGGCAACATAAGGGTGAATTATTTATGGCCTGGTGGGCCCATGATGCCTCAGGCCATCAAGGAAGATATGCAACATGTAGATGGGCTTGTGATCGAGGCGTGGACTGGACCATGGACGCTATTGCACAGGTTATGCATGAATGTGAAACAGGCGCTGCAATCAAGCAAGCCAAGCGAGTAAAGCCTCTTTGGTATGGGGGACGATGGTTGAAATATAAATATGGGGAAGCCTGGCAGATGGATTATATCACACTCCCACAAACCCACCAAGGCAAGTGCTATGTGCTCACCATGGTGGAAGCAACCACCGGATGGCTGGAAACATATCCTGTGCCCCATGCCACCGCCCGGAACACCATCCTGGGCCTTGAAAAGCAAGTCCTATGGCGACATGGCAGCCCAGAAAGAATTGAGTCAGACAACGGGACTCATTTCTGAAACACCCTCCTAGACACCTGGGCCAAAGAGCATGGCATTGAGTGGGTATATCACATCCCCTACCATGCACCAGCCTCTGGGAAAATTGAACGATACAACGGGCTGCTAAAGAATACGCTGAGAGCAATGGGTGGTGGGACATTCAAGCATTGGGATACACATTTAGCAAAAGCCACCTGGTTAGTCAACACTAGGGGATCTGTTAATCGAGCTGGCCCTGCCCAATCCAAACCCTTACATACTGTAGATGGAGATAAAGTCCCTGTCGTGCGCATAAGAAATATGCTGGGGAAGACAGTCTGGGTTAATCCTACCTCTGGCAAGGGAAAACCCATCCGTGGGATTGCTTTTGCACAAGGACCTGGGTGCACTTGGTGGGTAATGCGAAAGGATTGGGAAGTCCAGTGTGTACCTCAAGGAGATTTGATTTTGGGTGAAAAAAGCCAATGAACTGAATTGTATCATGTTAATTGTTATGTGATATTTTATATCATTATTTCTATGGTTGCTATTAATGGTATAGCAGTGAAAATAACACAGATTAACGAAGAATGAACTCCGATGAAACCTAGCAAAGTGCAAGAATGATAGAACCGGAAGAGCGCAGCAATACTGTAAAGAAGAACTGGCTTCAGGATGCAACAATCCAACACCACACACCATCTCTCCTGCCCTGAAAGACTGTTATGACAGATGGAGCCCGAAGACGTGGACTAAATGAACTCAGTGGACATTTTAGAGGGATGGCCCATAGACTAAGGGAATGATATCTCTGTGTGTGTATAAAAATATATATATATATGTGGAGGGATTTTTATTGAATAACGATCATCCTGTGAACTTTCCAAGCATTGAGGATTTGTTAGCAATAGTATAAGGCTGCTAAAGAGCAATTGTAGTTTTAGAGTCTCTGAAGTGATAGTAGAGTAGGAAAAACAGGCTGAGGAATGTAAATATCAGTAGATTATGTAACGGAATGCAGGCGCAGGAAGCGTTCACGTGGACACCTGCTTTTGACCAATCTGTGTATGTTAAGATTCGTGTGCTTGCTGACTGTAAACCAATAGAGGATTCGTAGGTGCGCGTGTTAGTGTGGCTAGCTTATAAAAGTAGCACAATATCTTGAAATAAAGGAGAATGACCATACCCACATTGGGACTCCTCATTACTCCGGGAACGCGCTCCTATTCTGACCCTGGGTCACTCCGACATCTGGTAGCAGAGGATGCGGAAACATGCTGGGCTCGTAGCCCAGAGGTCTGGTAGCAGAGAATACAATTCTTCGAGACTGCGGTAAGCGCAGCGAGAGAAGGGGAGTGGGAAACAAGCGACTGGGAGTTGTACTATTCTGTCGCTTAAATAGAATAGATATCGGTGCAGAGTGGCCAACTGCCTCCCAGAGGGTGCGCTGCTATTATGGAGAATGAGGCAGCAGCTACGTTGCTCGTAGGACTACTCTCTAAGAGAGGGATCGAGACAACGCTGAAACAGCTTATCAAGCTAATTAAGTTAGGACAACGTTTGGGACATTTTAAGAACACTCACACGTTTTCTGTGCTTGAATGGCGGGAGCTGGGGAAACTAATGTGGCAGAAGATTATTGAAGGTGATAAAAAATTGGAGAAGGAGATTAAGTCTGTGTCAGACTTGTGGGGAGACGTACTAGACACTTTAAAAGCTATGAAAGCTGAACGGGAGGTGGCGTGTGCGGCTGTTCAGATGCTGGCTCCGGACCCCATGCCGGAACAGTCTAAGAGCATGGAATCCAAGGCGGGACCGATCGCGCGATTTTTTGGGCTGCCTGCTGTGAAGGGTATGACGGGGTCCACCTGTAAGACTGTTGCCAAATTGCGCGATAGAGTTGAGCAGGACTTAAAAACGCCCAACAGTCTATGTTCGCCATCTTGCCCGACAATATCATATGCGCCACAGCAGCCGGATGTTGCCGGAGCTAAAGCACAGCAGCAGTGTGAGGCAAAAGCGGAAGAGCAACCGCTGGGCATGAAGGGGGAGGAGTGGCCAGCTCCACCCACCCCCCCGATTCAAGGCGGGGAAACGTGCCGCCCTCCTCCCACCGCCCCTCCTCTCTACCCCCCCTTGCCACTCTCCAATGATTCCTCCGGTGCTGCCACACCGCCATCTAGCGGAAAAGAGAAAAATTCGACAGACAGTATTAATCAGCTATTAAAAGACATTGTGCAACAACTAAAGGAATTAACTACACAGACTCAGCAAAAAAGAGAACCTTGGTCAACCGCCGGTTCGAGAGACAATTTGCCACCCTGTTTCTCCGGACCTACCGCAGCTACCCGTCCCGGCCGATGGAGTGGAGTTGTTCGGGATGCTATTTTGGATGGACAGTGGGGAGTTGCATCCAACATTGGCCCCATGGCTTTTCCGGTGGTACAGGACAACGGTCAAGGAAAATGGGAACCACATGATTGGAAGATTCTACAACAAGCCAAAAATACTATATCGCAGTATGGTGTTAAATCGGAAGCCTCGCGACAAATTGTTATTTGGATTTTTTCTGCTGATTTGATGTGTCCCTATGATTGCCAAAGTCTGATGAGGCTTCTGTTGACACCTACACAGTTTTTGTTATGGGGATCGTCATGGTCTCAGAGGGCAGTGAATGCTGCTGCCCAACATCAACAGCCAGGGGATCCATTATATGGGATCACAGCAGAAATGCTCATTGGTGGGGGACGTTATACGGATATAAATGTCCAACTAGCTTTTCCTGTCAATATGTTACAGTTATCTTCTAAGCTTGCTTTAGATGCGTTTCTTTCCTTACCAGGATCGGAAGGCCCTTCTTTCAGCTCGGTGACGCAAGGTGCAACTGAGAAGTATAGCAACTTTATTGATAGGCTTTGGGATGCAGTAATGAACCACCCAGATTTGGGAGAGCACAATAAACAACAAATGTTTAGAATTTTGGCCTTTGATAACGCCAATAACACTACCAGGGCCATTCTAGCCAGTCTGCCCAAAGGGGCAGGAGTGGAAGAAATGCTTTCTTGAGTGGAAAGAGCGGGGGCTCAAAAACAAAATGAGTCGATGGCAGCTGTGCTGCAAAGTGCTGTCAAAGAAGTAGTACAACCATTGGCAGCTGTTGTTAGGCAAAAACACTCTCCAGAAATAGTTCAGCCCTTTAAAGGCATCTGCTATCGTTGCAGGGAACAGGGGCATAACAGGCGAAATTGTCGTGCTACTGTATGGTGTGATTGACTGATGTGCAAACGGTCTTAGGAGACATCCAATGGGTTCGCAATTGTGCTGGCATTACCAATGCAGACATTAAACCACTAATTGAATTACTGCGTGGCACTCAGCCTGCAGCTGAGATTCATATGACGGACAAACATCATGTAGCCTTACAGCACATTATAAACAAACTTACTATAGCCTGGACTGCAAGAAGAATCCTTGAACTGCCACTTTCTTTGCTTATCTGTAACACCGAAGAATCACCTTTTGCTGTTATATGTCAATGGCAAAACAAGAAGGGGGAGATGAAGGGACAACAGGGAATGAACTCCGTGACTGCCATTGACAACAAGAGTAATGATAACTTGCCAAATTCCTCCCTTTTTCAAATTTTGGAATGGGTTTTCTTACGGGTACAACCACGTTTCAGTATACAAACTCGTCCTGAAGCCGTAGGGGAATTAATCCGAAAAGGGAGAATGCGAATTATAGAGCTGACAGGACAGGAACCAGCAGACATCAGTATTCCTGTTAACGCTGTAGATTTAGAGTGGTGGATATGCCACATGTTGGCCATTCAAGAATCTTTGTTAGGATTTAGCGGAAAGGTGCACTCTCAGCAACCTCAAGGGAAATTGTGGCAGATTCTAAAACGAAATCAGTGGCTAGAAAAACCTAAAGTGATTGTTAGCCCGATACTCGAGGGGTTGACGGTATACACAGATGCGGGAAAACGCTCTAGACAAGCTGCATGCGTATGGTGGGAAACAGATCAATGGTGCAAAAAGATTTTGCAAGGGCAAGCTGGAGATACCTTACAGACTTTAGAATTAATGGCGGTGGTATGGGCATTAGGGAACTGGCCTGATCATCCTTTGAATGTGGTGACTGATTCTCTATATGTAGCTGGGTTTATACCAAGAATTCAAGATGCACTGATTAGGGAAACAAATAATCCTCAGCTAGGGAAACTATTCAATTAAGATCGACCATCTCCCAGCGAGCGGCTCCGTGTTGTGTTATTCATATCCGTAGCCATCGATGGGAGTTGGGTTTAGGACAAGGCAATCAGATAGCGGACAATCTTGTCAGTCCAGCGTGTCATGTACCACCTGTAGATAAATTTTTACAAGCTAGGCAGGGTCATGAAATATTTCATCAAAACTCAAAGGGTTTAAGAAGGCAATATGGGTTATCAGAAAACGAAGCTCGCTCTATCATACAGGCCTGTCCCAAGTGTGGAAATCATGGACCTGGAATAGGACTGGGCGTTAATCCAAAAGGTCTCAAGGCTTTAGAGCTCTGGCAGACTGATGTAACTCATATCGCTGAATTTGGACAGCTCAAATATGTACATGTCACCATAGATACCTTCTCTAAAGTAATATGGGCCACGGCTTTATCGGGTGAGAAGGCTCATCATGTGTGTAAGCACCTCCTTGCTTGCTTCGCGGTGTTGGGTGTGCCAGAACAACTGAAAACAGATAATGGCCCTGCTTACACCAGTCAGAAGTTGAGAACCTTTTTGATGAGATGGGGGGTCAAGCATATTACTGGCATCCCAAACTCACCGACGGGGCAGAGCCTTGTAGAACGCACGCATCAGGTATTGAAGGACTATCTAACAAAGCAAAAGGAGGAAGAAAAGGACCCGCAGATGAGACTGCATAAAGTCCTATTTACCCTAAATTATTTGTGTCTGATGGGAGACAGAGAAGAGCCATCGATTATAATACATCACCAAAACCTTAAGTTTAACTCTCATACAACACTTCCGAAACTAAAAGTAATGTATCGAGACCCAATCACTGGCATGTGGCTGGGCCCAGTTTCGGTAATATTTAATGGGAGGGGATACATGTGTGTTTCCACAGATAAGGGACCAATATGGGTGCCTAGCCGAGCGGTGAAGCCTGCACTCTCATAAGAAGGGGTTACCTGGGCAAACAAAAACAGATCAATCTGCGTTTTGTTTTGTTTCTTGCTACGGCAACTGAGCCTTTCAGAACCTGTTTGGTGGGCGTGCCTGGTTTCTGGGTAGAAGAGTTTATGTGTTGCATGAACCTATCCGATCATGGTGAGTCTACACATAAACAATTACAATGGTTAAAAAACCATGTAAGCATGATACCACAAAATCATGGCATTTTACATGAATGGCTCATGAATATTTTTAGAGAGTTGCTGCAATGGCTGATAGCTCTGATAAAAGAAGGCTTGCGTATATAGATTATCATCTTAATATTGTGTGTATGCTTTTGTATTGCTTTTAGTTGTATAAAAAAGGCTGTATCGAAAGTAGTAAATCAGGCTTGGATTGTTCAAAAACAAAAAGGGGAATTTGTGGAGGGATTTTTATTGAATAACGGTCATCCTGTGAACATTCCAAGCACTGAGGATTTGTTAGCAATAGTATAAGGTTGCTAAAGAGCAATTGTAGTTTTAGAGTCTCTGAAGTGATAGTAGAGTAGGAAAAACAGGCTGAGGAATGTAAATATCAGTAGATTATGTAACGGAATGCAGGCGCAGGAAGCGTTCGCGTGGACACCTGCTTTTGACCAATCTGTGTATGTTAAGATTCGTGTGCTTGCTGACTGTAAACCAATAGAGGATTCGTAGGTGCGCGTGTTAGTGTGGCTAGCTTATAAAAGTAGCACAATATCTTGAAATAAAGGAGAATGACCATACCCACATTGGGACTCATCATTACTCCGGGAACGCGCTCCTATTCTGACCCTGGGTCACTCCGACATATATATATAAGAAAAGACAAGAAAGGTGGTGGTGATTAATTGGAATGTATTAGAAAATGTGAGACTTGGGCATGACGTAAATGGTATAGAATAAGGTGTGGATACTGTCCTGGTTTCAGCTGGGATAGAGTTAAATTTCTTCCTAGTGCTGTGTTTTGGATTTAGTATGAGAAGAATGTTGATAACACACTGATGTTTTCAGTTGTTGCTATGTACCCTGCTAGTCAAAGACATTAAGCTTAAAAAAAAAAAAAACAAACATTGGGAGTGAGCATAGCCGGGAGAGCTGGCCCAGATAGCCAACGGGGTACTCCATGCCATGTGACGTCATGCTCAGTATATGAATGGCAGGCGTGTTCCAGGAAGTAGTGATTGCTACTTGGTTATCGGTCAGTGCGGGTGGTGAGCAATTGCATTGTGCATCACTCATTTTGTATATTCTATCATTATCACTATTATTATTATTATTATCATTATTATTGTTATTATTGTCATTATTATTATTATTTTCCCTTCCTTTTCTGTTCTATTAAACTCTCTTTATCTCAACCCACAAGTTTTTCTCACTCTTACCCTTCCGATTCTCTCCCCGTCCCACTGTGGCGGGGGGGGGGGGGGGGGGGGGGTGAGCGAGCGGCTGCGTGGTGTTTGGCTGCCTGCCGGGTTAAACCACGACACTTAGTCGCCATCACAGAAACATGGTGGGACGACTCTCATGACTGGAGTGCTGCAATGGATGGCTATAAGATCTTCAGAAGGGACAGGCGAGGAAGGAGAGGTGGTGGGGTAGCCCTGTATGTTAGGGAGTGCTTCGATTGTCTAGAGCTCAATGATAGTGATGATGAGGTCGAGTGCTTGTGGGTAAGGATGAGGGGGAAGGCCAACAAGGCAGATATCCTGCTGGGAGTCTGTTATAGACCACCTAACCAGGACGAGGAGGCAGACGAAATATTCTACCAGAGGCTGGCAGAAGTCTCACAGTCGCTAGCCCTTGTTCTCGTGGGGGACTTCAACTTTCCAGACATCTGCTGGAAATACCACACGGCAGAGAGGAAACAGTCGAGGAGGTTCCTGGAGTGTGTGGAAGATAACTTCCTGACGCAGCTGGTAAGGGAGCCCACTAGGGGAGGTGCCTCGCTTGACTGCTGTTCGCAAACAGAGAAGGACTGGTGGGAGATGTGGTGGTCGGAGGCCGTGTTGGGCTTAGCGACCATGAGATGATAGAATTCTCAATACTTGGTGAAGTAAGGAAGGGGGCCAGCAAAACCGCTACCATGGACTTCCGGAGGGCAGTCTTTGGCCTGCTCAGGACACTGGTCGAGAGGGTCCCTTGGGAGACAGTCCTGAAGGGCATAGGGGTCCAGGAAAGCTGGACGTTCTTCAAGAAGGAAGTCTTAAAGGCACAGGAGCAGGCTGTCCCCATGTGCCTTAAGAAGAACGGGCGGGGAAGACGACCGACCTGGCTGAACGGGGAGCTCTTGCTGGGACTCAGGAAAAAAAGGAGAGTTTACCACCTTTGGAAGAAGGGGCAGGCAACTCAAGAAGAGTACAGGGATCTTGTCAGGTCATGCAGAGAGGAAATTAGAAAGGCAGAAGTCCATCTAGAACTCAACCTGGCCATTGTCGTGAGAGACAACAAAAGATGTTTTTACAAATATATTAATGACAAAAATAGAGCCAAGGAGAATCTCCATCCTTTATTGGATGCGGGGGGGAACATTGCCACTGAGGACGAGGATAAGGCTGAGGTACTTAATGCTTTCTTTGCCTCAGTCTTTAATAGTCAGAGCAGTTATCCTCAGGGTACTCAGTCCCCCTGAGCTGGAAGACAGGGACGGCGAGCAGGATAAACCCCCCATAATCCAAGAGGAAGCAGTTAACGACCCGCTACGCCACCTGGATGCTCACAAGTCTATGGGGCCGGATGGGATCCACCCGAGGGTACTGAGGGAGCTGGCGGAGGAGCTTGCCAAGCCACTCTCCATCATTTACCAGCAGTCCTGGTTAACTGGGGAGGTCCCGGATGACTGGAGGCTTGCCAATGTGACGCCAATCTATAAGAAGGGCCGGAAGGAGGATCCGGGGAACTACAGGCCGGTCAGCCTGACCTCGGTGCCGGGGAAGATCATGGAGCGGTTCGTTTTGAGGGCGCTCACGAGCCATGTCCGGGACAACCAGAGGATCAGGCCCAGCCAGCACGGGTTCATGGAAGGCAGGTCCTGCTTGACCAACCTGATCTCCTTCTATGACCAGGTGACCCGCCTAGCGGATGAGGGAAAGGCTGTGGATGTGGTCTACCTGGACTTCAGTAAAGCCTTTGACACTGTCTCCCACAGCATTCTCCTAGAGAAGCTGGCGGCTCACGGCCTAGACAGGTACACTCTTCGCTGGGTAAAAAACTGGCTGGATGGCCGAGCCCAGAGAGTTGTGGTGAATGGAGTTAAATCCGGTTGGCGGCCGGTCACGAGCGGTGTTCCCCAGGGCTCAGTTTTGGGGCCGGTCCTGTTCAATATCTTTATCAATGATCTGGATGAGGGGATCGAGTGCTCCCTCAGTAAGTTTGCAGATGACACCAAGTTGGGCGGGAGTGTTGATCTGCTGGAGGGTAGGAAGGCTCTGCAGAGGGACCTGGACAGGCTGGATCGATGGGCTGAGGCCAACTGTATGAGGTTTAACAAGGCCAAGTGCCGGGTCCTGCACTTGGGCCACAACAACCCCAGGCAACGCTACAGGCTTGGGGAGGAGTGGCTGGAAAGCTGCCCAGAGGAAAAGGACCTCGGGGTGCTGGTTGACAGCTGGCTGAACATGACCCGGCAGTGTGCTCAGGTGGCCAAGAAGGCCAACGGCATCCTGGCCTCTATCAGAAATAGTGTGGCCAGCAGGAGTATGGAGGTGATCGTGCCCCTGTACTCGGCACTGGTGAGGCCGCACCTTGAATACTGTGTTCCGTTTTGGGGCCCTCACTACAAGAAGGACATGGAGGTGCTGGAGCGTGTCCAGAGGAGGGCAATGAAGCTGGTGAAGGGCCTGTAGCACAAGTCTTATGAGGAGCGGCTGAGGGAACTGGGGTTGTTTAGTCTGGAGAAGAGGAGGCTGAGGGGAGACCTCATCGCGCTCTACAACTACCTGAAAGGAGGTTGTAGTGAGGTGGGGGTTGGTCTCTTCTGCCAAGTAACTAGCGATAGGACGAGAGGAAATTGCCTCAAGTTGCGCCAAGGGAGGTTTAGACTGGACATTAGGAGAAATTTCTTTACTGAAAGAGTGGTCAGGCCTTGGAACAGGCTGCCCAGGGAAGTGGTTGAGTCACCATCCCTGGAAGTATTTAAAAGATGTGTAGATGAGGCGCTTAGGGACATGGTGTAGTGGCTATGGTGGTGTTGGGTTGACGGTTGGACTCGATGATCTTAGAGGTCTTTTCCAACCTTAATGATTCTATGATTCTATGATTCTGTAATTGGGTTTGTTTAAACTGCAAGAAAGATGACTGCAAAACAGCCACAGTCTATCCTTATAGCAAGGCTATTATAAAAAAGGAAGGTGGTCAATAATTTTCTGTTCTGTGTGGGAAAAGAGCAAGAAAAAAACATCATCCTTTGTTGCAGAGAGGGCTTGAATCAAACAGTAGGAGATACTTCTAACTGGAGTGTAACACTGGATGTTGTTAATTGAAGATTTTCACAGCCATGTTAGTTTTCAAGAGCAGGTTGGACAAATATCTGTCAAAGATAATGTTGTTTGTACCTGATCTTGCCTTTGCACAGGCACTTAGGCTGTACATATCTCTCTGAAGCCCCCATTGCTGTGATACCAGTCTAGCCTGAGCTTAGTAGAATGTAAGGACATGGCAAAAATCAGAAGGAAGAGAGATGTGAGGAGTAAATGAAACAGGATAAAATGCAGCATGGATTCACTAGATGTAGATCAAGCCAAACTTGCTGTATCATTTTCTTTCTAAATATAACTAATTTTCTTGACAAAAACAATTTACTAGATCTCATTTATTTGTTATTCAATCTAGTGTTTGGTATGATGTCATGAAAAAAATTAACTGAATTGAAGAATATTGGTTTGTATAGAACTGCTCAGGAGTTTGAGGCTCTGGTTAAAAGAGAAAGAGTAGAGTAACATTGAAGGGGGGGGTTACTAATAAATTTCCTCACTTGAGACAATTCTTATTAATTCTATTAATGACTGATATAAAAAGAAGTCAGGTACTGATTAAATGCAATGAAATTCCTTTGTGCAAAATGTGAAGTCATTGCCTTAAGGACTAATAACAAGAATTTTTGCTGTAAACTGGGAGATAATTAGTTGAAAATGTTTAAGGGATGACTGCATATAGAGAGAATGAGATGGTAGTGAAGCAGTAAATGAGATCTTGGGATGTGTCAGTGAGGTATTTGGTAGCTATTAGGAAGACTTAATGTTTTTGTGCATCCCTAACTTCATCTGAAATACCATTAGCAATTCTGGTTGCTTATATGCAAGAAGAGTAAGGGCTCAAGTGCAGAAGAGGACTGCAAAAGATTTACTTTTAGTCCATCAGAAAGAAGGCTGAGAGGGAATACTATAACTGAATGTGAGAACTAAGAGCTACTTACATGCTAGAAAGTATCTGGAATAAGGACAAATGGATATAAAATAGTTTTATAAAAGTAGGAATTTAAAAGGAAATTCCTAAGGATAGGTTGATAAACAGCTTCCCAATTATAGTGATAGAGGTAAAAAGCCAAATCCTAATTGCTTTTAAAATGGAGCTTGGTAAATTCATGACAGGAGATGTATGATGTAGTATCGATGATAACAGGGCATCTGCCTCACAGGCTCTTGCTTTCTTGCCTTCCCGTCCTCCAGTAATAAACATACATGTCTTTTGCTTTCACATGCTGCTGTGGTAATTGGAGACATGAGAACTGCCATCCTGGATCAGACCTCCAGTTCATTTCATTTGATAATTTGATTTTGGCAACAAAAGCAAACCAAAGCTTCAGAGAAAGTGCAAAACTGCTAAAAAAGGCATGTGATCTAGCATGCCCCAGGTGGATTTTCCTCCTACTCATCACACAGAGACTGGTGGATGCCCTGAGACATGAGAATTTCTGTCCCTTTTAAAAGTTTGTATATGAATTTATCTAATGTGAGTATGGATGTTCTCATTCTCTTTATAAACATGGAAACTCTTCTGGATTCTGCTGAAATCTTTGCCTCAATGTAATCTGAAGTAACTAACTGTAATGTGTGAATTTTCAGCTGCTCGTTTCACGGACTGCCACTTTGCTCCTTCATTAGAAGAGAGCATAAATAGCACATCTTCTTTCCACTTAATGGAGGTCTTGGCCACTTAATGTCTTCTTTAATAGCACTCCAACTATTTCTACTCCTTCTATGCTCCTTTCATCTGGAAAGTTTTCCATGCCTCTAATATAATTTCTCTTGCCTTTCTTGGAATACCCTTTTGCTGTTGCGTAATTTTTGAAATGATGTGGCCAAATATGAACAGCGAGGAGTTGCTATTCACCCCATTGGTAAAAACACAACTATTTTCTGCTTTTATCCATCCTTTCTGGGTATAGACTTTTTTGATACTGTGTTCGATACCAGTAGTTCATGGGTCTCTTTTTGAAAGTTATAGTTGAAAGAGATATTAAATCCTTAAATCAGAATAATGAAAAGTGAAGAGCAAGGTACATAAAATCCAAGATGAATTTCCACATATCACTTGTACTGATTGCCACGTCTAAAGGTAACATTGTTATTCCGGAAAATCTGTAATTCGACTATTTTTAAAAAATAGGGCGATTGTGTAGCATAGTACAGTTATTTCAGTTGTCATGTATCAGAGCTGTTCTTCTTTCACAACATGCGTGCACACATGGGAAAGACCCATGGCAAGCTGATTCTTTTGAATATTGATTGACATCCCTATACTTTTAAAATTTTTTGCTTCACTTGAAAGGTAAGCAGAATTCAGATCAAAATGCTGATTTAAATCATTTTCAGGGAAAAATACTAGAAAAGGCCACATGCCCTCAATCTGAAACAGTAAAGTTTCACATGATGTTCAGGCTTAGTGTGTACTATCCAAACGGGAAGCTTGAGGAAAAAGTCCTGAGTTGCTGAAAATGTTTCTATTTAGGACCACTAGATGTCAGACTGAACGAAGAATTCACACTGCCTGATTTGGGGTGAATTTCATCCTCGTGTAAGGGATTACTGCAAAGCCTGTGAATCCACTTGAGGAAAGGAGGAGGAAACAGGGTCACAGTCCTTGGACTGGCTTTCTCTGCAGGTCCGTATGCCACATCTATCGCTCATTCTTTCTCTGCTTTTTCTCTGTATGGTGAGCTCTGCCCTTACGAAGGTTGAAATTAGATATTGTAGGGACAGTGCATCTTCTGGACAAAAGCACTCTGCTGAAAGGGCTTTAAACCTCACCAATTTAGTGCAGCTTTTAGATGTAAAATTTCCAATGCGTGGGAGCTAACAAATTCTGTGCTGCTTCTTGTCTCAACCAATTTCATGACATGAGGATAGATGGACACTGTCCAGTCTATGAGAGGGACTTCAAGGAGCCCCCTTGCTTAACAGGCAATGTACATCAATACACAAAAAATGCCAATCCTAGCTCCAGAGAGCAATAGGCAGGAGGGAAAACTGAGTAAAGAAGGAGAGAGATGAAAAGGGATAAAAATTAAATGAACAGAGGTGCTATCCTTTACAGTTTGCTATAAATATGTAATTTATTCTGTGATGTCAGATGAAGGAATGTTTAATCTTGGCAAAAGTAGCTAATCGGGCCAATGAATGATGACCCCATGATTGGGTTATAACTATTTACAACCCTGACCTGTTAAGGGAAGGAAATCACGAGTCTTGTATTGCCTCACGCTTGGCACACTGGTTAGAATAGAGACATCACATTATATCTGAAGCCCCCAGGATTTTACTGCTAATGATATTTGTGGCTATCATTAATTGTCCCAAATAAATGCATTAGAGGGGTTCAGAATCAACTCATAAGTCTGATTTGACATATGGTACAAACTTTTTGCATATTTTTTTTTCAGAACTGCTTTTCAACACAATAAAAACTTATAATGCTCAGTGCCTTGCAGGAGAAAGAGAAAACTTAGAAACTTCCTAGCATGCCATTTCTAAATACCCTTCTGCTGGGTTTTCTAAGTAACTTGCTTTTAATAAAATGCTTTCATAGATTTTCTGACTGTATTGGGTTTGTGAGGCAAGGTTTTGGTAGCAGGGGGGCTACAGGGGTGGCTTCTGTGAGAAGCTGCTAGAAGCTTCCCCTATGTCCGATAAAGCCAATGTCAGCCAGCTCCAAGACGGACTCACCGCTGACCAAGGCTGAGCCAATCAGTGACAGTGGTAGCACCTCTGTGATAACATATTTAAGAAGGGGGAAAAAACCTGCTGTGCAACAGCAGCCGGAAGAGAGGAGTGAGAATATGTGAGAGAAACAACTATGCAGACACTGAGGTCAGTGAAGAAGGAAAGGGAGAAGGTGCTCCAGGCACCGTAGCAGAGATTCCCCTGCAGCCCATGGTGAAGACCATGGTGAAGCAGGCTGTCCCCCTGCAGCCCATGGAGGTCCACGGTGGAGCAGATATCCACTTGCAGCCCGTGGAGGACCCCACACCAGAGCAGGTGGATGTGCCTGAAGGAGGCTGTGAACCCGTGGAGAGCCGGTGCTGGAACAGGCTCCTGGCAGGACCTGTGACCCCATGGAAAGAGGAGCCCACGCTGGAGCAGGTTTGCTGGCGGGACTTGTGACCCCGTGGGGGACCCAAGCTGGAGCAGTCTGTTCCTGAAGGACTGCACCCCATGGAAGGGACCCACGTTGGAGAAGTTCGTGAAGGACTGTCTCCCATGGGAGGGACCCCACGCTGGAGCAGGGGAAGAGTGTGAGGAGGAAGGAGCGGCAGAGACAACATGTGATGAACTGACCACAACCCCCATTCCCCGTCCCCCTGTGCCTCTCGGGGGGAGGAGATAGAGAAATTGGGAGTGAAGTTGAGCCTGGGAAGAAGGGAGGGGTGGGGTGGGGAAGGTGTTTTAAGAATTTGGTTTTATTTCTCATTACCTTACTCTGATTTGATTGACAATAGATTAAATTAATTTCCCCAATTCGAGTCTGTTTTGCCTGTGATGGTAATTGGTGAGTGATCTCTCCCTGTCCTTATCTCGACCCATGAGCCTTTCGTTATATTTTTTCTCCCCTGTCCAGCTGAGGAGAGGGAGTGATAGAGTGGTTTGGTGGGCACCTGGCATCTAGCCAGATGAAAAGATGAAAAACCATAAAACATTTGCACAAGAACATTTTTAATAATAATTTGTTAATTAATTAATTTGCTTTGTCTTAAAAAATTTCAGGCTGAGCTCTTCAGTGATTGATACTGACAGCAGTTTCATTAACAGATGATGAATTACTGTACCAAGTTGCTGTCTTTCTTTGTCTGTAGTTGCTCTCTCCAATCAACGGAGTGGGATGAATCTGGAAAGAAATCTGTTTTCTGGAGTTTTTGTTTTCACATTCCCAATAATTCCCCAAGTTCTTTAAGAGAATATTGCATAAAGTGACAGAAACATCACAATGACAAAAGCAGTATTTCAGGAAAGTACATGTAGATGAGCTGAAGTCTCTTTGCTTCAGACTTTGAGCTTTCAGTGCATGAGTGGATTGGCTGGAAAACAGCAGAGTGCAGCTGTACAGCTTTGTATCAATACTTACCAGGCTGCTCTGAAAGGAAGTTGGATTTGCTGAAATTAATTAAGGAATAGAAAAACAGGAGATGAGAAGATGTGACATTTTGTTCACTATTTCACCTGGCCTTTCTTGCATTACCTAAACTGCAAAATGGTACTTAGTGGGAGATCTAGGAAGCAGATCTTGCTGCTCCAGGTCTAGAAGAGAGGTCTGTGTCTAGGGAAGCCATGTCAGTTTTGTAAAAGGTTTAACAAGGGAACTTTGTAACATGCTGCAAAGGAAGATAACATATCATACGCATGAGCACACACAGCATTACAAGTGTGAAAGCAGGAAACAGCTCTTCCTGAAAGATGTTAACCATCAATTTCCAGCTCCAGGGTGACTACTTTATGCAAGATGCAGGACTTCAAGGCATGAATCAGTGAAGTGAAAAGCCACAGAAGGAATTACTGGTGCCATAGGATGCTCATCAACAGATAACAGAATGGGCCATGTTGTGTTACCCAAATGCCTGCTGTTGTGCGACAGGTGAAAAAAAGTAAACACTTCAGAAATGTCCTACTAGGTCAGACCAATGTTCTGTTAAGCCCAGTATTCTCTCACTGCCCTGCAGTGGAGACACTATTTAGTGAAAGCATGTGAACTGGCCACTTCTGTGGGTGACTGCCTTAACTTCCAAAGTTGTTGTAGTAAGGATGCTGGAGGGTTTGTCCTTCCTTGTTCCTTTTGCTATCTGCTTTTAAGCCTGTTCATGAATGTATATAATCCTGTATATGAACCTGTTGATACTGTTGCCTCCACTGTGATACTGTCTGCCTGTGTGGAAGGATTTTTATTAAATAACAGACATCCTATGAACACTCCAAGCACTGAGGATTTGTTAACAACAGTATAAGGCAAAGGGTTGCTAAAGAGCAATTATGGTTTTAGAGTCTCTGAAGTGATAGCAGAATAGGGAGGTAGCCTGAGGAATGTAACTATCAGCAGATTAGGTAACGGAATGCAGGCGCAGGAAGCGTTCGCGTGGACACCTGCTTTTGACCAATCTGTGTATATTAAGATTCGTGTGCTTGCTGACTGTAGACCAATAGGGGGATTAGATGCGTGTGTATCTGGGTAGAAGAATGTATATAAACCGAGCTATTTGGGCAATAAAGTGGCATTAACTTGATCACATTGGTCGCTGTGTTGTGTCCGAGACTTCCGTGTCTGCATGCCTGCATGTCTGTGACAGCGAAGTTAAAAAGTTCACTACCCACTTTGTAAAGCTGTACTGTTTTTAACTAGTTTAAACTCTGTATTTTAAACTACTCTCTCAGTAGTGTCATCAAGTTCCCCCTGTGTTTAGTGGTGTTGGATATGGTGAATAGCAGTTCTACATTGTCCTGGTTTCAGCTGGGATAGAGTTAAATTTCTTCCTAGTGCTGTGTTTTGGATTTAGTATGAGAAGAATGTTGATAACACACTGATGTTTTAGTTGTTGCTAAGTAGTGTTTCTGCTAGTCAAGGACTTTTCAGCTTCCCATGCTCTGTCAGGTGCACAAGAAGCTGGGAGGGAGCATAGCCAGGACAGCTAACCCAATTGGCCAACGGGGTATTCCATACCATATGATGTCATGCTCAGTATATAAGTAGGAGGTGTGGTCCAGGAAGTAGCGATCGCTACTTGGTTATTGGTCAGCGGGTGGTGAGCTATTGCATTGTGCATCACTCATTTTGTATATTCTACCATTATTCTTATTTATCCCTTCCTTTTCTGTTCTATTAAACTGTCTTTATCTCAATCCACTGTGGGCGGCTGTGTGGTGTTTGGCTGCCTGCCGGGTTAAACCACAACATACATTTACCTTATCCACTGCCTTCTTGATTTTGAAATTCTTCATCATGCAACCTCTCCAAGTAAGGAGTTGTATCTCCTCATAAGGCAGCTGTTATATTTCCTTGCTCATTTCTCTGTACCTCTCTAATTCCTGTACAACCTCCTACAGGACCTGAGGTGTGGCTGCACCAAGACCTTAACATAGCAGCAAAATGATGTCTTCTGTTCTTCTTGTTCTGAGTATCTTTGCTAATGACACCCAGCATCTTTCTGCCTTTTTTGGCCTGTGCATTGAGCCATTGATTTAAAAAACTATCAGAGACAACTGACAATCCTTTTCTTGGCTCATAACTGCCAGTTTTGAGTTCAGTGCCACGTAGACGTGGTTTAGATTATTTTTCCATAGGTGCACTACATTATATTTGTCTAAAGGGAAGCTTACCTGGCAGCCTTTCGCCCATTCAGTTTTGTGAGCTCCTTCTGGAATTTGGCACCATTGGCAAGGAATTTAACTACCTGAAAGAGCATAATGTCATAGAATCATAGAATCATACAGGTTGGAAAAGACCTCTAAGATCATCGAGTCCAACCGTCAACCCAACACACCATGCCCACTACACCATGTCCCTAAGGGCCTCATCTACACGTCTTTTAAATACCTCCAGGGATGGTGACTCCACCACTTCCCTGGGCAGCCTGTTCCAAGGCCTGACCACTCTTTCAGTAAAGAAATTTCTCCTAATGTTCAATCTAAACCTCCCTTGGCGCAACTTGAGGCCATTTCCTCTTGTCCTATCGCTAGTTACTTGGCAGAAGAGACCAACACCCACCTCGCTACAACCTCCTTTCAGGTAGTTGTAGAGCGCGATGAGGTCTCCCCTCAGCCTCCTCTTCTCCAGACTAAACAACCCCAGTTCCCTCAGCCGCTCCTCATAAGGCTTGTGCTACAGGCCCTTCACCAGCTTCGTTGCCCTCCTCTGGACACGCTCCAGCACCTCCATGTCCTTCTTGTAGTGAGGGGCCCAAAACTGAACACAGTATTCGAGGTGCGGCCTCACCAGTGCCGAGTACAGGGGCACGATCACCTCCCTACTCCTGCTGGCCACACTATTTCTGATAGAGGCCAGGATGCCATTGGCCTTCTTGGCCACCTGAGCACACTGCCAGCTCATGTTCAGCCGGCTGTCAATCAGCACCCCCAGGTCCTTTTCCTCTGGGCAGCTTTCCAGCCACTCTTCCCCAAGCCTGTAGCGTTGCCTGGGGTTGTTGTGGCCCAAGTGCAGGACCCGGCACTTGGCCTTGTTGAACCTCATACAATTGGCCTCGGCCCATCGATCCAGCCTGTCCAGGTCCCTCTGCAGAGCCTTCCTACCCTCCAGCAGATCAACACTCCCGCCCAACTTGGTGTCATCTGCAAACTTACTGAGGGAGCACTCAATCCCCTCATCCAGATCGTTGATAAAGATATTGAACAAGACCGGCCCCAGTACTGAGCCCTGGGGAACACCGCTCGTGACCGGCCACCAACTGGATTTAACTCCATTCACCACAACTCTCTGGGCTCGGCCGTCCAGCCAGTTTTTTACCCAGTGAAGAGCGTACCTGTCTAGGCCGTGATCCGCCAGCTTCTCTAGGAGAATGCTGTGGGAGACAGTGTCAAAGGCTTTACTGAAGTCCAGGTAGACCACATCCACTGCCTTTCCCTCATCCACTAGGCGGGTCACCTGGTCATAGAAGGAGATCAGGTTGGTCAAGCAGGACCTGCCTTCCATTAACCCGTGCTGGCTGGGCCTGATCCTCTGGTTGTCCCGGACATGGCTCGTGAGCGCCCTCAAAACCAACCGCTCCATGATCTTTCCCGGCACCGAGGTCAGGCTGACAGGCCTGTAGTTCCCCGGATCCTCCTTCCGGCCCTTCTTATAGATTGGCGTCACATTGGCGAGCCTCCAGTCATCCGGGACCTCCCCTGTTAACCAGGACTGCAGGTAAATGATGGAGAGTGGCTCGGCAAGCTCCTCCGCCAGCTCCCTCAGTACCCTCGGGTGGATCCCATCCGGCCCCATAGACTTGTGAACGTCCAGGTGGCATAGCAGGTCATTAACTGCTTCCTCTTGAATTATGGGGGGTTTATCCTGCTCGTCGTCCTTGTCTTCCAGCTCAGGGGGCTGAGTACCCTGAGGATAACCACTCTGACTACTAAAGACTGAGGCAAAGAAGGCGTTGAGTACCTCAGCCTTCTCCTCGTCCTTGGTGTCAACGTTCCCCCCCGCATCCAATAGAGGATGGAGTTTCTCCTTGGCTCTCCTTTTGTCATTAACATACTTATAAAAGCATTTTTTGTTGTCTCTCACGACAGTGGCCAGGTTGAGTTCTAGCTGGGCTTTTGCCTTTCTAATTTCCTCTCTGCACGACCTAACGAGATCCCTGTACTCTTCTTGAGTTGCCTGCCACTTCTTCCACAAGTGATAAACTCTCCTTTTTTTCCTGAGTCCCAGCCAGAGCTCCCCATTCAGCCAGGCCGGTCGCCTTCCCCGCCCGTTCTTCTTAAGGCACATGGGGACAGCCCGCTCCTGCGTCTTTAAGACTTCCTTCTTGAAGAACGTCCAGCCTTCCTGGACCCCTTTGCCCTTCAGGACTGTCTCCCAAGGGACTCTGTCGACCAGTGTCCTGAGCAGGCCAAAGTCCGCCCTCCGGAAGTCCATGGTAGCGGTTTTGCTGGCCCCCCTCCTTACTTCACCAAGTATCGAGAATTCTACCATTTCATGGTCGCTAAGCCCAACACGGCCTCCGACCACCACATCTCCCACCAGTCCTTCTCTGTTTGTGAACAGCAGGTCAAGCGAGGCATCTCCCCTAGAGGGCTCGCTTACCAGCTGCGTCAGGAAGTTATCCTCCACACACTCCAGGAACCTCCTCGACTGTTTCCTCTCTGCTGTGTGGTATTTCCAGCAGACATCCGGAAAGTTGAAGTCCCCCACGAGAACAAGGGCTAGCGACTGGGAGACTTCTGCCAGCCTCTGGTAGAATATTTCGTCTGCCTCCTCGTCCTGGCTAGGTGGTCTATAACAGACTCCCAGCAGGATATCTGCCTTGTTGGCCTTCCCCCTCATCCTTACCCACAAGCACTCGACCTCGTCATCACTACCATCGAGCTCTAGACAGTCGAAGCACTCCCTAACATACAGGGCTACTCCACCGCCTCTCCTTCCTCGCCTGTCCCTTCTGAAGAGCTTATAGCCATCCATTGCAGCACTCCAATCGTGCGACTCATCCCACCATGTTTCCATGATGGCGACTAAGTCATAGCTACCCCGCTGCACAATGGCTTCCAGCTCCTCCTGTTTGCCGCCCATGCTGCGTGCATTGGTATAGATGCACTTGAGCTGGGCTGCCGATTTCTCCCCCGACAATGGCGTGCGGTCCCTAGGCTCTTCTCTAGAGAGCCTGGTTTTATCCCCTTCCCCCTTCGAATCTAGTTTAAAGCCCTCTCGATGAGCCCAGCCAACTCACACGCGAGAATCCTTTTCCCCCTGTGAGACAGCTGAACTCCATCCGTTGCCAGCAGGCCCGGTGCCATGTAAACCTCCCCGTGGTCAAAGAAGCCAAAATTCTGCCAATGGCACCAGCCCCTGAGCCACGTGTTGATCCGATGAGTTTTCCTGTTCCCTTCAGTATTCCTCCCTGCCACTAAAGGGATCGAGGAAAACACTACCTGTGCTCCCGATCCTCCCACCAGTCACCCCAGTGCCCTGAAGTCCCTTTTGATCCCTTCGGGACTTCTCTCTGCAACCTCCTCACTGCCAGCCTGTATAACCAGTAGTGGGTAGTAATTGGAGGCCTGCACGAGACTAGGGAGCTTCCTAGTAATGTCCTTCACCCGGGCCCCAGGGAGGCAGCAGACTTCCCTGTGGGATGGGTCTGGCTGACAAATTGGGCCCTCGGTCCCCCTCAGAAGGGAATCACCAATGACAATTACCCTCCTTTTTTTCTTAGCGGAGGCAGTCGTAATTTGTGGGGCTGGCTGCCTCGCCTCGGGCAACCCCCTGGATGGGCCTTCATCTTTGTCCTCGTTCGTCTGGCCCTCAAGTTCCAGAGCCCCATATCTGTTGTGTAAGGGCAACTGGGAAGGTTGAGGTGAGGGAGGCTGGCCGGGGGTTCACCTGGCACCCCGAGCAGGGACCTGTGTCCATTCCCCCCCGTCGCTTGGGTCTCCTCCTTCTGCCTGGTGGCAAGAGGGCAGGGGTTCTTCCGCTTCTTGCGGAGCCTCCGTGTGCTGCCCTTGCCTCAAGGACAGCAGGGTGCGGCTCCACCAATCTATCTCCCTCTCACACTCCCTGATGCTCCTTAGCCTCTCCACTTCCTCTTTCAGCTCTGCCACCAGGCTGAGCAGATCATCCACGTGGTCGCAGCGCACACAGGCGTCGTCTCTGCTGCCCTCCTGTACAAGGGACAGCCTCAGGCACTCCCTGCAGCCGGAGACCTGGACAGATGTATGTTTGCGTAGGGGCTCCGTCTGGGTCGCCACGTTTCTCCTGGCGATGGCTTTCGGCTGAGTGGATACCATGGCCAGGTCCTCTTCTGGGAGGGCGACGACCACGAGTTGAGCTAGCCTCTGGAGCCTGGAGGGGGGCTGCGCCCTGCTCGCACGCCCTGCCGGCGCGAACTGCCGCGCCACGCCCCGGGTCGCTGCGCCCCGGGTCGCTCGCGCTCCCTGGGGGCTGCTCTTGTACCTGAGGGGGTTTGGCCGCCGTCCCTCCTGTCCCCGCCCACTCTGAGTCAGAGCTGCCGCTCGTCAGGAGCTCGCTCCTCCGGCTCGGGGCAGGGGGGCTGGGGCACCCTCTCGCTCCCTGCGCTTTTGCCTTCGCGGTTTTTGCCGCGGTTTTGCCGCTTCGGGAAGGGTCCCCCGGCGCGATCCTCCGCTCCTTAGCCCTTCGCCTCGGTGGCTTCCGAGGCTTCATCTGCACACTTAAGAGATTTCACTGCGAACTCCCTTCTCCAGGTGATTGATAATGGTGTTGAATAAAACTCGTCCCAGCACCAGTTTCTAGGGGGACTCACTGTGGACTCTTCTTCATCTTGAAAAATGTCAGTTAAGCCCTTGTCTCACTACCATTTGTTTCCTATCTTTTAACAAGCTTAAAATCCATAAAAGGACCTATTCTCCAGTCCATGGTTATTTTCTGTATTAACCTTTGGTGTAGGACATTGTCAATGGCTTTTTGAAAATCCAAATATATTGCATCCACTGGTTTCCTTACTAGTGCACTTACAGAAGTCCAGCAGGTCCATGAGGCAGGATTTCCCTTTGCAGAAACCATGTCAGCTCCTTTGCAACACACTCTTTATCCATGTGCTGAGTGGGTTTATGCTGTTGTCTTACCATGGCAAGAAGTCAGATTTGCTGCTCTGTAGTTTCCAGTATCCCCCCTAACACCCTTGTACTCTTCCAATACTGTCTCTCTTGTGTCCAGAGCTGAGCATATTTCTGGAGCATGCTTTACCCACCAGACTAAAGTATATTCTGACAAGTCATGAATCAAAAGGAAAGAAGGAGCAAGCAAAGCTTGACTCTACAGTTTATTGATTAGGGCTCTGAAATAGAAGAGTTGCTTTGGGTTGGCGGTAAACAAAGTCCTACCCATGCTCCTGGAATTATTTTCACAATTTTATAACTCTTCTCTATATTTTTAGCAGATGATGCGCTTTTTGATAGTGGTGGAGTTTCATGGTGGTTCAGTTGTTGCTAAACTGAAAATCCTAGTGCAGTTTGATGAAGACATTCATTGACAGAAAGGTCATTATTTGCCAGAGTACCTTTTGAGGGATGTTATTTTAGTAGAATTCAGTTTTACAGATCGCAAATGTTCAAAAGCAGTCTGAGGAGTATCAAGAAGGATTACAGAGCCCTGGGAGCGATGGTAAGGGACTCTGGAGCGCAGGTAGTTTTTTCATTGATCCTGCCAGTCAAAGGGAAAGGGTTTGAAAGGGCCAGTCGAATCTGGCGAGTCAACAAATGGTTACGGGACTGGTGCCCCAGCCAGGGGTTCGGCTACTTAGACCATGGGACTCCTTTGAGAAACCTGGTCTACTGGGGGCTGACGGGATACATCTGTCAGAGAAGGGGAAGAGCATCTTCGGGCATAGGCTTGCCAAGCTGGTGAAGAGGGCTTTAAACTAAAGTTGCTGGGGGAGGGGAACCTCAATCCATCCCACTCCTACCAGTTTGATGCCAGGGCCAGCAATAGATGCCCAGAGCCTGGAGAAGGACCACAGGTCAGCAGGAGAGCACCTGAAGAGCAGCAAAAAAGGAACTCCAGCCAGTAAGACAGCTTCATCGGGGGCCCAACTTAAATGCCTCTATGGCAAATGCACGTAGCATGGGGAATAAACAAGAGGAGTTAGAGACGTGCGGACGCCTGCAGGGCTATGATCTTATTGGCATCACGGAGACGTGGTGGGATGGCTCCTATGACTCAAGTGTTGGGATGGAAGGATACAGGCTCTTTAGGAAGGACAGGCAGGGGAGATGAGGAGGGGGTGTCGCCCTCTATGTCAATGACCAGCTGGAGTGCATGAGCTCCGCCTGGGGCTGGATGAGGAGCCCACCGAGAGCTTATGGGTCAGGATTAAAGGGAGGGCAGGGACAGGTGACATTACGGTGGGGGTCTGCTACAGGCCACCCGACCAGGAAGACCGAGTGGATGAGGCCCTCTATAGACAGATAGGAGCAGCCTCACGTCCACAAGCCCTGGTCCTCATGGGGGACTTCAACCACCCCGATACCTGTTGGAGGGACAACACGGCAGAGCATAAGCAATCCGGGAGGTTCCTGGAATGCATCAATGATAACTTCCTTCTCCAAGTGGTAGAGGAGCCAATGAGGAGAGGTGCTATGCTGGACCTTGTTCTCACCAACAAGGAGGGGCTGGTGGGGAATGTGAAGCTCACTACCCTGGACTTCAGGAGAGCAGACTTTGGCCTCTTCAGGGATCTGCTTGGTAGAGTGCCATGGGACAAAGCCCTGGAGGGAAGAGGGGCCCAAGAAAGCTGGTTAATATTCAAGGATCACCTCCTCCAAGCTCAGGAGCGATGCATCCCAACAAAGAGGAAGTCGGGCAAAAACGCCAGGAGGCCTGCATGGATGAACAAGGAGCTCCTGGACACACTCAAACACAAAAAGGAAGCCTACAGAGGGTGGAAGCAAGGACAGGTAGCCTGGGAGGAATACAGAGAAATTGTCCGAGCAGCCAGGGATCAGGTTAGGAAAGCTAAAGCCCTGATAGAATTAAAGCTGGCCAGGGACGTCAAGGGCAACAAGAAAAGCTTCTATAGGTATGTCGGGAATAAAAGGAAGACTAGGGAAAACGTGGGCCCTTTCCGGAACGAAGCGGGGAGACCTGGTTACCCGGGATATGGAGAAGGCTGAGGTACTCAATGACTTTTTTGCCTTGGTCTTCACCAGCAAGTGCTCAAGCCTCACAGGCCCAAGCCGCAGAAGGCAAAGGCAGGGACTGGGAGAATGAAGAGTCGCCCACTGCAGGAGAAGATCAGGTTCGAGACCATCTAAGGAACCTGAAGGTGCACAAGTCCATGGGACCTGTTGAGATCCATCCAAGGGTCCTGAAGGAACTGGCGGATGAAGTTGCTAAGCCACTATCCTTCGTATTTGAGAAGTCGCGGCAGTCTGGTGAAGTTCCCACTGGCTGGAAAAGGGGAAACATAAGCCCCATTTTTAAAAAGGGAAAAAAGGAAGACCCGGGGAACTACAGGCCAGTCAGTCTCACCTCTGTGCCTGGGAAGACCATGGAACAGATCCTCCTGGAAGCTATGCTAAGGCACATGGAGGACAGGGAGGTGATTTGAGACAGCCAGCATGGCTTCACCAAGGGCAAGTCCTGTCTGACCAGCCTAGTGGCCTTCTATGATGGAGTGACTACATCAGTGGACATGGGAAGAGCTACAGATGTCGCCTATCTGGACCTCTGTAAGGCCTTTGACACAGTCCCCCACAACATCCTTCTCTCTAAACTGGAGAGGTATGGATTTGATGGGTGGACTGTCCGGTGGATGAGGAATTGGTTGGATGGTCACATCCAGAGGGTAGTGGTCAACGGCTCAATGTCCAGATGGAGATCGGTGACGAGTGGTGTCCCTCAGGGGTCTGTATTGGGACTGGTACTGTTTAATATCTTCATCAATGACATAGTGGGAACGAGTGCACGCTCAGCAAGTTTGCAGATGACGCCAAGCTGAGTGGTGCGGTCGACACGCCTGAGGGACAGGGATGCCATCCAGAGGGACCTGGACAAGCTCAAGAAGTGGGCCCGTGTGAACCTCATGAGGTTCAACAAGGCCAAGTGCAAGGTCCTGCACCTGGGTCGGGGCAACCCCCGGTATCAATACAGGCTGGGGGATGAAGGGATTGAGAGCAGCCCTGCCGAGAAGGACTTGGGGGTACTGGTGGATGAAAAGCTGGACACGAGCCGACAATGTGCGCTGGCAGCCCAGAAGGCCAACCGTATCCTGGGCTGCATCAAAAGAAGCGTGGCCAGCAGATCGAAGGGAGGTGATTCTGCCCCTCTACTCTGCTCTGGTGAGACCCCACCTGGAGTACTGCGTCCCGCTCTGGAGCCCTCAGCACAAGAAAGACATGGACCTGTTGGAGCGGGTCCAGAGGAGGGCCACAAAAATGATCAGAGGGCTGGAACGCCTCTCCTATGAGGAAAGGCTGAGAGAGTTGGGGTTATTCAGCCTGGAGAAGAGAAGGCTTTGGGGAGACCTTATTGCAGCCTTTCAGTACTTAAAGGGGGCTTATAAGCAAGGTGGGGACAGACTTTTTAGCAGGGCCTGTTGCGAGAGGACAAGGGGGAATGGTTTTAAACTAAAAGAGGGTAGATTTAGACTAGATATAAGGAAGAATTTTTTTATGATGAGGGTGGTGAAACACTGGAACAGGTTGCCCAGAGAGGTGGTAGATGCCCCATCCCTGGAAATATCAAGGTCAGGTTGGATGGGGCTCTGAGCAACCTGATATAGTTGAAGATGTCCCTGCCCACGGTAGGGGGATTGGACTAAAGGACCTTTAAAGGTCCCTTCCAACCCAAACTCTTCTATGATTCTAAAATCATGAGTTGGGCTCTTTTAAGACTGACTTAATAATTTGGAGCTCTTTTTCTTTGCTTTCTGGTCCTTTATGTCACATCAGGTTTTTAGAGAGCTACGAGGGCTGGAAATGTGTTTTAAGATAGTGTAACCAAAATTCTCCTGATTCTGACTCTAGGACTTTGCAATACAGTATTTAGTACTATGAGAGCTGGTTTGCAAAGGAAAAGCTCTGGCCCTGGCCAGATGCCACATAGCGTTTGCTTCATGCCAGCAGACAGCAGCCGCATAGCTGGTGGATGTGGCCCTGGAAGATCTCATCTGACTCATCTGAATTCTGACGTAGTTCAGAGATTTTTGAGGCAGATCATCAGCCCACCAGGAGGGAACACATGTAAGAAAGGTGCAGTGCTCGTCCTTTGCCTGTACTCTGAGGGGCTCTGTAACTTGTTGGTAGGTTAGAGCAGTTGAGTCCAGGAACTGGCCTGGGCCAGACTCTGTCTTAGGAGCACGGAAACTTAAAAGTTTTGTATATTTTTCTCTTCATCAGATGCTCTTTGACCACAGCTGACACCCTGGATGATACTTTTCAGTTAGGTGTTAATCAAGGGTTCCTATAGAAGGACTAACATTTGGCCTGACTCTCAAGTCCATTCAAAATGCATTATGTCTATGTATTGTCTATATGCGTCGATAGGGACAAGGTTTGGCAGGTATAGATTCCAAGTGTGGAAATCTAGCATTTTCATAGCACCTTGGGGGACATAAGATTACCAAGAGAAAGCCCCTTCAAATCAAAACAATGAGAGTGGAAGAGAGATTAATAATTGTGTGAAACTCCACTGTGTTAGCAATTAGTGTTAGCAAATTAGCCCATACACCACCATTCCCCCCGTATCTAAAAGTGTTTCAGGAACTGTGGCACACATGTTCCCGAAGACACCTTTATCTTGCCTGAGAGATGCTCAGATAAAGCACAGACAAATGAACACACACACACACACACACAAAAGAATCAATATAAGAAGAATGAAGGTGGTCACAGCTGAACCTCTTTAAGGCTGTGCTGAACAAAGGACAAGATGAATGAGTATGTTCTTTATGTGAATAAATTGGATTATAATAACAATAACATTCTGCAGCTGAAGCAAACGTTAAGTGTTGTGCTAAACTGTTCATCAGAGGATTTAACTTAATTTTTTTAATTGGAGGGAAAAATGTTACTTGCAAAAAACATTTGCCACACGATGGCAGCATAATCCAACGGGACAAAAATTTTGGCTGTCATTGCTGGGAAACATTTTGCAGTTTTTAGGAGGCTGATTGTTACAGAGCCACAGTACATCTAAAAATGAAGCATTGGCAGCGTCTGAATAACTCTTCTGCACTGTGGAGGCGAAGTGGCACAGTGGGTTAGTACTGTAGTCTTTTTCTTCTGGAGACTCAGCCTTACATCCTGGCTTAGCCTGTAAATGAAAGCAAGTTGGGTGGTCTCATCCCAGTCCCCATTTGTGCATATCACAAAACCGCCAGACAATTTGGCATGGCCAGATTGCTGCCTGGGAGAGGAGCGGGATTCGAATAGGAAGGGAACTGCAGGTCATGAACGAGGTGAACCAGCACATCTGTGAAGGGAGATTTGTGTAGCACCTGCTCAGACCAAATGACAGTCATCATCTGTCATCAGTACTAATTTTATTCTGAGTATATTTGAACTGTAGTTTATTCCCTGAGCATGAAATCCAAGTCAGATCTTTATTTTGTCTTTCTCCCTATTGCTTTTCACAGGAGTTTTGCCAGTGAAAGGAGCCAGCAAGCACCGCAGGATTTGACCTGTTTTTATGTACAATTATGATGAACAAATTCATTTAAGTTTCATTTTGAAGCAAAGGTAGTATAAATTATCAAATACACCTCAAGTATCTAGAGCACAGGAGATAATAGTACAAAGGTCCTATACACTAGGGACAAATCCTCAGGGTTTGGATGGTGCACAAGACATGATACAGGTATGTATGTCATCTCCATTGTACAGACTCTCCACAATCTTGATTTCTCTGGAAACAACCCTGGTGCTAGGGTGTCCTGGTTCCGGCTGGGACAGAGTTAACTCTCTTCCCAGTAGCTTGGGGGGTGTGCTGTGTTTTGGGTTTGATGTGAAAGGAGCATTTATGGCCCATTGATGCTTTGGCTGTTGCTGGGTGATGCTTGCACCGGGAGGGGGAGCACAGCCATTTGCCATGGACTGATCCACACCGCACTGGAACAGGGTGAGGCTCCTGAACACCTGCAGTACATTGATGACATCATCATATGGGGCAACACAGCAGAAGAAGTTTTTGAGAAAGGGGAGAGAATAGTCCAAATCCTTCTGAAGGCTGGTTTTGCCATAAAACACAGTAAGGTCAAGGGACCTGCACAGGAGATCCAGTTTTTAGGAATAAAATGGCAAGATGGACGTCGTCAGATCCCAATGGATGTGATCAACAAAATAACAGCCATGTCCCCACCAACTAGCAAAAAGGAAACACAAACTTTCTTAGGCGTTGTGGGCTTTTGGAGAACGCATATTCCAAATTACAGTCAAATTGTAAGCCCTCTCTATCACGTGACCAGGAAGAACGATTTCAAATGGGGCCCTGAGCAACGACAAGCCTTTGAACAAATTAAATGGGAGATGGTTCAGGCAGTAGCCCTTGGGCCAGTCCGGGCAGGACAAGATGTAAAGAATGTGCTCTACACCGCAGCCGGGGAGAATGGCCCTACCTGGAGCCTCTGGCAGAAAGCACCAGGGGAGACTCGAGGTCGACCCTTAGGGTTCTGGAGTTGGGGATACAGAGGATCCGAGGCCCACTACACTCCAACTGAGAAGGAGATATTGGCAGCATATGAAGGGGTTCGAGCTGCTTCGGAAGTGGTTGGTACTGAAGCACAGCTCCTCCTGGCACCCCGACTGCCGGTGCTGGGCTGGATGTTCAAAGGGAGGGTCCCCTCTACACATCATGCAACCGATGCTACGTGGAGTACGTGGGTCGCACTGATCACACAATGGGCCCGAATAGGAAACCCCAGTCGCCCAGGAATCTTGGAGGTGATCACAGACTGGCCAGAAGGCAAAGATTTTGGAATATCCCCAGAGGAGGAGGTGACGCGTGCTGAAGAGGCCCCACTGTATAACAAACTACCAGAAAATGAGAAGCAATATGCCCTGTTCACTGATGGGTCCTGTCGCCTTGTGGGAAAGCATCAGAGGTGGAAAGCTGCTGTATGGAGTCCTATACGCCAAGTGGCAGAAACTGCTGAAGGAGAAGGTGAATTGAGTCAGTTTGCAGAGATGAAAGCCATCCAGCTGGCTTTGGATATTGCTGAACGAGAAAAATGGCCAGTACTCTATCTCTGTACTGACTCATGGATGGTGGCAAATGCCCTGGTTGTAAAAGTACGTTACGTAGATGCTCACGTACCCAAGAGTCGGGCCACTGAAGAACATCAAAGTAGATCAGGTAGATCTGGACTGGCAACATAAGGGTGAATTATTTATAGCGTGGTGGGCCCATGACACCTCAGGCCATCAAGGAAGAGATGCAACATACGGATGGGCTCATGATCGAGGGGTGGACTTGACCATGGACGCTATTGCACAGGTTATCCATGAATGTGAAACATGCGCTGCCATCAAGCAAGCCAAGCGAGTAAAGCCTCTTTGGTATGGAGGACGATGGTTGAAATATAAATATGGGGAGGCTTGGCAGATGGATTATATCACACTCCCACAAACCTGACAAGGCATGCGCTATGTGCTCACCGTGGTGGAAGCAACCACCGGATGGCTGGAAACATATCCTGTGCCCCATGCCACCGCCCGGAACACCATCCTGGGCCTTGAAAAGCAAGTCCTATGGCGACATGGCAGCCCAGAAAGAATTGAGTCAGACAACGGGACTCATTTCTGAAACACCCTCCTAGACACCTGGGCCAAAGAGCATGGCATTGAGTGGGTATATCACATCCCCTACCATGCACCAGCCTCCGGGAAAATTGAACGATACAACGGACTGCTGAAGACTACACTGAGGGCAATGGGTGGTGGGACATTCAAGCATTGGGATACACATTTAGCAAAAGCCACCTGGTTAGTCAACACTAGGGGATCTGTCACTCGAGCTGGCCCTGCCCAGTCAAAACTTCTGCGTACTGTAGAGGGGGATAAAGTCCCTGTCGTGCATATGAGAAATATGCTGGGGAAGACAGTCTGGGTTACTCCTGCCTCTGGCAAGGGAAAACCCATCCGTGGGATTGCTTTTGCTCAGGGACCTGGGTGCACTTGGTGGGTGATGCGTAAGGATGGGGAAGTCCAGTTTGTACCTCAAGGGGATTTAATTTTGGGTGAAAATAGCCAATGAACTGAATTCTATTATGTTCGTTACTATATAATACTGTATGTCATCACTTCTATGGTTACTATATGTCATATTAACAGTATTACCGTAAGAAATCACCCAGATTAATGTAGAATGAACTCCGATGAAACTGAGCAAAGTGCAACGATGATAGAACCGGATGAGCGCCCATAACTGGCCTCAGCATGCAACAGTCCAACACCACACACCATCTCTCCTGCCCTGAAATACTGTTATGACATATGGAGCCCAAAGTCATGGACTAAATGAACTCAGTGGACATTTTAGAGGGATGGCCCATAGACTACGGGAATGATATATCTGTGTTTGTATATATCAAAAGGCAGGGAAAGTGGTGATGACTAATTGGAATGTATTGGAAAATGTGAGCCCTGGGCATGGCGTAGATGGTATAGAATAAGGGGTGGATATCGTCCTGGTTTCGGCTGGGACAGAGTTAACTCTCTTCCCAGTAGCTTGGGGGGTATGCTGTGTTTTGGGTTTGGTGTGAAAAGAGCATTGATGGCCCACTGATGCTTTGGTTGTTGCTGGGTGGTGCTTGCACCAGGGACTTTTTGTTTCTCTTTTCTGCCTCCCATGCCCTGCCAAGTGTAGGGGAAGCTGTGGTGGGGGAGCACAGCCGGGGTGGTGGACCCAGCTGGCCAATGGGGTATTCTATACCATGTGACATCATGCTCAGTATAAAAACCAGGGGTGTGGGGGGGCTCGCCCCCCGTTCGTGACATGCGGTTAGCGGTCGGTGAGCAGTTGCATTGTGCATTTCCTGCTTTGTATATTCTGTTATTGTTGTTGTTATCATTGTTATTGTTACTGTTCTACTTTGTTTTATTTCAATTATTAAACTGTTTTTATCTCAACCCGGGAGCTTTCCTACTTGTGCCCTCCTGATTCTCTCCCTCATCCTACCGGAAGTGGGGGGTGAGCGAGCGGCTGCGTGGGGTTTATTTGCTGGCTGGGGTTAAACCACGACATAGGGCAACGCTATTGTCCCCGTTTTACTGATGGGGAACCAAAACCCAGAAAGGCTGAGAGTCTTGTCTAGGGTTATGAAGGAGACCAAGGGTACTATTGAGACCTGAATCTGGGTTTATGAAGACCAGCTGCAGTGGAGTTCTTGGAGGAGAAACTGTAAAAATGAAGGTTAGAAAATAGGATAGATGGAGAGAGGAATATGGTACTGCAGAAAATAGGAATCTGGTTGAGGCATTGAAAAAAAAATGATGCAGGAAATGAACACAAGTTTAGGAGCAAGAGTAATAATAATAATATTGGAAAAATATCAGGAAAGAGTTGTTTTTCATCATTTTAAGGAGTTTTAAAAAACTATTAAAAAGCCAATGGTACAATGAATAAAAAATCTGAGCAATCAGGAAAAGCAGAAGAATGTGCAATGTCTAGATAAAGGAAGTTGTAAAGAGCAAAGAAAAAGCATTCATATAAAAATATATTGCTGAAAAATGCAGTTTTGAGGCAAGTACTTGTGAAGCTGTGCCAACTTCTGTAAATACAATTGGCTTTAAAGTGAGGAGATATTATAGAAAAGTTGAAATATTTCATTTTGACTTTTTCCTAGCAAAATGGTTCAATGTTTTATTTCAGAGTTACAGTTCATTTTACAGCTGAAGTTGTTTTAATTTAAAATAGACTAAAAGCGATCCAGAAATGAGATAGGATGTTTCAAGAAGTGGAGAACGAAACGTTTTATTATACCTGAAAGAAAGGAAGTGTTCTTTTTTTTTAAGCAATTAAAGAAATGTTTCATGATGCCCTGGAAGATTTATTCTCCCCAGTTTTTCAGTTCTCTCACTGAAGTGAAAAATCAATTATTTGTGCAGCCCTAGTTGTGTAATGAGACATGCTGAAGAAAAACTTTGGTTAGAGATGCAAGTGCTCCTGTACTAAAATTTTGGAATTTTAGATACCTCTGGGTATCTTAGAGACATCTAAAGAGCCAGGTGGGGGAAGAGGGGAAAGGAAAGGGCTCACCGTGCAGGATTATATCATTTGATTACAGTTCTCTCTGTTATCAGAAGGAATCTTGCTGCCTCACTGATGTTGCAAGTCTGGGTTTTCAGTTTGGCATGGAGCTGTAGAAGTCTTTCTCCATCTCCCTCTTTATTACTCCATACTTCCAGTGTAAGCCGATCTCTTAAAAAGATGTCACAGAAACCCAGACATGGAGTGATCTATCAGTTCATCTCAGATTTTTTTATCCTGTTCTGGGAAATAGTTGATCACACTAGAAGCAAGTTGATCACACACTGTTTATCACAACTAGCACAATTAGCACAGGTGATTACACTAGAAGCAAGATATACTTTTCTGTACCATTTCCATTGTAACTTTATTAAACCAAGCACATGTTACAGTGTCAGTTGAAAAAAAAAAACACCCTAAATTTCTCATCAGTTGTGCCTGCATTGGAACACAAATGTCACTTGTGCAAATCCAGTCCTTCAGAAAGGAAGACAGAAGTACTTTCCTGTGCCAGTTGTTGATTTTCCACATGCATGATCACTTTGTTGTATACTGGCCACACACTGTTACAGAGACATAAATTCTTGCCTAAGAATGGCGTGGCTGTTTTGTACCCCAACTTCCAAATGAAAACACTGCTGAAAAATTATGGAATACCAGAGATCTTTATTCTGCATGGGGGCACAGAAGAGTGAGTGAGGCCACTGTGCCAGTAATACCTCCAAGTAATATACTAACTGTCTTTCTTTAGCTCTTCCCATCATGATAGTAATTCTAGAAACACAAAGATTGAGTGAATGATTGAGTAGATAACTAGAAAAAAAATGGGAAAGATTATGCTCATGTGCTTTATAACACCATGTCTTCTCTGAAATTTTTTTTTTACAAAAATGGTTGAACTTATATATTGTTTTCACTCAAATTACTGCAGACAAATTAATAGAGGTCATTGTCCAGTGGTTTGTTGGTGTATGTCCAGGAAGGCAGGACTTCTCCCTGCTGCCTCCATCTGCTCCAACCAACACAGCTTTCCAGATGCAAGTGATTCAGCTTGTGTCTTTTATACCTTCCCGGTCCTTCTGACAAGACGTTCACTTCCACTGGATGATAACTCTGCTAGCTGAAGTTGTTGCCGAATGAACCCTGACACCATCACAAACCACTTCTGTGAGAAAAACGGTGGATTGTCTAGGATGACTGTAATGTTATGACACTGTAATACCCCAGTCAATGGATGTATTTTGCTTCCCATGGCACAATGACCTTTCTGAGTTTTGAACCATCTAATTACACATCCATAATGAACTGGCAGCTTTGCAGTAGCTGAATCAATGAAAATATAAATGCTTAATTTTTTAATATTTTGCTGATATCAATATGAGTTTATATACTTGAATTTGAATGAGCTTAAGTTAGAATAACGTTGGTTCTTTTCATTTTTAATGGTCCTCCCTCCCCCCCTTCCTTGCCTTCTTTTGTCTGTGCAGTTTCACTTTTTTTTTTTTTAATCATGAAACCATAAGCAGGTATTTGAAGTGAGGAAGCCCTGCTATATCAAAACCCTGCTGTATAAAATGGCCTGGAATTCCTGAAATCCCATATTATGAGTTTGTTTGCTCTGAGTTTGTGTGAAGCTTCTGTTACAGAGCCTTTGAAAGAAATCCTAAATGACAGAAAAGCAGTAATGTAAAACTATTTTTATTGAAAATACATCTACAAAGTAATGTTTCTCAATCCACTCTGGGTGCATACCAATGCAAAACCAATGAGGGATGGGGAAGGGAATCTTTCTGTAATACCTGATTTCCATAAGAAACAAAGTTAGTATAAAAAAAGATCACATTCTTTGTGGCACAATTCATTTTTCTCAGCTGATGTCATAGAAAGACAGCCATTTACATTGTCTTTGCAATGTATTTCCAAACAAAATCTTAACAAAAATGAAATTGTTATGCCATAAATTCTACTGTTAACATTTATACACACATTCTGACTACAGTATCTATATAAAAAAAATATAATTACATATAGGTTGCCCAGATTGGTGGTAGATGCCCCATCCCTGGAAACATTCAAGGTCAGGTTGGATGGGGCTCTGAGCAACCTGATCTAGTTGAAGATGTCCCTGCCCACGGCAGGGGGGTTGGACTAGATGACCTTTAAAGGTCCCTTCCAACCCAAACTATTCTATGATTCTATATCAGAAAATATCTGTCTATATCCTAGATTTGCATTCTGTTAGCAAAAAAACCCCACCTCATACTTGTTTTCTTTCAGTCAGAGATTAATTTAGAGCTTTGTAGGTTTGACTGCTCAATACTCTGTATTAAATCCTGCTCAGTTAATTCACTGGAGAGTTCCTGCTCGTATTGTCTGGGTTACTCAACTGGAGAAGATGGGCAGGAGTTTTCAGTCCTAAATAAAACAGTCTTGCCTCATTCCTCTAAACATGGGTAAAGGTTTGCCTTCAACCAGCATGCTGACATTTTCACTACAGTTACTTGTACACCATATTTATGTTCTTTTAGTAACAAGAGCAACATATTGAATATTTTTTTGAGTGGCAACTGGGACATTGCAAGGGAATCCTTCATTTCTATCAGAATTCTTTGGCGGAGGGAGGGAGAAAGAAGAGAACCGAACATTTAAATAAAAAAGATCACTCAACACTATTGTGTCTTTTGATTAATATTTCTTCATTCCCCCAACTGTAACTGCATTATAAATCTTTCCAGTTTAACCTCTATAATAACACAAGGCAAAAAGGAAAAAATACATAATTTATATTTCTAAAAAAGGGCTTCATCAGGGAATAACGTTGAAATGAACAAAAAAAGTCACAGGATTACAAGTGCATTATCTTCCTTTTTTCATTCTTTCCTTATCTATTCCCTGAAAGAAACCTACAATATTGTGCTTTAAAGTCCTTTCTAATTAAAATTTCAACATTTATTATAGTATTTACTATTTTGCAATTTATATATTTTTCCTAGTAAAAAGTAAAAAAGCACCCATTAGTTTTACTTTCTAAAGGGTTATTTTTTCTTTTTGAGATGCTGCTGATAAACACACAAGGACTTTGAAATTTCACATTGAGATAGGGAACCTTCTTCTCCAGATGGAAAAATGTAAATCCAGCTAATAGCTTTATAATTTATCAGTGGAATGACCAAGCATTTGGGAGGTTTCCAATCAGAAAACCTCCTGTTGGTCTCAGGGATTCAGATTTAGAATCCAGTCCCTTTAGGATGTGAGCATCTCGCCCTTCTGCACCTTCTGCAGAGGGCTGGCACTGCCTTCTATTCTTATTATTGCTTATTAAGTAGATAATTGGCATACCCAGAGCATGCTATCTTCTTTTTCAAAGAGACGTGAAGACACATTTTCTGTCCCAGAGTCAATACAGCCTAGGGCCTTGCTCCTACAAAAATACACATAGGTTGTTCAACTAGGTTATGATGTTGAAATTAAGGGGGCAAATACAGAGTGGAGGTACATACATACATACGTAAATGTTTGCAAGTCAGTGGGAGCTGACTAGGCTAAGTTTTTGTCAAGATCAGCTGAAGCTAATGCAAAAAACTGTCCAGATAAAATCACTTTCTCAGAAATATTTCAACTCAACTGATAAAAGTGCTCATTGTGGGTATTTTTTTCTTTATTTGTACATCTTCTCCTCTTTTATCCTTTCAATTAATGTCCTTCTTTTTATTGTCCTGCTAGTATTTGAACAAGGATATAATACTAGAGAAAAAAACCATCAGATAAAAAGCAAAAACCCAGTTAATTTACTTAGCTGGATGCAGTTATCAAGTTAGAAGTATTGATTGTGTGTTTATAGATGTTAGGAATTTTGCAACAGGTATTTAAAAAAATGAAACCATTTTCAGGCTCTGTTATCTGTTTTTACTTTCCAGTTCATAAAAAAGAAAGAAAGAAAAAGAATAAGATCACATTTACAGAACTGAGTAGCATATACACTGATATTTTTTTTTTTATTTAATTGACAATCTCTCTTTATTTATCCTCAGTTAGCACATGTCTAGCAGGACCGGTGTTGTTGCCTGTTAATTTTTTTTAAAGTGGGAAGCCAACATATACCTTGATCACTGCTAATTTGGAATATATTTTCATTAATTCTTTCCAGTGTTAGCATAAAGGGAGAAAACAAGGAATAAGTGAACTTGGTGAATTCAAGATATAAATGGCTGGAAAAAGTGTGTGTTTTCCACACTTGTAGTGTTGGACTCATGCTTTCTTTACCCTACATCTTGGTTTCACTATCTAATGGTTTCTCACTCTCATTTTCTTGTGAGATCAGTTGGTATGGTTTCTTCATTTCATTCTCCTCTATCACAGAATTACCCATCTCAGCATCCCCGTTCTTCAGCTCATGCCGTGATAAATGTTCAACAATTCCTGCTCCTATGGAGTCTCCCAAGACATTGGTAGTGGTACGGAGACGATCCCTATGGAGAAATAGTAAGTTAGCCTTGACTTGATCACTTGTTCAGGGAAGCATGCAGACTAGCTCTTAAAATGGCCTTTAAATAGCTACTAAATGATTCAGCAATTTTATGTATATTCATTTATCTGAACGGTTAATGTCATGATTCCTTCTACAGAAATTAACAAATATACTAGGATTTGGAGCCACAAAATGTGTTAATACTCTTGGCAGCTTCACAGCAAGAAACAGCTGTGTGATGAGGATGACAAAGGGAACATATGGCAGATGCTTCTTGGAGGCATTTCTGTACTCTGGTGGTTTGGGTTTATATCCTCTGAACATGTAAGCCAATGAGAATATACCTTGTTAGGGTCATTTCCCTCTTGACCCTAAACTACAGTCAGTAATTTAGGGTGGAATTCTGCTAAGATGATTCAAAGTAAACTACAACAACTGAGCCATCTTAGAGGGCTCTGCCCAGAAGATGTAGGAGGCAGCTCGACGAGGACTGACTGGCACTGTTATTCGATAAGCGTCCACCTACATAAGGTTGTGGGCATGTGGTTAGATAATCATAGAATCATAGAATCATACAACGGTTTGGGTTGGAAGGGACCTTTAAAGGTCATCTAGACCAACCCCCCTGCCGTGGGAAGGGACATCTTCAACTAGATCAGGTTGCTCAGAGCCCCATCCAACCTGACCTTGAATGTTTCCAGGGATGGGGCATCTACAACCTCTCTGGGCCACCTGTTCCAATAATCATATGAAGACATTACGTTCTGATGATGACATGGGTAACTACTTGCAGGGATCACTTGAGAAGACTGAAGGGTAAAAGCCATATCGTCAGAAACTCCTTTTTCTTCTATCCTCTTCACGAAGATGTCCACAATATTCCCTGAGAATTTTGAATATCCTTGGGATGTTCAAACAAGCATGATCATATTGCTATGTCTCCTGAATGTGGTTCAGGCCTTGTTTAGGGTTAAACAACTACCAGGAATACTGTCCAGAGATCAACCCTCAGGAACAAGAAAAGAAGGAAGGCAAACGGCGGTGCCTCGTCGGGGCGGGCGGAGCGGCGATTCCCGGGGGCGGCTACAGACATGGTGGCTACTCAAAAGCCCACGACAGGCACTGCAGCTACTTCAACCCCCACGACAACCCCTGTGGCTACTCAAACCCCGGCAACAGTCACTGTAGCTTCTCCAACCCCTGCAACAGGCACTGCAGCCACTCAAACTCCGGCAACAGGCACTACAGTTACTCCAACCCCCATGACAAGCACTGCAGCTACCCAAACCCCAGCAACAGGCACTACAGCTGAACCAGAGGACCAACCCTTGCTGGTATCCGTTGCCCCTGTACAGAAGAGGAAATCTTGGAAGCGGAGGTCAGGTCGTTTAGAAAGGGATGATGGAAGAGCAGGGCCATGACGAGGAGAGGAGGAGGAAGAGGAAGAACTCATAAACGAGACGGAAACCACCCGATCCCTATCCCTGAGTAAGCTGCGAGATATGCGGAAAGATTTCAGCTGTCGTCCAGGCGAGCATATTGTTACCTGGCTGCTCCGATGCTGGGATAATGGGGCCAGTAGCCTGGAATTAGAGGGGAAAGAAGCCAAACAGCTGGGATCCCTTGCTAGGGAAGGAGGCATTGACAAAGCAATTGGAAGAGGGACACAGGCCCTCAGCCTCTGGAGGCAACTGCTGTCAGGCGTGAAGGAAAGGTATCCCTTCAAGGAAGATGTTATATATCGCCCAAGCAAATGGACCACTATGGAGAGAGGTATCCAGTACCTGAGAGAACTAGGTGTGCTGGAGGTAGTTTATAGTGACCTGGACGATGACCAAACACCCAAAGATCCAGATGAACTCCAGTACACCCGACCCATGTGGCGGAAATTACTACGGAGCGCACCAGCGTCATATGCCAATGCGTTGGCAGTACTGTGCTGGAAAGAGGAAGAAGCACCAAAGGTAGATGAGTTGGTTAGCAGTCTCCGGGAATATGAAGAAACTGTCTCCTCCTCCCTTGTCTCAGCTGTGGAGAAACTGTCCCGGGAGGTCCAGCAACTCAAAGACGATAGGTCCTATTCTCCACCTGTACGGACCAGTATCTCAGCCATTAGGAGACAGTGTTCTTCTGCTCAAGAGAGAGGATATAGAAAGTACACACCACGGGGCACCCTGTGGTTTTACCTGCGCGACCACGGAGAGGACATGAGGCAGTGGGATGGAAAACCTACCTTGACCCTAGAGGCACGGGTACGTGACTTGCAAGGAAAAAAAATGACACAAGGGGGCTCTCTCAGGAAAAATGCTGCTCCAGTTGTCAGGAAAAAGCTGTCTCACGACGGTCCAGTTTCCAGTGAACAGTTCCCCAGACAGAGTAGAAGGGCTGATCTTACTTTGGATTGTAACGAAGAAATTCTTAACTCGCCTTTGCAAGAAGTGAGAAGCGGATACTATGACCAGAACTAGAGGGGCCCTGCCTCCGGCCAGGTGGAGGAAAGGGACAACCGGGTTTACTGGACTGTGTGGATTCGATGGCCTGGCACATCAGACCCACAGGAGTATAAGGCTCTCGTAGACACCAGTGCACAGTGTAACCTGATGCCATCAAATTATAGAGGGGCAGAACCCATTTGTATTTCTGGAGTGACAGGGGGATCCCAAGAGTTAACTGTATTGGAGGCCAAAGTGAGCCTAACCGGGAATGAGTGGCAGAAGCACCCCATTGTGACTGGCCCAGAGTCTCCGTGCATCCTTGGCATAGACTACCTCAGGAGAGGGTATTTCAAGGACCCAAAAGGGTACCGGTGGGCTTTTGGTATAGCTGCCCTGGAGACAGAGGAAATTAAACACCTGTCCACCTTGCCTGGTCTCTCGGAGGACCCTTCTGTTGTGGGGTTGTTGAAGGTTGAAGAAAAGCAGGTACCAATCGCTACCACAACAGTGCACCGGCGGCAATATCTTACCAGCCAAGATTCCCTGATCCCCATCCATGAGCTAATTCGTTGACTGGAGAGCCAAGGAGTGATCAGCAAGACTCGCTCACCCTTTAACAGTCCCAAGTGGTGTCCTAGTTTCGGCTGGGATAGGGTAAAATTTCTTCCTAGTGCTGTGTTTTGGATTTAGTACGAGGAGAATGTTGATAACGCACTGATGTTTTCAGTTGTTTCTTAGTACCCTCCGCGTCCAAGGACAGCTCCCATGCCTACTGACTGAGCTAGGTATACAAGATGGGAGGGAACATAATCAGGACAGCCAGCCCAGCTGGCTAATGGGGTATTCCATACCATGTGACGTCATGCTCAGGATATGAATGGTAGGCGTGATCCAGGAAGTACCGATTGCTACTTGGTTATCGGTCAGCGCGGGTGGTGAGCAATTGCATTGTGCATCACTCATTTTGTATATTCTATCATTATTTTTATTATTATTTTCCCTCTTCTGTTCTATTAAACTGTCTTTATCTCAACCCATGAGTTTTTCTCACTCCTACCCTTCCGATTCTCTCCCCGTCCCACTGGGGGGGCGGGGGGAGTGAGTGAGCGGCTGCGTGGTATTTGGCTGCCTGCCATATTAAACCACGACATATGGCCAGTGCGAAAGTCCAATGGAGAGTGGAGACTAACAGTAGACTACCGTGGCCTGAACGAAGCCACGCCGCCACTGAGTGCTGCCGTGCCGGACATGCTAGAACTCCAATACGAACTGGAGTCAAAGGCAGCCAAGTGGTACGCCACAATTGACATCGCTAATGCGTTCTTCTCAATCCCTTTGGCGGCAGAGTGCAGGCCACAGTTTGCTTGCACTTGGAGGGGCATCCAGTACACCTGGAACCGCCTGCCCCAGGGGTGGAAACACAGCCCCACCATTTGCCATGGACTGATCCACACCGCACTGGAACAGGGTGAGGCTCCAGAACACCTGCAGTACATTGATGACATCATCGTATGGGGCAACACAGCAGAAGAAGTTTTTGAGAAAGGGGAGAGAATAATTCAAATCCTTCTGAAGGCCGGTTTTGCCATAAAACAAAGTAAGGTCAAGGGACCTGCACAGGAGATCCAGATTTTAGGAATAAAATGGCAGGACGGACATCGTCAGATCCCAATGGATGTGATCAACAAAATAACAGCCATGTCCCCACCAACTAGCAAAAATGAAACACAAGCTTTCTTAGGCATTGTGGGCATTTGGAGAATGCATATTCCAGATTACAGCCTGATTGTAAGCCCCCTCTAACACATGACCAGGAAGAAGAACGATTTCAAATGGGGACCTGAGCAACAACAAGCCTTTGAACAAATTACATGGGAGATAGTTCATGCAATAGCCCTTGGACCAGTCCGGGCAGGACAAGTTGTAAGGAATGTGCTCTACACCGCAGCCGGGGATAATGGTCCTACCTGGAGCCTCTGGCAGAAAGCACCAGGGGAGACTCGAGGTCGACCCTTAGGGTTCTGGAGTCGGGGATACAGAAGATCCGAGGCCCGTTACACTCCAACTGAGAAGGAGTTATTGGCAGCATATGAAGGGATTCGAGCTGCTTCGGAAGTGGTTGGTACTGAAGCACAGATCCTCCTGGCACCCCAACTGCTGATGCTGGGCTGGATGTTCAAAGGGAGGGTCCCCTCTACACATCATGCAACCGATGCTACATGGAGTAAGTGGGTCGCACTGATCACACAACGGGCCCAAACAGGAAATCCCAGTCACCCAGGAATCTGGGAAGTGATCACGAACTGGCCAGAAGGCAAAGATTTTGGAATATCCCCAGAGGAGGAGGTGACGTGTGCTGAAGAGGCCCCACTGTATAATAAACTACCAGAAAATGAGAAGCAATATGCCCTGTTCACTGATGGGTCCTGTCGCCTTGTGGGAAAGCATCGGAGGTGGAAAGCTGCTGTTTGGAGTCCTATACGATAAGTCACAGAAACTACTGAAGGAGAAGGTGAATCGAGCCAGTTTGCAGAGGTGAAAGCCATCCAGCTGGCCTTGGATATTGCTGAACGAGAAAAATGGCCAGTACTTTATCTCTATACTGACTCATGGATGGTGGCAAATGCCCTGTGGGGGTGGTTGCAGCAGTGGAAGCAGAACAACTGGCAGCGCAGAGGGAAACCCATCTGGGCTGCCGCATTGTGGCAAGGTATTGCTGCCTGGGTAGAGAACCTGGTTGTAAAAGCACGTCACGTAGATGCTCACGTACCCAAGAGTCAGGCCACTGAAGAACACCAAAACAACCAGCAGGTGGACCAGGCTGCTAAGATCCAAGTGGCTCAGGTGGATCTGGACTGGCAACATAAGGGTGAATTATTTATAGCCTGGTGGGCCCATGACGCCTCAGGCCATCAAGGAAGAGACGCAACATATAGATGGGCTCGTGATCGAGGGGTGGACTTAACCATGGACACTATTGCACAGGTTATCCATGAATGTGAAACATGCGCTGCAATCAAGCAAGCCAAGCGAGTAAAGCCTCTCTGGTATGGAGGACGATGGTTGAAATACAAATATGGGGAGGCCTGGCAGATTGATTATATCACACTCCCACAAACCCGCCACGGCAAGCGCTATGTGCTCACCATGGTGGAAGCAACCACCGGCTGGCTAGAAACATACCCTGTGCCCCATTCCACTGCCCGGAATACCATCCTGCGCCTTGAAAAGCAAGTCTTATCGCGACATGGCAGCCCAGAAAGAATTGAATCAGACAACGGAACTCATTTCCGAAACACCCTCATAGACACCTGGGCCAAAGAGCATGGCATTGAGTGGGTCTATCACATCCCCTACCATGCACCAGCCTCTGGGAAAATCGAACGATACAACGGACTGCTAAAGACTACACTGAGGGCAATGGGTGGTGGGACATTCAAGCATTGGGATACACATTTAGCAAAAGCCACCTGGTTAGTCAACACCAGGGGATCTGTCACTCGAGCTGGCCCTGCCCATTCAAGACTCTTACGTACTGTAGAGGGGGATAAAGTCCCTGTTGTGCACATAAGAAATATGCTGGGGAAGACAGTCTGGGTTACTCCTGCCTCTGGCAAGGGAAAACCCATCCGTGGGATTGCTTTTGCTCAAGGACCTGGGTGCACTTGGTGGGTGGTGCGAAAGGATGGGGAAGTCCCGTGTGTACCTCAAGGGCATTTGAGTTTGGGTGAAAATAGCCAATGAACTGAATTTTATGATGTCCGTTTTCATATGAGATTGTATATCATTATTTCTATGATTGCTATCAGTGGTATAGCAGTGAAAATCACCCAGATTAATGAAGAATGAACTAACTCCGATGAAACCGAGCAAAGTGCAACGATTATAGAACTGAACGAGCGCAGCAGTACCGAAATGAGAACTGGCTTCAGGATGCAACAGCCCAACACCACACACCATCTCTCCTGCCCTGAAAGACTGTTATGACAGATAGAGCCCAAAGTTGTGGACGAAATGAACTCAATGGACATTTTAAAGGGATAGTCCATAGACTAAGGGAATGATATCTGTGCATGCATATATATATGTATGTATATTTAAAAAGAAAGATAGTGGTGATTAATTGAAATGTATCGAAAAATGTGAGACCTAAGGATAACGTAAATGGTATGGAATAAGGGGTGGATACTGTCCTGGTTTCGGCTGGGATAGGGTAAAATTTCTTCCTAGTGCTGTGTTTTGGATTTAGTATGAGGAGAATGTTGATAACACACTGATGTTTTCAGTTGTTGCTAAGTGCCCTCCTAGTCCAAGGACAGCTCCCGTGCCTACTGACTGAGCTAGGTACACAAGATGGGAGGGAACATAATCAGGACAGCCAGCCCAGCTGGCTAATGGGGTATTCCATACCATGTGACGTCATGCTCAGGATATGAATGGTAGGCGTGATCCAGGAAGTACCGATCGCTACTTGGTTATCGGTCAGCGCGGGTGGTGAGCAATTGCATTGTGCATCACTCATTTTGTATATTCTATCATTATTATTATTATTATTTTCCCTCTTCTGTTCTATTAAACTCTCTTTATCTCAACCCACGAGTTTTTCTCACTCTTACCCTTCCGATTCTCTCCCCGTCCCACTGGGGGGGCGGGGGGAGTGAGTGAGCAGCTGCGTGGTATTTGGCTGCCTGCCAGATTAAACCACGACAAAACTATAACTAATAGGGGTTAGACAAAATAGAGATTGGAGGAAACCTTCTGCCTTTGATTTAGTTCCTGGACCTAAGGGATTTCCTCATATACGTATAGGTGTCAGTTAGTCTTTTACAGACAGAGGAATGGAAAAACTGAAGGGCAATACATTGTGGTGGCTGGATAAGAGAGTTACACAACTGTTTTTCAATTCTGTGTCCATGGGATAGACATATGAACCTTTCCTGGATTAGATAGTCAGCAGGGCTGCAATGAACTCGGTTGGGTCTGAACCAGCTCTGAGCCTTACTGATGGAAAGGTTTTCATTGACAGCCTATGTAAAATAGAAGACTAAAGCAATTCTTTGCTGATTGAAGTACAGTGTGTCTGAAAGTTTTCTTAGTACCCTAAGAATCCAGGTTTCTATGTAACCCTTTTGCATGCAAGAGGAACCATCATTAAGTAACACCTCTCACCATCTGCTCTAAGAAAATACATTAATTGCAAGAAATTGTGATTTTTTTAACACTTCTTTCCAACTGCCTTCCACAGCAAAAGAAGTATACCACTGATCGCAGCATTGCCAAAATGTCCCTGGCTATCGCACTTCTAATTATGGTCTAAGCCCTTAGTGACTCCATAAAAATACTTACAAGAACCAGTCCACTGCAATGATAAGAGTGATATCATCTGTAGGCAAACCTACTGATGTAAGCACAATGACCATGGTGACCAGTCCAGCTTGAGGAATCCCTGCAGCCCCAATACTGGCAGCTGTAGCTGTGATGCTGTGCAAAGAGATAGCAAGAGCAATTAATTGAATTCCATAATAAACTCTCCTTATCATCTGGCAAACATTAAAAACAGATATGAAGCAAGAAAGCATTTGCTCAGTAGTAAACAAAAAAGATGAGCCCAGTCCCTAATCTGAACGCTACACAGTCGCAGAGGAGTGTGGATCTTATCCAAAATGTTTACACTAAACCTTTATCCAGAACCCCGGAAACATGATTTTGTTAGATGTTAAATCCCTTACTAGATGCTAAGGGCCAGACAAAAACATTATAGCTACATGCCCCCACCCATTGAACAAACTCACTCCACAAACTCAAACATGTTAAAAGAAAAGCTGAGGAGGCAATTTTGTCCTGGCAGATCTAATGCAAGAACTTTTATTCTCTGTCCGTCTCACTATAACTTCATGTTAGGTGAAGTATCTGTCCTCCAGCAGTTGGCATCCAGCCATCAGAAAACAGAAAGCTGCCAGAAACCCTGAATCATACAGTCTAGTAACTTGACAGAAATATGCTTGTTCACACTTAGTTTAGGAAGAATTTGTTTTGTCAGGTGATTCAGCAGGGAGCAGCTCTAGTACTAATGAATGTGGAACTATTGCCTCGGAGTGTGAAGACAGAGTTTTGCCTTCTGTTGATGAATATTGAATTAAGCTGGTGTTTTTTATGCTTGAAAATCTTCTACATTCCCAGTTCACCATATCTGAACTTTCAGTGTTTCTGAGTGATAAAATACCTGTCTCTCTGTCCTACAGTGTCCCTCTCTCCCCTTGCTGACATTTCTTTCTTCTGCACACATACCCATTGCCCTTTTCTCTTAAACTGTTTGAGTAACATAATAAATTAATGCAGATCGGTTATCATCGAGTGGTACTTAGTGGGTTGTTTGCTGTTCTATTTCAAACATGAAGGCTTGTGTGCTTGAAAACATACCTATCTTCTCCACCTCTATCAGCTGGTGTAATAAAAGGTATTACTGCTCCTTACACAGCTTGCTCTACTTGTATCCTGAGACCATCATGACTAGGAAAACACTACCTCTCCTACCATTAGCGCTGTACCATGCCACTGTGATGCTCTTATGCTACTGCTTTGTACATGCATTAGAAACGATCTGGTACTGATTGTAAGTCTACAGCTCCCAAAAGCTGCATGAGTTCTTAAGAAAGTCATTAAAAACTGTTCTTGTTGACTCTACTAAGTCCAGTGATAGGTGTGTCATGCTACAGTTTTTTAAAGGTTTACCTAATGGAGAATATGTGCTGGGGGGCCTCTTCTGTGCAGAAGATGTAAATCATTACAGTTATTCAGCTACTGTAGCAGTTCTCATTTTTAGCTCTAGACGCTTTTGTTTAATCCCACATATAACGGCAAGAAGGAGTCATCACAAAGGTGCTTTTATTAGATATAGGTAATAAT